>NC_143132.1:57777500-58402500 GCF_059928025.1 Delphinapterus leucas | reverse complement strand
TTTTTCTGACACATCATCACAGTCTCTTTCCTTCATAATTTTAGGGGTATTGGTTGTTGAATGACACAGATTAGCCCATACTTAAAAACTATAACAGATCTTTACTGTTCTGCTAGAAATTCACTGTCCACATGATTCATTATTCCTGAAATTACCTGTTTCTCTTGCAAATTTCTAAATGATTTAGTATGCAATGTGGCAGCCCATCCAGAATACTATCTGTGCATAAAATTACAAAACTATAACAGATACCTGTTTATAAATTTAGCTGGACTCAAATTTAACCTTACTTGAATCCTCGTATTCAAAAGCCCTCTCACGGATCTTCCCTGTCTCCCATTCTGCTAACCCTCTGAGACCTTCTGATAATAGGGCTCTTGAATAAGGAGAAAGTGTTTTTATTAGCATCGTCTATGACACTAGTTGTGAAAATCACCAAGATGTGTGAACAGCCCTGGGAGAGCATTGAAGGATGTGGGAACTCGTAGAGCCCAACAGCCTGTGACTGAGTCCTGGCCCTTGTGCCTCACTGACAATGTTCTCTTGGGCAAGGTGCTTAATTGCTCCCTGCCTCAGTTTTCTCATCTGTAAAATGAGGATAATAATGACAGCCTATGTCATAGTGTTGTTGAGAGGATTAAATGAGTTAATCCCTGTACTTAGTACATTGTAAAGGCTCAATAAATGTGTTATTTCTCTTGTTACTAGTATTATTTAGCATTGTAAGAGAGAGATTCCACTGGGGAAAAATCTGTCCAAATTTTTTTTTTTTTTTTTTTTTGCGGTATGGGGGCCTCTCACTGCTGTGGCCTCTCCCGTTGCGGAGCACAGGCTCCGGACGCGCAGGCTCAGCGGCCATGGCTCACGGGCCCAGCCGCTCCGCGGCATGTGGGATCTTCCCGGACCGGGCCGCGAACCCGTGTCCCCTGCATCGGCAGGCGGACTCCCAACAACTGCGCCACCAGGGAAGCCCAAATCCCTCCAAATTTGACCTGTGAGTCTGAATAGATACAAACTTAGGTTTAGGGGAGAGGTGTGATAAATATTTGGCAAAATATCACTTACAAAAGTTTTAGTGAAGAAAAATAGCTTAGATAAAACTTAACAGATACTAAGAGTTAACTCATTAGTCTTCGTAGATTCAAAGACCTTTAGCACTTTCACGGGTGTGCAAAACCACCTGGTGTTTCCCTGGTTGTTTCCTGGTGTTTACTCAGGCTGAGCCTGGGAGTCATCCTGGAATCCTCACATCCCAACAGTTAGGAAACGCTATTAGGTCTAACTTCTGGTGGATTCCAAATCTGACCACTTCCCACTACTCTCCTCACTGGTTTCTGTACTTCCCTTCTGTCTTTCCAGGGCTCTTCCTAGTAACCAGAGGGATACCATCAAAACTTAAGTCAGGCCACAACACCCTGTGCTCAGAACCCTCCCAGAACCTTCCTCACTCAGAGTAAAAGCCAAGTCCTTTCAGTGCCTTCAAGGGCCCCCTGATCAACCATTATCTCTCTGACCGCGTCCACTGCTCTGCTCTCCAGTCCCGTGGCCCCTGCTTTTCCTCAACCATGTCAGGGACCCTCCTGCTTTGGGGCTCTGCTCTGACTGGTTCCTCTGCTGGGGAAGCTCTTCCTCCAATAGATTCACTCCCTCAAATGTCATCTTTTCAATGAGGGCTACCCTGATCAACACATTTAAAACTGTGACCAACCCTCCAACCCACAGATCCCTGGTTCCCCCTTACTGTGCCTGGCTTTCTTTTTCCGTTGCTTATTACTTTCTAACATTCTCTATAATGTATTTATCATGTTTATTATCTATGATCTATCTCCGTCCACCTGAATGAAATCTCCATTAGGGCAAGGATCTTTGTTTTATTTACTGATTTATCCCAAGTGCTTAGAATGGAGCTCGGCACATACTTAGTGTTCACCATACATTTGCAAAGGAATAATCTTTAATTGCTTTCTAATTAAAAGCTCTTCCCTCAGTTCAAAAATCACTGCCTCTTTAAGATGCTTTGGTTAATGCATCTATGAGTAAGGGAGCAACTGTGAATGAAAGGTACTTTTTTGCTTTTTCTTTTTTAAAGAGAGTCTAAATTGGAGCCTGACCATTCCTGAAGCTCTCCTCTCTCACTATCCACCATCCTCTGGGACCAGAACAGAATATATCTGAGGCCCGCGCTCCTTTTCCTGAGTCTGTCCTTCCTGGGTCTGGGTTTGGGGCTCTTCTCAACTTAGGGATGCTCCTCTGGCCTTGATCCCTTTGCGGGTTCTTCCTTCCTTAACTGTCTTCCCCGCTGACCCAAACTCTGTGGAGATGGCCTTTCAAAATGCTAACTAACACCTCTGAGACGAATCACCTCATGTGCCTTTGTCAGCTAATGCAATCAAACAATATTTGGCAGGGATTATCTGATATTGAGTTGAAGACAGGATGGGACAGATGAAATCTAAGGAGAACTAGGAGTGTGAAAACAGATACAATGGGAGACAGAAAAATGGTAATGGCCAACTGGTCCTATTTCACAACTCTGCCTTGGGCTGGTTCTGGCCAGGCCATTGCCAAACAAGTTAATCCCAGTTCAGCTGTGCCCAGGGGAGCCCTTGGAGCCGTCTTAGAGCCCATGAACTGGTGTGCAGATCTTTATCATCCCAAACAATCTATGCCTTCTGACCCAAGAGCCCTGGAGTGAGCTGCCTTAGAGCTGGTGACACAGAAAAAGCAGAAAGGGTTCTGTTGTTGCCCTTGGAAGCTAATCTCTGTTCCCTCCTACCTGGCACTTCTTCTCCCACAGCGTCTGGAGCGTCATACTCTCCACACTGCAGGCTGAGCACAGCTTGTTCCCAAAGGCCTCCTGGATCCGGAGAATCAGGCGTTTGTGATGGGCTTCGTCCATGGCATAGAAGTGGTTGAAATCCAGGAAGACAATCTCTTGGGGGTGCTGTGTGAGGAATGAGTCAATCTCCATCAGCCCATCCCAGACCCTGATGCCAAAAAGCCCGTGAATGAAGTAGATTTCCTGGTCGGCATCCCCTGGCTTGGAAGACACGCGCAGGTCGAAGTAGCGGATCCCAGCGTCCAGCTGTTCTCGGAATGTCAGGTTCTGAGTCACAGACCATTTCTTCATGAGCTTCTTTACCAAGGAGATCCTGGCGAGGCGTTTGATAGCTGGGGTTTGGTCAGGCCCCACTGGGGACTTTTCGTCTACCCAGTAACTGAATGAATCATGGGAGCCTATATGAAGCAATAAATGTGAGGAGAGGGGTTGAGACTGGAGCTGGGACAGATAATCCAATTGATAAGAAAACAACAACAAAAATTTAGAACCAAGCACACATGCAGAATATTGTGAACAAATACTTGCAAAAATTTTCAAGCTTGCCAGGGATGAAATAAACCAAATAAGAGTAACATAGTCTTACTAGCAGCTTGTCAAGCCTGCGGTAAAACTATAATTTCATACATTGCTGGTATAAGGTATTGATTAATTAATAAATACCTTTTTTTTTTTTTTTTTTGCGGTACGCGGGCCTCTCACTGTTATGGCCTCTCCTGTTGCGGAGCACAGGCTCCGGACGCGCAGGCTCAGCGGTCATGGCTCACAGGCCCAGCTGCTCCGCGGTATGTGGGATCTTCCCGGACCGGGGCACGAACCCATGTCCCCTGCATCGGCAGGCGGACTCTCAACCACTGCGCCACCAGGGAAGCCCACGTCCCTCTTTTTGTATAAGCCAAATCTGCTATTAAATGATCAAATGCATGTTGTATTTCTCTTCCTTAAAGAGGGTAGGGATCCTCCTAGACACTGAGATGATCTTATTGTTATAAAGTCTAAGTGACCACGAGAGACACATTTCTAACTATAGTGAGAAAATATTTCAGCAGTAACTTAAGAAAAAATTATCTTTAACAAATATCTTTTGTTTTGTCATTGGTTTCTATCTGGTGTCAACCATTATTATTTGGTTGGCTTGGTGACTGGCCCTGACCCTGGGGGGCTCCACACAGGCGGCTGCACTTTGCAAGCAAAACCTAGGAGGAAAGTGTCATGTTCTGACACTACCAACCTTGTTCTTAATCACTACCACCCACACCAGAATCAAAATTCTTATATTCATATAGAATACTCTCGACTGTCACCAGTTATCCTTTTTACTAAATTGTAGAGTAGGCATTTCATACATAATATAGGATTTTACACAACTCTACTGTTTCATGTTTTATTATTTCCATTTTCTTGAAAATAAATCATTCTGGGAATGGCTTTACTGTTCTATCCTCTCAGAAATAAAGCAAAAAAAAAAAAAAGGGTGGCAAGCGATGCTTTATTTTTATGTAGTCTCTAGAACATGGAGGGTATTCAGTAACTATTAAGAAAAAGCATAGTTATCAATCCTTAGGCAAAATGAATTTTGCAAGCAAGAGAATTACGAGCATATTTAAGGTAAAAAAAAAAAATTGCCGTTACTAATAGAAATGTGGGGCAAGTCCACCTGGAGCTTCCATACCGGTTGTCTCTGCTAATGAGACTCACTGGATACTTGCCGAATGTTCTGCTTCCTTGGGCTGCACAGAAATAGGAGATCTTCATACCTCCTCATCAAGAGATTTATTACGAATACATTACGTATAGATGGAGAACAGCCAGTTCTCTCTTCTTTTTAGATTTTATCAGCAGCCCAGCTGTTCGGGAGTGAGTGTGTAATATAGTGTGAGTTCCGCATAATACTTAATTCTTCTTTGGGTATCAGGGAATAGGCGTTATCCAAGCATGGAGGAGAGCAAATCCTCTCTGGTATTCTCTTGTTGGTGCTGAGTCCAGTCTCATGTCCAGAGGGAGATATGCGAACAACCTCTGAGGCTTTTCTCTGTGTCTGAGGATTCTGCGGCACTGTGACAGCGATGGGGCCCCAGGGACCATTTCTGAATACACAGGGTACCCAGCCCATCCCACAGAAGAGGGAGGGTGTGCACGTTCCCTGGGAACCGGGAGTTCCTCTTTCTCTCTTTCCTCCCTTTTCCATTCTGGGTGCCCAGCACTGCCCACTTCCGTCCCCTTGATGGGAAGAGACAGGACAAGGGAACGGGCCATTTGCTGACTGGTTTACAGCAGTTGTCCTACCGAGGCCTCCAGCAGTCAAAGCCAGCACTCACTCATTAACCACTATCAATATTTTTGCCTTTCAACTTACTTTTTTCCAGGAAGTGTTTGGCCTCACTCACATAGAGTGAGAGAATAACATTCAGGTACTTAAGTGCATTTAACTATTTCTTTTTCAAAAAACTGGATAAAAATGCCCCAACCCTCACCAGAATATTTACAAGTTATACAATGTGCAAATAATACTTATAAAAAGAAAATCCTAATATTTTGCACTCCAGACTTATTATCAAAGTTTCCTCTTCTCCCTACACCTGAAAGAAGTTATTTCACTCTTTAAAGATTGTCTTTAGGGCTACTTCTCCCCCTCTGCCCTGGGATGTATGGGTTAAATTCACACATTTCCCCCAGAAGAGGTGGAAAAACCCCTGCTCCATTGGTCCTTGCCTTGTTCTCGAAGAGAACTGCTGTGTGGAGTTGGTAGGGATCTCTGCTCCATGAGTTCTGGCTTGTTTTATGATAAGGTTAGAAAATAGTTTAGAACCTCACCCTGCTGTGATTTCTGCCACGGGAAGTGTTTTTGCTGCTACTACCTGGTAGCCTAGCGCCTGTGCATCTTCACTCATCCCCTCCATGGCTCTTTTATCACTGTCTAAAATAGATTTAAGTGGTCCTCTTTATCTTAAGAACAAAACAAAGCACTTTCCATTACACGCCTTACCCCTTCAAGTGACTATCTTCTCCTTCTTACCAGTTGTTGAATTCTTGAAAAGGAGGCCAGTCGTGTGGCCTTTGTCTCCCCTGATCTACTCCCTCCTTCCAGTTGGAGGCCACCTCCTATCCTTCTATTGCTACTTTTGATCCTTATAACCTTGGAATCAACAACTCCAAGTGGCTTTGTTCTTCTTAGCTTCTCTGAGGGTCTGCTAAGTCAGGCCTTTTCTGGAACCTTCCATTCCCTTGTGATCCATGATGCACACTTTTGGGTGTTCCTATCCTGTTACCTCTCTCCTTTGGCCTCCTTTGCTGGCTCCTCTCCCTCCTTCTTGTTCCCCAGTTTAAACATTTTCCAAGGGTCTTTATTCCTTCCTTCTCCCACCCTCAGAGGTTTCATCCACTTCCCAAGTTTTTACCACAGCACCATTATGCAGACGACACCAAAAGTTTCATTTCTAGCTCAGACTCTTCTAAGTTCCAAATTTATGTTTCCGACTTCTCCTGTGGTCTTCCATCCACGCCTGCCTGCTGACACAACAAATTACAGATTTTCAAAGTCCAGCTACTCATGCTGTCCCTCTCACCCCTACAAAGTGCCTCTCTTGAAGTTCTGCTCAGTTACTCAGACTTGAAACCTCAGATTCTAATTAAATTCTTCCCTCTCCCTCACCCACTTCATCCAACCAGGTACTAAATCTTTGCATTTGACTTTTACAACAGACATCAAACATGTCTCTTCCTTTAACCTTCACCTGCCACCCTCCTCATTACCAGTCCTTTAATCAGGACCAAAACAACCCTAACTTGTCCTTTCAGTCCAGCCTCTCTCCAATTTGTTCATATTTGAAAGTCAATCATCTCAAGATACAGATCAGGTTCAAACTCTGGACACTGGGGTTTAGGACTCTCCTCAATACCGCTCCAATGTATTATTTCAGTCTCATCTCTCACCAGGCCCCTTCCTGGACTCTATGCACTTACTTTTGCTGACAGCTTCCATAAAATATTCTCTTACCCCAACTCTGTCTACCAGCATTTATAACCCATATTGGGCAAGCTGCCTACCTTATGTCTCAGTTTTTTAATCTGTAAAATGGGCATGATAGTATCAATTGTCACAAAAATTGCTGTGAACATTGGAATGCATGCAAAGTGCCTGGAACAATGCTGATACATACTAAGTGCTGAACTATTGTTACTGTTATTATAAGTCATTCTCTGTTAGCTGGAAACTAGAGGGAAGAAGGGGTGATTAACTGAAATTCCTTATCTTAAATACTTAGGGTCTGGAAGATTTTCTTTCCTGTACCTGAAGCACTGTTCCTCTCCATCTCCATCTTATTGGTTGACATGGAGATGGTAGCTTAGCCTCTACTTTGTTGACAGTAGCTGTCACTCACTCTCTTGGTCACAGCCTAAGCTTTGTCATCGCCCACTTCTAAAATCACAAAACACAATATCCTACTTTCTGATCACAACTTACTTTCTTCTGCCTCATTGTGACTTGACTTCTATTCCCCCTAATCTGAGAGCCCAGAGTTGGCTCTACTTCATCCTTTAGCTACAACCAAGCTTGTTACTTGCCACTTTTACCTGCAGAACTATTCATTATAACCATCCAAAAGCTGTAAGGATCACTGTTGAGGCACTCTGTCTGTCTCTACATGCAGATTGTGTGCACAACCCCAGAATGCACATGGAAATATTAACGTGATATTTTTTAACAAACTTTTTGCCTAATAACAAATGTTCTACTTCTCTAATATTTCTCTTTTATAGAGTGGACTAAATAAGGTTTTAGAAAATAATAGTCATCAAATATTGGATGACTATTTTCAGACTTTTCTGGGTAGGGAACTTTTGTTGTCATCTCAAGAATATTCCATACAGAGCAGGAAATATGGACATACAGGCCTCTCCTTAATGTTCTACACTCCATGGATTGATATCATCCCTAATTTTAGCCCTACAAAGGTAAGGTTTTTTCCTCTAATTTTTTTTTTTTTTTTTTTTTTTTGCGGTACGCGGGCCTCTCACTGTTGTGGCCTCTTCCATTGCGGAGCACAGGCTCCGGACTCGCAGGCTCAGCGGCCATGGCTCACGGGACCAGCCGCTCTGCGGCATGTGGGATCTTCCCGGACCGGGGCACGAACCCGTGTCCCCTGCATCGGCAGGCGGACTCTCAACCACTGCGCCACCAGGGAAGCCCTCCTCCAATTTTTGAAAACTGTTTTTTCTGCAATCCTTTCATTTTCACAATTACCACTCTTGTCTCTTCCTGTTTCTTTATACAATCAAAAGGCATTAAAATGTCTCTATTTCCTCTCTTTATGTATACAAAACCCTGGATAATGTATGTGAAAGCATTTTGTAATCTAAAGCAGTAATTCTCAACCTTGAATGCACATCAGAATCCCCTGGGGGAGCTTTTAAAAAACACCAGTGCCCAAGATCCCACCCAAGACCCATGGAGTCAGAATCTCTCTGGAGTGGGAGTTGAGAATAAAAAACTTGAAAAGCTCGCCTTGTGATTCTATCAGACACCCAGGCTTGACATTCACTGCCATAAATGTAAGATTATCCTTTGCTGACAAGCTCTCTGACTTCCGGGGATCAATTTCTCTGGTTGGTCTTCTACTACTTTCAAATCTTCAAATAATAATCTGGTGCACTACCTTTCCCATATCTGGGTAGAAGCTCTCTTTACCATCCTTTGTGTTCTACGAATGCCTCCTGCTCTTTGACCAGCTGAATAATCACCACTTCTTTGTAGAGAAGAAAAATATTGGGGCGCCTTGCTTCTTTATCATGCCTTCTAGTAAGTAATTAGATGAGGATCTTTAAGTTTAATTAGAGCATTTCAGACGTGCACTGGGTCACAGAGTTCAGAATAAAGTCACTGAGGCAGCAAAATCACAAGGAAAGAGATATTTGAATGAGAAAAGGTTAGCAGGATGTCTATCCAGTGTTAGGGGTATTTCCTCCTAGACAGCATTAGGTTACAAGATAATCTAAGGGACCAAGTAGGAGAAAATGAGCTGCTTTGTGAGGACTGGGGACAGCCAGCTGGCTCCTTATCTGGAACACCAATTGCTGCTTGACCCTTTCTTAGGTTTGCTATTTGGGAGTTAGGAGACCTCAAGTGAGCACACGACAGTTTTTAGTTAAGGCACTTTCATTACCCATTTCTTGCAATTTGGAACAGTAGCCATTTTTCTGAACTCAATTAAAAAGAGTTTAAAGCAAGCTTCTTGGGAAGCTGGTCTCTAAATAAAACTAAGAGAATTCAAATCACACACCCTGAAGTGATACACGTCATCACAACACAATGGCATTTCAGATTATGAGGTGACTATACATAGAGCCACGGAGGGAAGAATGAGACAAGAGTGAAGTGAAGAATATGAGAAAGAGAAAATCTTCTTTATCACACCTCTGGGTGGCATCCGGGGAGGTGGGGATGGTGACCCAGGTCAAAGAACGCCTGACCTCCACTTGTCAAAGCAGGACCTGAGGGAAACAGGCTCCCAAGGAAAACCCTGTATCCCTGGAAATGTCCACCGACAGCACGGTGTGACAGGCACAGTGCTAGGCCCGATGCTACAGACAGGAGGAGGCTGGAATCCTCCTCGGGACTCGCTGCCTAGCAGAGGAGACCCAAACCCCATCCTGCAACCAGTGGTTTAACAGAAATACATGCCAGAAAGTAGGGGCAATTAACTCCATCCAGGGGTTTCAAAACTTTCATTTAAAGGTCAATTTGTATCTCTGTTTCAGGGATAAGAGAGAACATAAAGAAACGAAGTCGCTCAATATTCTGTGATAACCTAACTGGGAAAAGGATTTGATAAAGAATAGAAACATGTATATGTATATAACTGAATCACTTTGCTGTACACCTGAAACTAACACAACATTGTAAATCAACTCTGCTCCAATATTAAATAAAATTACTTTTTTTAAAAAAAAGAACGCCTGACCTCATAGATTTAAGAAAATCTCTTCTTCTCACTTCCCTCAGGTACCACCCTGCCCTTGGTGGGCCCTTTAACCTTGAAGCCCATTAACTCCTCCAAGTCTGTTCACTGAAGGCCACCCTCCCACCCTGTGTTTACTCATACCATTCAATGTATTGGTGCCCCTAGGCCACGTATTCTCAACTGGGTGACTCCGCCCCAAGGGAACAAAAATTTGGTTCTTGGGGGAATGAAAAAATCTTACTCTTTTTATGTTCAAGGTATAAAGAGAGTACCTAAACAGATATACCATACAGTGTATCTGTGGTATTAAAATTTCATCGCTGCGGGGGTGGGGATAGTGAGAAGGAGTGGCATAGAAATAGCTAAAAAGACTCCTTAGTTTGGCCACAGAGGAAAAAAGGCTGAGAAATATCACTCCAGACTGAGCTCCCTGGTAGCCAAATGGACAGCTGACGTGTCTGGGTTGGATCTCTGACCCTGCACCTCTTTTATCCTTAACTGGCATGTCTGTCAATGCCACCAGTGACTGTTTCCCACTGGACACCATCTATAAGGTGAGTCGATATTGGAGGGTTCTGTTCTCATCCCCTGCCCCTAGAACACTAATGGGTTGAGAGCCAGTTAATTTTTAAATATTCCTACCAGGCTTCTCCAGGCCCAGCAAGTCATTTCTCCACCTACATAGCCCTGAAGGACCCAGAGTTGTAGCGTACAAGATGCCAGTTTAGCAAGAAGAGATTTACCAATGGTAAGTCCTGAGCCCTGGCTTGATGAAACACAGTAGCTCCGGATAAGCTACATGGAGAGTTCCCATGATGGTTCAGAGCATGGCGTCTGGTGCCAGGCTACCTAGATACATACTCTTGGCTGCACTGCTTACTAGCTAAGTGACTGAAGTGCTGTGCCTCAATTTCTCACCTGTCAAGAGGGGACAACAATAGTACCAACATCAATGGTTTGTGGTGAAGGTTAAGTGATTCACTTAGGTAAGCATTCAGAAGAGTCCTTGGCCAACAGAATGAACTCAAACATATTATTAGTATTATTTCATTATTAAGGAATTTGTGTTATCTTCTACTTGAATGACACAACCTGAGAAACAAATAATTCTAGTTTTTAAATAATGTTGTGAAACCTCATTAAACATTCATATTCAGGGATCTGCTGTGGCAGTTAACTGAGAAAAAGGAAGTTTGCAGCTTAAGGGATTTATTTTAGGTTTCATCCAGAATTAACATCAAAAGGAATAAATTAAAATCACAGTATTACGTAGGCTAAGTATAAATTGGCACTAAAAGTATAATTATAAACAATCTGTAGTCTGCTCCTGTGTCAATAACAGGAATAAATAAATTCAGTGACTACAACGCAATTTGAAAATATGGGAGAGAAAGTTCCAAGGATATTCTTGAACTTTTTACTTTTAACATCATAGAATTAGACATCCACAAGTGATTTCTATAGAAAAACAAACACAAAAAAACCAAATCCAATCTATCGCTAAAGGCATGTTGGATAGCTGATTTTTGTTGAAGGAAAACCTATAATCCATTATTTGAAGCTCGGTGCTTTGTGACCGCCTGGAGGGGTGGGATAGGGAGGGTGGGAGGGAGGGAGATGCAAGCGGGAAGAGATATGGGAACGTATGTCTATGTATAACGGATTCATTTTGTTGTGAAGCTGAAACTAACATACCATTGTAAAGCAATTATACTCCAATAAAGATGTTAAAAAAAAAAAGAAACAGTAATACTTCCCCAACTCTTCAAAAAACCTATCAGTTTTAATAAATACCAGTAAAACACTCAAACACTTATATAACCATCCACAACGAATCTTTCTATAACAGAAAGCATTAAAACACCAAACACCAGAGTCTCCTTGAAGCTTTCTTCAGTATTCTGAAGTCATACTTTCAGAAGTTTTTTTCTGTATTTCTTGCACATTTAAAATACTAGTGCACAGTTCTTAAGGACGTGAGCATGACCGCTTTATGTCAGATCATCTCCCTCAACATTCTTTATCACTTTGTTTTTTCTTTGCAAGTATGGGCTTTTCAGGCCTCTTGGGTTCACCGATTTTATTCAAAGCCTTTTCACTTTCTTAGAAGATATTTCTACTCAGTAATGTGGCAAGTTGAGAGCACTAATGTACAATTGAGCCTATTGAGAGAGCAGCTGGGCCATGGATGTGACACCTTTCTCCATCTCCTGGCCTGGATGTACCTGCAACTTGAATGTTTTTGCTAGCCCACACGTGTGAATTTGCTATGAGATTTTTTCATTCAGGTAGTGAATTCCAGGTAAAACAAATCTTATTATAAGTTGTTATAGCAAATGTTTAAATAGCAAAACTTCATAGTAGGGACACCTATAGAGGTGTTTGGAACTAATGTCTCTTAGTTGCCAAAGCATTTATGTACACGTCGACGTGTATATGTTGACACTAGAGCGGTCCGTCTGAAATGAAATCCGGATAAAACTTATATTCAGGAGGAAAAAAAACATGCTCCATTTACTTGGAAAAGTATATTTAAAAGAATTGAAAAAAATTCACTATTTCACAGAAGTATTTTTACTAATAAAAATAAAGATGTTCTAATAGACATAATCATCATTCTGCAAAATTTCTTTTAAAGACAATTATTATTTTGAGCTTATTTTTAAAAGAGCCATCTAAACTCCAGATTTTTATCAGCACTTCATCATACTACCGCTGTCAAAATTAAGATAGTATGGCTCATTGCAGGCTAGGTCTTAAAACATATACTGAATGTGCATGCATTTTCTGTTAGGAATAGTCAAAGTGTTCAGTTAGGGCTTGTTTATTTTATCTCAGTTTGAACTTTAGGTCATATGATTTGTAATTTCATATTCTTTCTCTGATTATTAGCCTATACCATACCAGGTGAGGCCAGAATAATGCAGGCAGCTTGCAAGAAAACAGGTGCAGCCGTTTTGCCAGTTACCCAGTGGAGCTGATGCTGCATAAAATGGTACTGAATGTCCAATTTATTTTTCTAAATTCATGTAAAATATACATAGCAAAAAATTATTCTGGGAAAATGAATACGATCTTAGCTGCAAAAACTACAGCGAGAGGATATTAAAGATGCCCAAACACAAAAGACCAAAAATCTTGCTTACACTCTATCTTAATGAAGCTAGGTCATTCAGATAACCAGAAGGTTTCTGGGCTGGAATTAAGGGTCAACTAGATCAAATGATGGTCAGTGCAAACAGCAGAAGAGAGAGCAGTATCAGGCTTTATAAAGAGAGAGAAAAGATAAGTGTTCAAGCCAAAGAAAGACAGTAATGTTCTCCCATCTCCAAAGGAGGAAAAGAAGAGAGAACAGCCCTCAGGTGGAGTTGGGAGCAGAAACTGAGAGGTCTAGCTGAACAACAGCTCTTCCTCATACTGTCCACCCACCTTGGAGAGTTCTGGGAGATAGCCTGGTGATGTATTAATCCATTTTAAAGGGTTGAATTTTTCTGAAAAAATAAGAGGAATTTATGCCTTGATTTACACAGAGCCCAGAAGATTCTAGCTTCATATAATTTCTAAGAAATCTTTCAAAAGTATTTCTTAGAAAATGAGCTTAAAAATGAGGTTTGGGCCCTCAAACCCACTGTCTCACTAAAAGTGTTTGCATTTTAATGAACCTGTGATTTTTAAGAAATTAAAAAAATTTTTTTTTCAAAAGTTCTAAAACTAAGGCAATCAAAACATTCCCACTCAAGATCATTTGAACAAGAAGTCAGGATATTCTTCTAAGGTTTGGAGAGACCGCTACTCTCAGACTCAAATGGTGACAGGGAATATACAGGGACACCTCTCTGGCCCTTCACAGAGCATGGGTCCAGCTGGACTCCAAATGCCCTGCTGCTTGGCTCTCACTTCCCGAGGAGGCTGTCACCAGCTCGTCTCCCTCCCCGGCATCTTCCTGCCTCGTGACAGCAGCTCTGGCAGCACCGTGGGCTTCCAGGGAGAGCTATGTTGAGGGGCACAGTATCAGAGTGGTGGCTGAAGGGACCCGTCAACAAGGGATGTAAAAGTATCACTGGGATAATCTACAAACTTGGTGCCAGTTGATGTAGGTTTTCACCAGTGACTCCTTACAAAATGGGCAGGATGTTTAAAAAAAAAAGAGAGAGCGAGAGATCTCTCTTTAAGGCACATAGTAAACTCTTTATCTTAAATATGAACATGTGATAAGGATAAAAAAGTCATTTTCAGTTCATGCAGAGAGAATCCTGGTAAGTGTGGTATCTTTTGTTTGCTCGGCACAAATGAAATATTCATCTCTGGCATTAACGGCTTTTGACATACTTGCAGCAGTATTAAGCAGTGGGTGCGGGTGTGCAAGTCTGCAGACAGAAGCTTGGAAGGGCCTAAACTGATCTGCCGAGAAAGGGGAGGGAGCTTGAGAGGCCAGGAGGAGAAGGGGAGAGAAGGAGGGAATCCTAGGGCAGCAGGGCTGAGGAGAGAGAACTGGGAGAGGAGATAACCTAATGCGGAGTTTTCAAAGATGTAAAATTTCACCTCAACATTTCTCTATAAATCACGAATACATATTTTTTAAGTGACAGTGTGAGGGGTGCCATGATATTAGCCTGTCTAGAGCAAACACACGTCCTGCCCATCCCAGTTTTCAGGCCCCCTCACACCAGGGGGTTCTCCTCTGCCAGACCGTCCCTCCTTGCCTCAACTTGCCCAGTGCCTGGCCCAGAGGGGCAGACCTCGATTGGGAGTGGAGTGGTGTCACATAAAGATGAGGGGAAGGTGGAAATGTACAAGAAGAGGCTTCCCTCTGGTTGAGATGGACTTCCTTCATGAAAAATCTTTTTCATGGTATGCTGGCGTTAAAACTGGAACACAGGAAGGGTAAGCTGGGACGAAGTAAGAGAGTGGCATGGACATATATACACTACCAAATGTAAAATAGATAGCTAGTGAGAAGCAGCCGCATAGCACAGGGAGGTCAGCTCGGTGCTTTGTGACCACCTAGAGGGGTGGGATAGGGAGGGTGGGAGGGAGAGGCAAGAGGGAAGAGATATGGGGATATATGTATATATACAGCTGATTCACTTTGTTATAAAGCAGTGGCTAACGCACCATTGTAAAGCAATTATACTCCAATAAAGATGTTAAAAAAAAACAAAACTGGAACACAAGGGCTAGTATATAAGCATCGATAAACAAGACACAGAGATGTTTAGGGGCATTCTAAGGAGAAAAACCATGCGTAAAAAGACAAAAGCGTAAAGTAGAAAACGAGTTGAACATCAGAAACTGTTTCACAAATGCTATCGAGGTAACTACAGCAGCTACAAAATGTATTGTTCAGTTAATCCACACAAATAGGAGACTTTCAAGTATGAGTCAGGGGATATCTTTTCACTCTTTGACTGATGATTGATGTCCACAAAGGGAGCACAGCGCGGCCAGCGGCGGTCTACGGCTATGGCACTGCCGCGTGCGCATGCGCCGCCGAACAGGGGGGGCACGCTGCCGGCGCCAAGAGGTTCCAGCTCTGCTCCTCCGCAACCACGCGAGGGCCCGAGGATGAACTTTCCATCAATAATAAATTCCCCGGCCTCACGTGCTATATTTGTCTTATGTGAAGTAACAGATTCCCCAAAAGGATGAGCGAGGCGAGCAAACTGACCAGCCTTTTTTTAATCTGCTCTTGTGGTGCGATAAACCTCCCAGCGATTGTGGTATCTAGGATAAGTATGTGGATGACAGTGTCCAATCCAAGCTTTCCTTTCCTTTTCCCTGGTTGGGTGAAAACAAAGAGAGGGGCACAGGTGAGGGGTTCCTTTCGCCCCTACCCGCTTCCCGCTTACACACTATTGAACTGTCTTCCTCAACTCTCCAATGAGCTAGTGGAAGAAAGATACAGACAATCACCAGACTCCACACTTCCACTGACATTTAAAGGTCAAGTCTCCTTGTATTGTACATAATGATATCTCCCTCCCACATGTGTGAAAAGGACAGCTGTGAGAATTACTGGAGGGAGGAGGGAAACTTTGAAAGTTCACTGGGGCAAAAGGACTCGATTTAGTGCCATTTTGCCGGAACACTTAAGCTGAGGTAGCTTGTTTCATAAAATAAGAAGTTTAAGGAAAATGAAAATCAAAGAATGAATTCATCCAGCTATTGTTTTTCACCTCTGTTCTTTACTTATTTTAATATGGTTACCCTCTCAATAAATAAAGACTTCTTAAAGAACTGGACCAATGCCCTAAACAAGATCCGGTTTTCAAACTTTGTCTTTCAGAGCAGAGATTTTTTTTTGACTGCTGGGCCCTTAGTGCCAAAGACCAGGTGTTACCTCTGAAAGAGATTCCATCTGTGGGAAAGCCATTAGGCCTAGCTCTGTTTAAATTTCCCCATCTAAAGGAAGAATTTATTCTGGAAGAATCACATATTTAGCATGTTATTCCTTTAAAAATGTACTTCCTCTGCCCCCAGAGCTCATGGAAACCTCTTCATCCAAGAGCTAAAAGCATCCCAAGGACATTCTGTTCACAGCGTTCTCACTTCAGTTCCTTCATTGTGAACTTGCTGGTGATCCCTCACGTCCGAAAATAACTAATAATTTCAATTTATTGTTTACCAAATGTCAGGCTGGGCTGACTTACATGATTGCATTTGATCTCTGCCAGTCCTGCAGATAAGTGATTTATCTGTATTTTACAGATGAGGGGACAGAGGTTCAGGCTGGTTTTGCAACTGTTACCAAGGGTTACCAAGATTGCCAGTGGCTGCCCGGGGACAGAAGCCTAGGTCAGCCAGACCCGAATCCACACAAAACCACTCTAGGGATGATGTTATTGTTTTTACTGATAAAGTAGGTCAAATGCATTGTGCATCTACTTCCGATAACATAATGATCACAGGATTTGTCTTCAGAGCTACATGTCTGACCTTTCACCCCAATGCAGTAAAATTGATGGAGAGATTAAAGTGATTTAAAATTTTGTAAAGACATAAAGAATTTCCATGTAGGGACACAAGAGGGCACTCTAACCTTCTTTCAGTTGAGGACACAATTTTTTTTTTTTTTTTTTTTTGTGGTTAACACAGCTCTGAGCCTTGAATCCCAGTGCTGGTTCTGCTCTGATCACTTGTATGAACTTCAGCTTTTAGGTTCAGACTGTAGCTCAACTTCTCCCTTTGCAAATTTAGGAAGGGGGGTGAAGTGAGCTTTAGGGTCTCTTCCATCTAAAGAATCCAAGGATTCTAACTCATTAACAGCGATTTAAAGGAATATATGACCCTATTTTAACAAGGATTATTAATCACTGCAAAGAAGTAAGATACGTTCCTTTCATACTTGCTACACTTAAGATGAATATGTGCTTATAGATTTAACTTACCATATTTGCAAAAAGCAAATCATTCTCAAGCCTGACAGTGATATTTATTTACTTTTGGCTCATCTGAGAATTTTGTCAAATTGCTGGAGAAATTCTCTCCCGTCACACCGACTCAGGTTGGCCAGTGATGAATCTGCACTATGCTGACTGAACACATTGCCCAGTAGCTCATTTCTCATCTAGCATTTAGGTGACAGTTCCCTTCACTCCAGAATGACTGGCATTTCATTGCTTTGTGGGACATTTCTATGGAATTTATTGTGGGGACTTTGGAAAAAAAACACCTTCCTAATTACCTAGCTTGGGTTGAAAGTTTTCACAGAGAAGGGTTACTTTAAGATTCATTTGACAAACTGCTGAATGGCTGAGATCCAGGGAAGCCCCTCAGCTAGATCCCCTCAAAACACGAAGGGTTTTTCTCTTTCCTGGTAATGGAGGACTAGGCCAGGAGCTCTGACAGGGGAAAGGGAAAAGGAACAGGGAAAATCCAACAAGTAGCAGCGTAAATTACACCAAATGATGGGTTTAAAGGAAATTTGTACATTACACACAGCAGGGGAAGGAGAAGGAAAACACACCCACTCCGGAAGTGGAGTGTTCTGACAAGCACATGCCTGCTAAAAGCCTCTGCTGGTCTTTCCACCTCCGAGAGGCAGAAAGACGTCTTCCCTGCTGGAGCCTTGCTGGGCCATTACTACACAATCCACTTAAACCACTGGGCTGCTTTTGTTCTCAGTCAATAAAAAGCCTCCTAGACGTTTGGTCTTGAAAAATAAAAGTGGCTTGTTCAGCTGGAACAGGTTAGCAGGCAGTCCTTCAAACACAACCATCCTCATGGGCGCTCAGGCATTAGGGGCCTGGCGTGGAAACATATGCCTCAGATGAAAAGAACACTGCTCTTTATTCCAACCAACACAAGGAACTGAAGTTACAGCCCAACACTAGGTCAGTCTCCAACTCTACGAATGTCTTTTATTCAGATGCAATTAAATGAATTTGGCAAGACGAAGTTTTTACAATCCTAGGATTGTTATCAGGATTTCTGTTGCAATTTGCTTATCTACTGTGTCCCTCAATTTCTTCATTTGTAAAATGGAGATAATGTTAGTACTTACATCACTGAGTTGCAGAGATTAACTGGGTTCACATAAATCAAGTAGAGCATATCCGGCGCCTAGCAAGCGCTTTATAAGTGTTGTATAAGTAAGCTCGTCTTCTGCCTATTATCATTATTATTATTATTACTATTACTACTAAAGCCTTGGGATACCTTGAGAAGACTCTGCCATGCAGTTATAAGATTTTGTCTTACTCTAGGCACTGTTACTCACTCTCTCTGTATGTCCTAGTTTCTCTTTAAATTAACAAGAAATATCTGCTCTTTAAATTCTTTGTAGATATTTCAAGATTTCATGTCTCTCTCCTCTCTCGCTCTCTCCCTTTTTTCCTTTGAACCACTCTACAAGTATAGAGACACTGAGTACACAGAGATGACAAAATACAGCTGTGTATAGCGGAAAACAGGTCCTGATGGCATATAACGTGTTTCACTATGGAGGTGTGCACAGAAGTAGTTCTTGAGCTGTTTCTTGCAGGATGAATTGTAATTGGCCAAGTGAAGTGGGCGGTATTGGGAGGGAGAGTGATACGGTTGAGGAAGGAGCACGTTTCAAAGACTGGAGATATGAAAAGAGACGGCATATTCTCTTTCAGGGTGTTCTTTAGGCCTTGTATTGATTGTCACTGGTTCCCCAGAGTCTATGAGATAAGGCATCAAGTGCTCAACAGCACATTGAAAAGCTCTCTCAGTCTGTCTGTCCAGTGCTTTCCCATTTCTTCCTCTTGTTGCTTCTACAGTAGGCCATGGCAGCCCTTCTCTGTTCCCCGAAGGTGCCCTTGCTTTCCCATCTCTGATTTTATTCATGTGGCTCCCTCTGTCTGGGATGCCCTCCCCCCTTTTCGGAACCGCCATCCCTCAGTGCCGCTCAGGTGCCCTCCCAGAGCAGCTGTCCCCTAACCCCTGCCTGGAAGTAACCTCTCCCTTCTACTGGTCCCTAGCAGTTTGCTTGTTCCTTTACTGTGATACTCAACCTCATTCTGCTTTTGTTGGTTTTACTTGAAATTTAGTATCTCTCCTCCAAGATTATAAACTACACCTTGTTAATTTTTTTTAAGATTTCCTAGAGTATCTAGTATGATGCTGTAGGATCAAAAAGGATTGTTAATAATAATAGATATATATCCAAAATTTATGCTTGTTTTGTACTAGGCAAAATTCTAAGCCCATTGTAACCATCATCTTACTTAATTCAACACATCGGTTGTGTAGTAAAAAATTTAACCTTGCCCAAAGAGGGGTCTGGTCTTTGTCCTTGGCCTCTGGGAGGTAATCTCTTAAACCCTTGGAATATCCTACCTGATAAGAGTATCTTTGTTTACCTGAGAGCTTTGGGACCACATCAAAAAGTCTAAGGATGAGATTTATGGTGAGGGTTTTGAGTCATGTGGGAACAGGCTTGACCTCTGGGGGGCTGGATGCTGAGATCAGCCATTTGGACCCTCAATAAAGACTCTGGACACCAAGGGTCGGGCTAGCTTCCCGGATTAGCAATACTTTGTGCATATCATCACACATCAACACCAGGACAGCAGCACTGTCCACAACTCCAGGGTAGAGGGAAACTGGAAGCTCCACATTTGGGATTTCCCTGGACACTTCATGTGGCTGACTGTAGCTGTAATAAATAGCAGTTGAGTATAGCAGCTTTCAGGGAGTCCTGTCAGTCCTTCTAGCAAATTATCAAACATAAGAGTGACCTTGACCTTGACCCCAAACTTGCAACTGGTGTCAGAGTGAGGGTGGTCTCGTGGACTGTGCTTCCTCTTACTTTGCACTTGTGAAATAAGTACTATAATTATATCCATTTTACAGATGAGAAAACTGTATGACAGGGGGTTAAACTATTTATTTGAGGTTATATAACTAGTAGCTAGGATTTGATCCTAGGGCCACTAAAACAGAACCCATATTCGGAATTACTTCTTTTTGGTGTGTGTGTGGTACGCGGGCCTCTCACTGTTTGTAGCCTCTCCCGTTGCGGAGCACAGGCTCCGGACGCACAGGCTCAGCGGCCATGGCTCACGGGCCCAGCCGCTCCGCGGCATGTGGGATCTTCCCAGACCGGGGCACGAACCCGTGTCCCCTGCATTGGCAAGCGGACTCTCAACCACTGCGCCACCGGGGAAGCCTGGAACTACTTCTTTATACTGCCTACAATGTGAATAAAAATTAAAGATAGATATAAGATAAAAAAATATTAAGAATAGGCATAAAAACAAACATGTCCTTAAAGGCTGAAGATGTTTAGGGCAGCTTTTGTAGAAAAGCGTATCATATTATGACTCAGGTATTTAATCTCTATGAATATTGCAATAAATTTGATCTCAACAGATTGCAATTGTGCATATTAAAATATCTCTACGGCCTGAGCTAAGAAGACACTTATTTGTAAAAATATGTATGAGAATTGGGCTTTATGGTTATTGAATATAGCAAAAGATTTGTTTAAAAAACCCACAAAAAACCCTTAGAGTCCTTGGGAACAATCTCATTGTCCCTTGCCTTTCCATTTTAATTACTTGTATGTGACTCAGGTCATAATCATTTGTCTGTGAGCTCACGTGACTCAAGCAGATTTAACTGCTCTTTGCCCTGTGCTGCTTGGAACACTGGTGGTAATTATCTCCATGTCTGTCCCTGACAGCTGACTCTGAGATTTTGAGGGTGGGATCATGTCTAATTCATGCCCATATCTCCATATTTAGTAAGTTTCTGGCATACAGTATGCACTGAATACATGTATATAGAATAAGTGCAAGCATGCTTACTTAAACGTACAGCTGTTTAGAGAGTTGCTTAGGGCAGATGAGCCTAGGTCTCCTGATCCTTTCCCAAACTTCTCTTTGGTCCATTCATCTTCTTTAAATAGGCAGAGTTCACTCTCTGCACCTTCTCTCCCCCAGCACCTGTACATCCCCAGTTCCATTCATCTCTATTTGTCCTTCTAGCTTGAGTTATCTGGGTCGATGAAGAGGGATGTGTTGGAAAACACAGAGGACAAAAATAAACCAGAAAGAATGATTAAAGGAGCAGCTAGAATAAAATACTGCATTGAACAATTTAAAAGGAAAAGTCCTAGAGAGTAGATTTCCTCCAACTTAAGCCCATGTAAATTATCTTTTAATAACATCTCCTTGGGGCTTCCCATCTCACGCACCTAAATTAGGTCCTTGGGAAAAATCAGCATTTGTAGAGAACTTGACTCCATATGGACAAGTGCGGAAAGGCTGAGGCATCTTTAGGATATACAAAATATGGCCCACATGGATCCAAGGTTCAAGATCAGGGGACTGCTTAGCAGTTTTCCAAACCAAAGAATAATATCTTTAAAGCTTGCCAAGCCAACGGGATAAACTTGACCCATCATACTTGATTATTTTCCATGGGGCATGGGGGAGAGTATGAATTATAGCCATTATACTGTCAGCAAAATCTGAGAGGGCCATGCGGCCAATGTAATTTTTAATCAGTTGCCTATTTAATTCATAGTTACTCACAGTGCAGCAAAGCAACTGTGTTTTGAAGCGAGGCAGAACATTTGGAAGCAGAGGATGTTGACCAACATATTTTTCATGTTCTGAGAAGCCAAGGGGCATCCTACTGTCTGAGGACAGACATCAGCCTGGGAATCCGGAGAGCTGGTCCTGGTCTAGCCCAGCTGGCTAGATGAGCTAGAGAAAACGGAAGTAAATCAGAGGTTCTCAGGGTGCTTTCAGACCTGGAATGTTGTCAAATGAAGTATTTATATATAAAAACAAGTGCAGGTAGAGCTTCTCTGGTTAAAGGCCTGTCCAGACAGTCCCACTTCTGGCCTAGAGGTGTCCTTGCGGGGCTCAAGGGGGAGTCAAGCCTCCCAAGAACTCTGCAGGGCATCAAGGTAATTCATTGCTCTAGACAGTCTCCAAATCAGCCCCAACAGCCTATGATTTATGTGAGTCAAAGGGTTTTCAATCCCATGTATGGGAGGCATTTTATATAGTTGGGGATCTATTTTTCTTTGAAAGACTTTCTCTTCCTTAAATGTCCAATAGATGCTAATACCCAAATAAGACACTGTATAGGTAATTCATTAATAAGAAATTCCTCCTCTAGTTTGCTAATTATCACCCTGCTCTGTCTCTGAACAGATGGCATCATCTTTGGTAAAATAACACCTCACAAAGGGCACTTGGTCATCCTCTGACGAGCCTTCTCAGTTCTGGGATAATCATATTTTAACAACCTTTCCTTTTAACACAAAAGAAAGAACAATACGAAGGTTTAGGGAAAACAGGAAAATGTTTAGGGTAGAAGAAAAAGTTAACACTAAACATTCTATTACAAAATTCTCCTGCTTTTACTAAGCCTCTTGGTGTAACCCTGAATGTCCATGTGTAAAATAAATCGTATTTGATAACGTGGTAATGTAACTAAAAGCTTCCATTTCACAGCTGGTCTGTGGTGTATCGCACATAGCTAACCCCTCCCCCGCCCCAACCCCAAGCTGCCCATACGGTAGGGGAAAGAGTGAAACAAATGACAGAATTCATGCCGATTAAGCAGAACACTAAATGAGCCTGGGAGGGTCATTTATCTGGGACCAGAAGTTGAAGACAGATTTCCTGAAAGAAGTAAAATTTTAGTTGAAATCCAAAAAATATATATATATAAAAATGAAGACACTAAATTCAAACTCAGATCATCTTATATTGAATATGACAGTAGCTGTGAGGGAGGGTAGGGGGTTGGGCAAATTGTAAGATTTAGCTCTGAAATCATTTCCACTGGATGCTACTATGCTTTCTCCCAATTCTGTAATGTCCCACGGGTACCTCAAACTCAGCATGCTCCAAACTAAGCATGCCTGTTTCCCTCCATCACCCTTAAAACCGCTCCCTCTCCTGTATCCCTATTTCTGGGAATGCCATCCCCCTCCTCCCAGCTACCCAAGACAGTTATACCTTCTCTTTCACCCTCCAATGAGTCGCCAAGTCCTGCTGATACTTCCTCCTATATATCTCCTGTGCCTGTCCCTTTTCCTTCATCTACACTGTCTCTGTCTTCCTCAGGTCAGTATCATCTCCCACCTGGATGACCTCAGCAGCAGCCTAAGTGGTCTCCTTGGTTACAGTACTTCCCAACTCGAATACCTTTTGTGGACTGCAGCCAGAGTGATCTTTCCAAAACACAAAGCTGCTCTGTCATCCATCTGTCTAACACCCTTCCCTCACCTGTTAAGGTAAAGCTAAATCACTTTAACATGGCTTAGGAGACCTCTCAGTATCTGCCACTTTACTCCTTGCCCCCTCCTCCTTGCTTACAGTAAATAAACTACAATGAACCATTTGGGTTTGTTAAGTGGGCCATTTTCTCTCTTCAAGGTCTTCACCCAGATTGTTTCCTCTCCTAGGACACTCCTAGCCTTGCTGCTCTAATCCTGGGGGCTAGTTCCTGTGTATACTTCAGACTGCAGTATATTCATCACTTCCTCCTGGGGGCCTCCCTAGACTCGCAAGTCTTCTTAAGATATCCTTGCTATAGGCTTCTTCCACCGGTAATCTCTACCTCTCATCTTACATAGCATATTGTATTATGACTGTTCGATTAAACGTCCATTTTTCCAACTAGACTGTAAGCTTTTGAAGACAGGAAACATGTCTGTATTGATCATCACTGAATCACCAGTGCCCAGGAGAGAGCCTGGCATATGGAAGGTAATCAACATATATATATTCAACAGAATGAAAGAAATAATGAATTTCTTATATTACCCCTCAGCATCCCTAATAACTGATGGGTCATTTTGTTTCTCCTCACCCTTATGCCATTGTTTTAGGGCTTTTAATCTATTCCTGATCAAGTCTTTCAGTGGCTGCTTTTTGCCTTCGGGATAACATTCAATGTTTAATCTTGGCATGATACATAAGGCTCATTAGCCTACTTTCCCAGCTTTATCTCCATTACTTTCTTTAAATGAAATCGATGCTTGGGTTTCCTCAAGGAAACCCTATCTCTCAGTCCTTGGTACCTCTGCATTGTGTCACTCTTCTCTCTACCTGTAGCACCTGGATACTTACTAATTGCTCTTTTATGATTCAACCCAAGGGTCATCTCCTCTTGGAAGCCCAATCTACCAAGCTTTCCTCCTCCTACCAGTAATGGAATAGGTACAGGTTTTCTAAGTGTTATTGTATCCTATGCATTTTTCTCCATGGTGTTTGAATTTTGGCTTTCCTCTAAGACCAGAACTACATGAAGAGCAGGGAGAAGAATCCTATTTATCTCCATATTCACCTAATTTAACACAGCACCTTACACAAAAGGGCACTTGATAAATATCCTTTGAATAAATACTTTCCCTTTAAATGAATACATCTTTAAAGTACAGGCAATGAGAACCAAAAGAAGCAAAAGGAGCAAACAAGCACCAGTAATTTTTTTTAGCCAATCTGACACGACGTGCACATATAATTCTTAGGAGGATATATATGGACACCTCCTGCCAGGACGATCACTTAAACTCAAACCCAGGGAGGGAGGGAGAGAGGGACACTGTCTTCACCTTTATCTGTTCAGCATGTTTTTTTTCGTCTGGCTTCAACTGCACTTTAAGAATATTGTTTTCAGCATATAAGCTTTCAAAGCGTACATGTTCATAAAATATTCCTCTCAGTCTGCCAGAGTCTAAGATTTCTCAGTCCCATCATTAATGCAGATGCCTTCCCACTCCAAGACATTTGCATTACGAGGTACAACTGCTGCCTATTTTTTTCTTTATTTAGATTTCATTAGGTCCGTACAGAGAAAAAAAATACTGACAGACTATCCCCAGAGAAGACATAATACCTTCCAGCCAACAGTTCTAGAATAATTGGAAATTAATTTTTAAAACAATGTCAACTGCTTAGTAGACAATGAATCCAAAAAAGAATGCCTATCTTTCATAGATAATACAAGCTAGACACCCCCCTGAGAGCAGTGCAGGCCTCTGTGGCCAAACCCATGTGATCTGGGAGCCACCTAGAGATCTCGTAATGCCATCCTCCCAGGTATTGTTTGAGCCTCGTGGGCATTCAGCAATATAACCCACATTCCTATAGATGTGAGAAAGTGGAAGGACTCCTACTTACCCACGTGCGTGTAAATACTCAGACAGATTTAGTCACAGTTCTCCTCCACCTAAGTTTGGTTCTTGACATGTGTTCAAATTCTTTTCACACACACAAATACGCCCACCTATTACAATGTCCATAAAAAATCCCTTCTCTACAGGCCTGGTTTGAAACTCTAATTAGGGTTAGTCAGCATTTACAAAGTGGTTTGTGCTTTTCCCAAAGGCAAAGTTACAGGAGCTGAAGCATTTCACCACCATTCCCTCTAGTGTGCCTGCAGTTATAAGCTCTTAGAGGCTGGGAAGAGATGTGGAGCCAGCCTGTCACACAAGGTAGAGGTCAGGTCAGAGCACGTGTCAGAAACCAAATCCTCAGCCTCAGAAGCTCGTCTGAAACAGCAGCAATGCAGGTGACAGCGACAGGCTCCTAGGATCTGAAATGTCAGTGGGCATGTCTTGCAGGATCTTTATAAAGGCGAAACAATAGCAGGCAGTAGAATTGGGGATCTCTTGAGGGTGAGGCTAAGGTCATGGCTCAGTGTGTGAGCATTGTGTGTGTGTGTGTGTGTGTGTGTGTGTGTTGGGTGATGGGTAGTATGTGTGTGTTTGTGTGTATGTGTGGGTGATGCATATATCTGGAGGGACAATGAAGCTATTCCACGGCTGGGGAAGGAGTTATATATGTAAAAAGATTTGTTTAAAGGAAAGCATTTTGTAATATTCCTTCTATTCATCTGGGAACAAAATGACTAGGTTAAGAGGGTAAGTGATGGGGCCAGGAGGAGAGCAGAAGCAAAGTTAGCAATATGGTCCTGTCACAGAGACTTAAATTTTTCCCAAAGGTTTTGGATGGCTGGAGATGACAAAGTTTGACAGCTGAACTAGGGATGGGAGGACAAAGTAGCTAAAGAGGATTTTCTGGCTCTCTTGATCAGCTGCCCTCAGATTGCATTTAAGACTCATTTGGTACTCACATCCTGAGCAACCCTCCATGTAGCCTTCCCTTAACTCGAAGTCCCCTTGAGGGGATGACCATTCAAGTTATCCTGATCTGATCAGACAGAGAACATTGAGCCACAGGGCTTAATTGGAAGGTCAGCTCCTTAACTAGATTGCAAATTACCTGAGGGTATAGACTGCATTTTACACCTCTGTTTTTGTTGTCCATTTCAGACACAGGCTTTCAATAAATGACTATCATGATTAATTTTTTTAAAAGACACATTATTTTGTGACAGACTCTGTTCTTAGCGTGCAACATGAATTAATTTAATTCTCACACTAACCAAATGAGGTAGTGCCATTACTATCTGTTTTACAGAGAACACTGAGGCACAGAGAGGTTAAGTAATTTGCCCAAGGTCACAAAGTCATGAGGGGCGGAGTTGGGATTCAAAACCAGACAGCGTGGCTTTAGCATTAATACTCTAAACCAATCCATGATTCTGCTTCTTACAGACATGGGTGATTCCTGAGTTCCTTGTGGCTTTTGTGTGATTGGGGCAGGGAAAGGATCTCAGGAAGTGATGAACCTTCTTAGAAGAGAAACCTACTAATGCAAACACTAAATCATAGCCTCTTTTTATTCCTCACCATGATCACCCAGAGGAAAAAAAAAAAGAAAAACAACAACAAAAACTTATTCCCACTTAAGAGGCCATTTTGGTTCCGTGTGATTTTTTTCTTGATTGGGTCAGCCCTGGTAGATTTAGCTTGGTCCTTGGTTTTCCACAGCCTCAGATTCTGTAGGACAATGAGTCTCTTCTAGGGCCAACTCATGGCTCATGATATCCCCAAAGTGCAGCCCACCTAAACTTCTTGTTCCAGAATGTATCTTGCACCCTTTTGGGTCCCCATCTCTGTGAGATGCACCTGATCCAACTTCCAGAAGCAGGATTTGAGTAATGATTCCCTACGTCCTGCCCCCGTAATGATTTTGTCTCCCTGTCGCACATGTGGGGAGTGAGTGAGGGACCACAGGAGAAGAGCTATAGAAATTGCCAAGTGGTCAAAGGCAGGACTGCATAGGAAAAGGATAGGATTCCAGAAAGGTGAAAAAGGAGAGAAGGGAATGTCATCAGCAAGATGAGAAGAGAGAACGCTCCGGGAATTGGAGAGCAGTGAGGAGGTCTGAGCAAGGGCTGACACTGGAACGGGAGAGGTCGGGATACAGGCCAGGTCAGTGGAAGGAAGGGGAACAAGAAATGAGAGCAGGCTGAGGCTGCAGCCAGACAGGAAACATGAGATGCTTACATTTGACAAGGGAAGAAGGAAGGCAGAAGGGATGCGGGGTGAAAGAACTGTTCCTAGGGCAGAAGTGACACAGAGGTCTGCTTCTGACCCTTCTGACCATCTTACTCTGCCTGAGAATTTCCATTTCTAATGGGGCTCAGTGATAAGTCTTATCTAGAGCTATGGGAAAACTATGCAAAAGATAACAAGAAATGGATTGGAAAATATTCTGAGTGTTTCATACGGCATTCCCAGAAGGAGAACCTAACCTATCTGTTCAGTTTAGCTCTGATCACAATTGAAAAAGATGGTGGCTGCAAGCCACTTTTCCAGCATCCTTACTTTCCTGTTCCATGCACTAAAAGATCCACTCAGCAGTTACCAGTGACAGAGCTGCTACCCTGTACTAGGGCTTAGGATTGTAAGGGGAAATAAGCCATGTTCTCTGTGTACAAGTTGTTCACAGACGATGTAGAAGACAGATACCTAGAAATAACAATGTGTGGAGAAGGGCAATGATAAAGATATTAACAAAGCATTACTGAGGGGCAGCAGAGGGAGTCCTCCAGCCATTTCCCCAATATATCTCCATCCCTTAGCTTAATTGGCTTATTTCAAGTGGAAAGCCCCCTTCCCTATCCTGACCCCCAGGCCACATTCCTTGAAATTTTTGACCATTTTTCAAATCCCACGTCAAATGCCATTTTTTCAACAAAGTCGTTCCTATTCTTAAAAGCTGAAATTAATCTTTCCATTCTGTGTTTCTGTAACACTTTATTTACATCTCTGTTATAATATTCACCCCAATTAGTTTTTTAAAATCGTGTATGGTGAAGATATGTATACACATATATGTGTGTGTGTGTAAACCTCTCTATCACTAGGATGTAAGCTCATTTGATAGCTTGATCCACCTTTGGGTCTGCCACAGGCCTGAGCATGGAGGTTTCTTAAAACGTACTCAGAGTCTGTTCGATTTGAACTACTCTACAGTCGATTTTAGGATGCTAAAGTGAGAAGACCTCGCTTCCTTCTGGCAATTGTGATTCTTTGATTGCACATGCCAAAAATAATTTCTTGTTCTGAAGAGGTATAGGAGAAATGACCTTCAGACAAAAATGACCCAGTCATTCTTCTATGTTTAGAGGTGAATAGGCAAAAAACAAAAAAAAAACCCTTCAAACTAATCAAAGAATTTTTAATTTGGAAGGGACTCTACATTTCATTTAATCCAACATCTTAATTACAAATGAGGAAACTAAGTCCTGAGAAATTTGGATACTTCTACAGTGTCACACAGCCAGAATCAACAATATCAAATTTCGAGACCCTTACGTTCAAGGTTCTTTCCAATAAACCAAATTGTTTACCTTTGTTAAAAAGAAGGGAAAAACATGATTAAAAAAAGAGAGAGAAATAGCACTAAAATATACAGAGAAGAATTCATGGAAAAGCTGTATACATTATTGAAAAAAATTTTTCCTATCAGTCCCTTTGTCCATAAAGAAAACCATGCTTTCACTAACATCAGCAAAATTGTTCGTAGAGTTCAAAGCTTTACTTTAAAAATCTGACTTTTGCAGTTTCCAGATGTTTTTACCCTTAAGGTCTCCAATTATTCTACACAGTTGGCAGGGAGAATTGTTCTGAGGTTCTTCTCCAAGATATGCCAATATGTTTGGGTGACAGTGGTCATTAACAGGTGTTCTTAACAGTTGTGGAAGTGAAATAATACATCAAGGCTTTGTTGAGAGGTGCAAGTTCACACTTGCTCTCTCCCATCATGACTTAGGCAAATGCAGCAGATGCACTCAGATCTGACATAGTTTACTCCATCCCGGTTCTGCTATTAATGTCAGAACCCCTGCCTTTTTTCTGCCCTTTCCCGCATCACTCCTACCCTACTCCCACCCTGACAGAGCTGACCCAATATTACAGACGCCCTGGGGTGGCACACATGCACATACAGAATAGGTCTAAGCTCTAAATTTGAATTGAAAACTTACTGGATTCCAATTCCAAATAGGAATAACTTACTGGGTTCCAGTATATATATATATATGGATATATATATACATATATGAAAATTATATATTTATATTACAGATATATAATATGTACACACATCTGTGTGTATATCTAGCTAGATAGTGATTTATAATTGCTCAGGCAAAAATCACCTTGTTTTAAAAATTCTTTCATTTGCTGCAGAGGATAGACTGTGAAAACTGGTTTTCAGTTAGAGAATTCTCCCCCCTCCCCCCAGCTGCTCTGCACTTCCCAAGGCCTCCTTAGGGGCACAGGGACAGTGCGTGGGTTTTGGAGCCAGCTACATAGGGGCTTAAATATTAGTTCTGCTGTTTACTACTTGTGTGATCTTGAGAAAATTACTTAACCTCTCTGGACAGTAATTTTCTTATTTCTAAAATGAGGGTGTTCCTACCCATCTTGGAGGTGTAAGGATTTGAGGTAATGTATGCCAGTGGGTGCTGCATGGGACTGCTCAGGAAATAATAGCTATTATGATGAAGGTGATGATGACGGGGAAGAGGAAGAGAGGAAGAGGGAGCAACATGGTGGCCTCCACTTCCTGAATGCTGTCTGTATTTCAGAACCTCTCAGTAAGTCTTGGCAGAACTCGACTGCCAGTCCTTAGCCGGGGAATATTCAGCTTGAAGTAGGGAAGGGAGAGCCAGTGGTGAGGCAGGGTGCAGGGGTGGGGGAGGAGGGGGCATGGCTGCCACTTAATATGTGATTTTCTTGTCTTGAGCTATATATATTTATATATATATACACACATACACTCATGTTCCTTCCACTGCTGGGAATAAGGCATTCATAGCAATGAGTGCCATATCTTTTGAGGAGTCAAGGACTTTTTTTTTTTTTTTTTTGCTTAGAAGGACTGGACTTCACAAAGCAGGGTGAACAAATTCCTGTGTTCCCACGGTGGCTAACCACAGAATTTCCAGCAGGCCCCACTATCGACAAACTCTGGCAATTCTAGTAACCGGGAGATACCCTATAGATTGCAGAACAAACGCCCAGCTCCTTTCTGCAGTCATGGGGTCAGAGTGCACAGCCACACCATGGGCAGAGCTGCTGCTGTGGTTTGAACTGTCCAAAGTACAACAGGAAGGAGGAAGCCCCAGCCTACCCAGACGTGCCCCAATGATAAAGCCATTTAGCGCCTGCCTAAGATGCCATTCTGTTTGCAAACACATACTATTTGCTGTAGCACCTGACAAAACAATTCCATCAGAAAGACATATGACTCATGTTAAAAGATGCCTGTGCAACGTTTCAGCGATGACTCCACAGGTGTCAATTAAACATGGAAAAGACCTGTTCTGAAGCATGACCATATGGCATTTCCCAAGGAGCTGTAGTCAATGGCTGATAAAACACAAGTGATCATACCTATAAAGAGATTTAGCAACCCTCTCCTTGCTCAAAAGCAACAAGAGCCCATGAGGACAATGAACCTGGAACCTCCAAAAGAAGAGGCGACTAAGGAAAGGCTGCACCTGAAGCCAGCATGGCTCTTCCTCATGCATAGAAAGCAAAGACCTGGGGTTGCGTGAGGTCGTCTTGTCTGCCACCAAAAAGCAGACTGATCCCAGGGATGGCTGGGAGTTTTCCTGGTAGTCTAGGGGTGAAGTTAATTGTTATGTCTACAGGTGAGAGAAAGGACTGGCAGTGGTCCATTCCCCTGCTCCTGGGAGTGCTCGCCAAGCATCAGAATCTAGGACTTTGCCCAGCACATGAGACCAAGTTCACTGTAGTCCAAACCTCCTTCCCTAGAAACCAAGCTTTAACCAGCTTTTGAATGGAAGGAAGAGGACACACTTAACAAATCTAACGAGAGTGATGTCACAGTACAAAAGCCCCAGGAGAGAGCGAGTGGCTGGTGCAGAAGTGCTTTTCAAGGCTTGGTTCTAGATCAGCCAGGCAGACACCTGTATATATATATATATATAGACAAAGTTTCAAACACCACCACCTCATCACACCTAATGCCTGCTTGTGATGAGCACCTGCATTCTCAATTTCTATCTTTTCCAACAACAATAATATGTGTCTTTATACTCAGTCCTAGTTCTGAACCTCTTCTTAAATGCTAATCTGTTTCTTGTTTCTCTGCTACGAAAGGTCAAATAAATGAGAAAGGAAATACTTTACAGTGTTAATGTTGATCCAGATCTACAACTGTTAATGGCTTTTTACTCATTACCCTTGATCTCTCCTTTTAATTTTGAGTGATTCAAGAAACGCACCCCTCACATACCCTGGCCCCAACATTAAGAAGGTAATGTTCTTAGAGTCAGTCTATCAAGTAAAAACAAAACAAAACAAAAAGACCCAAACAAACAAAAAATGGCGCTTCCATTCTCGAGTCCCTTTTGCCAATGATGCAGCGTACTTAAATCTCTTTACAGCAGCTGCTTCAGTGTTAAGTTTTTAGTTAGAAATAAGAAAGAGGTTTAGTTAAGGTCACTGACAATTATTTTCTCAGCACAATAGAAAAACAGCCCAACCCATTAACAACACTAAAATGGCAGAAGCAAACACAGTGGGAACAAGTAAGAACAGAAGAATACCTGGGATTGCCAGATTGGAAAGGGGGACGTTGTGGAGGAGAGGAGGGAGCGAGGCCATCCAGTCGGCATTGCAGACCTCCAATGTCTTTGTCCCGCTGGGACTGGGGGAGCAGATGGTCCCCATCCTGAGTTTCCTCCTTACCTTCCTAACTGCTAGCATCCCTTTCTATCAGTCAACTGCTCAGGCTCAGCCCAGTGCCACTCACTCAGCGATCATAATTGCCCGGGCTCTCTAACACTTCAGGGCCACCTTTGTCACACCAGTCTTGCCAAAAGGCCTTTCTGCCGGGGGAGACGGGTTAAAGACGTGGTTCCCCAGCCCCCAGCACCTGCAGTCCGCACCCTCTCCGGCCCAGCCGCTGTTCCCTTAATCTGCTTAGACTCGGCTCCGTTAAACTTCTTACGTTCCCCCTCTGGAGCCAGGGAAAGGTAGGCCCCTCGAGATAAATCTTACAGAAACTGAACGTCCTACGAGCAGCCACGCCCAGAGCCACTCACACTACAGGTACCCACACGGCAGAAAGACACGCCGGTGGGTCTACATACACGTGAGCGCCCGGACGCACCATCCTCAGCCTGATTTACGCTTTTATGTCTGTCACTGGGCTGGCACATAAGCTGGGCCTGCCTGCTCTCCCTCCTCCGGCTCCTCGCACAGGTTCCGCTGCCCTGTGGCTTCCAGAAGGCGCTCAGAAGTGTAACGCAGAAGGCGCTCAGAAGTGTAACCTGCGGCGTCCGGACTCCCGGCGGCCCCGCCCCACACTGCCGGGCAGATTTGCCGGGAGACGCGGCTCGTGATTGGCCGCTGGCGGAGAGCGCTCCGATTGGTCCGCGCCCTCTGAGCGGCGCCCACCCCTCCGCTGCCCGGCCTCCCTTGCTCTGTTACTCCGGCCTTCAAATGTGTAGACGGCCGCTGCTGCAGCCTGCACGCTTGGACCAGTCAGGTCTTGGATCGGACAGGTCTTTCCACGGGCCTTTCACGCTGTCAGCACTCAGAGGTTAAATGCAACCATACGATTCCTTCCTTCTTTCCCCTACACACACACACACACACACACACACACAATGACAATTACACAGAGAGTATTACATTTTCAATAAACCACATAGGCAGCAGAAATATGAGAGGTAAAGAGGCTGAGAGGCTGAGAAAGGTGCAGTATATCATATTTGGACGACAACATCAAGGGCAGTTTGTGTTTCAACCATTACCTAATTAAGATTCTCGTACACACCACTTATTCCCATTTTACAGAGAAGGAAATAATGATACTTTGCAATTTTATTGTCTGTTGTTTGGAACCTTTTTCCAAATTCTTTGTCCCATTTGCTCTTCAGAGTATCCCTATAAGGCAGGGGGGGTTGGTGGTATGACCCCCTTTTCCTAGACGAAGTCAAAGTTTGGCGGCCTTGTGGGAGCAGTTCATGTGGTGGCACTATTTGGAAATCCCATTTTGGAATGAGATCCTCGAGCCCTGAGGCTTGTAGGCATAGAAACCCATTTCTCTGCTTTCTGCAGTGTTCCCTGCGCTTTCAAATGGTCCCTTTCCACGGTGTAAACTTTAGGGTCTTTAATGATAAGCGAATTTTGCACACGGATAATCACAGGAACACCTTGGCAAACAGGCAAATCAAGAAAAACACCCTGACCTTGACGGTGGGGTCCTGGAGGGCTTCAGGCCAGGCAGCGCCTCAGTGACTTAGGAGGGCTTACGGGAAAAGGAAGGAGCAGCCTGTGTGCCAAGAGAAGACTGACGGCTCGTGTACAGACAGACCCGCAGGTCCGCTGGTACTGTCACCGAATGGCCCCGCCTCATCTCCAAGGTAAGTACACAGCAGCAATGCAGCTACTTTTCTATACACATAACTGCTGTTGCATAGTGCCCTCTTTTGACATCTTATTAAATTTCCTCTTCTGGGCTATTATTAACATTCATTTAAGCCTGCTTTTTCAGCCTTTTGAGCTGTGTAATATTACCAAAAGTTGTGTTTGTTTGTTTCCTGGAGGAGTATGCCTTGGTTAATAAAAAGAACGTCTACACTATTTATCATATAGCTTCTGATTCTTAAAGAGCACTACAGTGTAGTGCTGTACATATTGGGAATATGTCACCTAGCTGTTTTGTTCAATGAAATGCCACCCCCCCCCCTCAATCACACTATAGATTTACTTTTGAAATGTCACCTTTCTGGGCTTCCCTTGAACTTAAAAAAAATTTTTTTTAAATCTCAACATAAAATTTTATGAAAGCTGCCTAAGGCAAACAAAAAGTGTTCTTTAAGCTTTACTGTGGAATGTCAATTTCAGTGACTTTTTTTTTCTTATTTTTCAGCTCTTAATGGAAGGAAGGCACAGAATAAGAAAGCATTAAACATTAGACTTAGAGTCATCATTGTGTGAGAACCTGAAAGCAAGAGAAGTGGAACGAGTTCACAATGAGACGTTTTGCACACCTGACAGCTTTCAGTCAAAACTACTTGGTTTGTCTAAGAAAACATTTCAAAAGAAGGCAGCACGCTCTCCATATATTCTTGAGTCAGTCCTGGAAGAAATTTTTCAAGTGAAAACACAGCCTCTAGTGCAGTACTTGGCATATAGCAGGTGTTCTATAAATATTTGTTAGAAGGAGGGAGATGCTTGGTAAAACATGCTCTGCTGGGTTCTAGGTAGTAACTTAGAGCAGTGCTTTCTAACCTTTAATGTGCAAAGCAACCATATTCTGATTGAGTTCGTCTGAGATGGGCCTGAGACTCTGCATTTCTATCAAGATTCTAGCTGACGCTGATGCTCCTGGTTCAGACCACACCTTGAGTAGCAAGGCCTTGGAAAACAGCTCACGTTTGCTAGGTGGGAACGTGTACTGTGTTTTCACTCTCCTTTCCAAGGTTTTATAATATTTTTATATCACTTTTATAATGAAAAAATAAATTTGCATTAAAATCCCAGCTAAGAATTTCTAAGTATTAGAGAATAATTTTTCTGTCACGTAATGGAAACCAAATTATGAGTGGGATGTTTATACTATGCCACAATTGCTTTGGGAAAACCATATAATTTTAAAATAAAAATTAATATTTACAATTTGGGTAGTTAATATTTTCTTACATACTGTCTTATGAAATTTATCAGAGAGGAAACTAAATTAATAGAAGGACTGAAATTTTAAAACAAGTCAATTTTAATTAGCAATTACCACCAAGGGAGTGCTTATCATGTACAAATCATTTTGATAGGTGCTAGGAATGGAAGAAAAGTTAAATAAAAGTTGGTAACTGATGAACCTCAGATGATATATAATCCAGGAGAAAAGAGAATCAAATATGTGAATTACAAAATGTAACATGAGGCTGAATGAAGGGATAATAGAGGTACATGTGGAGGACAATAAAGAAGTATATATTTGATGGGGGAAGGGCCACAGGATGCGTTATTAGAGGAGGTGACATTCAAGCCAGGTCCGGAATTCTGAGAAAAGTTTCTGCAAGTGGAAGGTGGGTGGAGGGTTTTGGCATGGGAAAGAGATTGTGTAGCTGAGAAAATGTAAGCAAAGCTATGACAATGAATGGGAGATGTGAGAAGCAGAAAACACACAAGAGTGGCAGCACGTGGGATATGTGGGAAATACAACTCATTTACTCTCACTGAACCATCACAAGAGCCCAATGAGTTAGCTACTATTCCTATCCCCATTTTACAAAGGACACTGAAGCTTAGAGGCTACATAACTCTGCCCAAGAGCTCATAGCTAGTGGCAGAGCTGTGACTCCAGTCTCTTGATCATTGTGCCAGTGGCTTCTCATTATATGTTACCCATTATTTTTGTAAACCTGGTAAAGGATGTTTATGACCAAAGTACTTTAAAGAGTTTGGACATTTTTTTTCCTATGGATAAAAGGGGCCATTGCAGATTTTTGAGAAGGGGAGTAAAATGATTGACATTGTATTTTAGGAAGACAACTCCGGCATAATGAAGAATTGTTGGAGAAATACAACAATTTCAGGTAGATCATTGAAATCAGTTATCTAAGCAGGAAAAAAGTGAGAAAGCATGCAGAAGCTCTGGCACACAGAGACTCAATGCATGGCCTTCTAAACTATGGTGCTTGCCTCTTCGTTCCCACTTCTTATCTCCAAGGATCTATGACTCTAGGGCCCAAGTGGACAGCCTGACTGTCTCTGGAATTATTTTCATCACTTGAAAGTCTCACCAAATTGTTCATCCATTTTTATTATATGCAACCAAACCTATTTCTATGAGTACATCTACAAATTTTGTTTTCCTTTCTGGAAATGTTTTTCTCCATTACTTGATCAAGGACCCTATTGAATTCCTGAAGAGGTGACTGCAGGCTTTACCCTTTCTTGGAGGCTACATTATATTCTGGAAATTTTTAAGATCGTTCATTTTCTTCGGAATCATTTCATAAATGAGTACTGATGGTCCCAGAGCAAGTCCCTAAACAGCTTTCCATCTGGACATGTCTGGTTGGCAGGGCAAGATGGCCTGGATTTCGCTTGACTGAAGGCACCCTCAAAGCTTCAGAGGAAATGCACTGACTTAATGAGACTGTGGCTGGGCTGTCTCTGGCTCCACACCTAGGACCCTGTGCTGACTTCCCTCCCAATCTGTGTGCTAGATGGGAAAGGAATAGACCTTGAATAGCATTAGAACCGGACACGTGTTTGTTCCAGGGACATTGCCTGGAGATGAGAGAGTTGGTACGATGTTTTGAGTTCCATAGCAATGTCCCATTCACAATTTTTTTCCTGGCTGGAGGGTGTGGGGAGGGTGAGGAACTGAAATGAGGAGCCAGATAAATGAAAGATGAGATGGGAGTGTAAGCCTGCTTTGTTTTGTGCCTCATGAGAGCAGAGTTTATCTCTACTCATTCCCAACCTCCTTTCCCCAATTCAAGCCCCCCAAACTATGTGATAAAGGATCAGAGTAGAATGAGGAAATGTCACCAATATGGGTGGTGCTGGGAAACATGATGATAGCAGCAACAACCACCCTGAGGAAGAGTGACATCACTGTAGCAGCTCGGACTATTCAGGAGCCTCCATGGAAAGGGAGGTCACCAAGCATAATGCCTTGTGAACACATATGATATACCTCAGACATTTCTGACATCAGGAATGAGTCAGGAGCTGGGGGTCAGTTATTTTATGGATTAGGGCTAGAGCCAGGGACCACATGGTTGTGACCCCAGACCCTGATCATACCCAGGTGAGTGTCTTTAAGAACCTGAGTAAGAAAACAGCAGCAGGGCTTCCCTGGTGGTGCAGTGGTTGAGAGTCCGCCTGCCGATGCAGGGGACGCGGGTTCGTGCCCGAGTCCGGGAGGATCCCACATGCCGCCCGTGAGCCATGGCCGCTGAGCCTGCGCGTGCAGAGCCTGTGCTCCCCAACGGGAGAGGCCACAACAGTGAAATGGCCGCGTACCGCAAAAAAAAAAGAAAGCAGCACCTTAAACAGGAAGTCGCCATATGTGGCATCACCTCATGCCCACCCGGTATTCGTGGCCCACAACCGGGATTCTGTCATGAAACAAGAGTGAATGTAGCAGTAACAGCCCTAAGATTGTTCCTGCAGATGTGAAAGCTTGGTGATCAGGAAGATCCTCGGAGCTTCTCTGCCTTTTATAGCTATTAGACATCAAGTGTTTCTGGTATATTTAAAGATTTCCTTTAACAACACAGTGTTGCTATAAAACTTTTGAGAGAAGCTAATAACAAGTGATGATTGTAAAATTAGTTTAATGTACATTTATTCCTTCTAGCACACCATATTCCTGCACCCTCTTCTATTCCCCCTTCCCACCCACCCCTTTCACCAAAAAAAGGTAACTGAGAGAAGCTCCAGGCCTTTATTTTTCCAGCTAGTCAGCTGCAAAGTGCCTGATTTAATATGTTATGGAGCCACCTTCTGGTAGTAAAGGCACACTTCACACACACAGTAAGTACGTTTCCCTTCCTTTACCCTAAAAAAAAAGTTTCCACATCACCATCACCAATAGGAACAGCTGGGAGCTTATGTAAATACAGACTCCTGGGTCACACTCCAACCCTACTGAATCAGATCCCCTGGGGGTGGCATCTTTCTTCTGTCTTTTAAAAAAAAGCTCTCCGAGGGATTTTTATGTCCCACATGCTTTAGATCAAGACCTTGAAATGTCAATCAATTTCTCTTAAAAAAAAAAAAAAAAGAATAGGTAGAATGACAGTTCTTATCCATGTTGCGTATAAGTTTAAGCAATCAGAGAAAAATATTTCCGTTTAACCGGCAGGAACACGGAACTGCTCTCTTTACTTACCCCACCCCAGGGTTCTTGGAATTATGAGAGTGATATCAGCTGTCAGGAGAACTGTATGTACTAGCATATATCTTCATAATTACTTGACCTTCCACCACAGTTAGAATGACCTCTGTACATTTGTTATTCATTTAGCAAATAATGACCTGATTCTGCATTTTGGGTTGCTGAAACCAGTTGGAAATACCATGTTGCCACATCACCCAAGCAGTAAATAGCACGTTAATTGAGAGCAGATATTATCATTCTTTCCCAACTTTATTATTAAAATTACAAGTTTGCAGAAACAACTTCCACCAACACAAATAATTCTTTTTTTTTTTTTGCACTCTAATCCTAGGTTTATTCAACACAATTCTTTTCTCTACACAACAAAGTACAAACACAATATTATCTAAAATGCTACAAAGTTACAAAACTCAAAACAGAAAAGGTATAGTACTGATTGTACAATAAAAGCCAAAAAAGCAATGTACACGTTGCCAAAGTAACCTGCACGACCACCATGAATACCAACACAACGGGGGGTTCTGTGATGACCCGACAGAGCTGGCTCTCAACTTACCAGTTTCAGACAGAAAGGGAGACGTGGGTTTGTCTGTGTGTGTGTGCACGCACATGAATACACGTGAAAAGAACCATTTTGGGTATTTGGCCCTAGAGGTCAGAAGAGGACTCGAGCAGGGGAGCAGGGCCAGGCTAACAGGAATGGCAGCTGCGTAAAAGCACACCGTTTCCTGTGGGACCCCGAGGCCAACAGGTTAGGGCACGACCAGCCCACCAGATGGGCCCCACGTCATCTGTGGAATGGGAAAACATGCTCCCAGGCTGGGGCTGTACCACCGCCTGGAGCCCCCTGCTCATCCCTGCTGGCTTTGCCACTAAACTGACTCTCAGGAACTAGAAATGTGGAAGCTTTCTAGCCAGAAAACTGGAGGGCATCATTATAAGCACGACCCCAAACCAACAACACTCCTGCAGCCGGAACTCTGCCACCAGAGGAAATGTAGCAATTACTGCCTTCACCTTCGAAGCCTGCCTCTGAGTGAGGGATTTCTTTCCTACCGATTCTCCTTCTGCTAGAAAAGTGACAAAAGTGAGTTGGATGGGATACAAGTCACAGGGCAGAGCTTCGGTGGCCCTGCTTATCGGGAGGAGTTGGAGCTGGAGGGGCTCCTGTGGCGGCGGCGGCCAGGGGAGCGGGATCGCTGGCGCACAGGGGACTTGCGCCGAGGGGAACGTGACCTTCTCCTCATCCGTGGGGGTGACCTGTGCCCCCTTATCTTTAGAGCGATCCTTGGACTTCTCATCAGAGCGGTCTTTGCGTTTGGAGGCGGTGGCAGCATTCTCCTGGGAGGGCTGAATCACCTGGCGGGTGGCCGAGGCCAGGGGGCCAGCACAGCAGGGGCAGTGATCTCCTGGCCATCGATCTGTCCTCCGTCCATGTGCTTCAGCGCCTTCTCGGCCTCATCTGGATTCTCAAACTCCACATATGCATAGCATTTAGACAGATGCGGGTGCATCCTTTCTACAGGCATGTCAATCATTTTAATTTTCCCATAGGTGGAGAGTATCTCCATGATATGATCCTTGGTCACATACCTGGTGAGCCTTCCAATGTGCACTTTGGTGGGTTTAGGGGAAGGGCTCCGCCTTTTCCTTTCCTTTTCATCTCTTTTGGGTGGTTTGGATTTGGAGCGGGAACGCCGCCTGTTGTCATGCCTGCGCCGAGAAGGACTCGGAAAGCCAGAGGAGCTGCTGGAGTTGGAGCTGAGGGATGTGCTGGAACTTCCTGAGCGGCTCGAGGCTGAAGATGAGCTGGAGCCGCTGCTGGAGCCCGTGCTGGTGCTGGAGCCTGAGCTAGAGGTAGAGCTGGACCGAGACCTCGCGCTGCTGCTACCACTGGAAGCGCTGCGTCTCTTTCGAGTTTTATCCCTGCCACGATCCTTCTTGCTTGACTCCTTGGTGGCCCCCTTATCTTTAGAGCGATCCTTGGACTTTTCATCAGAGCGGTCTTTGCGTTTGGTAGGAGAAGGAGCCATCTTCCCGCCGCCGCAACCTCCTCCCGCTCCTAATTCTTTTTTAAAAAACAAAGGAAGTAAATTTCAAAGTAAATAAAAATAATGAATCGTTAGTGTTTTTCCCTTATCCACTCTCTCAATGTTAGGTTACAGTCAAAACGCTTAGTATGTTTCTTGGACTGTCGAGGATTTGGTTTCAAAGAGTTCTGATCTGCTTAAGTCTCTGCAGCTAAGTCCCCACCTCAGCCACATGTCTTGCTGCACCCTTCCTAAACTCTGCCCACAGCTCCTGCTTCCTTTTAGTAGCAAAAGTAGAGAAAGTAAAGTTTATCCCACACATCCTTCTGTTTCAGCCAAGTATAAGGAAGAATGTTCTAGAAGTCCGAGTTAGGCATAATAATGAAGTAGGGAGGAAATGAGTCCCTATGACTGGAAGCATCCAAGCTGAGTTTGGTAACAATAAGACAGTAAGGTGCTGGAAGCTTCGATGGAAGACTGAACTACGTAGCTTTACGGTCTTTCCAGCCATTTTCTGTTTTTTCCCTCCACCAGCTGTAAAACCGTATCTTTACACACTGAAGCCATTCCTTCCTCTCCTCTTTATTACACTGATTTACTCAAATCTTTGACTTCTTTTGATGGGCCTGGGATTACGGGAACATCTTTTCTATAAATATGGAACTGATATTCTAAAATCATGCTGCTACCAGCAAAAACTTGAGTTTTGGTTTCGGGAGTAGTTTTCTAATAAAGCCTTTATATTGGTTATATACTGTAGCCTCTGGGACAGCTCAAAATTTTCTCTACCCCCCTCCCCACGTTCAGCACCCAGGATGGGATGCTCCGACCTCAGGAAGCTAGTCTCAGAAAACACTTAGTGGAGTTCTCAGCATGGGGAGCGTGAATGGCCAAGATGGGAGTCACTTTGGTGCCTCCAACACCTCCACGGTGGTAGGACTGGTGTGTGTGTGGTCCTAGGGCAGAACTCCCCAAATCTCCACCTGAGATGCCCTAACCCTGGAGAAGGGTAAATTCACACTGCCCAGAGCCCCATATGGCAAGCACTTATCCTGGCATTTCTTTCAAGTCGCATTTTTTTTTCACAAATTCATTTAAATTTTGTTGTATATACAGACAGCTCATACAACTCAATAACAAAAACAACCAACCCAATCAAAAAGTGGGCAGAAGACCTAAGAAGACATTCATCCAAAAAAAGACATACAGATGGCCAATAGGCACATGAAAAGATGCTCAACATTGCTAATTACTAGGGAAATGCAAATCAAAACTACAATGAGGTACCACCACACACTGGTCAAAATGGTCATCAAAAAAAAAAAAAAGTCTACAAATAACTAATGCTAGAGAGGGTGTGGAGGAAAGGGAACCCTCCTACACTACTGGGGGGAATGTAAGTTGGTGCAGCCACTATGGAAAACAGTATGGAGATTCCTCAAAAAACTAAAAATAGAGTTGCCATATGATCCAGCAATCCCACTCCTGGGCATATATCTGGAAAACACCACAATTTGAAAAGACACATGCACCCCAATGTTCATTGCAGCACTATTTACAGTAGCCAGGACATGGAAACAACCTAAATGCCCATCGACAGACGAATGGATAAAGAAGATGTGGTACATATAAATGCCACTGACAGATGAATGGATAAAGAAGGTGTGGTACATATAAATGCCACTGACAGATGAATGGATAAAGAAGGTGTGGTACATATAAATGCCACTGACAGATGAATGGATAAAGAAGATGTGGTGCATATAAATGCCACTGACAGATGAATGGATAAAGAAGATGTGGTACATATAAATGCCACTGACAGATGAATGGATAAAGAAGATGTGGTACATATAAATGCCACTGACAGATGAATGGATAAAGAAGATGTGGTACATATAAATGCCACTTACAGATGAATGGATAAAGAAGATGTGGTACATATAAATGCCACTGACAGATGAATGGATAAAGAAGATGTGGTACACATATACAGTGGAATACTACTCAGCCATAAAAATGAGTGAAATAATGCCATTTGCAGCAACATGGATGGACCTAGAGATTATTATACTAAGTGAAGTAAGTCAGAAAGAGAATGACAAATACCACTTGATATCACTTATATATGGAACCTAAAATATGATACAGATGAACTTATTTATGAAACAGAAACAGACTCAGAGAACAGACTTGTGGTTGAGGGCATTCCAGTCAACAGAGGAGTTCACAGCCTGCATTTCCTTAACTGCAAGTTTTGATTTGACCATTACACCAAAGCAACATAACAGACTAAAAAGTTTGGTCTCAGTAATACAGAATATCTTCAGATTAAGTATTTATTGAATAAATACACATTGCTCAAGCTGTTTACTAAAAATTTGGAGAGTTGAATAAAGTTCTCTAGGAGAAGAAGGGGAAGTGATTGCTGAGTCTTCTGCCCCCCACTCTGCCTGGGGAGTCCCCAGTAGGAAGGCTGACCCGGAGCTTGCATCCACCACTGCCCTGTGTGCGGGATCTTGCCCCAGGGACTGCGTTAAATGTGAACTGTTTCCACAATTTCTACTAATGTGTCAACAGAAAACACTGCCGAATGGTTTGAGTAGGAGCTGCAGTTTCTTTCTTGGGTGAATTCTGGAGAGACAGCTTAGTCTCTTTCGATATAAAATAGTTTAATGCTGAGAGGAAAAGTTTGCCCTGGAGTTTTGGGGAAATCTAAGGGCTCTCTTCATTTCCTTAAGAAAGAAAAATTGATTGAAGTTTTGGTGGGTCCCAGCCAGTACCTAAGGCAGAATAATTGAGACCCAGAAATGAAAGGAAAACAGTGAACTTGCAGGATTAATCCTCATTTATTTTCGCCTGAACTTTGAGATTAAATAACACTCAGGGACAGAGAAAGAAAACTCTTCCAAATAAATAGATCTTTGCACCTTGTCATACTAAGGGCTGCAATGTTTAAGAAAATAGGCTGGTTTTGAGTCAATTAAGTAATATTTACTAGGGTCTTACTTAAGTACTTTTTTTCCCTTAAACTTCCTATTTGGAAATAATTTCAAACTTTGAAAAAGTTTGCAAAAAGAAAAAGAGTAAAGGGCTTCCCTGGTGGCGCAGTGGTTGAGAGTCCGCCTGCCAGTGCAGGGGACACAGGTTCGTGCCCCAGTCCGGGAAGACCCCACGTGCCGCGGAGCGGCTGGGCCCGTGAGCCATGGCCGCTGAGCCTGCGCGTCCGGAGCCTGTGCTCCGCAACGGGAGAGGCCACAACAGTGAGAGACCCGCGTACCGCAAAAGAAAAAAAGAGTAAAAAAACCTCCACATATTGCCTTTACCTATATTCATCTGTTGTTAACATTTTTATCATCTTCTTTTCTCACTCTCTGCGTGTATACGTACACATGCATGCATGTATCTATGTGTGTACATGTATTACATATACATGTGCACATACCCACTAGGAGTAAGTTATGTATACATCATGGCCATTTACCTTAAATACTTCAGTGTGCATTTCCTACGAATAGGAATATTCTCTTACTTAACCACAGCAGAGTTATTGATACTTCTTTATCTAGTCTTCTGCCCCTATTCTAGTTTTGTCAGCCCATCTGACAAATGTCAGATCTGATTTGCCAGATTTGTCAGACCTGATTTGCCAGATTTCCTTTGTAGCTTTAATCCACCTCCAGTAAAGGATCCAGTCTAGAGCAAGATAGTGCAATTAACTGCCATGTCTTTTTAGCTTTCTTTACTCTGGAAGATTTTTTTTTTTTTTTTTTTTTTGCCTTTAGACATTCCTTATTTTGTCTATTTGATGTTGCTTTGTGACTGGATTTAGTTTATTCATTCTCTGCCTTAATACTGCAAAGGGAATATTGTGTCCTTCCGAGGGTATCACATCTGACGGAGCAGGCTGTCCATTTGTCCCTCACAGATGTTAATTTTGACCACTTGGTCGAGTTGTCTAATTTCTCCACTATATAATTACTGCTGCTTTTTACCCCCTTGTAACTAATAAGCATACTTCAGGGAGACCATTAGAGACCACGCAAATATCCTGATTGTCATCAAAGTTTCCTCCTTTTTTAGTATTTGTTGATGAATCTAGCCTGATTCAGTCTTTACTATAATGATTACAGAATGATGACTTTCCAACTCCAGCACTTCTGTATTTACCAGTCAGCTCCCAACATCCTACTGTGCGCAAGAGCCCTCTCTTTTTCCTCCCTCCCTCCCTCCCTCCCTCCCTCCCTCCCTCCCTTCCTTCCTCCCTTCTCTCTCTCTCTCTTTCTCTCTCTCAATGTCTCTCTCTCTCTCCCTATGTACCTGTCATCTATTACCGGTACAGATTTATGAATTCTTACTTATTTTCAATGGCTTCTAACTCATTAGTATACTTCATTATATTAGTGCTTAAACTGCCCTAGATTTAGCCAGTAGGGGACTTCAAGCTGATTCCTGCATCCTTCTGACATACCCCCAGCATTTTTTGGAATATGTTCTTATTTTCTGACATAACAAGATATTCCAACATCAGACATTTCTCTGGAAAGTTCTGATTCCTTTCAGCATGAAATTATATTAGTGAGCAAGATGCTAGTGCCAGTCGTGCTTATTGTTACTGGAATATCTTTGCTTCTTGGTCCATCCAAAAGACAGATCTGGGAAAAATAGGTATGTATATATACATACAACACACACACACACACGATTGAAATTACCACCACCAATAGGGACAGATGGATATATTATATAAATTATATTTATATAAATATAATTTTTTCCTTATCTTTCCCTCTTTCTTACACAAAGGTAGCATATTATATACTCTTTGCACTTTGCTTTTTTCCCTTAACACTATCTCCTGGAAATCACTCCATATAAGTCAATAGAGATTTTCTTCATTCTTGTTTTTACTGCTGTACAGTTTCCATTTTCTGTATTTAGTATAGTTTATTCAATCAATTTCCCATGTTTGGACTTTAGTTTTTAGTACTTGGGAATTACAAATAATGCTGCCAAGAAGAATCTTGTGCATATACAGTTTGATATTGTTGGAAGGGAGCTTCAGGGCAAATTCCTGAAGAGGAATTGCTAAGTCAAAGGATAGACTAATATGTAGTTTTGTTTGATATTGTCAGTTCCTTTCCACAGTGGTTGTACCATTTTGCATTCCCTTCGGCAACACAGGAAAGTGCCTGTCTCCCCACAGCCTTGACAACAGAGCAAGCTGTCAGACTTCAAATTCTTGACAAGTGATTGGGGAAGAAATAATGTCTCAATGAATTTTAAATTTGCATTTCTTTTAATATGAATGAATTTGAAATTTTTTCAAGTGTTTAAGTGTTATTTTCAGATCTTTTTTGTGAATCACTGGTGTCATATCTTTGGCCCATTTTTCCACAGAATTTTTCAGCTTTTTTATCCTCAACATTTGTAAGTTCTTTATCAATTTGCAAATTCTTTATCACCCTTTATTCATCATATATGTTGTGAATACTTTCACCTAGTTTATCATTTGCCTTTTCACTTTGCCTTTTTTTTTCCATGCAAATTGTTTTTATTTTTAAGTAGTCAGATTTATCCATCTTCCCTTTCATTACATCTGGATATATATATATGTATATATATATATATATATATTTGTATAGTTATAGTAATTGCCATTGTATGTATATAATTATAGTATAGTATATATTATGGCACATGTCTTTATGTATATATTCTATAGTATATGTGTGTATATATATAACTATATAGTTATAATATCTATACACTATAACAATAGTGTATATATGTATATAAAATAGTATAGCTATATATAAATAGATAGATATAGATATGCACACACATGTATATATGGAGCTAGGGAAATATCCCATTTTCTCGAGAGTTTTATTAGAAATGGGTGTTGAATTTTGCCAATGGCTTTTAAAGCATTTATGGAGATTAATCCTATACTTTTCCTCCTAAACTCTATTTATATGGTAAATTAATTTAAGAGATTTTTCTATTAGTAAGCCCTCCTTGCATTCCTGGTATAATCCTTAGGTAAGGTTTCAAGTTCCATCACTATGTCTTAGATGTCAAGGTCTCTACTGAAGTGCCTTTGCTCTATTGACGCCCTCTCTCTGAAGCCTTTTAAAAATATTTCTCACACTCTGTCCCCGAAATGATACCCTCTTCTTTATTCTTTTCACTTCTTTGTACATACTTTTATTTTCAGATGTATCACTCTGTACTGTATTTATTTGTTTAGAATCTGTTTCTCCCATTAAACTCTATACTCACTGAAGGCATGGAGTGATTCTAAGAACTTTTTTATATCAGTTTCTTGAGTGTGAACTCTACAGACCCTAAACTGGCCATTCAAAAGAGGTACTCAGGGGACTTCCCTGGTGGTGCAGTGGTTAAGAATCTGCCTGCCAGTACAGGGGACACGGGTTCGATCCCTGTTCTGGGAAGATCCCACATGCTGCAGAGCAACTAAACCCGTGCACCACAACTACTGAAGCCCGTGTGCCTAGAGCCGGTGCTCCGCAACAAGAGAAGCCACGGCAATCAGAAGCCCACGCACAGCAATGAAGAGTAGCTTCTGCTCGCCGCAACTGGAGAAAGCCCACGCGCCGCAACGAAGACCAAATGCAGCCCCCCCCCCAAAAAAAAGAGGTACTCAGGAGCAGTGTTTGTCACACTTTTTCATTAACTAGCAGCAGAAATTAAAATAAATTCCTATTTATAATTATGTCAGGTTCAGATCTATTCGGCATTAAATCATGTCCATTTGAATCAGGGCAACGGCTTTATGTACAAGAAAAATCCAATGCAACCCAATTACTTATGAGAGTGGAATTATGCTGATCCCAAACCAGTGGTACAAAAACGTTCTACCACAGATAAAATTCTCAAATCCCCACTTCTCTTCCCATTCAGCATTATCGTGTATTTATGTCTTCACAAGAGAAAGTGCAGAATAGAGAGGTTACCATTTTTTTAAAATAGATTTTATTTTTTAAGATAATTTTAGGTTCACAGCAAAATTGAGTGGAAAATACAGAATTCCCATATTCCCCCTGCCCCACCCCACAGTCTCCCTCACCATCAACATCCTGTTCCAGAGCAGTATGTTTGTTACAATCAAGGAACCTACACAGACATATTATTATTACCCGAAGTCCAAACTTTACATTAAGTTTCACCCTTGATGTACCTTTCATGGGTTTTGACAAATGTATAATGGCACGAATCTGCCATTATGGTATAATCAGTACAGTTTCACATGTCTAAGAAATGTTAACTCTCTACGTGGTTCTCAGGTCCACCATCAAATTTCTCTTCACAATTCATGTAACTGTTTTTCCGTCCACTCCACCCTGCCTTCCCAGCACCTCTGAGTATCTTCTAGCAATAGCTGAATGGCTTTAACACTGTGATCAGTTTAGTTTGGTGGTATGACTTTTTTGGACAGTAAATGGGGAGTCGTCTGACAGAACTCAGGGCAAATGCAGGCACATTCCTGTCATTTACCAAGGGTAGCTGGATGCGGCCCCCTCCACGTTCTCTTCTTTATGTTGTGATCTTGGGTTTGTTACTCTTCCCCCTTGTTTTCCTCAGTATCCTTCCTTATAATCACAATCTCACAGAGCCTTTGAGCTAACATGAGGGATCTGAGTGAGCAAACCAGATAAAGAATGTAACCGAGGTTAGGAGGGTACAAAGATGTCGGTTGGGGAGAAAAATTTAGATTCTATTGTTCTCATTCCTTTGTTAATTTGCACCCAGCTAATGTCTAGACCCATCACAGAAGCACCAGACAGGGTTTAAGGGTAATTTCAAAAGTGTTCCTTGGTCCCGACCTTGCCTAAGTTCATATTTGCTTGCTCTCTGGTTACATCTTCCTGGCTGGAGCCTGCAGCCTTGCTAGTAGTCACAGAATCCAGGGAAAAAAAACCCTTTGCCAGAGCTGAGAAATAAAATGTTCTGTTCCTACCACTTCACCATGTGTTTCTGGCTGGAACTTCAGCTCATTTCTGCCAGTTAATGTCTTTTTCTCTCAAGAGGGTAACTTTCACTCACCATTTCAGCTGTCTCCGCTGGACACTCAAGCTTCAGCTGGTTGACATAGCCATGACTGGTGTTGTCAAAGACTCAGGCTATGTCCGTCATCCCTCAAAGAACAAAGTTTCTGTGTTTGTGCAGATTCAACCTTCAAGTTCAAGTCAAAGCCATTCTCCTAAATCAGGGTGCCAAGGGGGCTGCCTTCGAAAACCTCTCCCCTTCCTCAGAGCCTCTGAGACAATGTTCTTTCCACTATCTCTGGCCTTGGTTAGTTTCTTTAAACTTTCTTTCCAGCTTTTGATCTTGATTAGTTTCTTTTCTCTTTTCATTTCCTAGTCTTTGTTTTTTTTTTTTGCATACTTTTCTGTCCATCCCACCCCAGGGGCCAATTATTTCTGCTTTTCTTTGTTTTCTGTCAACAATTTTTGGAATATATTACCTGGGCATTTAAAAAAATCAATATTTACTTAAGTGCACACAAAACAGCTCTTGTATATAGTAAAAGGAGACACCAAAGCAGTTAAATATCATGATATAATGGAGACTGATCACACTCTGGACTGGAAATCAGAGAGCTGGGTCATCATTTTGACCCTATCACTTCTAATTATGTAACCTTGGAAAGTCAATCTCACAGAGTCTCTAGCTCTTTATTTGTAATATGACCTCTAATGTCCATCATAATCAAATATTTTATGATTTTAAAGACTTACACTGCAAGGTTAATTTGGTCAAGCTGACCATATGTTCATCAGTTAAAACAAACTTAAGCTTAATCAAGGGAAAGACTATTTTGATTGAATTAAGTTTGATTTTCTCTCTCACCCTAGGAACTTGCATAAGACCTAAATATGCCTACCTCTTGACATATGCATATAGGTTAACTTTTGCTACAACAATGCTGTGTAACTGTCACACCATTTAATAATGCACATTTGGTTAGGTTGGAGGTTGGTTGGTCTAAATTGGGCCTGGCTTGGATGGTTCTGCTCTAATCCATGAGTCTCTGAGTTGATTGGTACTGGATGGATGATGCCCACATCCCTTCTGTTTGTTTTAGTGAATATTCTTAAAGTTGTCTTTGTATACTGTTCTATGTTAGCACAATTCATCTCTCTCTCTGAAGAGCCTCAAGCATAAAGGTGAGTGTGGCATTTAGCTGTACAAATGCTCCAGCTCTCTTGATATCAGGAAATAGAGGTATATCTGTGAGCAGATTTATGTCCATGACTCAAATACTTCTACCCTTTGTCTATCAATCCATAGTACCTTAATTTCTCCAGAGAGAGGGAGAGATTGTTTTTCATCTCTATATAACACAGACATTTGAATGCAGAACAATAAAAAAAAATCAATTCATATTTTCAGGTTCCCATTTTCTCATTTTAATATAAAAATCCCAATGCCGGGGGCTTCCCTGGTGGCGCAGTGGTTGAGGGTCCGCCTGCCGATGCAGGGGGCGTGGGTTCGTGACCCGGTCCGGGGGGATCCCGCATGCCGCGGAGCGGCTGGGGCCGTGGGCCATGGCCGCTGGGCCTGCGCATCCGGGGCCTGTGCTCCGCAGCGGGAGGGGCCGCAGCAGTGAGGGGCCCATGTACCGCAAAAAAAAAAAAAAAAAAAATCCCAACGCCTATTACCTGGTTCTTTGATGCTTTAATGGAGACAATACATATCAAAAGGTGGACAAAATTCTAAGAAATTTGCACTTCTATCTTTTATGGGAAATTAAGAATTTCTCAAGGTCACGTGGTGGCCAAAGTGTAGTATTTGGACAAGAATCCAGAATTTCTGACTCTGTTTGGTGTTTTATTCACCACAAAACACTCCTTGCACATGGCTATAGAGTCTTCGAGGGTACTCTAAGTAGAAGGTAGAGTACATGGTCAATGTTATCTGAGACAGTAGTAGTAAGATACGTGGAAGATCAGCTCTATGTATTCTGAAGGTCTCCTCTAGGCATGGCCTGATCCAGACTGATCCAAAGTAGCCGAGTCAGAAAAGTGAGGCTTTACCTTCCATGTCATTTCAGAAAGATGAGTGGAGGGAGGAGAGTTTTGGAAAATATTTCAATAAGACAGAAAAGGGGTAACTCATTGCTTGCTTGCTTTTCCCCGTGGCAAAAAAGGAAAAGGGCAGTAAAAGCCCATTCTGCTGAAAAGCAGGTGGAAATTTCTTAAAATTACCTTTCTCACTCAATTTCACACTTGAGCATCTAGGCCTAGCGGGGCCCAGGCAATTCAGAGATGCATGAAAATGAAAAAACTAATGAAGATTAAGAGAAAAATGAGTTTCAGTTCTCATTTCATGCCCACTGACTTGTTCCATCCAGTGAGTGCTCGAGCCTGAACAGGGAGAGGTGGGACGAAGTCAGAAGTTGTGCATCTAATCCCAGCTGTGTGGTGCCGGGGAAGCTAGGTAGCCTCTCTGGGCTTCTCTGAGCCTTATTTCGTCAGTTAAATATGACATAAATGCTAGGAATGATATTTAAATTGCTGAGTGAATATTTTGTACTGAAAAAAGTATCTGTTCCTGCATATCTTAGTAGTGGACTCACATTTCTTTTTGGTATTGACACAATTTTCTCACTCCAAGACCAAACAGTACAAGGCAGGAAAAGAGCAAAGCTGCCACCGTCACTGGCCAGGACATTCCATCTTTGGGCTGATTAACCACAATACCTGAAAAGGGCATAAAGAGAGACGAACTTTAATGCCAAAGTTTGGCAACTGGAAAGCAGGATGAATTGAATTAATTTGCTTACCTGAAACACGTTTTCTCCAAAGGCCATGGGGTGTTCGTTGATCACAGTCATGCTCTGGGACCATATCTATGCCTTGTTCTCATATCTGTTTTTGCATTTATACAATTGCTTTTTTTCACATGAATGTCTTTCTTGTTAGAATGTTCCAGAACTGACCTTTTCTTTATTTTTTTCATTTCCCCAAGACCCTGGACAATTCCTGGCACATGGTGCCCAGTGAAATGGTATTTGTAAGAATGACTAAATAAAACTGATCATCTGTAAACTTGTTTTCCAAATTCACTTCAGTAAAGAAAACTTTATATGTAGAAATATTGGTCTAGCTTTGGATTTTCTTATTCTTTAAGGAGTCATTAAATGCTTTATGGAATATTCGTGTGTTAGGAGGAGGAGGAAAGAGTAAAAAGCATTATAACAATTCAAAGGCCTGAAAGTCCAAAGCCAAAAAGGCCAGAGGCAATATAAATATAATATTCAGGACTGTTTTACTTTTTCTCTAACATGAAGGAAAAATTAAGAAAACAAACTCTCTTAGGAAATAAGACTGTCTGGTTCTGCCTGGCAGAGAATAAAAGGGAATGTTTATAATTATATAGTTGCTTAATTTTTTCCTTTTTAAAAAGTGTTTTATGATCATGTTAAAGATTCAAATAGTACAGAAATACAAAACTACAATGAAAAGGAAGTATCCTTACTTCTTCAGAGGCCAGCTACCCACACTAGAGGCAATAACTTTTAATAGTTAATTATGTATCCTATCAGAAATTTTTTACTCATATATAAGCAAATATATGTACCATGAATATATATCCCTTCTTATTACAAATGGGGGCATACTGTACATACTGTTCTGTTCCTGGTTTCTTTCTCTTAAAAAATATTCTTGGAATACTTTTCACAGAAGTGCATAGAGGTTTTCCTCATTCTACAATATTAAATTACTGGCTAGTTCCCCAATGTATGGATCTACCATAGTTTATTTAATTGGCCTCTTAATGTTAGATGGTTAAATTGTTTCCAGGCTTTTCTTATTTCTAACAGCACTCCAGTGAAATTCCTAATACATTATAGGTAGATCATTAGCTCTTCAGATTACATAAATTCTTTGGGCAAAAAGTGCATTTTTGTAACAGAATTATCTGGATTGTTTTTGTTTTTTTCATCATTTTAACTAGATTATAAACTGATTGTAGGTGGAGACTAGTTTTTTAATTGTTTTGATTGCCTCAGATTTATTACACTGCTTTTCATAAAGCAAAGTTTCAAAAACTACAGGCCAAAAAACTGGATTTCAAATATTAGTTACCAAATCTATGTTTTACGTAGTTTGGATGGCAGCCACATGATGTCATGTTAACACTGGGTATCAGTGCTGAAGATTTTTCCTCTTACAACACGTATCCAGGGATTCAAGGTCTTCCTGATGCTCACGCTACTCTAGCCCTGTCAAAGCAGACACTGAGGGTACCCTGGAAGCTCACACAGTCCTAAAATACGTAACCATGTGGCTCATTGTATGCACAGGTGGCTAGAGAGTTCACAGTAGTTCAAACCACTGGAATATCATGATCACAAAAGAAATAATCTCACAAGAGGTCAATTTAGGACTACACAAAGTTCTGTTTTAGTAAAGTCAAGACTAACTAAGCTCTACACTGGTAATATGGTGGAATATAACATTTTACCTCCAAAGTTTTAGAGAAATGAAAGAACAAAAGGTTTTAAATAGGTCTTCTAATAGGTCTTCCATCAATGCTTACTAATTTTCTCCCAACCAAATATAGAAAATGAGACCACTGACTTCAGGAATGTCTTGGTGGAGAAGCCGAGCTCCAATCTTGCCCTGTCTCTCAATTAGGCAGTTCTTTAAGGCACCAATAGTGAAAGGTGTTAGTAGGATGTCAGTTTGCAGCTCTGCTGCTATGTGGTGTGCAGGATGGATGATGCTCCAGTAACTGAGGACTGTATGACCCTCAATATGAAATAAACTGAGTCCCCAGGTGGAACGTTCACCAGTTAAGTGAATACCTTCTGAAGGGAAAGAGTTGATTATGGCTCTGAATTTACAATCAAGATCTGTGTTGGGAGGGTCCTAACTTTATTGAATACCATGACCTCTTATGATATAAAACAAGGGATTACATTTAACATTGACAAAATTTTATTAGTTGAATTATAGGAATACTTTTTTTTTTTTTGCGGTGTGTGGGCCTCTCACCATTGTGGCCTCTCCCATTGCGGAGCACAGGCTCTGGAGGTGCAGGCCCAGCCACCGTGGCCCACGGGCCCAGCCACTCCGCGTCATGCAGGATCCTCCCGGACCAGGGCACGAACCGGTGTCCCCTGCATCAGCAGGCGGACCCCCAACCACTGCGCCACCAGGGAAGCCCTATAGGAATACTCTTTGTTCCAACAATCAGACTATACTTTCACAGAACTGAAATGTTTCTCACTACTTTTTACCTGGCTCATTCTCATTCATTTTTCAGATTTTAATTTTAAATATATCCTCAGAGAATCCTTCTTGTTCCCCAATTAAAATCAGAGCTTTCTGTTAGACTCTGGCAACACCTTGTACTACACCATAAGATGTGTCACAAATAAATTTAATTGCACGATTATTTATTTACTAAATATCCTCTATAATAGATTATAATCTTCAGGAGGCAAGTGTTTTCAATGTATACCCAACAACTGGCACAGTACCTGACAAATGGCAGGTTCTCAGTAAATACTTGTTGAGTGAATAAAACATAAAATTTTTAAAAATGGTAAATGACGCACCAGTGATATGGATATGATTATTTTTAGTAGATCCATTGGCAGTTGTGGGAACTTCTGAAAATGCTCTGGCTGTGCTGGTGAAGGTGTCACCTAGGGATATAAAGGGGATATCTGATCTGATCCTAATGACGATCTCCACCTGGTCAAGAAGTGTAAAACTGTGATTGGACTTCACTTGCTATTAGCAAGGGCTCAATTTGAATGGCCTAAATGCTCCTAAAATATTATCTGTAAAGTTTACTAAGGAACAATTTACGCAGGACTGGTATTCTAGGATCTGTCTAACAGTTACCAAAGAGTGAAACTTCCTATTGGTTTAAAGAAAAAAAAGAGAAACAATACAGCACATAAAACAAAATAATATCTGCTAAAGAATCTCCATGAGAAGTGGTTATGGGAAAATGTCTGAAGTTGGTGTCATGGAAAGATGAAGCTTTTCCATAGTAGCCCAGGTTATCAGAGGTCCAATGAATCAAAATACTGATTCTTCCCACTCTAATATGTTTGACAAGATCAATAAAAATTCCTTTGCAACATCTGAGTAGACAAATCCATGTCAACAAATCATTCCATTTTCAAATGGAAAACTAAAACTTAAAATGCACTTTAATGGGTTTATTTGGCCCCCAAATGCCATTATGTAGATTTCATTTTGAAATAAAATAGAGACAAATCTAAGACTTGGTCTCTGACTATCTCTTTTGAGTGACTGGGAAGAATTTTAGTTCCATCCATTGTCATTTTTATCATCACTGTCATTTTCATCAAGATGCACTTTTAAATACCTGAGATTGGCTTCGTTCTCATTTTTCCACCTCTGATCAAATAAAGCAGACCACAACCTTCCCTGACACTAAATTTTCCCTAAGTGCTCACCATGAAGTGTCAAACCTGCCCTTGAGGGGGATGAACTGTATGTTTCACCGGGCATCCATGAAGCTGCTAAAGGAAGAAGATAATGGAAAAGTTAATCTGTATAAGACTAATTATTTTATTGTCTCTTCTTGACCTTTAATTGAACCTAAAAATTCAGCACACATTAGAATGTCCCAAAATAAAGTGGGAGTTGAGGGAATGCTTGTGGTCCAGATGTTTCTAATAGGGAAGGTTTTGATCACAGCCATTTAAAGCAGGAAGAAGAAATGGAAGAAAACACTAGGAGAGGTTTTTCCAGCCCCAGAGAGTGTGTTGTGACTGTTCTCATGTCTATCCCACAGAGGAGCTAAAAGAATGAAAGCCCAGATGTGTTACAGTGGCCTTCAGTAAAGAAAAGATACCAATAGGACTTTCTTTTTTTTTTTAAACATCTTTATTGGAGTATAATTGTTTTACGATGGTGTGTTAGTTTCTGCTTTATAACAAAGTGAATCAGTTATACATATACATATATCCCCATATCTCTTCCCTCTTGCGTCTCCCTCCCTCCCACCCACTCTATCCCACCCCTCTAGGTGGTCACAAAGCACCAAGCTGATCTCCCTGTGCTATGCGGCTGCTTCCCACTACCTATCTATTTTACATTTGGTAGTGTATGTCCATGCCACTCTCTCACTTCGTCCCAGCTTACCCTTCCCCCTCCCCATGTCCTCAGGTCCATTCTCTACAGCTGCATCTTTATTCCTGTCCTGCCCCTAGGTTTTCAGACCACTTTTTTTTTTAGATTCCATATATATGTGTTAGCATACGGTATTTGTTTTTCTCTTTCTGACTTACTTCACTCTGTATGACAGACCCTGGGTCCATCCACCTCACTACAAATAGCTCAATTTTGCTTCTTTTTATGGCTGAGTAATATTCCATTGTATATATGTGCCACATCTTCTTTATCCATTCATCTGCTGATGGACCCTTAGGTTGCTTCCATGTCCTGGCTATCGTAAATAGAGCTGCAATGAATATTGTGGTACATGACTCTTTTTGAATTATGGTTTTCTCAGGGTATATGCCCAGTAGTGGGATTGCTGGGTCGTATGGTAGTTCTATTTGTAGTTTTTTAAGGGACCTCCATACTGTTCTCCATAGTGGCTGTATCAATTTACATTCCCACCAACAGTGCATGAGGGTTCACACCTCTCCAGCATTTATTGTTTGTAGATTTTTTGATGATGGCCATTCTGACCAGTGTGAGATGATATCTCACTGTAGTTTTGATTTGCATTTCTCTAATGATTAATGATGTTGAGCATTCTTTCATGTGTCTGTTGGCAATCTGTATATCTTCTTTGGAGAAATGTCTATTTAGGTCTTCTGCCCATTTTTGGATTGGTTTGTTTGTTTTTTTGATAGTGAGCTGCATGAGCTGCTTGTAAATTTTGGAGATTAGTCCTTTGTCAGTTGCTTCATTTGCAAATATTTTCTCCCATTCTGAGGGTTGTCTTCTCATCTTGTTTATGGTTTCCTTTGCTGTGCAAAAGCTTTTAAGCTTCATCAGCTCCCATTTGTTTATTTTTGTTTTTATTTCCATTTCTCTAGTAGGTGGGTCAAAAAGTATCTTGCTGTGATTTATGTCATGGAGTGTTCTGCCTATGTTTTCCTCTAAGAGTTTGATACTGTCTGCCCTTACATTTAGGTGTATAATCCATTTTGAGTTTATTTTTGTGTATGGTGTTAGGGAGTGTTCTAATTTCATTCTTTACATGTAGCTGTCCAGTTTTCCCAGCACCACTTATTGAAGAGGCTGTCTTTTCTCTACTGTATGTTCTTGCCTCCTTTATCGAAGATAGGTGACCATATGTGCGTGGGTTTATCTCTGGGCTTTCTATCCTGTTCCATTGATCTATATTTCTGTTTTTGTGCCAGTACCATACTGTCTTGATTACTGTAGCTTTGTAGTATAGTCTGAAGGGTAAGCTGACATTATTGTTTGACCATGAAAACTGAAGTGTCAACAGCGAATAATCAGACCCCTGTGGTTACAGGACTTTTTAGCTGCTGGGTGAGTCCTTTTGATACATTCAGAGGCAAACCTTCCCCTTGAGTGGATGGCAGCAAATTCCAGCAGCGCATATGGCCTTTGAAATAGATATATCAACTCATTTGGCTTAGCTCTCCAACTCTGGCAAGAAAGTTCCACTTCTTGGCAGACTCCACATATCTGTACCTGATAACATGCCTATAATGTAATGTAAAGTAAAATATCTGCAGTAGTATATGGTTATAGTCAGTAGAAAAACATTATGCCCATTTATTTAAAACATTAGTATACATGATTTTCCAAGCTGAATGCTTTCTTTTGTGTCAAGACCAAAACAATAAGCAAAACCAAAATAAAATAAAACAAACATTAAAACCCCCCTTAGCCTGACCCTTTCTTGGTTTCTCTCTAGATGCCAGTGGCAGTTACAGCTGCCGACAAAGGTATGTTACCAGGCCCTTTGGAAGAGCTGAAAGTCACTGCTTTCTGGGGATTGCTCACAGGACAGTCTGTGACAGCTGCTCCACTTGGGGTCACCCCCCAGGTTAGGGTGATTTTGTATATAGCTATTTTGAGTTTGTCTAGGTCAGGGAGATGTTCTTATCTTCAGTATAGTTCTATGACCCTGTACATGTGATCTTGATCCTTTTTGTTCTAGATAGGATGCCAAGGTCTATAGATGACAATGGACTAGGTACTTTTTTAATGCCAATTTTTAATGTTTAAGCCATTAAGCCAGGAGTTTGATTGACAAAGAGCAAAACCAACTAAAAAGAAATTGAAGCCAGGCCTGGATTTAGGTAAAATTATGAAGAAGGCAGTTTGTTCTGGATAACCTTACAGATTTTTTGCCCAATATGGTGTCTCCTTTACTTCCTACTTTTAGGGCCTGATGCCTTTATTTCTTATGTCTTCAAAGTCTGTTTGCAAGAAAGGATATGATAAATTAGTTTATGCTAAGATATGAATGGTTTAACAAGTGCTATCACCTTGAGAGAAATGGGTATTTAAAAATAGATTTTCTATTTTATGTTTATTATCAGCGAGTCAATATAGAACACTTGTAATGATCAGTTACATGCGGATACCAACTGTTTTTTCATTAACTACAGAGCGCCAGTCTTTTCTGGTCAATTTTGATTTTCTCCAAACAAGAAAACCAAACATAATACAATTTCAGGAGACGGTAATACCATCAGCATGATCCATCCAAATTGCAAAACTGGCAATACTTAACTTAAAATCATGTAAATTATTTGACCATTTCATAAAATTTCTTGTTGGCCTTCTGAAAACTTTTCAAGTATAAAAAGATCTCAAAATATGTGTGATAAAATTGAATTACAAAATCCACTTTGGAAAACTAGGGAGTTATTTTTCTGATTTTGGCTTCAAGATTTTTCAAAATCTGTTAAAAAGAAATAAAGAGGAAAGTGTGTTGAGAGAGGCGAAGAAAAAGAAGCTTCCAGCTGATAGACTTAACATGTCTGAAAATATTTCAGTAATGTAAAGGAAAAACTTCAAGAGCAAGAATATATTACAATTAAGAGCGTTTCAGCAAGATTAAGAGCAGTTCTTGTATTAACTGCTCCCATAGGAGAGAGGTCTTCCTGTAGAATACCAGTTTATAGAATCCTCAGTAAGATAGAGCTGGCTATCTCCAGTGATTTATCTTTCACTAAAACAATACTTCTTCTAAAAGCTCACCCACTCCATCATTTAGATATCCAGTTTTTAGGATGTGTTAAACACTGGCTACTCCATCTGCCATTCTTAAGTCTCCTTGGGAGTCTCTCAGCAGAGTTAAATTATTATTGCCCTTTAATTGATTAAAATATTCTGTGTTCTTCAAGGTATCATCATGTTTGTTAAATATATAGGTTAATTCTCCTTTAAATTCTTTGAGAACACATTTTCATCAAAATCCATGAATGAACACTACTTTGACATTTGGATGACAAACACCAGCTTGATGGATAACATCCTTAAGTACATCACCATTATTGGTCGAAAATATGAACATAGGGATATGGTGTAGTTAGAGTTTCTCAAATATATTCTTATATCCCTCCTTTAGCATAACATCAGTTTCTTCCACAATTCCTTTAAATTTAGCTTTTGATAAAGGTTATTTGACAAGGAGACTCCGTGAACTTAGCATACCATTCTACCACAAAAGGGTACTTTTATGGTAAAAACAAGATCACTTTGATAGCATTGTCTTTTTCCTTGAGTTGCAATAACTTTTTTTTTTTTTTTTTTGTGGTACGCGGGCCTCTCACTGTTGTGGCCTCTCCCGTTGCGGAGCACAGGCTCCGGACGCGCAGGCCCAGCGGCCACGGCTCACGGGCCCAGCCGCTCTGCGGCATGTGGGATCCTCCCGGACCGGGGCACGAACCCACGTGCCCTGCATCGGCAGGTGGACTCTCAACCACTGCGCCACCAGGGAAGCCCAGAGTTGCAATAACATTTTTTGACATTCATTTGTAACCAGCTTACCGTTCTCAATAATATTATGACATGTTAGGCATCTTTCCCTTTGTAGGAAAATCCTTACTGTCATATAAAAGTCCATAATTATCTGGTTTGGCAGCTCCTCTTTTGACAATATCACAGGTAATTTCTGGTACTCTTACACGGTTCTTGAGGCAAACTGAACTTTTCTAAAATTCTGGCATGATTTTTACATGTACAGACTTTATATTGAGTAACCAATCTTCCTTAAGACACTCTGAGTTCTGCCCTTAATTTTGTCCTAGAACAAAGGCATAGGGTGGCAAGCAATAATCATAGATGCAGGGCTTGGACACAGAGATGTCACTGATCTTGGTCTTCTGCCCCAACTTTTCCTTCAAGGGGAATATATACCGGGTCAGCATCACCTCTTCCATCAGGATGCAAATACTGGCACCAGCTACTGTGTCCATTCTTGCCATGATCACTTAATCCATAAATGGGACCCCCTTATGCTCTTCCTAACAAAGATGACATTTACGAGCTTTGGAAGTGTGGGGCTTGTGTACTAACTGTGAAGAACATGGAGCCCCCAGAAATTGGTATTTTAACAGAGGATCGAATTTTAAATCAGAGGACTAAATCTTTAATTTGAGGCTGACCTAATGAGGAATTAGGTGACAGAATGGGAGCAGAACAGTGTTTTAGATAAAAGGAAAATGGAAAGAGATGTGATCTGAGACATATAAGATTTTAGAATTTGAAGATAAGAATGGTGAGTTTAGAGAATCAGCATCCTGACCAACAGGGAACGGAGGGACTGAAGAGATTATGGTGCAGCCGGACACAGGGCCCAGCATCGTTGTAGGTCCTGGCATTGCTGTGTCCCTGCCATTGACCCTCAACTCCTCAACTCTAGCTTCTCCATCACCCTCTGCCTATGGAAAGTAAAAGGGGTTGTTATGAAATTATTAGGCACAACTACCAGGAACTTGAGGAGAAACAGCCAGGACCAGGGGCAGGATAAGAAATGCACTTGTAAGATTTAAGAAGAATACGTAAATTTTGAAGAATATGGGATGCAAGGTCAAAGAACAGAATAAAGACCTCATGTGAGATCGATAAGAGGTACTCTGAGGCCTCTGTGTGTGTGTGTGTGTGTGTGTGTGTATGTGTGTGTGTGTGTGTGTGTGTGTACATGTGGTGACAGTGAACTTGATGATTTTGGTAATGGGATAAATTGGAGGCTTAGGGACTCATGGAGACTCATATCATTTTTCTGCTTGCCTAACTTAGACAGACAAGCTGATTTCAATGTGGCTTTAGGCTCCACTGGGCCAGATGGATGGCAGGAAAAACCAGAAAGAAAAAAGTAATTAAGCTTCAATTTTCTTCTCCATGGCCTGATCACCTGTGTCAGGATGAAAATGTGTCCCAGGTTGTTATTAAGCTCATACATTTTGGGTATTTAGAAGTTCAGATTTGGTATCCTCATTTCATAGATGGTTACAGTAAAATATGCATTACTGTTCTTGGCTGTAGGAAATATGGAAGCTGAACTAGGATTAGATTCCAACACTCTTGAATTGCAGCCAAGACCTCTTCAAGTTAATAAATAACAAAATAACAACAAAAGAATATATTAAAACATACACTAATAAATTTATTGTAAATGCAATGTACTCAGAACTTCCTTGTGACATCCAAATATATATGAGCTATACAAAATGCATGTATAAGCAAATATCCCATAGAATGTGTTCATAAATAGCAAGGGCCCTAGAAACACTGCTAGTGGGTTTATTTCACTAGAAATCCATCCATTATCATTCTTTTTTTCCCTCTGAACATTTCATAAATCTATTGAAATAAACATATTGGAAGAAAAAAATCCCATTACCAATGCCTGACACGAATCTTGCCAAATGCATCATCTAATATTGGATGTCATACTGCAGTCCAATCCAATGAGTAGAAACATGCTTCAAAAACAGTTTGGGACTGAGCAATCAATATTAACTTGTTGGATCCTAATGTGTTTTTGTGAATGATTATAAATAGAGCAACTCACTATGGGGAATTTTTTCTCTAAGCTTATGGATGAAAAATGGCAAATGGTTAACAAGATCTTCTTGCATAAATAAAAATGTGGGTTTTCACTGCCAGGAAAAAAAATTGTTTGTTGGGTTTTAGAGTCCCTTCCTAGATTTCACAATTTCTAAGGCTATTTTTATGGTAAGAATGATAAAGAGATGTCTGAGGATAGATGAAGTTTTCAAGTGGGGAAGGACAGAAAATGTGAAGGATTACAATAGTTCATTTCATTATGAAATCTATTGAAAAGACCAAGAATATACTTGTGTAAATTAGGAAGCACTTTCAAGCAAGACCCTTTCAATTTTCTAGTTTCTGGGGCAAAAAGTACCTTGGGTGGCCTCTATGCTTCATATTGATGGGATGCACGGGATAAAAAGGATTTTATTCTGGGCACACATGCTATTGTAATAACAATTTAAATAAAACAAATAAATAAAAAGCTCAAAACTTTCAATTAAACAGATCATTTCTTTTCACTGTGTGTGTGTTTTCTTCCTTGCCCAAATGTACACATACCTTTTCAATCATTCAACAAATATTCGCTGAGCACCTACTGTTGCCTGCCACTATTACAGATGTTAGAATACTACAGTGAACAACAGAAAAAGGTTTAGGTCCCTGTTCTTGTGTATCTTACATTCTAGCATAATTTCAATAGACAAACAAATAATTCAAATAAACAAAGGAAAACATCAGATGCTAATTAAAATACGGGATAATTTATGTGCAATCATATAGCATAAATTTAAGTTGGAGTTCAGCTTTTTCCTGTAACATTGTCCAATAAATTTTTATCCCCATTGTCACATGATCTACCTTCCCTGTAACCAAGAAGTATTAATTCATTTATTGATTCAACAGTATTTGTTGAGCACCAACTCAATACCATGCACTGTCTCAGGCACTGTGGATACAGGTAAACAAACAAAAAAACACTCTCATGGAACTTTCTTGTATTATAGTATCAAGAATAAAGGGTGACAACTAGTGTAGGTAGAGTTTCAGCATAGTTTATTATAAACAACTCAATTTTATGTTAACATCAATTTTATGTTTAACATAGGATAAATGTTAATCTATTAAGTATGAACTTTCATCCCCAGTCTAATGCTTTTTATTATCATTTAATATCTGATTGGTAAAAAGTTCCCAGCTTCTACCCTTTTCTATGTAGCTTAGTACATTTTGGCTATTGTTTTGTTTGGCTTCATAATATCCATTGAGTTATTATCTCATCCTATCTCCAACCCATACACACAGATTTTGGAATTATTAAAAATAACACTATAAATATTTACTCCCCGTCCCATCCCTTGTATGCCCATTCAAAAGCAAACGCTGTTCTGAATGTTGTCTATTATTCACTTACTTATATATATTTTAAATTTTTATCACTTATTATGTCTAAGCCATATAGTGTTTGGTTGTACTTGCTTTTAATCCTAGAGATTATCATGGTAAGTGAAGTAAGCCAGCCAAACATCAGAGAAAGACAAACATCATATGATATAGCTTATATGTGGAATCTAAAACAATGATACTAGTGAACTTATTTACAAAACAGAAATAGACTTATAGATGTAGAAAACAAACTTATGGTTACCAAAGGGGACGAGAGGGGAGGGATAAATTAAGTGTTTGGGATTAAAATATACACACTACTATATATAAAATAGATAATCAACAAGGACCTACTGAATAGCACAGGGAACTATACTCAATATCTCATAAAAAATATGAATGTGAAAAAAGAATATATATTTATATATATCTGAATCACTTTGCTGTATACCTGAAGCTAACACAACATTATAAATCAACTTTATTTCAATAAAAATTTTTAAAATTTTAAAAAGTAAAATTTACTTTAAAATATCATTCCATATATTGTCACTTGGCATTTACTTTTTTGACTCAATACAGTGTTATTAAGATTCATTCATGCTGTCATACGTGGCTGCCATTCACTCATTTTTCATTGCTCCATAGTATTTTATGATATGACTATATAACAGTTTATTTATCCACCCTCCTAACTATGATCATTTAGATAATTTACAGTTTTCTTTGTTATTATGAGTAGTGTCTTCCCCCCAACATTTGTGTACATATCTCCTGGACACATGTAATAATTTGTTTTTGGGGGAGTATTTATCTAGGAGTAGAAGTGTTGAATTGTCTGCTATGAAACTCTTCAGCTATAAAACATAATGCCTAAGTGGTGGAAAGAGATGGTACCAATTAATACCCTCACCAGCAACATATAACAAATTGTATTAATCTACATCCTATATAACACTTGGCAATTCCAGACTTGTTAATTTTTGCAAGTTGATTATGTGTAAAATGACTTCCTGAACATAGTCTTCACTGGCATGTCCTGATTGTTAGAGAGGCTGAGAATCTCTAGATGTTTTCTAGCTACTTGTGTTTCATCTTTTGTGATGTGCCTATTTGTTCATTTCCTACTGCTTTTTGTCTTTTTAAAACTTGGTTTGTAGGCATTCTTTATATATTCTTGATATAAAGTTTTGAACCTTTGCTAACTATATATTCTTGATCCTTTTTCAAATATGTGTGGCAAATATCTTCTCCCAGATTATAGTTTGCCTTGTTTTAAACCGTCTTTAAGGAGTCTTTTGATGAAAAAAATTTTCTTAATATTATTGTATTCTAATTTTTCAATTGTTTTTATGGCCTTGTGTCTCTTCTTTAAGCCCTTTCTTACCCCAAAGAAAGGAAGAAGTTCACCCTAATTTTATTACATGTTTTAATATTTAGCTTTTTGACACAAATATCTTAAACTACATGGAGTTTATTTTTGTGTACTGTGCATGGTGGGAGTGCATTTTAACATGTTTTTCTTATAAAAAATCAATGTTCCTGGGTCCACTTGCTGAACAGTCTCTTCTTTTTACAGTACTCTGCATGCCACCTTTGACATACATCTAGGTTACACTGCCTTATGGATCTCTTTATGTGCTCTCTCTTCTGATACTGTCTTTTCATTCCTGTATTTGGGTACTGGGTTCATGGGTGTCTATTATATTATCAACGTATTTGCTGAGAGAATTGTGTTACATTAAATTATAGAGCGTCATGCCCAGACTAAGAATGACACCGTGTCATAAATTAAAGATTGTGATTAATCGAAATCTGTGAACTTGACATCCATAAAAGAGATAAAATAAATAAATTATGCTCAAAGAGCGATATTACACAGAGTTCCTTTTCTCTCTTTGATTTATTTCCTAAGGACAAGTTCCTTAGGAACAGTGAGATGACTGACTGAGCCAGTGGGTATAAAAGACTTTTAGAGGTTTTCAATGTACAACTTAAATGCTTTTTAAAAGGGACACACACATTTACTCTGTGGCAAAGGGCCCGGGAGTTAAATTCAGAAGTCCTGCACCTGTGGCATCCAGGTTTCTCTTCGCTTTAGCCACATCCTTTGCTGCTTCCCACCATGCTGATCTTTGTCTTGTACCACTAAGAGGCAGTATATTTCCTTTTCAAATCCTGTCAATACCTGCTAAAGCAGCATCAGCAGACCCTGCTGCTACTTGGTCAGATGACAAGTAACAAACCATTTCTGTGCCTCACACTGGGCTCTCTCTTTTCTTTTCTTTTTTTTTTTTTTTTAGTGATATGCATATTCTAGCTAGTTCCCTCCTTCCCCAGATCTACTGATAGTTTGCTTTTTTATCTCTACTTTACTCAGATGTTGCCTTCCTCAGTAAGGCCTTTCAAGACCACTCTATTTAGAAGGGCAGTGCCCCCTCACCCTTGATTCTCACTGTCACCCTTCTCTGCTTTATTTTTTCTGTATCACTTATCACTATTTGTCTGTCTCTCTTCCACCAGATTTTGGAACTTAGGTCTGTTTTGTTTACAGATATATCCCCAGCAACTACAACAATGCTTTAAAAATTGTCAATGCCTTGTAAATATTTGTTAATATGATTATAAACAAAGCACACAGTAGCTGTTCAATATATGTGTTGGGTAAATGAATACTCCAAGGGACTCACAGTTACACTTACAGTATTTGGCGTCTTTCCCACTGGAGGTCCAGGAGTAGTTGAAGCCTCAGGTAGTCAGGTCGTAATTGCTGGCTGAAAGACAAAATTTTCAGAATTCCACTTTCTTGTAAGGCTGTAATTTAATTTTACTTTGATGTGTTGAATTTTTAAACTATATGACTTTGGGGAAATCTGAAATTGAAAATATGCTTTGCTACACAGGAACACTGGCTGGCATAATAAGCAAAAGTCTGTAGTTTATGTTTAATGCCAACTTGTCACTGATTTTCTTTCTTTTTCTGTTCTTGTCACCAACTCAGATCATTGGGAGTATTGTCAAGATTAACATTACCTTAAAAATCCCATGACAAATGAAAAATACAATATAATAACAAATCACCAACCCATATTTTTAAGATTACAGTGATTGGCATATCAATATAGAGTCACCAGATTATAACTTGCCACAGAGTAACTCAAAACAAAAATATCAACATCAAATGAAAAAAAGATAGCATTTTGCCCAGACCTCAATATTATCATAGCTGTAGTGTTGTGTTGTTTCTTTTAAGTCACATGAGGAAAGCCTTGCTATACTCACTTTGAGCACTTGGAGGGGTGACGTTTGGAGTCGATGTAGTCACATCTACAGGGGCTGTTGAAGATGGAGCTGGATAACCTACTTTGAAAAAATATTCCCAAATTGTCATAGGTATTTACTTTCACATGTTTAAATAACGCCACTATGCTTAACAAGGGTGGCACGTAGAGCATGGAGCATTAAGAGTTGGAAAGAATCTTAGTGAATACATACTCTAATGGCTTCATTTTATAAATTATGAAACTGAGTTCAAAAGTTCTATGCTTGTGGTTATACACCCAATATTCACACTTTCAAGATATGTTGTTTTAGCGTCTACTGTGTGCAAGACTATTCGACATGCAATGAACAATGAAGACAAGGTCCTCACCCTCATGGAACTTATCTTGTAGTGAATCTTCACAATTGTATATAATAGTTTCACATACTAAATATGGTTTCATATTTACTTCAATTCTTAGCTTTCAAAATCATCTCCATCTTTATAAGCCATCATAATTCCCATTCTCCTCCCTCCCTTCCGCCCAAAATGAAAGACTAATTCATATTCATTTGAAAATATCTCTGGATATAAAGCAAGGTAGATTGAAGAAGAAAAATACCCTACCACAGCACACTGAAACATGTTTATATGTCTTTAGGGAAGACAAATCTTTAATAGATTTTTTTATTTATATGTATTTCTTCTTTGTTCCAAAACATGTTCATGGTGGCTTACATAAATATGCAAGTGCAAGAAGATAAAAGAAGTGGATAGAAAGAGAAAACAAGGGCAAGGAAAAATGAAGTTAGAAAAAGAATGTTGAGTTTTGTTGAAACCTGACTGGGGATATTACATAAAATGCATTTCTTGGTGTAGTGTTCTCTTAGTAGATATGGACTGCACATTTCGTCAGAACTTTCTAGTAACAATGCTAAGAAATAAAAAGTATATGTTATGCCATTGGACTTCCCTGGTGACGCAGTGGTTTAGAATCTGCCTGCCAATGCAGGGGACACGGGTCCGATCCCTGGTTTGGGAAGATCCCACATGCCGCGGAGCAACTAAGCCCGTGCGTCACAACTACTGAGCCCGTGCTCTAGAGCCCATGAGCCACAACTACTGAGCCCACGTGCTGCAACTACTGAAGCCTGCACACCTAGAGCCCGTGCTCTGCAAAAAGAGAAGCCTCCGCGATGAGAAGCCCATGCACCGCAACGAAGAGTAGCCCTTGCTCGCCACAACTAGAAAAAACCTGCCCACAGCAACAAAGACCCAACGCAGCCAAAAATAAATAAAATTAAAAAAAAATCAAATATCTATAAATAAATATATATATATAAGTGTACGTTATGCCATTGATGAACATTATAAGATAAATACAGTCAATTTTAAGAGAAACACATCTATTCTTTTTATTATGATTTAAAAATTTTTCTCCCCAGTCTTTATAAAAAAGATACTGTAAAATGTGTACAATATTCTCAACAATATCCTTACAGTATGGCAGCCAGTACGCTCATTCACCCTCAAGCTTTAGTTAGTAGTGAATAGCCTGGCAACTTCCCAGGTACCTCGATTCTGGGAAAGGGCATGCCTTAAATAGAAAACACGGGTAATCAAATCTCTGAAAGAAGTGTATATAAGATAAATAAATAAATGGCATTGTGGTTCATAAGAAGCTCACATAAGAGATGACCAACAACAATCGTTTTACAATGTAGCCTACCAATGAACACCAAAGACATACCACACACCAGCTCCATGAATACAGTTAGATACGGGGAGATGTGTCATAGGCTGCCTCACGCGATGCTGTATGAGGAATGAAAATGGGCAGCCAGCAGCAGGATGGGCAGAAAAAAGTGTTTTAAAGACAGGATATGCACAGCTTCATTTACCCAACAAATACTTATCGAGTTCCCACTATGTACTAGTATTGGAGACAAAGTGCAGAGAATGAGAGATTTTGCCCCTGCCCTTATGGAGTATACAATTTAGTGAGAATAAAGGTCAATATGGCAGATTACTGGTTGGCCACCAAACCCAGTCCTCTTCTTTCCGGTACAGAGAAACTACACTTCCTAGCCTCCTGTGCAGTTAGGTATGGTGGCCATGTACCAAGTCCCAGGCAATGGACTGTGAGTAGGAGTGATGGTTGTCACTTCAAGGCTTGTCCTATAAAATATCCCACATATGATCCTCCATGATCTTCCCTCATGTACTATCCAGGTATTATGACATAGAGTGACTTGGAAGCCACAACTTAAATGTGATAGAGCTGCCACAGCATGGGTTACAGAACAGAGCACTCAGCTACTTGCTTGTCCTTTTATTGGTTCTTTCTGTTAGGATAAATAAATTTGTATTATATCAAGTATAAACGAACAAAAGGAAATGTTGGAATTTGTTGTTATTGTAGTTTGTTTTCTTTCCCTCACAAATAGTATAAAGAGAATTGCAGTAGAAGATAAGTACTATGGTAGAGAAAATGCACTGTGCTGTGGGATTCCAGAGGAGGAACACATAAACAACGAAGACATGTGAGCTCAGCGCTTTCTGGAGGAAGTGACGTATCAACTAGGCTTGAAGGGTGACAAGAATTAGCCAGACAAGTTGGAGAAAGGGGGCAAGCAAGGAGCAGAATGTTCCAAGCAGTGTGGACAGAAAAGGTGGGAGAGAACTGAAGCCCGATCAGAATGTTGAAGGCACTCTGTGAGAAGAACAGGGACGAGGATAGAGAATTAAGAAGAAGCTACATCCTTAAGATTCCATGGAGGAATAATATCCAACTAGTCCTTAACAGATGCTCTGACCCCAGGGTAAGTGAAGGGTGGCCTGGACTATAGCGGGAAGGCTGTGGGGAAGAAGAGAAGTGGACAGGTTTCAAGTGTGGGCTCTACAGGCTTGGTAAATGGCTGAATGTAGGAAATTAGGAAGAGAGAGAAGTCAAAATAACTTCCAGTTTTCCAGCTTGGGCAGATTTTTGGATCAATGCATCATTATCTGAGAAAATAAACAGAAAAAATAGCTTTGGAAGGGCAAGAGGCACGAAGATGAAATAAACTTTGGACAGATTGATTCTGAGTGCATATGAGACATTCAATTCTACAGGGTTGAGCATGTGAGTCTGAATCTTAGGAGTAAAATTAGGCTACAAATGAGTATTTGTGAGACATCAGCATGTAGACAGTAATTGGAGTAACTGAGAGCGCCAAAGAAGATGGGTCCTGGCAGAAGAGAAGAGGGCCTAGCATAGAACAATGAGGACCACTTCCATGTAAGGTACTGGCAGGAGAAAAGGAGATTGAAAAGGAGGACCCCAGGGAGGCAGGAAGAAAGCCAGGGGCTATGGCTTAGAGAAGCCAAGGTGACAGAGGGTTTCCAGACACAGGGCCAGTCAGTCCAATTCAGCAAATATTTGCGAGTGAGCGCTATGTGCCAAACGCTGGGTCAGTGCAGTCAAATGCTGCCAAGAAGACAGATTCCCTTCTAGCTCTTAACTGCTAGGAAGCCATTGCATTAGACTTGCATACAAAGCCTAAGAGACAGATTTGGAAACCACTTGGAGATGTGCAAAAGCAGTGTAGCTTAGCTATTAAAAGCATGAATTCCAGAGCCAGATACCGTAAGCTGAAGCCTCGCTTAGTTCTAAGTTAAATGTACGATCTTGGTAAAGTCTATTGACCTGTCTCTCTTTCTTGTATTCCTTGCGTCTAAAATAACAGTACTTTTCTATAGGGTGACTGTGATGATTGAGAAATCATCACTTGTATGAATTCTCGTAGAAGAATGCCTGGCATGAGGTAAGCACTAAAAAGTAATCTTAGAAGCTATACAACAGGTCATCTGCAGTCTAGTTCAGGTGCTGAAAACACAAGCATATCGCAGCAATAGACGAATCTCCTGATGAGTTCTACCATTGACCCACTTTCCTTGGTCTTTCTAGAAGGACTCTGATTCCAGGTAACCAATCCCTCCCTCCCCAGGCTGGCCCAAGTCAAGAACTACATTCCAAAAGGCTGCACCAGAAAAGAGCTGTCTGGTGTGAAGAGAACGGCAGCGTGCTGGGCATTAGCTCTCTGATGGCATACTGATGCCTACTGGCAGAGTCACCTGCAGCTCTCCTCTTCCACCTCACTGAGCCCCCGTGGCTCAGATTCTCGTGCAGTCACTGTAACTTCCAGCTCACTGCCTCCTACTGCTCATCAAGACAAATGGCAGGAAAAAATGCACCAAAAGACTGGCAGCAGGATACACGAAGTAGCTGTAGGGCAAGCTCAGATTGTCTCAAACTGAGTATTGGGATCACATTCCTGGACACCCCAGAGCTGCTCTTAGGGAATTGAGCCCTGGCGTTCTCCCACTGGCCCACCCTGGCCGGCAGTCGAATAGCAAGGAGGTCAGCCGCTGTTCACTCCCTGTGAGCATTTGGCTGGCTGTGCTCCACCACGCCCTCTAGAGGAAGGCCCAGGAAGTCTCTGCATCAAGAGCAGCTGTGCTTCTCCTCTACAACTGGCTCATTACGATTTTAAGAACCTATGGATCACAGAGTGAATCTGAATTTCTTTCTCTCATTGAGATGGCTTTATCTTTGTCCCTCTTTGCAATAATTTCTTCAGTTATCTATTTTTAAAATTTTGTAAGTTTACCTCGTAACTGTACAAGACAAAGTAAAAAATGCGTAGAAGAAAACTAGCCATAAGTAATCATTGGATACTGTGGGATACTGAGAGATATGATGTGCTCCTCCTAATTAATATAGGAAGAAAAGGTGAAAGAGGAAGTGAGGAGGGGAAGGGAAAAAGAACAAAGACTATCCACGTTTTAAACAATTCTCAGAAGGATAAAAGAAAGAATGATCCCTTTACTCTGGAACTCTGTTCCTTGCATAGGAGAAAGTGTGGCTTTCATTGTCAGTCATAGTCTCATCTCTTACCTCCCTTCCCATGGGCAAGCATCATTCATTCTTCCTCCCTTCCCCACTCTCTTCCTCTCACTGGGAGAACTGACCTTCACAGTATTCACCAAGTGACTTAGTAAGTGAAAGCAGAAAGGAATGGTTTTACAGTGGTGATACATCATAACAATGGTGACGATGATGGTGAAGAAAAAGAACGAGGAAGCAACAATCAGAGACCTTTGTATTGATTTGTGAGCTACCACCATCACCTAGAAATCTCAGTCTAATATGCAACTGACAGCCACCTTTGAAAATACTTTTTACTTAGAAGGAACAGACATTTTCCAATTGCCCACACTGGGTGCTAGCACTGATTAGTAACATATGATTTAATTCTGGCAGGATTCACTGGAATCCTGATGAAGTATGATAACTGGGAATTTCATTTGTATTAAAAGGACTGATTAAATGTTCTCTTCTAGAGGTCAGAAAATAATGTGACATAAATCCTTACTTACTGCAGATTTACTGCAGGGGAAGAATTCATTCGTTTGATTCCATCTAGCGAGTGTTGTTCCTGGACCATGGGAAGAGGAACACTGCCTCGGGCATGAATGCTGCCTTGATCTTTGCCTCACTGTGTCTCTTGCCTGGTTTAGATAACAGCTCTGCGCTTCCTCTCACAGGCAGCCCTGTGGAGTTTGTTGAGGGCTGAATCAGTGCCATAGCTTCTGGGAACAAAGGGATCAATGACAGCTATCACTATCTTGAGGGAGCCCAAGGTCATTTCAGTCTTATTCGTCTCCAGCTGAATTTTGTTTTGGTCTTGGCCTAAGGGTCTGTGCCAAGTTGCATAGGTTATTGAAAGAACGATCCCTTTAATCTGGGATTTTGTCCATCATGCAGAAGTCAGAGCTGAAGCCAGCCAGAGATAGCTTTACACGATGGTTCAAGGTTAAGGCCTCTTGTCATTACATGACACAACCTCTAACAATCTCCACATTGTTATCTCTTGCTACTCCCGGCCTACATTCTTTCACTTATTCACTAAGCATTTGGGAGCCTCTATCTTCCAGGCCTTGTACTTGGCACTGGGGATACAATGATTAGCTTCCCTGGAGTTTAAGTTCATGGAGGATATGGACATTAACCAGAGAATCACATAAACCAATCCAAACATGAGAACATTTGAAGGAGAGAAGGCCTAGTCAGAGCCCCAGGAAGGTTGCCCTGAGGAATGTAGAGGGAGAATGGAGGCAGGGGAGGGGCTGTGGGAGCTTTAGGGTAGAGGACACAGCAAGTGCAAAGGCCCTGGGGTGGTCTACACACTGTGGTTTCGTATTAGTAATGTGTGGTACTTGTCTATTCCAGGGCTGGGCCTTTACAAGCCCTCAGAAGTGTTTGTTCTGTGTGTTGAACTGAACTGAGTGTTGTCACAGTGCACGTCCATGGCCTCAGCAGCAGCAGAACAGTGATCAAACTGTGGCACGCTGGTGGCAGCCAACGCTGCTTGTTTCTCTGAGCTGTTTTCTTTTGTTTTATTTCTGTTTCTGAAAGCAATCCCTTCCTAGAGGCTGACCTAGAGATTCTGTAACTATAAGAGGACATATGTATCTGCCAATCTCTTGACATCAAGTACAGCATTTTATAAGACTTGCCTTCATATTCCTTTCAGTCAAGTCTTTAAAAGATTTGTATTACATATTTCAGCATGCGAATAAGCCATACTTGCTTTTTGTCTTTTCTGTTTTAAGGTTATGTTTACACTCACAATATGGCAAAACCTCTTCAGCATTCAATAGTTGGTTTTATATTATGAAATACTATGTAGGCAAGTAATATGCCAAACCCAGTGATAGACAGTTGTTTGCTTTGTTTGCTGGTTGTTTATTTCTTCTTCAGTTTGAATGTTTATTGTTATTTAACCTTGGACATGTCCAGAGGTACAAAATATTGATTCTTGGTTTCCAGGAAAGAAGAAGGGGTTTAGAGGAAAACACTGCTTAGTACAAAATGGCTTGCTATATTAATTCATAAACTGCCATGAGGTTAGATGAGATTTGAAACCTTTTGAAGCCCATTTCTATTAAAACTTAAAATGCTTTTTCACTAATGTTAAAAATTACCCCTTTATGTTATCACCAGAAATTTAATGAAGTCAGAAGACAGCTCCAATCAACTCAGAAGACAGTTCTGAGTTGGGTGGGGGAAACAGAGATATGTTCTATAAGAGCTAATTCTGGTTGGCTCCTTGTGACATTAGGAAGCAAAACCCAATCTCTTAACCTGGACTCTTGTCATCTTCCCAGTGACCATCCCTCTCACTGCCGGAGAGGGAAAGGCAGGGAAATGCTAGAGGCCCCATGTGGATTAATTTGGGGGAAATACTGAAATATTTTCCAAACAATTTAATTATTTAACATCGACTACTATGTGCCAAATAAAGAAGACAGGTGAGCAGTTGTGATGTAAGTGGAGAATAAAGGATAAAATGATAATGACAACAACAAAAAAGAAATATTGATTTGGTCATTGCTTCCTCCTTCAAGGAATTAAAAAATACAAGTAAAAGTACTGATTTATTTCAAGATTAATTTTGCTCACTGGACTCTTCTTTTGATCCCTGCCTACTTCTTGGACTGGACTGTGTGAGCCTTAGCTTTAGAGTTGCTCTTTATGCATTTTTACATTTCATACTCTTAATAACCATGTGAACTAGAAAATATTACTTCTGTTTTTTTTTTTTAATATAAAAAAACAGTATTAGAGAAGTGAAATAACTTGCCCTGGGTAACAGAGCTAGTAGGTGGCAAAGATAAGAATTGAACCCAAGCCTGTCTGACACCAAAGATTATATTCAATCCACCCTGGTAGCCTTAAAGTGTAGTTAGGCTTTATGGTTTATCACAGGCTACTGAATATAGTTCATTGTGCTGTATAGTAGGACCTTGTTGTCTATCCATTATACATAATAGTTTGCATCTGCTAGTCTCAAACTCCCAATCCACCCCTTCCCCACTGCCCCTCCCCATTGGCACCCACAAGGCTATTCTCTATGCCTGTGAGTCTGTTTCTGTTTTGTAGATAAGTTCATTTGCATTCAATATCCTGTGATACACCATAATGGAAAAAGAATGAAAAAGAATGTATATTTATGTATAACTGAATCACTTTGCTGTATAGTAGAAATTAACACAACATTGTAAAACAACTATACTTCAATAAAATAAAACTTTTTTTTAATTAAAAAAAAAAGGGGGTTCCCTGGTGGCACAGTGGTTGAGAGTCCGCCTGCCGATGCAGGGGACGCGGGTTTGTGCCCCGGTCCGGGAAGATCCCACATGCCGCGGAGCGGCTGGGCCCGTGAGCCATGGCCGCTGAGCCTGCGCGTCCGGAGTCTGTGCTCCACAATGGGAGAGGCCACAGCAGTGAGAGGCCCGCGTACCGAAAAAAAAGAAAAAAAGTATAGTTAGCCTTGTTAACAGCATGGAAGGAAACACTAGAGAGCCCAAGGCAGATTAACTGGGGGGAAATCTTTGAGAACCAAGGTTTAGCCGTGGAAGAGCTCAGTCATGGTCCCTAACACAGAACCACTCAAAACAGAAGGCCTTTATATCCTCTGCTTTTCTCCTCTCTCCTCTCTCCCATCATCACCTCTTAGTTTCCTGTCATGAGACTAGCCAGTCTTTGGGCTGTGACCAGGTGCCTTTTTCTTCAGGGAGCCTTCTTCTGCTCTTTCTAAAACCCTTCCCTTGTTAATCAGTTTCTTCTTTGTACTTTAGAAAATATCCTTACCCCACCCCCAAATGTTTATGGAGTTATCAATACTTATTGAGAACCATGTGTTATCACTGTTCTAGGCAATGGAGAGACATCAGTAGACAAATCAGACCAAAAAATCCTGCCCCCATGGGATTTACTTTCTTGTGGGGAAAAGCCAGACAAGTCAATTATACAAGATGTTAAAAGACACTAAGGAGAAAAATAAAACAGGGAAAGAGGACAGGAAGTGAGATAGAGGGTGTTACAGTTTAAAATGAGTTGGTCATGGAAAGCCCCACATTGAGAAGGTGACATGTGAACAAAGACTGGGAGAAGATGAGGTGTGAGCCATGTGGATTTTGGGGGGAAGAATTTCCAGGCAGAGGGAATGAGTGAAAAGGCCCTGAGGTGGGAGCACCCGGGTCATGTTAGAGGAACAGCAAAGAGGCCGATTTGGGTGAAGCCCAGTGAGCAAGGGGGAGAGTAGAGTAGTGGGAATATAATAAATTGGATATAACATGTGACCTTTCAGGCCAACTTTATATATATCTGCTTTTTCTCACTGCCCACTTTCCTCCTCCACTCATAAGATCATGGGGGTTTCATTTACATCCGAATCCATCTCAAGTAGAAGTAGATACATAATTCTAGTTTTTTTTTTTTATTAAAACACACACACACACACACACACACAAACACACACACACCAAACAATTTAAACAAAGACAGACTGGTTAATTTCTCAACCACTTTATTTCCTACCTTGGGTTCCTACCATGTTCCCAAAGGGATTTAACGGAAATAATAATAAAACGTAACATTTTGACACTATGAACCGGGTACTATACTACCCGGTGTTTTACATGCTGAGTGTCCTCTGTTGCTTTTAATAACCCATTAAGGAAAGCAGTACCCATGCTAACACTTTTCCTTTTCTTCTTTCTCTTGTCTTTCTGCATTTTCTTCAAGCATCCTCACCTTGGCCATGTTTTTAGAACTCTGTTTATTACCTGTCAATCCATCACACCATTGTCAAGAACTACAGCTTTCTGTGGACCATCTCAGTGGGTAAACCATCACCTCATCATGTTTGCTTCATTTTCAATGAATTTATTTTATTTTACTTACAAATTTTTAAAATAAAATTGTATATGTGTACACATGATGATTTGATATACATAGTGAAGTGATTACTATACTCAGCCTGTTAACATGTTGTCTCTTTTCACATGGTTACTTTTGTGTGTGTGTGTGATGAGAGCATGTGAAATCTACTCTTAGCAAATTCCCAATATTCAATACAGTATTATTAACTATAGTCATCATGCTATACATTTGATCTCTAGACTTACTAATCCTACTTAACTCCAACTTTGTACACTTTGACTAATATTTCCTCTACCTCCCCAGCCCTGGTAACTACCGTTCTACTCTTTGCTTCCATGTATTTGACTCTTTTTAGATTTCACATATAAGTGAGATCATGTAGGTCCTTTCCTGTGTCTACCTTATTTCACTTGGCATAATGTCCGCAACGTTCATCCATGTTGTTGCATATCGTAGGATCTCCTTTTTTAAGGTCGAATAACATATACATATATATATATGTGTATATATATATATATATACACACATACATACATATATATATACACACACACATACATAAATATATATTTTTTATCAATGGGAACTTAGGCTGTTTCCACATCTTGGCTACTGTGAATAGTACAGTGAATATGGGAGCACAGATATCCCTTAGAGGTGGCTTTCATTTCATTTCTGTATATACCAAAAAGTGAGGTTGCTGGATCAAATCATAGTTCTACATTTAAATTTTTGAGGAACTTCGAAAACCATTTTCCATGTTTTTCATACTGTTTTCTATTAAAGGCTACATCAATTTACACTCCCATCAACAGTGTACAAGGGTTCTCTTTTCTCCATATCCTTGCCAACACTTATCTTTAATTTTTTGGATGATAGCCATTCTAACAGGTGTGAGGTGGTATTTCACTGTGGTTTTGATTTGCATTTCCCTAATGATTACTGATGTTGAGCACCTTTACATATACCTTTTGGCCATTTGTATGTCTTCTTTGGAAAAATGTCTGTTCAGGTCTTTTGTCCATTTTTTAGCAGGTGGTTTCTTGTTTTTTGCTATTGAATTGAATAAATTCCTTATATATTTTGGATATTAACCCCTTATCAGATATATGATTTGCAAATATTTTCTCCCAATCCATAGATTGTTTTGTATTTTGTTGATTGTTTCCTTCGCTGTGCAGAAATTTTTTTTTAGTTTGATGTAGTACACTTGTTTATTTTTGCTGTTTTTGCCTGAACTTTTGGTGTCATATCAAAAAAGTCATTGCTGAGGCCAATTGATGTCAAGGAGCTTTCTCCCTATGTTTTCTTCTAGGAGTTTTACAGTTTTGGGTCTTATATTTAAAATTTTAATCTATTTTGAGGTGATTTTTGTGTATGGTATAAGAAAAGGGTTCAATTTCATTCTTTTGCATGTGGATATCCAGTTTCCTAAGCACCATTTATTGAAGAGACTATCCTTTCTCAGTGTGCATTCTTGGTACCTTTGTTGAAAATTAGTTGACCATATTTGCTTGGGTTTATTTCTGGGTTCTCTATTCTGTTCCGTTGGCCTACATGTCTGTTTATGCATGTACCATACTATTTTGATTACTACATCTTTGTAGTATAGTGAGAAATCAGGAAGTGTCATACCTCCAACTCTGTTCTTCTTTCTCAACATTGCTTTGGCTATTTGGTGTCCTTTGTGAATATGAATTTTAGGGTTGTTTTTTCTATTTCTGTGGAAAATGCCACTGGAATTTTGATAGGGACTGACTGAATTGAATCTGTATATTGCTTTGAGTAGTGTGGACAATTTAACAATATTAATTATTCCAATCCATGAACATCGGATGTCTTTTCACATGTTTGCATGTCTTACAATTTCTTTCATCAATGTTTTATATTTTTCAGTGTACAGATATTTCACTTTCTTGCTCAGATTTATCCCTCAGTATTTTACTCTTTTTTGATGCTATTGTGAATGAGGTTGTTTTCTTAATTTCTTTTTTGTTGTTGCTGGTGTCACTGAATTTCTTTTGATTTTAACGGATAATGCAGAGCAGAATTTTCAAATGGGACTCTTTGTACCTCCATTTTAGGTGAGGTCCCAAAGGCTAAGAATGATATTACAGGGCAAGTCATCCTCACTTCTAAAGTAGAATTTTAGACCACCTATGAAGGACGTGTGAAGATAGAGTAGAATGGGTTCATCAGTTCTGGTCCATCATCCACCTCAAGGCTATGTAAGGGGATGAATTTCTTTGGAGGATTTCTTTGGAGAGAGTTGGTGAGGATTTCTTTGGAGAGAGTTGGGATGCTGTGAGTCAAGTCCCTTTTCATGGACGAGGGAAAGAAGAATATGCTCTCTTAGCTTAGTCCAAATGAAGTGTGGGTTCAAGACATCACTCAGATCTCTTGACCTGTGTGTACTGGAGTTTGGGACAAAGGAGATTAGTGCCCTACTCAGGCTAAAGAGGCTACATTGGGAGCCTATGCTTAAGTAGCAGTGCTAAATGTGCATAGAGAAGAGAGATATGGCCATACTGGGGAAAAAGAGCACTTCCCCAAACAGGAGGCCAAGGTACATGTGTTCCCAGACAAAACAGAATGCTACAAAAGGAAATCTCACCCAGGAAAAAATACTAAGAGGAACAAAAAAGCTCCCAAGCTGACAAACCCCCAGAAGCTAACAGGCAGGGAGGGGAGGAATGCAGGAGACCGAAAGAGAAGCATGGCCCATCAAGGGGACAGGTCAGTCACAGATTTCTGAAATCTGCCAAAGTGCCCCATGAGGTCAAGATGGCAATTTTTATTTTCCCCAGCCTTAGGGCACCTAAGTCAGATTACAGTCAGCCTGACAAGGAAGGTCTTTCCTTACCTACCCCTCATCTTTTTCCCCCATTTCATGATCTCCAAAGAGAGAGTCAAGCCAACAACTAGGACTGAAGAACAGGATGGAGCCAGGAAATCTCAAAGACATCTCCCATGCCTGTCCCTTACCCACCCCCCCACCCCCACCCCGAGACATAAAAGACACAACCTCACATCCCCGGCTTCCACAGCTGACGTAGACCCACAGTTGGTGGGAAGGAGGGAGAGAAGCTCTGAACTGAATTAACTTTTGCAATTTTGACATTACATTGACAAGCTTTTAAAATTATTGACACAAATCTGTTCTTGTGGCCGAAAGGGACAAGATAATATTTATTATATGAAAATCACCAAAAAAGCCAAGGAAAAAAATTACCTAAAATTTCTTTCAGAGGCTAGACAGAAATTCAACAGAGCTCATTTGGACAGGGAATGATGGGGCAAAAGAAAATTATTTTTTCTAATCTACCCAGTTCAGTTTATTTATTCAACTAAAAACAGAGGTAAAATTTATTTGTAGGTTCAGGCTGCTGCTGTCATAGTGATCAAGTTCATCAAGCTCAATTGTCTAAGACTTTGCCTATTCTTATGTAAAATTAAACTTGAAAATTTAACTTATTTTCTCAAATAGTAATATTTTCACTTGGCCTTCCATTCTATTGACATAGCATTTATCGACATAACTACCCAGTCTCCTTGACAGATGTGTAATTGTACTCCATTCATTCACCTGCAGCACAAAGAGGCTTTAAACCCACAATGGCATTGACTGGAAAACTGCACTTAAAAGAATATAGGTCAGCAAATACATCTAAACACATCCAAGTCAGCCTCATCAACCCCCAATGTCAGGATAAGGTGGGTATTGATCCTCAGGTCAACATAAAGGAGATGTGTGGTGTGAAATCTTAATTTCTACATACAACTGTTTTCCCATGGAAGGCACATAGTTTGGGGAACATGTGCTCACTGAAGGACTAAAGGTAACGTGTATTGCTGGATTACTCATCCAGAAAGGATTTGCAAGACTCCTTTGGGGGAAGATGACAGTAGGCAGGACAGAGCTCATCACACATCATGTGGTGTGTTCACAGACACTCAATAATTAGGAAATGAACTGAATAGGACGCCCAATAGCTTTTCCCCAGACATACCTCACCCAAAAGGGGGAAAACTGAATAAACACATACCAAGGTAAGTCAGTCATCAAGGAGGCTACCCTTGACTTATGGGTGACAGGAGTGGAAAAAATTGAGAAATTCTTTAACAACCTGTAAAGTGCATCTCAGGTGAATGTTGGTGAGAAAGATGTAATGTCCAGAATTTCCTAGGATTCAAGGGAGAGTACTGGAGTTTTGTATGGATTCTGTACATATCTCTGGGCAATAAGAATTATAGTATAATGATGTTGAGAGGAAAAGGGGTAATGAATGGAGGAGGGTCTTTTTCTCCAATTTATTTCCAACTGAGGAAATGTCAGCCCCACTTCTGGAGGCAGCATTTCTCAGAAAGCACTGGTCCAGAGAAGGAAAGATTAATATAGACATAGCTGTCATATTGACCTTTTCATAGCAGCAATACCAGCTTCACACTAGAAGAGATTTATTCAATGTCTAATGACATTTATTGAGCACTCATCATGTACTCTCAGAGGCAGTAAGACTCGGGCTTTGCAGCTGACTGTTTAGGTTGTTTCACTTTCTGCACGATTTGGGCAAGTTAATTAACCTCTTTGTGCTTCAGTATCTTCATCTGTAAAATGGGGATAATGACAATACTTATACCATTGTGTTTTGGGGAGGGTTAAATGAGATAATACATTTACTAGTTTAGAATAGTGCCAGGCACATCAGAGGCACTCAAATATTAACAAACATTGTTAACATTATTGCTCAGTACTATAATACAATCATGGCAGTTGGTAAAAATTTTTAGGTAATAACTAGAAAAAGAAAACTTGGACAGCCCTTGTGTGATAGTTTTATAAAAATATTTTATTTATTCCCCCACATTTAGGCAGACAACCCTGCTGAGGCTTCTGTCACACACAGAACTCTCAATTTCTACATATGCCCATTCTAGTTCAGACCATTATCACTTTAAATCTGTATCATCTGGTCGTCATCATTTGGTCTTCTGTTTTACTTACATTTTTTGTATACTCAAAAAGCCATAGTGGATGTTTGTTGATGTTCAGATTGCAGATCGAATCCATAGCCTATTAACCTAAGCTCACCTCCACCTGGTTCCACCTCACCTAAGCAACTTGCAGCCCCCTTCCCAACAAGCACTGCCAGCACTCATCCTGCTTGTCTTCCTAGGTCCTGCATGCATTTTATTTTATGTCTTTGCTCAAGACCATTATGTGAAGATCTGTCTCTCACCTTTCTTCTATTTGAGTCTATATTTCTTTCCAGACTCCCTGTGCAACTTTCCTGATTCTACTCTCCATGACCCCAGAACTCATTTACTTTTCCTAATTTTCAGTGCTTGGATACATATGATAAAGGCAGAAATGATCAGACAGCAACAGAGGTGTCCTGACCCTTGAAGACAGGTATGGCATGACCAGAGAAGGTGTCAAAAGTTGCTATCACAAACAAATCACATAGGCTTCTCATTGCCTTGCAGAGTCTCTCTGGGACCCCCCTCTTCACTTTAGAATATCCAGATCTACAAATGATCTAATCTGCTTCCCCTGTATTTGTGTTGGACTAATCTCATCTAATTCCAGGTTGATCTCCCACCCATTTCTGACAGGCTTTCTCATAAATTAGTAGTTTCATTGCATCCCCTGTGGAACTACTTCCTTCAGTCTGTACCCTTCCTCTCTGATTCCCCCCACTCGCCAAGGATCAGGTGTGCTCACCTGGAGAGCTGGCCAATGGTTAGAATCAGACCGGATATGGTATTTCACTCAAAGCTTCCAGGAGTAGAAAGATCCAGACTGTAAGGATTATCTAAGTTTTCAGAGAGGGCTTAATATCAAAAGTAAATGCCATCAGGTCCAAGAGTTGTACACAAAAATAGGAGGCAAAGCCAAAAGGTCTGTGGCATGGTAGCCAGTGAAATGCGAGGCTAGGCAAGCGGGTCTGGCTAGATTGTAAGCTCTGTGCAGCAGGGGGCCTGCCTGTCTCATTCATTACTGTATCCCAGCGCCTCAAAAATTCCTGGCGCGTTGTCAGCACTCGGTGTTTGTTGAATGAAAGAAGGTCTTGGATGACTGCTACAGTCTGGGCTGGCGTTTCTGAGGCTATGCTCTCTGAGGTTTCTGAGGTTCTGCTCTCTGAGGCTACGTAGTCTAGAGGCAATTCATAGCCAGTGCGTTAGAAGGCATAGGGCTCTGCTCAGGGCAATGGAAGGTTGGAGTTATGCCAGTACTATCTCATCCTAGATTTGTCTGGGGTCTCTATGGCTCCATGCAGGCTTGTCTCATCTCACCACTTAGCTTGTCAGCCTCCTGTCTTTTCCTAGGACAGTGCTGCGAATGCAGCTGGCACTCAGAAAACACCAGTTAGTTCAGGTTGAATTGAGCTGGGCTTCCCTGGGTAACTCTTGAAGTTGGCTGTGAGTTATAAGGTTCCATTGTTTCCATTACTTTCTACATTTGTTTCAAGAATATCCTTTCATTGAGGAAAAAAAAGAATATGAATTGGATGTTTGCAGCAAGATCTGTAGCTTAATAATTATGACTGAATTATATAGTTCACTACATCTTAGAATTTAGAACAAACCACAGCCTTTTGAAGTTGGTTTCCATGACATGTTCCACCCCATTTCCTTTCTTAAAGGAACACAAGGGCGAATCCTACCAGCTTCTGAGGCAGCCAGTCGTCATGTGATTTCACAATTACCCTCCAGATTGCCAGGATGAGATTTAGATTTTTCAGTTGTAATTCAGTGTTATTCTAAGCAAATAAGTTTCACTTAGATATAAGCAGCCATTGATTTGACATCTTTTTTTGACATATAAAAATCAGACTGAAAATTATCCCAAACATTATCTTGTTACTATCTTGACAGAGGTCCAGATTTTGTAAAGTGAGAAATAGCTAGTCTTCTTATACCTGAGCCTGGAACTAAAACAGGGTTTCTCAACCTCAGCACTATTGACATTTTGGACCTGATAATTCTTCGTCCTGTCTTATGTTGTAGCATCCTCAGCCTCCAAGTAACAGATGCTAGGAGCACCGTCCCTTCCCCCATTTTGGCAACCAAAAATGTCCCCAGACACTGCACATGTCCCTGGGAGGGGGGCGGAGGCAAAATCACCCTGGTGAGAACCATTGATCTAAAACAGTCCTGAGGTCCAGTGTAATGGGGCCTTATTTTTAAGGAGGTCTTTTGATTCTCCAGAAGTTTCCAAACTGTATCACCTTAGTATGATAGCAGATTAGGTAGCATTTTTTCTGCTTTTAAACAAGTATATTTATTTGACTGTGCTCTTTCAACCTCTCTAATACTAGTGCTATATTAGATTGTAGACTCTTTGAAGATACCAAATGTCCTTTCCTTTTTCTTGAATTTCTTCACAGAAATAAAAATGGTGTTTGAAATGATGGAACAATTTAGTATATGTCAACTAATCCCACAGAAAACTGAGCTAGAAGAAATTCATTTGTGCTTTCAATTAGCAGAATGGATACGCCATGACAGCATGGTTCTTTTTTCTCTTTTGTTCACTGTTGTATTTCTAGCACCTAGAAGAGCACCTGGTACATAGGAAGTGCTCAATAAACATTTGGTGAATGAATTATGTCACTTCCCTTCTAAAAAAATGTTTAATGAGGTCCCTCCCATCTCTTAAGGTATAACATTTAGAATCCTTAGACTGGGTCTGAAGGCTCTCTTTATTCTGAAGTTTCCAATCTTCATCCCTGCTTCTCTGCTACACAATCCCACTCCTCTGACCCGAACTTACTTACTAAAATTTTCTCAAATCCCCATGAATATCTTTACCAATGCACAATAGCTCATTTTGTTCTCTTTGTTTGAAATGTTTTTTCAAGCTCTTAATAGTCAAATACATACAATACATACTTCAAGGGTCAGCTTATTTCATCTCTCTCTGTAACGCTTCCTGACTCCACGAACTCATAGGCACATTTCCATACTCAAAACTTAAGACTTCTTGGTCCGTATCTCTCCCTGAGCATTTTAATTCTATAAAACACTGCACCTTTCACCTTACTATTCGGACTTATTTTCATATGTGCATGTCATCTCTCTCCAAGTACAAGGCAACCTTTTTGAAGGCAGAAACAAATTATCATCTTTTTTTGACACCATGCAGTCTATTAAATGATATCTACATAGTGAAGGAACATTATTCTCATTTATTCTTTTTCATTCATTTATTCAACTAATATTTTTGCATGCCTACTCTGTGCTAGGCATGCGTGAGGAAGCGAAATAAATATGGTCCCTGTCCTCATGAAGTGTTTAGACCATTTGGAGAAAACATGGCATCTAATGTATTGAGAACTAGATTTATAGTCAGAAGACTTTGGTGTGAATACTACTTTGCCACTTATTAGTCATGTGGCCATTTAAGCTCTCAGCATCTCAGTGTCCCCATCTGGAAAATGGAAATGGTAATGCTTACTCTGTCTACCTCTCATAATAAAGAATATCAAACCACATTGAATTTTAGGTGCAAACGTCTTCTAAGTGATAGGATGCGGTTGTTTTAATTTGTCCACAAATTCTTTGACACTTTTTCCTTCAAGAAGTGGAGCCCAATTCTCTGCCTCTTGGGTGTAAGCTGGACTTAGTGACTTGCTTTTAACAGACAGAATATAGCAAAAGTAATGGTGTGCAATTTTGCAGACTGGGTCATAAAAAGGGAGGGTGGTTTTGTCTTGGTGACTCTATTCTTTGAATTACTTGGTCTGGGGGAAGACAGCTGCCATATTGTGAGGCTGAGACTTCCTGCCAACGTGTTCAAGCTTGGAAGCAGAGCCCTCACTCAGCTCCAGTCAAGCCTTCGGATGACAGGAGCTCCAACCAACAGCTTGACTACAACCTCATGGAGGAACCTGAGCCAACCACTCAGCTAAGCTGCTCCTGTCTCATGTGAAACCACGTGAGACAACATATGTGTTATAAGTAGTTAACTTTTGTTTGGGTAATTTGTTATACAGCAGTGGATAGCTAATACATAGAGTACAGTACTAAAGAGACTTAAGGTATTAATGTTGAATATGCTAATATTTGTTGAATGAAGAATATCATAATTTACTATGGTTTATTGCTGAATGATGAGTTAAAAGTGGAAGAAAAAGAAGCATAAAAAAAGAAAATTACAAAGCCTTAAGAACTAGGAAACAATCAGATGGATGTAGAACTGTTGGGTGATTTGCAGGCATTTCTCATCCTGCCACATGCTTCATTTTCTGAGAAATATCAACCTGTGACAGTGACTTCAGGCTATATGCTAAAGGCTACAGGCTACATTGCTCATTCCTGCTGACTGCTTTGTCTTATTCCATTTTCAGTTCTCATTTTGAGCTAAAATTGATAGTTTAATTAAATAAGAAATAAAAAGCATACTTCTACTCTATGTAGAACATCCTTTTCTGTGTTAGAGAAAGTCACCTTGGCTCTTTGTTAAACAAAAAGGCCATAGATATGGAAATTTATGATTTGTTTGCATCAATGCCAACTTCTGAAAGTCACTGCTATCCCTTTGCCACAGTAACACTGACCCAGCCTGAACTCCATTATTAATAATGCCACTAGGAGGCTGAATTCAAGTCCACACCAGTCAACTTTGTCAAAATTAATATGAACCAGAACACATTTAAATTTAAAACTATCTACCCACCTCTGGCCCACAGGATCCCCATTTACAACCAATTTCTTAAACACCCTACTGAGAACACAGCTGTGGAGGAGGACTGTCAATTTATTAACTTATTTAATAATAAATACAGAACTTAAATTTCTCATTGAAGATTTACTGACCCTGATTTTGCCAGGTCTTCAAGTGAAGGACTTTGGAAACTGTGCTAATTCATTTAATCCATGAGAATAGTACTTAACATATTTACCTGAAATGCCATAGGCAAGAACAGGGCACGAATCATACAAATTTTCTGAAAATTTTTTCTTTATCAACCTACTTAGTTAAAGGATTAATAGCTCATGGGAAGTAAAACAGTATGAAAACATCCTTACTTCTAGGAGATATGCTGTTGGCTGGAGAAGGCTGGATGCCACAGGTAGATTCTGTAGCATCAAGCAGAGAATCTGTTGGAGGGTTCACTGAGCCTGGAAGGATTAAATAGACATGGGTAATGAACAAAATATTGTGATAGGAAGATAAAGTATTAACTTAGTTCCCCCCAAACCTTTACTTATTCATCTAACAAATTATTATTGATTAAAAACCATCATTATTGCCCTGCTATGGGCAAGGCAGTGGAATTTAATGGTGGATGACAAAGACATGGAGCTTTCTTTAAAGAGCATACAACCTAGAAAATAGATAGGTAGCCAGGCACTGTGTTTACTGCTGCGACAGCAGAAGTGCAGGGTGCCACGAGAATGCAAAGGAGGGGCACCAACCAGCATTGAGAGGTCAGGGAAAGCTTCCTGGAGAAAGAGACATTTAACCAAAACCTGGTAAAACAATTACTGCAGCTAATGTTTTGAGGTATTTGAAAAGTAACCATACAGTTTACATATCCATAAACCCACAAATTTTTTTTATTACTAAGAGTAGAAACAATGATACAGCTCTCCAATGGGACACAACATCAATAAACCTAAGACTGATGGTATTATTGTGCTCTTTCTAAAATTTCTATTTTTTTCATAAAACTTTTATTTGGCTAGAGCTTTTCTCTCTGTGTGTGTGTGGGGTGTCTGGGATGAAAGAGAGGCTGGAATACGTTGTTTTACTTATCACATTATACATTCACGTCATTTCCTTAATAAGTCTCCATTATTGTACTGTAAAATAATCCTATTAGCATTTTTAAACAATTTAAAAATGTAAGAAGGACCTATTGACTTTAGGAATATGTGGATTAAATATAATTAAATGATTCCCAGGCTAGGGGATTTTGTGATTTTTCTAGATACCATGGCATTGGGTACAGTATAACACATCTGATGAGCTGTATCAATTCTTTGGACATTTAATTAGAAATTATACTATTGTTCCTATTCTTTAATTTACTTTAAGGAATAAGTATATACAATTTAAGCTATGTCACTTGATAGCACATAGCACATTGGAAGGAATTTGTTTTTGTGATCTAAATGCATCTATGTTTTATTCTCATTGGTAGTTTGTTACTGCAGTTGGATGTAGGTAGTACTCACAGCTCACTGTGACTTGCTATCATAAATGATCCCTTGCTATTAATCTCTGAGGAGGTTGGGGGGTAGTTATATAGAGAGTATGTGAATAGGTCAGCAGAATGACTATTCTCTTCCCCTTATGCCATCTGGGACAAGTTTGAACTCTTCAGCATGACACACAAATGTGATCATGATTTAATCCCGCATTACACTCCTATCTTCATTTCCTGATGCTGACTATTATCTTTTACATCTCTTTAAAATCACACCCTCAGGACTTCCCTGGTGGCGCAGTGGTTATGAATCCGCCTGCCAATGCAGGGGACATGGGTTCAAGCCCTGGGCCGGGAGGATCCCACATGTCATGGAGCAGCTAAGCCCATGCGCCACAACTACTGAGCCTGCACTCTAGAGCCCACGAGCCACAACTACTGAGCCCGTGAGCCACAACTACTGAGCCTGCATGCCACAACTACTGAAGCCCGCGCGCCTAGAGCCCGTGCTGTGCAACAAGAGAAGCCACTGCAATGAGAAGTCTGTGCACCACAATGAAGAGTAGCCCCCCTGCTCAGTGCAACTAGAGAAAGCCCGCACGCAGCAACAAAGACCCAACGCAGCCAAAAATAAATAAATACATTTTAAAAATAATACACCCTCAATCCAACAGGTAATATTTCAATCCAATTTACCAAACACAGTGTTCTCCATGACTTCTTGATGTTTGTGCTTACTGTTTCCTAATACTTTCCCATCCCAAACTTCCTACTATGTACCTCTCAGACTTGAAGAATCCTAGGGATCTTTGTGATGCACTCATAGCTCTTAATGTTTGCCCTAGCAAAGGCCTCATTACTTCATCACTACACCTCTCAAGAGAAGTAATTGTTTTGTTTCTCACTGTATTTCCGGTTCCTGGCAAATGCAAGTGGATGAATTGAATGTATACAGATTTCTTCTTAACATTCAAAGAACAAAGATCAGCTTTAAGTACATACGTGACTGCTGGTGCATCATAAGCATCATTTTCCAAAGTAGTAACCTTAGTGAGATGGAACGGGCCTGGAAAAATAATGCCTAGGTGTTTTTCTCTGCAGATTGATTAGAATAGAGGTTGGCAGACTATGGCTAGGTGAAATCCCACTCACTGCCTATGTTTGTAAGTAAAGTTTTATTGAAACACAGCCATGCCCATTTGTTTATGTACTGTCTACGGCTGCTTTTGTACTACAGTGGCAGAGCTGAATAATTGTGGTAGAGACCATATGGTCCACAAAGCATAAAATACTCACTATCTGGCAGATTAAAATCAGAAAATGTTTGCCAACTCCTAGAACAGAAGTTGTTGATAGGTTATGCTCAATCCTAGATTTCCAAAACGGGAAAGAAGCATTTAGTTTTCATTTGTTGAATATTTCTACTTTAAGATATTATTTTGCCATGTTTCATCACCAAATATCTTTGTAAACTGAGGGCTTCTTGGTACATACAACCTCAGAGTGCATTAGGATGTTATTAATGCAAGATTTGCATTTTGAGATGAATCCTTTGCTCTGTGACAAAAGTGATGCACAGCTTCACTGAGGCCATAAAGAGTCCTTTTAGTTTCAGACTGGCCTATAAAGTAGAAACTCTGTCTTGGTCAAAACAAAACTAAGAGGGTATAGTACTCCATCCGTTCACAAGTGTGTCTATTCTGCACAGGACTGGCAGGGCTCTCAGGACCCCCTTCATGGGCAGCAGTGGCCACATGTTTGTCCCACAGGCAGCTGGGTCAATTCTAGAGCTTCTTCAGAGCTTGAATCAGCCATTAGCTGGTCCACCCAGAAATGAACTGAACCCCATGGTTTGCTAGGTCCTTGCTTGTCAAAATGTGGTCCATAGCATCTCTTAGGATCTTGTTAGAAATGCAGGATCTCAGGCCCTGCCCCTCCCAACCCCTCAACTTACTGAATCAAAATCTGCTTTTTAACAAGAACTTTAGGTGATCTGTATGTATAGTAAAGTCCTTTATTGATACTCTCAGTATTCCCGGGATCAGTCATGGGTATGAGGGAAATCATAAAACCAGAAGTATTTTTCCGGCATACGTTACCTTAATATTCAGTGGTCCTCTCATCCCACTATCAAACTATCCATTTTTAATCCTCTCTCCACATCCCAAAACACACATACACACTCTCACACACACACTGAACCACTCATCAACCCTTAACTCTCTTTGCATCCCAAAGGTCTTGATCTCGACAGTTACCGTTAGAAATCTATTTAATCAACAAGACAGGCAGAATATTACCCACCTCAGGAGGTATCTGCACTCAACTCTTTTTTTCTTTTTATAAATTTATTTTATTTATTTTATTTTTGGCTGCGTTGGGTCTTCGTTGCTGCGCACGGGCTTTCTCTAGTTGCGGCAAGCGCGGGCTACTCTTCTTTGTGGTGTGTAGGCTTCTCATTGAGGTGGCTTCTCTTGTTGCAGAGCACGGGCTCTAGGTGCATGGGCTCCAGAGCGCAGGCTCAGTAGTTGTGGCGCATGGGCTTAGTTGCTCCGCAGCATGTGGGATCTTCCCGGACCAGGGCTCGAACCCATGTCTCCTGCATTGGCAGGTGGATTCTTAACCACTGCGCCACCAGGAAGCCCCTGCACTCAACTCTTGAACTGAAAAAAACAAATTATTCCCTCTACCCCCAAAAAAACAAAACAACTCTTCGTATATGCCAAAACATTGACTCCTCCACGCTACAATATTAGACATTCTGACAGACTTGGTTGGCATGATAGGATATTTTTAGAAAGAGCTTACTTTAAAGTTACTGTTGAATCATGACAATTCTTCAGGCCCTGGTACTCGAATAGCTGCCTGACGAGCCACCTTCACCTTGACCCCTTCCCCTTTCTGAGTTTTCTAGAATAAGAATCACTGAGCACTTGAATGTCCCGAGAGACAGGTGGGTAGGTAGGGAAAGAAGCACCTCAGAGGGCTGTTACCTTGCAGCCTTCCAACATTGTTACTCTTTTCTGGGAACAAAAGAGAGCAAAAAGTCCTCGCCTTCTCTCCCTAAATCTCCTTTTTCTGTAATAGTCTTAGAATTTCTCTACTTTAGCACTAAGAGACAGATTTTTCTCCTGCATTTTCATGTCAATATCTGTCCCACAAGGCAATGACTCTTGCACAAGGCATCAGAACTTTACTCCAGAGTTTATAAAGCATCCAGCAGTACTACTGCAGGCAGAAAGCATGTTAGGAAGTAAATGTTTAAGAACTTACAACAAATAGGAAAATAGGACATGGCAATGATATTGCTTTGCAGAGCCTCAACTATATCTTCTAAATCATTCAAAAGATAAATATCAGAATATGAGCAGAATATAAGCTATAATTTTGGGAAACTGAACTGTTTAAGATTTACTGTCTTTAATATTTGATCGTAAAGGATAAAGACTCATTTGACATTTTAAAATTGCCTAAAATTATACTAGATCAGGGCTGTCCTGTAAAATTGAAATTATGGTGTGCTTTGAGTATCAGAATCAGTGCTCTTCCTTCTTACCTTAAAAAATATTCACTACTTTCTGATCTTAAGACAAAATACAGTTCAAGAGAATGAGAAGGAAAGCCTGGAAGAAAATGTTTGCAAAAGATATATCTGATAAAGAACTGTTATCAAAATATACACAGAATTCTTAAAACTTAACAATAAGGAAACAAACAACCTGATTTAAAAATGGGCCAGATGGACTTCCCTCATGGCGCAGTGGTTAAGAATCCACCTGCCAATGCAGGGGACACGGGTTTGAGCCCTGGTCCGGGAAGATCCCACACGCTGCAGAGCAACTAAGCCCGTGCACCACAACTACTGAGCCTGCGCTCTAGAGCCCCCAGGAGCCACAGTTACTGAGCCTGTGTACCACAATTACTGAAGCCCGCACGCCTAGAGACTGTGCTCTGCAATGAGAGAAGCCACCACAATGAGAAGCCCGCATGCTGCAATAAAGAGTAGCCCCCACACACCGCAACGAAGAGTAGCCCCCGCACGCCGCAACTTAGAGAAAGCCTGCACACAGCAACGAAGATCCAACACAGCCAAAAATAAATAAATTTTTTAAAAAGTTAAAAAAAAATAAAAATGGGCCAGAGACAGATATCTCACCAAAGAAAGTATACAGTTGGCAAATAAGCATATAAAAACATGCTCCACATCATATGTCACCAGAGAACACAAATTGAAACAACAATGAAATACTGCTACACCTATTAGAATGGCTGAAACCCAGAATATTGACAGTACAAAATGCTGGCAAGGATGTGGAGGAATAGGAACTCTCATTCATCGCTGGTGGGAATTCAAAATGGTACAGCCACTTTGGAAAACAGTTTCTTGGTTTCTTATAAATCTAAACATACTCTTACCATACAATCTAGCAATTGTGCTCCTTCTTATTTACTCAAAGGAGTTGAAAATGCATGCCCCACAAAAACCTGCACATGAATGTTTATAGAAGCTTTACTTTTTTTTTTTTTTTTAAACATCTTTATTGGGGTATAATTGCTTTACAATGGTGTGTTAGTTTCTGCTTTATAACAAAGTGAATCAGTTATACATATACATATGTTCCCATATGTCTTCCCTCTTGCGTCTCCCTCCCTCCCACTCTCCCTATCCCACCCCTCCAGGCTGTCACAAAGCACCGAGCTAATATCCCTGTGCCTTGCGGCTGCTTCCCCCTAGCTATCTACCTTACTACGTTTGTTAGTGTGTATATGTCCATGACTCTCTCTCGCCCTGTCAAAGCTCACCCTTCCCCCTCCCCATATCCTCAAGTCCGTTCTGCAGTAGGTCTGCGTCTTTATTCCTGTCTTACCCCTAGGTTCTTCATGACATTTTTTTTCCCCTTAAATTCCATATATATGTGTTAGCATACGGTATTTGTCTTTTTCTTTCTGACTTACTTCACTCTGTATGACAGGCTCTAGGTCTATCCATCTCATTACAAATAGCTCAATTTCATTTCTTTTTAAGGCTGAGTAATATTCCATTGTATATATGTGCCACATCTTCTTTATCCATTCATCCGATGATGGGCGCTTAGGTTGTTTCCATCTCCGGGCTATTGTAAATAGAGCTGCAATGAACATTTTGGTACATGACTCTTTTTGAATTTTGGTTTTCTCAGGGTATATGCCCAGTAGAGGGATTGCTGGGTCATATGGTAATTCTATTTGTAGTTTTTTAAGGAACCTCCATACTGTTCTCCATAGTGGCTGAACCAATTCACATTCCCACCAGCAGTGCAAGAGTGTTCCCTTTTCTCCACACCCTCTCCAGCATTTATTGTTTCTAGATTTTTTGATGATGGCCATTCTGACTGGTGTGAGATGATATCTCATTGTAGTTTTGATTTGCATTTCTCTAATGATTAATGATGTTGAGCATTCTTTCATGTGTTTGTTGGCATTCTGTATATCTTCTTTGGAGAAATGTCTATTTAGGTCTTCTGCCCATTTTTGGATTGGGTTGTTTGTTTTTGTGTTATTGAGCTGCACGAGCTGCTTGTAAATTTTGGAGATTAATCCTTTGTCATTTGCTTCATTTGCAAATATTTTCTCCCATTCTGAGGGTTGTCTTTTGGTCTTGATTATGGTTTCCTTTGCTGTGCAAAAGCTTTGAAGTTTCATTAGGTCCCATTTGTTTATTTTTGCTTTTATTTCCATTACTCTAGGAGGTGGGTCAGAAAGGATCTTGCTGTGATTTATGTCATAGAGTGTTCTGCCTATGTTTTCCTCTAAGAGTTTGATAGTTTCTGGCCTTACATTTAGGTCTTTAATCCATTTTGAGCTTATTTTTGTGTATGGTGTTAGGGAGTGATCTAATCTCATACTTTTACATGTACTTGTCCAGTTTTCCCAGCACCATTTATTGAAGAGGTTGTCCTTTCTCCACTGTACATTCCTGCCACCTTTATCAAAGATAAGGTGTCCATATGTGCGTGGGTTTATCTCTGGGCTTTCTATCCTGTTCCATTGATCTATCTTTCTGTTTTTGTGCCAGTACCATACTGTCTTGATTACTGTAGCTTTGTAGTATAGTCTGAAGTCAAGGAGCCTGATTCCTCCAGCTCCTTTTTTCGTTCTCAAGATTGCTTTGGCTATTCGGGGTCTTTTGTGTTTCCATACAAATTGCGAAATTTTTTGTTCTAGTTCTGTGAAAAATGCCAGTGGTAGTTTGATAGGGATTGCATTGAATCTGTAGATTGCTTTGGGTAGTAGAGTCATTTTCACAATGTTGATTCTTCCCATCCAGGAACATGGTATATCTCTCCATCTATTTGTATCATCTTTAATTTCTTTCATCAGTGTCTTATAATTTTCTGCATACAGGTCTTTTGTCTCCTTAGGTAGGTTTATTCCTAGATATTTTATTCTTTTTGTTGCAATGGTAAATGGGAGTGTTTTCTTGATTTCACTTTCAGATTTTTCATCATTAGTATATAGGAATGCCAGAGATTTCTGTGCATTAACTTTGTATCCTGCTACTTTACCAAATTCATTGATTAGCTCTAGTAGTTTTCTGGTAGCATCTTTAGGATTCTCTATGTATAGTATCATGTCATCTGCAAACAGTGACAGCTTTACTTCTTCTTTTCCGATTTGGATTCCTTTTATTTCCTTTTCTTCTCTGATTGCTGTGGCTAAAACTTCCAAAACTATGTTGAATAAGAGTGGTGAGAGTGGGCAACCTTGTCTTGTTCCTGATCTTAGAGGAAATGCTTTCAGTTTTTCACCATTGAGGATGATGTTTGCTGTGCGCTTGTCATATATGGCCTTTATTATGTTGAGGAAAGTTCCCTCTATGCCTACTTTCTGCAGGGTTTTTATCATAAATGGGTGTTGAATTTTGTCGAAAGCTTTCTCTGCATCTATTGAGATGATCATATGGTTTTTCTCCTTCAATTTGTTAATATGGTTTATCACATTGATAGATTTGCGTATATTGAAGAATCCTTGCATTCCTGGAATAAACCCCACTTGATCATGGTGTATGATCCTTTTAATGTGCTGTTGGATTCTGTTTGCTAGTATTTTGTTGAGGATTTTTGCATCTATGTTCATCAGTGATATTGGCCTGTAGTTTTCTTTCTTTGTGACATCTTTGTCTGGTTTTGGTATCAAGGTGATGGTGGCCTCGTAGAAGGAATTTGGGAGTGTTCCTCCCTCTGCTATATTTTGGAAGAGTTTGAGAAGGATAGGTGTTAGCTCTTCTCTAAACGTTTGATAGAATTCACCTGTGAAGCCATCTGGTCCTGGGCTTTTGTTTGTTGGAAGATTTTTAATGACAGTTTCAATTTCAGTGCTTGTGATTGGTCTGTTCATATTTTCTATTTCTTCCTGATTCAGTCTTGGCAGGTTGTGCATTTCTAAGAATTTGTCCATTTCTTCCAGATTGTCCATTTTATTGGCATAGAGTTGCTTGTAGTAATCTCTTATGATTTTTTTTATTTCTGCAGTGTCAGTTGTTACTTCTCCTTTTTCATTTCTAATTCTATTGATTTGAGTCTTCTCCCTTTTTTTCTTGATGAGTCTGGCTAGTGGTTTATCTATTTTGTTTATCTTCTCAAAGAACCAGCTTTTAGTTTTATTGATCTTTGCTATCGTTTCCTTCATTTCTTTTTCATTTATTTCTGATCTGATTTTTATGATTTCTTTCCTTCTGCTAGCTTTGGGGTTTTTTTGTTCTTCTTTCTCTAATTGCTTGAGGTGCAAGGTTAGGTTGTTTATTCGAGATGTTTCCTGCTTCTTAAGGTGGGCTTGTATTGCTATAAACTTCCCCCTTAGAACTGCTTTTGCTGCATCCCATAGGTTTTGGGTCGTTGTGTCTCCATTGTCATTTGTTTCTAGGTTTTTTTTATTTCCTCTTTGATTTCTTCAGTGATCACTTCATTATTAAGTAGTGTATTGTTTAGCCTCCATGTGTTTGTATTTTTTACAGATCTTTTCCTGTAATTGATATCTAGTCTCATGGCATTGTGGTCAGAAAAGATACTTGATACAATTTCAATTTTCTTAAATTTACCAAGGCTTGATTTGTGACCCAAGATATGATCTATCCTGGAGAATGTTCCATGAGCACTTGAGAAAAATGTGTATTCTGTTGTTTTTGGATGGAGTGTCCTATAAATATCAATTAAGTCCATCTTGTTTAATGTATCATTTAAAGCTTGTGTTTCCTTATTTATTTTCATTTTGGATGATCTGTCCATGGGTGAAAGTGGGGTGTTAAAGTCCCCTACTATGAATGTGTTACTGTCGATCTCCCCTTTTATGGCTGTTAGTATTTGCCTTATGTATTGAGGTGCTCCTATGTTGGGTGCATAAATATTTACAATTGTTATATCTTCTTCTTGGATCGATCCCTTGATCATTATGTAGTGTCCTTCTTTGTCTCTTGTAATAGTCCTTATTTTAAAGTCTATTTTGTCTGATATGAGAATTGCTACTCCAGCTTTCTTTTGGTTTCCATTTGCATGGAATATCTTTTTCCATCCCCTTATTTTCAGTCTGTATGTGTCTCTAGGTCTGAAGTGGGTCTCTTGTAGACAGCATATATAAGGGTCTTGTTTTTGTATCCATTCAGCCAATCTGTGTCTTTTGGTGGGAGCATTTAGTCCATTTACATCTAAGGTAATTATCGATATGTATGTTCCTATTCCCATTTTCTATATTGTTTTGGGTTCGTTATTATAGATCTTTCCCTTCTCTTGTGTTCCTTGTCTAGAGAAGTTCCTTTAGCATTTGTTGTAAAGCTGGTTTGGTGGTGCTGAACTCTCTCAACGTTTGCTTGTCTGTAAAGGTTTTAATTTCTCCATCAAATCTGAATGAGATCCTTGCTGGGTAGAGTAGTCTTGGTTGCAGGTTTTTCTCCTTCATCACTTTCAGTATGTCCTGCCACTCCCTTCTGGCTTGTAGGGTTTCTGCTGAGAGATCAGCTGTTAACCTTATGGGGATTCCCTTGTGTGTTATTTGTTGTTTTTCCCTTGCTGCTTTTAATATGCTTTCTTTGTATTTAATTTTTGACAGTTTGATTAATATGTGTCTTGGCGTATTTCTCCTTGTATTTATCCTGTATGGGACTCTCTGTGCTTCCTGGACTTGATTAACTATTTCCTTTCCCATATTAGGGAAGTTTTCAACTATAATCTCTTCAAATATTTTCTCAGTCCCTTTCTTTTTCTCTTCTTCTTCTGGAACCCCCATAATTCGAATGCTGGTGCGTTTAATGTTGTCCCAGAGGTCTCTGAGACTGTCCTCAGTTCTTTTCATTCTTTTTTCTTTATTCTGCTCTGCAGTAGTTATTTCCACTATTTTATCTTCCAGGTCACTTATCCGTTCTTCTGCCTCAGTTATTCTGTTACTGATCCCATCTAGAGTACTTTTAATTTCATTTATTGCATTGTTCATCATTGCTTGTTTCATCTTTATTTCTTCTAGGTCCTTGTTAAATGTTTCTTGCATTTTGTCCATTCTACTTCCAAGATTTCGGATCATCCTTACTATCATTATTCTGAATTCTTTTTCAGGTAGACTGCCTATTTCCTCTTCATTTGTTAGGTCTGGTGCATTTTTATCTTGCTCCTTCATCTGCTGTGTGTTTTTCTGTCTTCTCATTTTGCTTATCTTACTGTGTTTGGGGTCTCCTTTTTGCAGGCTGCACGTTCGTAGTTCCCGTTGTTTTTGATGTCTGTCTCCAGTGGCTAAGGTTGTTTCAGTGGGTTGTGTAGGCTTCCTGGTGGAGGGGACTAGTGCCTGTGTTGTGGTGGATGAGGCTGGATCTTGTCTCTTTAGTGGGCAGGTTCACGTCTGGTGGTGTGTTTTGGGGTGTCTGTGGCCTTATTATGATTTTAGGCAGCCTCTCTGCTAATGGGTGGGGTTGTGTTCCTGTTTTGCTAGTTGTTTGGCATAGGTTGTCTAGCACTGTGGCTTGCTGGTCGTTGAGTGAAGCTGGGTGCTGGTGTTATGATGGAGGTCTCTGGGAGACTTCCGCCGTTTAATATTATGTGGAGCTGGGAGGTCTCTTGTTGACCAGTGTCCTAAGTTGGCTCTCCTACCTCAGAGGCACAGCACTGACTCCTAGCTGAAGCACCAAGAGCCTTTCATCCACACGGCTCAGAATAAAAGGGAGAAAAAGTAGAGAGAATTAGTAGAAGTATGAGGAAAGAAAGAAGGAAAGGAGGAAAGGAAGGAAGGAAGAAAGAATCAAAGAAGGAAAGAAAGGAGGGAGGGAGGGAGGAAGGAGGGAAGGAAGGAAGAAGGGAAAGAAGGAAAAAAGACAGAAAGAAGATACAGTAAAAATAAAATAAAGTATAATATAGTTATTGAATTAAAAAATATTTAGAAAAAAAAAGAAAAAAAAAAAGGGACGGATAGAACCTTAGGACAAATTTTGGAAGCAAAGCTATACAGAGAAAATCTTACACAGAAGCATACACATACACCTTCACAAAAAGAGGTAAAGGGGGAAAAATCATAAATCTTGCTCTCAGAGACCACCTCCTCAATTTGGGGTGATTCGTTGTCTAAAGGAGGGAAGGAAGGAAGGAAAGAAAGAAAGAAAGAACGAAGGTAAAGTATAATAAAGTTATTACAATTAAAATTAATTATTGAGAAAAAAAAATTTTTTTTAAAACCATGGACAGATAGAGCCCTAGGACGAATGGTGGAAGCAAGAGTATACAGACAATATCTCACACAGAAGCATACACGTACACATTCACAAAAAGAGGAAAAGGGAAAAAAATCATAGATCTCGCTCCTAAAGTCCACCTCTTCAATTTGGGATCATTCCTTGTCTATTCAGGTATTCCACAGATGCAGGGTATATCAAGTTGATTGTGGAGCTTTAATCCGCTGCTTCTGAGGCTGCTGGGAGAGATTTCCCTTTCTCTTCTTTGTTCTCACAGCTCATAGGAGCTCAGCTTTGGATTTGGCCCTGCCTCTGCGTGTAGGTCGCTGGAGGGCGTCTGTTTTTTGCTCAGACAGGACGGGGTTAAAGGAGCCGCTGATTCGGGGGCTCTGGCTCACTCAGGCCGGGGGTGGGGGGGGGGGGAGGGGCACTGTGTGCGGGGCGGGCCTGCGGCGTCAGAGGCGGCGTGACGTTGCGGCAGAGGCCGGCGTGAAGTTGCACCAGCCTGAGGCCCGCTGTGCGTTCTCCCGGGGAAGTTGTCCCTGGTTCCCGGGAACCTGGTAGTGGCGGGCTGCACAGGCTCCGCGGAAGAGGGGTGTGGAGAGTGACCTGTGCTCGCACACAGGCCCCTTGGTGGCGGCAGCAGCAGCCTTAGCGTCTCCCGCCCGTCTCTGGGGTCCGCGCTTTTAGCCGCGGCTCGCGCCAGTCTCTGGGGTTCGCGCTTTTAGCCGCGGCTCGCGCCCGTCTCTGGAGTTCCTTTAAGCAGCGCTCTTAAACCCCTCTCCTCGCGCACCAGGAAACAAAGAGGGAAGAAAAAGTCTCTTGCCTCTTCGGCAGGTGCAGGCTTTTCCCCGAACTCCCTCCCGGCTAGTCGTGGTGCACTAACCCCTTCAGGCTATGTTCAAGCCGCCAACCCCAGTCCTCTCCCTGCGCTCCGTCCAAAACCGAAACCCGAGCCTCAGCTCGCAGCCCCGCCCGCCCCGGCGGGTGAGCAGACAAGCCTCTCGGGCTGGTGGGCACCGATCCTCTGTGCGGGAATCTCCCCGCTTTGCCCTCCGCACCCGTCGCTGTGCACTCCTCCCCGGTTCCGAAGCTCCCCCCTCCGCCTCCCGCAGTCTCCGCCCGCGAAGGGGCTTCCTAGTGTGTGGAAACTTCTCCTTCACAGCTCCCTCCCACTGGTGCAGGTGCCGTCTTTATTCTTTTGTCTCTGTTTTTTCTTTTTTTCTTTTGCCCTACCCAGGTATGTGGGGAGTTTCTTGCCTTTTGGGAGGTCTGAGGTCTTCTGCCAGCCTTCAGTAGGTGTTCTGTAGGAGTTGTTCCACGTGTAGATGTATTTCTGGTGTATCCGTGGGGAGGAAGGCAATCTCTGCGTCTTACTCTTCCGCCATCTTCAAGGTCCCCCCCAGAAGCTTTACTTTTAATTGTCAAAACTTGGAAGCAAACAAGACGTCCTTCTGTAGATGAATGGATACATAAACCGTGGTATACGCATTCAGTGGAATATTATTCAATGCTGAAAAATAAATCTATCAAGCCATGAAAAGACATGGAGGAACCTTAAATGCATATTACTAAGTGAAAGAAGTCAATTTTAGGACAGTGAAATTTTAGGGCTGTAGGACCTAACCTAACCATAATGATGAGTACATCGTTTGCCTAAATCTGTAGAATGTACAACACCAAGAGGAAACCCTAAAGTAAAGTAAGGACTTTGGGTGATTGCTATGTGTCAGTGTAGCTTCATCAGTGGTTGACAAATGCACCATTCTGGTGAGTGATGTTGATAATGAGGGAGAGGATGCATGTGTGGGGAGAGGGTATATGAGAAATCTCTGTACCTTCCTCTTAATTTTGCTGTGAATCTAAAACTGCTCTAAAAAATAGTCTTTAAACAATAACAAAAAAAACAAGAACCAGTCTTAACATCATAAAATATTGTTTTTTCAAACGTGGCTCTGTCTATGATGGGAATAGGATTCTCCTTAGGAATTTGAGGTTAACTGTTTTTTAGCTCATGTCCTTAGATTCGGCCAAAGCTACTGGTAAATCTATGTGAGAACCAGTTACCTTTACACTGTTCCAAGACTGCAGCCCTAACCTTGTACAGTCTTCTGGAAAGGAGGTGCACTTACTTCTGAGGGAATTAGGTTGAGTATGGATATTTCATGACCATTTCTGAATGATAAACTCAAAATTCACAGAATGATGTGAACGGGCGTGGTTGCAGGCTTGCAGGGATCATGCTAATGTCCTCATGTCTGAATGGCACCTGTTTCTGCGTAACAGGGATGGGTTTACACAGCAACATACCCCATCCAAAGCTCGCAGGAACCAACTAACAGCGTTGGTAACAGGGCTGGGAAGGACCCAATATGCAGACTGTTGCCTTGAAACAAAGGGAAACTCTTTCCCTCATAAATTATTCTGGTTTTTATAAGTATGTTATAGACTACAATATCTCTGAAAATAGGAGGGTGGTAAAAGATGTTAATGGTTCTGCAGAGTCATAATAATGACTTGCAAATCTGTTTAAGTTTTATAGGTATTACTTTACTGTTACATAGGCATATTTGACAGTTGTCATTATGCACTTCTATTTTCTATAGACAATCTGTTGTCACTGTATTTGTTGAGATATTTGTTCACATCTTTTATGTAGTAAATCTTTATTGTTTGATCTGGTTCAGAGTAATGAATATTCTGGTTAATCTAATGTTGTAATAGTAGAATGATCCCACATATAAATTTTCAAGTCATAAAAATCCTCCGTGTCAGATTTTGTGCTTCAAGTCTAGGGATACTAAAATTGTTATAACAGCAGAGGTTGGCATAACACTGTAAATCAACTATACTTCAATAAAAAGAAAACAAAATCATTATATCTCATACATGGTTTATCCATTCCTAAGTATTAGAATTATATATCCTATGAATATATATGAATATATCCTATGAAAATGAATGTTTTTATAGACTCTGAAGTAATTTTAGGGTTTTAAAAACTCTCTTGATAATCAATATGTTAGTGTTAATTTTCATTATATTGTAGATTAACAAAAATGCTAGTTTAGAGTTATTATTAATGGAATTTGAATTAAAAAATTGCTGTATTCACCAGAAATTCTTAGAAACAGGAATCAACTATTTTTTATTTGAAGAAATTCTTTTCAGTAGAGTTCCTTTAGTCAAAAAATGTCCATTACTTTGAAATCTAATAATTTTGAGTTGTGTAGAGAGAGTTTTCAGAGATTAAAATATCATGGAAATAATCAGTATTCTATTCATTTCAGTTAGAAATGTTCTGAACTTATGGCAGTCTTGGCCACCCCTTGTTGATCTCATTAAATAGACAACTCACCCAAGGAAAACGTGATCTTTTCGGATGAGCTATTCCACACTTTGTTTCCAGGGACTGGAGACACAGCCATACACCAGATGGTCAGGTTGTTTGATTGGGCTGGTTTATTATCATACACACTTGTCAAAACAGACTTCAGTTCCCAAAATCCTCCTTTGTCTTTTCTCTTTTCATTAGTATGTGTATTTCTACAAGGCAGATAAGCATAAGGTTAGTCCCCAGTGTTTTCCATATGAGCCATACAATGATGCCAAGGTATGGCTAGAGGCAGTGTGGTTTATGGTGATATAGAATCTAAAGTGGTCAAACCACAGCTTCTTTGCAGTGAGCGTTTGTGCGGAAGGCCTGGAATTAACCTGAACTCTTTTGTTCAAGCTCCTGCATGGCAACGATCCATGGTCAAAGCATGAAATATATTGATTAAAAGTGCTGCTTTATTTGTAACCATGCGTCTAGTGGGTCTAGGGACAAGTTTTCCCAGCTCATCAGCATTGCTTATTGATAACAGTGAGATTGATGATTCGCCCCTGGCCTAGGCGAGAACCTGGGAGGACTCTTCTGTCGAGTGTGAGTAGTAGCAGGAATATGCCTAAGTGACCAGGAAAATATAAAACAACCTCAGATGAGACTCCATTTTGGGCTCCCCACTTTGAGTGCTGTAAATGTGTACATGGGAAGCATATCCTTACTTTAAGAATATTGTTGCTAGATTATATCCTTTTCCTGAATTAAGCTGTAGACTTATAACACTGTCACTCTGGGTCCTGCAAGTCTTCTTTAGAAATATTAACTGCCACTGTTAGTACCACCTCCAAATAGCATACATGGTAGCAGGAAATGAATGTAAAACTCTCCATCCCTGTAGGCCAGAACTTTGTCTCACAGCTTCTTGACACTGAGGGTTCTAAATGCCAGTTCTGAAGTTATCACTTTCCAAAATAATAACTAAATGCAGTTGTGTGCTGGTAAAATTCTGGCCATACCTCCTGGCCTCAAGGTTGGAAGGGTAATGGGCACATCAAATCACAGCTTATTTAACAGAACGTATCTATAATGACCCTTAAAAGATATTTGCAGGATTGCATCCTGTCATTATTGTGGGTGAATTGTTTTTAAAGTGATCTAATAACAAAACCAGTAAGAGTCTCAAAATGAATCAAGTGGATCAATACAATCATTCATCAACGTAAACTTAAAATTTTATCAATTAAAGATCATAATGCAGCAAGAGCTATGTGACTCAGTGACTGTTGAAAATATACTGAGCTCTGAGGAAAAATGACTCAGGAGAAAGGAGAAGGGCTGCTGTCCCAGGCAGGAGACAGCTGGGATTGTTCTGGCAGAGGCTGCCATGTTTACCACCTATGAGAATATCGCTTTGTATGTTCTCACCTGAGCTTGTCTTGACATGTGTCCTGCTCCAGGAACTTTTAATCCTCTTGGTAAACATGTTCCTTGCCATGGAGCCAAGTCCTTTATGTACACTTCCTCCAAACCTCCTCACCCCCAACCCACCCAGATCCTTGCAAGAAAAAGTAGAAACTATTTGTTTATTGGTTTAAAGCAGTGATGCTAAGTTCACTGAACTAACTGAAATGATTAATTCATGTAGGTTGAATTAAACTAGTTGGCACTCATATAAAAGATTTGCATTTACTGAAAGTTAAATACAACGTTAGTGTTTATATACGAATTGACCAAGTCAAATATATTTCTTATATTCTGGGAAATGTTACCTCCCAACCCCTTGGAGGAGCTAGATGAGGTATCAGAAAATGGCATTTGGTAGGCAAGATGATGTTTTTCTTGGAATGAGAATTGCTCTTAAATGCCAAGATCAACTTGGGCAGTGGCAACTTCTGTTGTGCTTTGTTTTCTTTCTTTGCCAAACCCACTTCCATTGACTGATTTCCTTACCTTCTCTTTCACCTTGAGGGAAGCTTCTCTCTATAAACCATGTAAGATTTGCTGTGGGAAATACATTCCTCAGTGAGCAGGTAAATATTCTCTGGAGGGGATTAAAGGCAGAATACAGAAAGAATTATTTGCCAATTCAGAAGAAACTGAATTGGTACCCCTTATATCTCCACCAAGCCTCAAACAAGGCAAATTGGCACAAAATTATTTTCTCTACTTTTAACAAGGCAGTGTTTACCTGTAAGAGGTTTAAAGAGTGAACTATAAACAGGCAATCTCCTATACAGATGTTATAAATTAATGGTTAGAATTTAAGGTCAATTTAAGAAGAATCTAGGACTATACTAATGTTGCAAGTCTGGACTCTGGAAAAGGAAAATTACATCCCTACATAGGCAGAATAAAACTGTATAAATGGAAAGCAAAGAATAGAAAGAAGAAGCTATAACAGGCAGCGGCCAGAGAAGAATATTCTGTTAGACTGAAAGCTAAAAGAGAGCCAGACTTTTGTTGTTTTCGTTCCCCAAATAATGTAAAGTACTATTTGTAGCAACAATTACAGGAACCATTTAATATAAACATCTCACTTTTGACTTGTAAAGAGTTTTCCTAATTAATTTTTTATTTTATCATCTAAACAATCCTATAGGCTAGATAGGACTCTCCTTATTATTGCCATTTGACAGATGGGGAGATCAAGGCACAGAATCACAGAATGGTTAAAAGGAGTAGAATGTAGTTGATGGCACAATTGGAAGAGTTACCTTAATCCCAGTCCAAGACATTTCCTGGTAAAACACGTTGTATTGAAACAAGAAAGAAGTAGAAGAAGAGGTAGCTTATGTTACAAAACCCGGGAGCTTAGAGGAGGGTTAGTTATGTTTTATTTTCAACACTGTGTTTGTTCTTTGTAAGATGGTGGTTTTCTCAAGAGCCTGGTGAACATATCCGATAAGACTTATTGGATCTTCATTATTTTATCTGAGACGCTGCAAAATTATAATCCCATTTTTAGTTACTTGTTTTCTCATCCAGAGATATGTGTGTTTTACATATGACCAGCCCTAGTTCTTAGTTCTCAAATATTTTTCATTGATGAACATGAATATTGATGAATATGCTAGTTAACTAGTAAAGAACAATTAACTATATTTAATGCTTGGTGTGCCAATTTCCCCAAAGGATAGTGATGCCCAAAGAGTCTGGTCTTGAGCAGAACTGAGAAACCAAACCTAAGGATACTAAGTCCCATCTTTCTGGTGAGATCCCACCGAGGAGCAGTTGAACATCCCTCAGAACATCACATCATGGCAAAAACCCTAAGGAAATCATGAGACTTTCAGAGGAGGTCATCTGTTGTATCCAAAATGGTAGTAGCAAACACTGCAGCCCCAGCTTTCCTACCCATTCAGCACTTGCCAGTGGGATGCAGGCACGTGACGGGAATGCAGCTCCATGAAATTATGTCTCTTTCTGTCCTAAAAGTAAAACCAGGTCCCCTGAAATGTATTCTTAATAAGTAAAGAGAATTCAGTTTATTTAATCCAATAAAGTGCCAAAGATTGATATTTATCTCCAGGTCGTCCATGTAAGAGTTATAGGAATAAAATGTCTTTTAAAAGTTGTAAAGGTTTGTATTAATGCCCATACCTTTAACCCCTCTCATGATTCATTTTCTCCATGCTCATTCAACCCACCAGAAGATGAGATATGGTCATATCAGGAACAAGTAGGGGTTCCATTATTTCATAAAGGCAACTGGCTCACTGAAGAAATTTCTTGTCAATTTAATAAAAATATCAAAAAGATTTAACTCTTGTAGATTCTCTGAATTCAGATTTCATGAAATGATTCAGATTTCATATATTCTATACGAGCTCCAGACAGTGTTCCAAGATTTTGTTTAGGGATATGGTTCTTGTCCCGAAACTCCTTTAGTCTCCAAAATTGAAAAGCTTCAGACTAAACTAGTTCAAATTGAAGTCGAACATATTATGAAATGTCAAGCACATATGGTTTTGCTGAGAAAGCAGAGCTGTATTTCCAAACAATTAAGAAGAAAAACATGCTAAATTTGGAAAAAAAATGAAGTAAATATGAACAAGAGTTTACGTACACATACATATAAGCACACGCACACACACACACACACACACACACACCCCTTACTCTGCTGAGAAGTCAAAATCATTCACTCACTCAGTGTGTCTGTTGCATTCATGAAACAAGTAAATTATTGGTTTCTCCAGCACATTATTCTAAGTACATATGGAATAAGTAAGCAGTAGCACAAAGAATTCTGCAGTAAGTGTCAAAAAGTATTTGGAGAGTTCTGTGGGAGTACAGAGAAGGATGAAATCTGGGAATAACTTAGAGGGCACAGTTATATTTTGTGGACAGGCAAGAGTTGGGCCTGGATCCTACAGGTGAAAAGTAGTGGGGGATTCACAAAGATGGGCAGATGGAACGGTTCATGGGCTTGGGAGTGAGGTGGGGATGTTGTCCTGGAAGGAGAGGTTGGAGCAGGATAAAACTGATGAGTCAGGAAAAATGAATCCAAATCTGGCTGTAAGACTGATCATTCCATTTCCACAGATGAAATACTGAAATGGTGACCATTTGTAAATTATCCCATATTCAGTTTGCTTAAGTTTGGACAGAGCCTTTTCCAAAGGACTTTTCACAGAATCAGTTTGAAAATAGCTGTTTAGTCTAGAAAGAGAAAACCTAAAAAAAGAAAAAAAAAAAAGAGTTTCCCTATTTGTTTACCGGCTCTTCATTTCTATTTGGGGTCTCTCCATGCCCCACACATTTGTTTTTCACTTGAAATTTGACCTTCAGTCTCTACATGTTTTCTACTCTACCATTTCTATATTTTCTTCTATAACTCAAAATTTTTTTCTCCCATGGACACCTTCTTTAAAATGTGCCTGTCTCCTCTTGGTAGGTCTTCCTTCCTAAATCTATCTATCTATCTATCTGCCTATCTGAAATACGTATTTTTTGCTTAAGTTGATTATACCTTTATTTCATTCCAATTGAGAGTAGAAGCCAACATATTTCAGCTTTTCCAATTCTAGTTACATAATATAATAAAAAGCAACCCCAAATTTGCTATATTTCTCTAAATTGGGGGGGAAGTCCTTTCACTTAATCTTCCCCTTTCTGCAAGTTCTCTGGCTTTTCTACTGACTGTATTTACAACATCAATAGTTTCCAACCAAAAATGGAGACTCATGGTCTGACAATTGGACAAAATATTTGAAACCACAGATATTCTTGAGGCATGTGGTTTCTCTGCCCATATGTCACCCATTCCCCCTCTTAAATCTCCATCTTTGCTTGACAGGCCAGATGATCTAGTCTTCTGGAAACAGAACTAAGACTTGTAGGTGCTCGACTTACTGTTTTACTACATGATATTTGCCAGGAACAACTTTCTTCAGCAGTGGAGGGGGGCGGAGAAAAGTTTTGCATTTGTTGCAGAAAAACCCTACAGGCAGGGACACTCCCACTTGGAAACGAGGCTTCCCTGGAAGTGGGAGGGAACAGGAACTGGAGGTGCCCTCCTCCCAGGAATAGGAGTCAGCTAACAGCCTTCTAAGGCGGCAGGAGTGCTCACCCTGCACCGCAGCCATCAGAGACCAGTCCAGAGCCTTGCTTGCCTGTAAGTACCCACTTGTGGCTGGGAGGTGCTTCCTAACTCTTCAAGGTTGCAAAGCTTAACGAATAGGCTCTCAATCACTTAAGAAATGACCTAAGAAGGGAGAGAGAAGTCAGGCTGTTTTTAACATGTACTATAATTTTCCCTTTGTTTATTTATTCTTAAAATGAGGTACCTCTTAAAATAAGCCAAACATCTGGACTAAGTTGCTGTCAGGAAGTTCTCATCAGCTGTTGGCTTTGCAGGCAATGGTGCCTGGGAAGGTGGAGGATGGTGAGCTGCTTGCCGAGGACACCCAGGCACAACCAGGTCTGTGGAGATTCGCTCCACCTCTCTCTCCTTCGGGCATGCCAGCTCCTCCCACTGAAAACAGCTAAGCCTGCTGTGTGGGCTTCCTAGAATCCCAGCCCCAGAGGGACCTCCCTAGGGACAAGCTAACCTCACATTGAGAACTTTATTTCCCAGACCCTGGCAGACTTTGTAGCCTCCGGACAGCCTGTTGCATCCGTTCTGAGGAAACGCGAGTCTCCGACATCAGCATCTGTCTATGCTTCGCTTCTACCCACGCTGAGGGAGACCCAGTGAGGACCCAGCCCTGGGGCTCCTGAACAGCCTGAACCCTGAGGCTTCTCCTCCTGCTTCCAGAATGCATTGGATCGATCGCCAGGAGCACAGAAACAGCGGACGCAGCCAGGAGGAGAATCAAGAGAAAAGCCTAAAATTTTCAATATTCAAAAACACCCGTGTTGCTGGTTGATGTAGAGAACACTGAGCTCACTCAAGAGCTTTGTATTTGTTGCACTAATTTGTTTTGTCTTCTGGGCCAGCCAAGGAGGGATCAGTATGTATCCAGGTCATGAAGGGAATGTACAGGAGGGCCTCCGAGGCCATTTTGCTTGGCTCTGATGCACCCTTACTCTCCGGTGAAGCAGAAAGGAAACATCACACCACCCAGGTGTGGCCGGCCTTTGACCATTATTGCAAATCCCCAAGACTTACCACAGTCCCTTGCCAAGTACACTTTTAGCCTTAGAGACTTTTGGAAAGGAAAGCTGTAAAGAAGAGACAGGATGAGGCAGGAAGAGGAGGAAGGAGAGGGAACCAGGATAAAGGCAAAAGGGGACTTAGAAGTGAAGGAGGAGATCAGTGAGACGGGAGGACCGGTCAGCCCTTTTGCGGGTGCCACGCCCACCCCGATGCCCCACAACAAGGGGACTTGGTTTTCTGAGGCCTGGGAGTATTTCCACCTGGCCCCTGCCCTTGCTGGACACCACCCCAACCCATACACCACCTGCTGCCTGTGTGGCAGGCAGGTGGGCCGTGGCCCAGGGGTTAACGTGGGCACCACAGCCCTGTGGAAGCATCTGAAAAGCATGCATAAAGAGGAGCTGGAGAAGGGTGGCCATGGTCAGGCCGGGCAGCACCAGGACCCCAGGCTTCAAGGGCCGCAGCTCCCCACAGGCATTGAGGGCGACTGGGCCAGGATCCTGGAGCAGGCCAGCCAAAGAGAAAAGGAGGCACTTAGGAGGGAGAGGGCAGTGGAAAGGAGAGAGCGAGCCCTGGACGAGGTGGAAAGGGCCATCCTGGAGATGAGGCAGAAGGTGAGGGCTGAGAAGAAGGCCTGCCAGAGGGACAAAGACCAGCCTGCAGCAGCTCATCCCTTCCATTTTGTTTAAACGGGGCTTGGGGGATTCTATTCTGAAAACACTGACTTTAGACCCGTAGCAAAGAAGGCCATTTTAGTTCCAGCTCTAATATATAGCAAAGTGGCTTAGTGGGATTTTGTTTTTAAGAGAAAGAGAGCATACTGTGGGTTAATCTCAGCAGGTCTGAATTGGCCAAATGCTTGTCTATAAGGTTCCTTAGAGCTGTATTCACCAAAACTTTAAAATATACTAACTAAAGAGAAATGTCGGCTTGCCACCATGGGTCTGTGGGTTATTTGGGGGCAGAATGTACCAGCCTGTCAGCACTGATGAGTGAAAATAATGGGATTTATGCCTAGCACTTGGTTTTGGTGGAATTGAAGGTTTTGATGGTTGAGGCTGGTTGGGTGGCTGGAATATGCCTATGCGACCAGCTCACTCTTGAGAGCCCACCATGAACAGAGATTAGGCTTCCTGGGAGAGAGGTGTTTGCACACATGCTGGTGTTGATTTGAGAACTGGATACAAAGCTTGTTCTGTGGGACCCAGCAGTGGAAGGACAAAGAAACCTGAGCCTGAGATCTCCAGGCCCTTCTGATGCATATCTTTCTCCCATTATTGCTGTGCTTTTATATTAAAGCTGTTTCATTAATATAGCCTGTCTGAATCCTGTAAGTCTCTCTCACAATATAACACATAAGTAATTAATGCATAATTAGCACAGAGAAAAGTAAAGACTTTTCAACTCACTTGAATTAAACATTAAGAATAGAGGATATCGGGCTTCCCTGGTGGCGCAGTGGTTGAGAGTCCGCCTGCTGATGCAGGGGACACGGGTTCGTGCCCCGGTCCAGGAGGATCCTGCAGGCCGAGGAGCGGCTGGGCCCGTGAACCATGGCCGCTGAGCCTGCGCATCCGGAGCCTGTGCTCCACAACGGGAGAGGCCACAGCAGTGAGAGGCCCGCGTACTGCAAAAAAAAAAAAAAAATAGAGGATATACATTAAAGCATAATTTGATTTCATTTTAAGCTCTGTTAAATGAAGAGTATATGAGGAAGAGATGAAAGAACCTCAGAAATAAAAAGAAAAAGGTGGAGAGATTGGGTATATTAGGAGAAATAAAGAACAGAGGCAGAAAACCAAAAAAAGAAACAGGGATAGAGAAGAAATGTGAAGATAAGAGAGACAGTTCCCTAGAGAAAATTCACCATGGAAAGGTAGGAGACCTTGACTGTCTGAGAGTGTGAAGGACAGAGAACATGTTCTTAGCTTCTGAGGTCAATTTTAATGAGTTAAGTAGCTTTTGTTTTGTCCCCACATACCACACAGACCACTCATTCATTTGAGCTGTAGGTTTCAGATTATATTCCTCTTTAAGATACTAATTGCATGCCAATGCCTTGTTCTCTGATTTTTTAAGAGCTGTTCATCTTTAAATATTTAGAGATGCTTTGAGAAAAGGGATCCAGCAGTCCATATGGAGAGGAAAATGCCCTGGGCTGCTGAGGATATGCTTAAAATATTAACTCAGGAGTAGAATAAAATCAAACTAGAAACTACTCTGGCCTTTGTGCTGGAGCTGACTTGTTTCGGATGATTCCTGTAGAACCTATTATTTACTTATTTTTAAAACTGCATTGGGGGCTTCCCCATTGGCGCAGTGGTTGAGAGTCCGCCTGCCGATGCAGGGGACACGGGTTCGTGCTCCGGTCGGGGAAGATCCCACATGCCGTGGAGCGGCTAGGACCGTGAGCCATGGCTGCTGAGCCTGCGCGTCCGGAGCCTGTGCTCCACAACGGGAGAGGCCACAACAGTGAGAGGCCTGCATACCGCAAACAAAACAAAACAAAACAAAACAAAACAAAACAAAACAAAACAAAACAAAACTGCATTGGGAGTGGGGAAGAGGGCATGGTGAGAGCAGGGGAAGACAAGAGGAGACAAAGCCAGCATTGACAGACTGTAGACAGCCATGTCCCTAAAGCAGACAAGATCCTGGTATAATAATGGTGTCTTGCCTTATTTGGTCCCCACCTATGTGGCTCCTTTTTACTGCTGTTCTTAGGCATGTCAGCAGCTCTAACAGTCAGATCTGTCTTCCCTGTGAGCTGTTTGTGAAAAGACACAAGTCCAAACACCAGGCTTGTGAAAAACCCAGGCTGCATTGCAGTCCTGTAACCCCTTTTTTCTAGAAACCTGCCTGATATTAAAGCTTTCACTTTCCTTATGGTTTCCCCCCGGGGGTGTGATGCCCCTTTTAGGACCCTTTCCATCTGTGGTGAAAGCTCAGGGGCTCAGGGGCTCACTGCTGCAAATGATGACGGCGGCTGGGAGTCACACGGCTGGAGATTTGGACTCAGAATCTTAATGTGCTACAAAAGATGCTATGAGGGGAAAAAAAGGTTGCAATATCTAATCTTAAACACACACACACACACACACACACACACGCACACGCACACACACACAGGAAATGGAGCTTAAGAAGGTCAAGGAATGCACAAAACTCAGGCTTTGCAAAACCAAAATTAAATAAACAGAAACAATCAAATTCTGTAAATAGCTACTGGAGATGTCCTGCTAAACTCTGATGTTTTGCTTTTAGATTACAGTGTCTTTTTTCCATGGGTCTTGTTATTTTAACCTGTCTTCCTTTTTAGGCATTTCAATCCCACCTGCTTTTGTTTCCTACGTTTCACACGTGAGGTAGTTTTGTTTTTTGTTTGTTTTGTTTTTTTAGTTTTTTTCCTAAATTTTGTAAGAGTGACAAGGACAGGACCCACGGAGGTGATCTAGTAAAAGCACAGGCAGGAAAAAGAGACACATGTGCCTCGTGGAAAGACTGCCCTGTTGAGTAAACTAGAGTTTTCGTGTATCTCTCCTGTGCTTTCTTTTGCTGCATCATCAGAGTAAGGGGTATAGAGGGCCAGGGGCTGTGGCCGAGGGACTCTTCGGCCCAGCATCTCTTGCTCTAGAGCAAAAAGCTGCTACATGGGGGGCCCTGAAGCTTACTTTAAAGACTCTTTCTTTCCATGGAGCTGTGGAGGTGAGGCTGTGTGCCATGCTGGAGCCCTGGCAAAGCCGAGCCCTTGGAAACACGCAAGAACACGACATCCATAGGGGTGACACTCTCCGTGGACATCCCTTGCATGTCTAAGCCTGAAAGACATCATTGATAGAATAATCTGCGGGCTTTTCTATTCTACAGGAAAGCTAAATTAACCACAAGCTTTGTAATTTTAACTAGTAACACTGGAAGACACAGTTCACAGCTGACCAAACCCCTATTGTTCTAACACTTAGGGCTGCTGGTGCAGTGAACATGTAGCGCCTAGTAAGCATCAATACATGCATGTTGACTTGGTTAATTTTTAAGAGATGAAGGGAAGAGGGTAGGAAATTACCATTACTGAGCACTAATGGTTGCCAGATAGTAGACAGCTTGCATACAGGTCTCTCATTTGGTCCTTATGTCACCATTGTGAGGTTGGTATCATTGTCCCTGTTCATTGATGAGGAATCTAATCTAATCTAATCTAATCTGGTCCAAGGCCCAGAGTTAATAGTGAAGGAGGAGAATTCAGACCCAGGTTTATCAGATTCCACAACCTATCTTGTTGTGTTTTTTCATTAACTCCCACTGTCTCTGAGAATCAATCACATAGCAGATTTATGAATATTCATGCAGAGGAAGGAATAAGTGAAAGAGAGTGAGTGAGTGATAAGTAGTGGGAAGGGAAGAAACATTTCTGAGACATCCACTCTGCGCTATGTACTCCATTACTGTGCATAAATCTAATGCACCTAAGAACCCTGTGTAATATTGATTATGATCCCAGTTTTGGAGATGAGTTAGTTGGGACTCATAGAGCTTAACTACTAGATGAGGCTATGTTGCTAGTAGGTGGTTGAATTAGGATTTGACCTTAGTTCTATCTGCCCTTAAAGCATGATCTCCTTCCGCTATGCCATCCTGCCTGGGTACAGGCATGCTAAATTCTCATCCCACCTCTGCCCTTCATTAGTGGCTCAGCCAGTGGCTTAGACTCTCCAGGCCCCGATTTCTCATCTGTGAAATAACAAGATGTTCTACCTATTTCAGAGGCTTATTGGGAGCATCACGTGATAAAAGCATGTGAAAGGGCTTTGAAGAGTTAATAAGTTATTAAAAATATAATTGGGATTATAAGAATAACAGAGTGAGGAATTACCAATGTTTGTCAAGGTCTTAAAAGATCCACAGACAAGCTGTGTCCTGTAGCTGGTTATGTGGAGTTGGTGATTCCACACCAACTAATTCCAACTAATTCCCCAGGAAGGAAAGTTCTCTGGTTTTTCTAGTCAGTGCCCAGGGAAGCATGGGTACAGAACACAAAATCTGATGACACATAAGACAAAGTCCTTTTCTTTTTAAACTGGAATTCTTGGATCCAACCTTGTGGTTCTATATCTGGATTGAGTCCATGTTACCTATAAACATTGGCCCAAGAACCCACAAAAAAATCCTGATAAGAAACAAAACAACTACCAAACATTATATCATTAGATTATTTATTTTACTTAAACTATTGAAATGCAGTCCACTAATAAACTTGAAAATTAATTGTGGCAGAACAAAAAAATGGAAACCTTTCCTATGTACTTGGGACTATAATAACAATTAATCTAAGAGACTAATTCATAAAATCAAAAGACTTGGATAATATACTCATCTAAAACCGTACCACAGAGCCTGAGCTATGATTTGTATGCAGCTGTCAAATTACATGACTGATATTCAGTGAAAACATGACAAGAAATCATAAGTTATTTAATGTTCTTGGGGCTAGAAGAAACTGGAATATAATTTTCTCTCATCCCATGTAACAGGAAATGTTTGAGAATTAAGAAGAATATTTATTTTACTTGGGATTTTGAAAAGTTTCAATGAAGTCATAATGCCATAAGACAGCTGATCAACACACATTAGTAGTAATAACAACAAAATGCTTATTGAGCACTTAATACATACCAAACAATATACCAAGAATTTTTCATGCATTATTTCATTTAATTCCTAAAAACAACAACAACGTGCTGATACTCTCCTTACCCCCTTCATATAGATGGGAAAACTGACTACAAAGGTGTGAAGTAATTAGTTCAAGGTCACAGCCAGCAAGAGGAGGGAAATAAGCCCAGATCCCAGAGACTAGAGGCTGGGAACTACCTACAAGAATTTGAAGTCAGAGGGGCCTATTCTAATTTCCTTTTTCTCCTGCCCTTCCTTGTACTACCTAAGAAATAGCCAGGGTTCTGAATGAGTTCAGAAGGGTACCTTTCCTCTTGTCACTTAAAAATAAAAACACTAGGAAAGCCGGTATAGGAAATGAATTAGAACAAATTAAACGTCAAAGGATGAGCAAAAACCTCATTCTTACAACAGGATTCACACTGCTTTCTGCCCTACTTTTCCTTCACTATCTACTTCAACATTTATTAAACAGAAATTTAAACAATTGAGACAATTTTTCCAGGAAACTTAAGGACTAAGGATCACAAGATAACATGTTCTGAGAGCCCTAAGTCAGAAAATAAGGATTCCCATTTGGGTTCTAGAGTCAACTCAGCTTTCCTTCATTCCCACCAGAAATTAATTGGAATAAGGTCCTCTGAGAAACATTCTGAGCAATGATGCAAACTGACACACACTGGCATAATTATGCTGTAGATTTTCAAAAACTTTAACGTTACGCACCTCTCCGAAGACACCCATGGAATTATTTTCCACAATTGTGGGGATTTCTGGCTTAGCTTAAAGGCAAATAAAACACAGTTAGTTAGTGGCCCTGAATGATACCCTACCTGGTCACTAGTGTGTGTGTGTGTGTGTGTGTGTGTGTGTGTGTAAAAAATTCGTAACTCATCAGATATTTATTAAACTCCCACTGTGTGCCAGCAGTATACTAGATGCCTAGGAAACAAAGAGGAAGAAATAATATTCATCATCTTCAAGAAATTTACATTTTCATGGAAAATACAGATGCATAAACTAGAAATTAGAATTGATAGAACTGATATAAGTATTGCTATTAAGGACATGTGGGATTTGAAGAAAGCTTTTGAGAAAAGCTTCTAACTCAACCTTAGGGAATAAGAAGAGGCTTTTGGAAGAGGCCACATCTGATATCTGAAAGATGTTTCTGGGTGAATCAGGTGAAAGGAGGAATGTGGGGGAGAGGAGGGGCAGGCAGTGGGCAGACGGAAGAGAGGAATGTTCTATGTGTCCAAAGGCCTAGAAATAAAGCACAAGTTACAGGTCCCTGAAGGGGCAGGAAGAACACCTGGTTCTTATTTAGTTGTTTGGTACTAGAAAAGATCAGGGGCTATTTCAGTGATTTTCTTGTCCCGCTAAATTGTAAGTGCCTTGGAGCCAGAATGCTTTATTCATCTCTCCATCTCTAGCACTTAAGTGCCCAGCATAAAACAGACATTGAGGACATAATGTTGAACTGAAGTAACTTCAAGTAAGTTCTTTTTTTAAAAAAAATTTTATTTATTTTATTTTATTTATTATTTTTTTGGTTGCATGGGGTCTTCATTGCTGTGTGCTGGCTTTCTCCAGTTGCCGTGAGAGGGAGCTACTCTTCGTTGCGGTGCACGGGCTTCTCATTGCAGTGGCTTCTCTTGTTGTGGAGCACAGGCTCTAGGCACACGGGCTCCAGTAGTTGTGGCATGTGGGCTTCAGTGGTTGTGGCAAGTGGGCTCAGTAGTTGTGGCACGTGGGCTCAGTAGCTGTGGCTCACGGGCTCTAGGGCACAGGCACAGTAGTTGTGGCTCACGGGCTTAGCTGTTCCGCGGCATGTGGGATCTTCCCAGACCGGGGATCGAACCCGTGTCCCCTGCATTGGCAGGCAGATTCTTAAACACTGAGCCATCAGGGAAATCCCTCAAGTAAGTTCTTGAGTATAGCACACAAAGCCCTCTATGAACCAGTGGAAAAAATATTAAGACCCTTGTCACAGATGCCATCAGTGTCTGCTACATCCACTCAACCTCTGCTTACTGAAGGCCTCTTGCTGGGCATATATATGATCCTCTCCTGAAGATTTACTGAGGTTATGGAAACACACTCAGTCCACAAGTAGAGCAGACTGGAAGTCCCAGAAGGTTAATGGTGACAACAGGTGGGGAGTTGGTGGATAACACCCCAGCTTCCTCGCCTTTGTTTGGTATAACTCTGATGTGTATTCTCCCAGGGTTTCCCAGTGGGAATGAGCTCTAAACCCATAGTGCTAACTGGCTTGATCACGTACATTTTATTATCTTCCTTCCCTTCCTTGACATATTTTCCCACTCCTATGTTTTCTAGGACTACCTCTCAAATAACTTAATTTAATTCAAATCCTTGTCTCAAAGTTTTCTTTCAGGGGAACCCAAACCAAGATACAACCTAAAATGGTTATGGGAGGAGGCCTATTTCTGATTTCCTATTAGCAACAAATGCCAGTAGAGTGAAGGACCTGAAAGCAAGAACAATTACTAAAAGTTGCAGAGGTGACTGAGAGAGACAGATTCTTTGGGGGGCTCAGGACAATCACATTTAGAGCTTAGCAGTGCAGGAGAGCAAACTTGTGATGGCAGGTGACTCCCCACTAAAGAAAGGAAAGTCAAAGGAGGCTAGTGAGAGGGATGCGGCAAGTAGCAGAGAGGAAGCTTCTAATCCCTGGTCTGCCAGAGAATGAAGGTGTTCTGGAAGAAGAAATAAACTGGACTTAGGGCTTATAGAATGGCTCAGTGATACATTTGAGTATTTATTTCAAGGTTTTCATGTTTCTGTTTTTGGTTTATTCTATTCGGGGAATCACCCAGGCACGCAGAGTGGGTCCTGAATACGATATGTGTATACCTCTGCCAGGATCACTATGATATACACTCGGGTGACACTCCCAAATAGATTAAAGACTGTCCAAACACAACACAGCTGGCCCATTTGCTAAAGGAGAAAACCAAGAAGCAGGAAAAATCTAATTCTATGAACAAATAGGCAGAGTTTCATATTTTTAAGCATCCACTGAAAGGAGTTCAAAGAAGAAGAAAACAGAAATATAGAGACAGAGAGATGTAGAGACAGGGTGATAAAGATGAGATGTAAGAGAGTAAAAAGCATTCCAGACCAAGATGAAGGTATTTTAATGCAGCAAAGAGATACAGGACATGGTTTAAATGTTGACAAGGCAATTAGATGGAGTTATGGTACAAAAACTCTTGGCCAAATGGGACACAGTTTGCCTAACACAGAATTATTTTTTTTCACACCCCGGATGGCTGCCTCCATCGATTTGCCAATAGTCAGGCCAGATGAGTCAGCTTCATGTTTGTGCTAAGACAGTCATACCCCATAAGTGAGTGAATGGTGATGTCAATAAAAGAGATGAACAGCCTTTCCAACTCATCACAGGGCATTGTCTAGGCTCCATAAGGAACCTGACCATCAAGGGCAATTGATTATTTCCTAGCCTATCCCTGAGGAGAGATGGAAAAAGAGGGAGGGAAGGAAGGAGAAAGGGAGGCAGGGCAGGAGGAAGAGAGTGAGAGCTGGAGAAAGAGATACAGGAGAAGCTATAAGCAAGCGACTTCAAACTAAATACATTTTGGCTGTAGCTCTTCCCACCTTTATGAACTAAAGGGTTTGCATTTCCTTCAAAATACTGACTTGTGTGACCTCTAATAATAATCAATAAGATTCTAAGTAAAAACAAAGATTTTTCACTTGTCCTATCATTCAGACAACTGAGAAAATATCTACCAGCCCATGCTCTTAGGTGGTGTGAATTATTTTCTCTTTGTTTATCTCATTTTCAAAAACAATTAACTGCTCATCCACATCACTGTTTTTCTCTTTGCCTTCATTTAAAAATGATGTTTTAAAAAACACAGTTCTTAGTCACAAAAATGAAAAATATCCAAAGCCAAGGGTTTCTGTTTATTGATGTTTCCTTGCATCACTGAGCAAAATAGAATTTTCACATTTCCCTTAAATTCACACCCTGCAGAGTCTCTGCAATTTGTTTGAGGCCACAGTGGATATTTCACCTAAGCTCCACTCTCCTGTGATTGCAGGGTCAGAGGGCCATCCCAGCAGGTTCTTTGGCTGGAGAAGCTGGACAGTCTCTCACCCCAGCTGGCCTTGGTAGGGGTGAGAGGACTCCTGCAGAGTTTCTTTGGAGCTGTGTTTGTCATCTTCCTTTTCTCACACTGGCCTTATTCCACTCTGCTCCAGAAAGCAACTAAGGCAATTAGACAACTAAGCAATTAGACCTAGTTATAATTAAAGAGACTTCCAGTATTCTCAGGAAACATTAAAATTGCACATAAAGTAGTGGTCACCAGGAAACTGACCGATCTTTGGCAACTGAACCATCATTCTTTAGCTTCCTACCCTCGTCCCCAGCCGTAACACGAATGACAACTATCAAGGCAAACAGAACTCCAGAATAGTGACCCTTGTGTGGCTGCTCTCCCGCTAACAGGGTGCTTCCTCTTTAGTGGAGAGAAAGCAGGAGACAGTGACAGGAGGATGGCAGGGAGTCCAGAGAACAGAAACTCTTAGCAAAAACCCTGACCGTGGTGGAGCGCCTGAAGATTTTGCCAGACCTGACTACAGCCTGGCAAGGGAACTTCCGGCCATCATCCTGGATTTGGACTGGAGAGAGGTAGAGGCTGTAGTCTGTACCTGGCTTGACTCTGTCTTTAAATAACGTGGAATTGCTGATGGGGTGATATTGGGTGAGAAGTGTTTCCTGAGTTCCATTATCCTCCTGATGAGAAAAAATGGTTACCAGCTTTGAGCACTCAGTTGTGCCAGCACTGGACTAGGTGTCCCACATGCAGTAATTCATTTGTATCTTGTAACAATAATGAATGAAGGATTGAAATTAAGAGATACTGAGTATGTTACTAGACAAAGTATCGTGACACTTGACTTTCAGTTATAAATTTGTGTCACTCTCTCTTAACACAAATAGAAACTTGCTGCTCTTCTGACTAAAACTTGCCTTTCATAACCTTCCATAAGTTGCATATTGGGGGTGGGATTTGGGGGGTGGGGTACAGCCCTGGGAGCTAATGTCAGATCATAATTCTCATTTCAAGTTCTGAAATCTTACTGCTAAGATGTGTTCAGGAGGCTGTATCAGTTTTACTTATTAAATCTTCACTGAACTGGGTGATTACAGTCATCCTCGCTTCCCAGCATTCCAGCATTCCTTTAGAAAAGGTCTCATTTTAGCTCCCTTTGGAGCCAGGACTAGAATGAGGTAAAGAGAGTCTCCTAGGATGCAAAATTTAAGGAAGCAGTCACTCCCAGGATCTTGTAAGTGCAGGGTGGGCACCTGAGAGTGAGTGCCTCCTTAAATTTTGTGTCCTTGGTATCTCCTTACCTCCTTACCTCAGCCTAGTTGCTGTCCTTCTGCTCTTATTTCTGTGATTGTGACCTTCAAAAAGGACACATAAGGGGCTTCCCTGGTGGCGCAGTGGTTGGGGGTCCACCTGCCGATGCAGGGGATGCAGGTTCGTGCCCCAGTCCGGGAGGATCCCACGTGCCGTGGAGCGGCTGGGCCTGTGGGCCGTGGCCGCTGGACCTGCGCATCCAGAGCCTGTGCTCTGCAGCGGGAGAGGCCACACCAGTGAGAGGCCCGCGTACCAAACACACAAAAAAAGGATACATAAGGAATAGGCTGTAAATGTTAATCTGAATTTGGAGATCAGAGTTTAACTGGAATACTTGATTCCTCTAGTCCATTACCTTTTTGTGGGTCTATGAAAAAAAGCCTTCATTATTCTTGCCTTAGCCTGAATCTCATGGACAAGGTCCCGGAGATGTCACAGTGTTGGGCAGGGTCAGTAAATGTGCTGACTAAGGGCCTAGTGAGAAGGGGACTCTTAAGGGGCATAAGCAGAGAGGAAAGGCTATGTTCTTATCCTCCTTCAGTATAGCTCTATATTTTCAACTGAGTTGCTTTGAACACATTCTGATGCACAAGCTTCTTCTCTGGAGGTTCTACTGGAGTTGTTCTGGGATCAGCCTCATCCCAGCGCACATTTTTTAAAAGGTCCTCAGAGGACCGGGGGCTGAAAACCACCAGTCTAACTCCAAACAACAGATGAATCATTATGCGTAAGGGTTGGGGAAATGGAAGGAACTGAAAAGGAGAAGGGTGAACAGGAATGCATCGGATGGGGAAGAAGCCATGAAATAATGAAAACAAAGGTCTGTGACTTGGACTCTCTGGTTTAAAAAATGAGACAGTTCAGGGTAGAAGAAAGGGAAGCCAGGTGAGGGAGAAAATTCAAGTATGAGCTGGGAGCAGAGCAAGAAGTGGAAAACAGGAAGGCAGACTACTTAGATAGTTTATATAGGTATTTCCAGAATATACTTAGTAGAAACTCTTACGCAAGACAATTTTTTAGGTGAACATGGTGAGGATTGGTATCAGCTTTACCTACAGATATACAGGTAGTAATGCCTGCAGAGAATCACAGACTTACTCCTGAAGCAAGGAACATAACTTTATACCCACATAAAGTAGGACTTAAGAGTCTGTGCCACTGCCTTCCTAACGAGGAAGGATACAGAAAATTAAAGGGAGAGAACTTATGTTCTGGAGACAGGGGCCCCAAAAGGAGCCCTGACAGCAGAAGAGAGAGGAAGGCATTTCACTCAGCGTCTGCTGATCTGGAGGCCAGTAATTAAGGAGGCTGGCTCCCCCTGCAGGTTCTTCAGCATAAGCTACGCTTTACAACTATTGTTTTACGCACAGGGACTGCTTTTGTGAGAATCTAGGGGTTCAAAGTACTTGATCTTTTAGTAAATGACTCGCCATTTGGAACATTTCCATCTGTCACTCTGTCGTGGAAGAAGGGCAGTCAGAGGCTGAAGTTGGAGATTGGTGAGAGAACTGCTTTTTCCTTTACTGCATAGCTGGGGGTGACTGGCCAGGGCAGTTTAACTGATGGAGAAAAGATATTTAAAAAATTATGCAGAGTGTTTTTTGTTTGTTTATTTTCTGGATGCTTGACTGTTGTAGAGGAGGGATTTGTTCCTTCGTTGGGAAAGATGGATTCGGTTGCAAAGTGTGCCCTGTAATCTACAACATCAGGACAGCCTGAGAGATTCCAGAGTCTCCAGATATAAAGGGGCGAGGCAAGAATCTGCATGTGAGCACCTGCCTTCGTGGAGCAAATGGGAAGAGAGGTGACAAAATGCAGGGAAACAATGAAATGTCTAGGGCTGGGAGAGGGAGAGACAATACTAACATTATACAATGACCACTACTACATTTTTATATTCTTATTAGTCATAGCTTAAATTTATTTAGCACCTACTGTGTTTGAGGCACTGTGCCAAGTTCTTTCAAGTCCTACCTTATTTACTCCTTACAACGATCTGGAATAAACCAAGGTTAGCTAACTTGCTCACAGGTCACACAAAGAAGGTACTTAAGTCACAGCACCAAAAAAGGGACAAAGAAGCCTCTGAGACAGCACATCTTAATAAAACCAAGCCATCACAAAACAAAATTTTTTTTGTGGACTCTCTTGAATGAAAAATGTATAAGAAATTCCAGGAAGCCAGAGGTCTTTGTATAAATTGGAGATTTTAGAGGTGTGGGCAATTTGCTGATTGAAAGGAGCCTTTTATGATATATTGATCTACCTTTGGTGATAGGGGTCAGAGAATACACCTCAACTCCTACCTGTTAAGAATGATCTTAGGGCACCTGTTCTTCCGGAAACAGTCTGGTAGGGGATCTTAAACAGAACCTTTATTCTTGCCTGTTTTTCTTTTCTTTTCTTCTTTTGATAATTTTAAAAATATTAATAAATATTTCTAAAACTTCATGGGATTTCCAACTTGGTAGACCCTTACAAAACTGAATGAGGAATGTAGACTGAACTAGCTAATGTATATGATACACCTACACGAGTCCTAACACTCAACAGATGTTCAATTAATACTAAATCACTGTCTTCCAGCCTCAACTGAGTCAGCCTGCTGTGAATTCATGAGTATTTACTCTCTGCTCAACTAAACTGAAGAATTATGGAGAGTCCTAAAACGAACTCTTTAAAGATTAGTTTTTAATATGTATTGAGCATAGGTACTGTGCTAAGTTATTTAGCACCTCACAATAACACCATGGAGCCGGTACTGTAACAATATAATTATAAAACTATAATTATATAATTATAATATAATTATATTATATAACTACAATTATCCCCTTTTGTGGATGATAGAACTAAAACTCAGGCTGGGCAACGTATCCAAGGCTGTATAGAATTCTGAGACAAAAGGAAAAATATGTATCCCTATATGCACTTATCAAAATATTCTCCCATATTTTGCCTCAATGGAAAAAATTAATAAACTCTCTACAACTTAACATTTTGAAAATGACTACATGAAGCCATGCATTGCTCAATCTTTTCTCCTGCCCTTGTCAACCTTCAAACCCACACCCGTGGGGGGCATGATGCCATGAAGACCAAGGAACCACAGGCTGATTGGAAAATCCTGTTCTTTGAACAGCACAGTAGGATCTCAAAACAAACAAAAAACATTGTGCCTTTATTTTAAAATTCGACATTTTGTTCATCATGGATTTTCCCTAAATTTTGATTTTTAAAAATATTTTATTAAGATATATATCTTGATTACTGATTTCTTGGGGCACTTCCTTAAATTTTGCACCCAAGGTGAGGACCCTACTCACTTCACCCTAATCCTAGCTCCTAGGTCATACAGCTATTAAATGTAGAGCCAGGATTTGAAAACAACAATTTCCCTTGAAAAGCCATGCTATTAATGCCTTTGCTACATACTGCTTCACAAAAGAAGTAGAATGGACAGTCCTTGACTTTTCTGCTGAGAGTCTGTTTGAGGAGAAGAAAAATTCACAAGAAAAACAAATAGAAAATCAGGACCCATAGAAGAAAAATAAATGCATAATAACATACAGGAGTTGGATAAAATAATTAACATGATGAGGGCTGGGAGGGTTCATATTGAATCACGGAAAACTCCTCCTGAATGTCTCTTAATGACCTCACAAACCCTAAAATAATTTGCAGAGGGGTTCCTATTTTAGTACTAGAATCAGAATTTTCAATGCAGAAAAGAGACCATGGAACTATTTGATTTAGTGAGGTGACCTCATCTCCATGTCAGGGCTGGCAGTGGTGGCCACAGGACAAGTAGGTGCTGAGTGTATACAGCCCATTCAATAAACTCTGTTAACTGCATCGATTGTTACTTCTTTATCTCCTAACTGCTTCCTATCTTCACTTTGCTCCATTTATTCTCCATCCAGTCAGTGCTGTCAAGTAGGGTCCTTGCAAAGCTCCCCATGTCCATTTTATAGAAGTCCACAACAATATTTTTCCAATCATCATAATCGGTTGTCAACACTTTGTAGGTTGGCTAACACTTCATTTTTTTTTTAACCTCTTTATTGGAGTATAATTGCTTTACAATGGTGTGCTAGTTTCTGCTGTATAACAAAGTGAATCAGCTATACATATACATATATCCCCATATCCCCTCCCTCTTGCATCTCCCTCCCACCCTCCCTATCCCACCCCTCTAGGTGGTCACAAAGCACCAAGCTGATCTCCCTGTGCTATGCGGCTGCTTCCCACTAGCTATCTATTTTACATCTGGTAGTGTATATATGTCCATGCCACTCTCTCACTTTGTCCCAGCTTACCCTTCCCCCTCCCCATGTCCTCAAGTTCATTCTCTAGTAGGTCTGCATCTTTATTCCCATCCTGCCCCTAGGTTCTTCATAACCATTTTTTTTTTTAGATTCTATATATATGTGTTAGCATACGGTATTTGTTAACACATCATTTTTGATTATGGTGAAGACAGGGTCAGTTGCCATCAGGTAGAAGGTGACAGCTTTCTTTTCTGAATAGCTAGGCTTCCCATAGGCATGGAAAACCAATATTGTTGATGGTACCATTTCGATTTTTGTTCACATATAGAACATTACAAGTAATAAAGAAGAGAATATTTAAAAGAGACATTTATAGATAAAAATTTATAGAAGCATAAGCATCTAGGTTTTAGTTATATACCTTTATCACTAATATTGAACTGTGTGAATCTGGTATGCTTCTCATTTTCTTTTCATGATTTTAAAGAGAAAAGTCATGGATTTCTCTTTATCCACCAAGTTTGGGAACAAACATTCCCTCATCACCTCCCCTACTCCCACTCCCACTATGTGCTCACAGGTCCCAGGGTCTTGGTGTAGTACATGTCTGTTGTTTGCTGGCTTTAATTATCCAGCTCAGACATGACCTAAGAGGCTTTTCCAGGTACATTTAGTCAGAATCAAATTATTTTCCCTCTATGTTGCTAGTTTTTACATTTTTATTAAAGTTGTATTTCATGGTAGGAAACATGTTCAATATAGTTTTGTATCCCTGCAGGACCTAGCACTTAAAACAGATTCACATATGTTTGTTAGACTGAACTGAAATTTATACTGTGGGAAATCAGGATGATAGTTTGGAATGAATGCAGAATATTAGACTGTATTTAGAAGCTCCCAGAATAAGCCCGCAGAATTTCCCTGTTGACTGCGTGCTTGTGCCCCAGGACATAAACTAGGAAAAATAGCATTTGTCCTTTCTCTACCAACTGCACTCCATCTAAATACACACATTCTGTGACTTTTTCTACATCATCCAACCATGCACATGGAGCCTCAGCTGACACCGAGGGTTAGCCCTTTGCGTTTACTTAGTTACCTCTCTTTCTAGATAAATGTTGGATATACAATTTGCACCAGATGCCTTTCTACTTCAGTGTAGTCATGATCCTGGAATGTAACATTCCAAAATGCAAAGGATCTGCTCCATGAACACATTTAACGCAGCGTTAGCATGGGATCAGAGACACCCAGCAAATAATATTTTTATGATAACTGAGAATCCCAATAATCACCTTTATCATGAGGGTCATAACTGAATTAATTAGATTTTATAAAATTCCACATACGAGACATGGCTTTTGCTTTCCAGTGACTTCGATTAAACTAATTTTAGTTTGTCAAATTGTTTCCAGGGTTTAATGCAGGACTTGAAGTGGAAGCACATTGCAGCTCCCCAGAGTTACTGAGTTCAATAAAGCAGGTTTCTACCCTCCTGGGCTCATCTTCACCATCTCTACTTTTTTAACTTTTTTCTAAAAGCCACATTATATCATGTCTGTTAAGAACAACTGGTTATCATTATGATTACTGCTGCCAGTTTAACAAGAAACTAAAGCACTAAAAAATGGATTGAGGGGATATTTATGTTCTCTTCTGACCTACAACAGTCATGACATAAAGAACTGTAGTTTATTCCTTAATAATGGGAGATTAGATGATTTCATCTCAGGCTTGCTGAATCCCACAGTGCCAACAGTATGGAGTATGGATGTAAATTAGAGGAGTAAATAGATTTTGACATTTTAAAAGGGAATGCACAGTTGGAATTTGATCAGCACATTTGCCAATACAATGTTCCCTGTGAAAAGAAGTTTCTTTCAAAAAGTTCCTCAAGTTGTCTCAATTATGATGCATTCTTTAAACTGAGAGCATGGCTTGAAGTTCCAGTAGAAGTTAAGGACTCACTCTCTCACTGTGTGACCTTAGGTGCAATCTCTCCATCCCTTATTTATCCTAAATATGTTGGCAGGATTCACAGATAATGTTAGTTTCTTAGAAGAAAACTGTTACATAGAGGATGTCTTATCAGTTATCTAGTCATTGATACTTAATGAGCTGCTCATTAACCAATCAGACAGCCAGCATGAGGTTTAGTGATCATCCATTTAATATGAGGCCAACGAATAGGACTGTGAGGGAAGGGGACAAAGATAAATGAAACAATTCAATTATGTATTAGATATTTACTAAGTGCCTATGTTCTAGGCACTATACTAGATGCTAGGGATTTTTGAAATGAGTGATGCAGCTTTTTGCCCTGGAGAAGCTCAGCGTCACAGAAAAGACATAAGCTGACTGAAAGCTTTAACATTTGCTTGGAAAAACAGATTAGACACCCTTCAGATAAAATAAGCTCACTAGGGCTTCCCTGGTGGCGCAGTGGTGGAGGGTCCGCCTGCCGATGCAGGGGACATGGGTTCGTGCCCCGGTCCGGGAAGATCCCACATGCCGCGGAGCGGCTGGGCCCGTGAGCCATGGTCGCTGAGCCTGCGCGTCCGCAGCCTATGCTCCGCAACGGGAGAGGCCACAACAGTGAGAGGCCGCGTACCGCAAAAAAAAAAAAAAAAAAAAAAAAAAGATAAGTTCACTACAGATCAACTGACTAGCCAGCAAAAATCTGTACAGTAAAGCTTATTAAACTTTAGTCTTTTTAAACTTTTTTTGTCTTTTATTTTTTTATTATTATTCTTTTTAAAATTTTTATTTTATGTTGGAGTATTGTTGATTAGCAATGTTTTGTTGGTTTCAGGTGTACAGCAAAGTGATTCAATTATATATATATACATGTATCTGTTCTTTTTCAAATTCTTTTCCCACTTAGGTTATTACAGAATATTGAGCACAGGGAGCTCTGCTCAATATTCTGTAAACTTTAGTCTTATTTATTACTATTAGACTTTACTATTCCCATTGATAGTGAATTTGTGATAATTAGGGTAGAAACGTTTCACCCATTGGTGGTATATATTAATAATGTAAACAAGGTATAGATACTGCATTTTCATTACAGTAATGTTTAGTGCAGCAGGTTTCTGACTTCCTGACATAATCTCCACTTTAAAATTTTTTTTCTAGGAACCACACTGTATCACATTTGTTAAGAACAATTGACTTATACTAATGATGGGTATAATGTCAGGCAGGAAGTCTTACATTTTGGAAACCAAACCCTAAAAGGGGGAAAAATGTGGTTTTTGACAGATGACAAGGAGACATTGTAGATTTTAGGACAATTTGAGAAAGTTCTTTTACAGTATCTTTTGATCCTACTGACTATCCAAAAATATCTAGACAGTAAAAAATTATCAGTAGGTTGTATTTTAAGGCCTACCTGCAAGTCAATTATTTTGGATTTGGCACCATCCTCAGAGAAATCTTTTTATATGAAGGTTCTAGTTTCCAAGACAGCCCACAAAAATCTATTCACTTGTAACACGAATGATCAACCATGCGAGTACAGTATTTTGCAGGTGGTATCAGCAGATATGTTCACGGACAACTATTAGTTCTGTAAGAATTTTTAACTCTTGTGTTTTCATTTTCATGATGATATGAAAAATTAATATAGTCATATTCTGGATCACCTAAATAAACACCCTATTACATGATTCTCGAAAGTGTGTTTATGGTTATCTTTATAATTGTGTAAGACTTGTGGTATCAACTGATTTAACAGTAGTACTAGAGGTCTACTGTATATACTGGTTAAGAGCTGGCTGGCTTGCCTTGGAAAATTTCTCATAAAAATCCAGATTTCTGTTTTGTTTTATTCTTTTAAGTCAGAAAATATGGCAACTACGGGCCTGTGGCAATAATAGAGCTGGGCAGTGACTATTTCTTATTCAGCTCCTGCTTCTCTCATGCACATTTTCTCCCTATATTTGATAAGCATTAGAGTTTGTGCTTCCCAATCTAAGCAATGTTATATTTTCCAGAATGGAGTAGTAAGGGCTCTGGGAAAAGGTAGTCTACACCTCTGCACATGTGTGTAAACAAGTGTGTGTGAATAGGAGCTTCTGCGGGATGTGGCTCCTCTCGGGGGCACCATCCCACTTTTTTCTCTCTGTAATCACAGTTTAGTATATAGCTTGAAATATAAACTAACCTTGAGGAACTAATTTCTAAGCTCCTGCATTCACAGACCCAGAGGCTTGCTGAGTTGCAAGGAATCCTAGCGTCCTTCTTTCCCTCCCCTGGCTACTCCCCAACCTTCCACATAATGCCTGCCTCTCATCCAGCATGTTTCCTTCCCTATTATTACTTGTTATTCATTTTTACTTCATTAATATTTAAAGATCATTGCAGTTATTCACTGAAAAGGGCAACACTTACCACCAACCATGCGAAGGTGAGCTCAGATGAAATTTCTAAGGAGATATTTTGAAAGCACGGTATTTCCAGAGTCTGATTTATCTCTATTTCTATTGTATGGTTGCTTCTCCATTCATCCTGTGTAACTGTAACAAAACATAAGGTAGAAAAGACATGGATCTGTGATTGGTTTGTAAAGTGCTTTTAATCCAAGAAGTGAGAACAGTTTTCGTATAGAGATTCATCTATCCTCAGGGTACACCTATGAAGGGGACCCCACCCACAGTCCTCGTATAAATGGCAAAAGAGTCACTGAGAAGCACAGAGTTGTTTCTCACTGAAAAACTATAGGGAAACTACCCTAACAGAATCCAGCTCACAGCTTGTTATGTTCCTCTGCTTTAACCCCAAACTGGTGCTTTAGGCTTCAGATCACATTTCCTGGATCAGGTAGAACATAAAATGTTATAACCTAGCCTCTAACTGTCTTTTTAAAAATTTTAATAGACAGTTACTTTTAGAGAACTTTTAAGTTCATAGCAAAATTGAGTGGAAAGTACAGAGTTTCCATATATCCCCTGTCCCACCCATGCACAGCCTCCCCCATTACTAACACTCCTAACCACAGTGTTGCCTTCGTTACAATCAATGAACCGACATCAAACACATCATCACCCAAAGGCCATAGTTTACTTACATTAGGGTTCATTCTTGGTGTTATACATTCCATGAATTTTGACAAATGTCTGACATGTATCCACTATTGTAGTATCATATAGAATAGTTTCACTGACCTAAAAATCCTCTGTGCTCTGCCTATTCACACCTTCCTCCTACCAAACTCCTGACATATGCTGATCTTTTTACTGTTTTCATACCTAATTGTCATTTTAGAGCTTATAAATATTTCTCCAAAGAAGAAATGACACAGAAAAACACATAAGGACTACAAGGAAGCGCCATTAATAAATTATTTTCATTTAAAAAGTGATATTAGATGAAGTTTTGTAGTCTCTCTTTTCAGGATGGTGATATATATATATACATACACACATATATATACATATGTAAGCAAACTATAATAATGTCAAAAATAACTTATAGGACTTCCCTCGTGGTGCAGTGGTTAAGAATCCGCCTGCCAATGCAGGGAACACGGGTTCCAGCCCCGAGCCGGGAAGATCCCACATGCTGCGGAGCAACTAAGCCCGTGCACCACAACTACTCAGCCTGAGCTCTAGAGCCTGTGCGCCACAACTACTGAGCCTGCACTCTAGAGTCCATGCTCAGCAACAAGGGAAGCCACCGCAATGAGAAGCCTGTGCACCACAGCGAAGACTAGCCCCCGCTCGCCCCAACTAGAGAAAGCCCACGTGCTGCAATAAAGACCCAACGCAGGGCTTCCCTGGTGGCGCAGTGCTTGAGAGTCCGCCTGCCGATGCAGGGGACACGGGTTCGTGCCCTGGTCCAGGAAGATCCCGCATGTCGCAGAGCGGCTGGGCCCGTGAGCCATGGCCGCTGAGCCTGTGCGTCCGGAGCCTGCGCTCCGCAACGGGAGGGGCCACAACAGTGAGAGGCCCGCATACCGAAAGACCCAATGCAGCCAAAAATAAATTTTAAAAAATAAATTAAAAAAAATTATAAATGAAAACAATTCTATCATCCTAATATCCTGAAAATCTTATTTCTTTTTTTCTACATCTATACAAATCTTATTTGTATGCATGTATTTTTTTTCATACTTTGCAATTTTATTAACCAAAAAGTGTTACCTATATTTTTACTTAAAATGTTTTGCATGATTCTTAAGCTATTTGTGGTTGAAATTCTTAGATGCTTTATGTCATATATACACATCATCATTTGTTTAGTAATTTTCAATTATTGAAGCATATGCTTTTTCAGTTTGGGTTTTTACCTTATTTAAACTATTACAATCTTTATAGCAAGGATCGTCCTTAAACTAAAAGCTTTCTTCTGACCATTCAGCTACTTAAGATAAATTCCCTGAAGTATAACGAATGGATCATGGGGTATGAACATCCTCATTATTATCAACAGCACATTTTTTAAAAAATAATTGGATATTTTGAAAGTTATACCTAGCCTTTAGAACTTCATTGTGTTTCAAGCTCTCATCAGTATCAGCTGTCCTCTTCACTGATAACTCTCTCCTCCCCCCCTTCCTTAATTGAAGCCAGGCCTTCCCATTGGGGCCCATCTTCCCCTCATCATTCTCAGACAGTGGTTGTTTGTTTTCTTATACCCTTATTTCCTCAAGATCAGGAGATGGAATCAGTGCCTTCTTTGCTTTCTACTGCTGCTTCAAAATATTACTCCAACCCCATAATTTAAAAAACAAAACAAAACAATAAAACCCTTGTCTTTTATGGTTAAAGGCATTTAACTATAACAGTACTTCCAAATGGAGTTACTTGTATATCACTATGAAACTTTTTTTGCCATGTTTGCATACCACCATTAATATTATTGATTTTATTTTTGAGATTATTGTAACTTTTCGACTTATATCAGTTTATTTTATTTTAAAAAAATTTTTTAATGAGAGAAATTTTATTTTATTTATTTTTTTGGCTGCATTGGGTCTTCATTGCTACACGCGGGCTGTTCTCTAGTTGTGGCAAGCGGGGGCTACCCTTTGTTGAGGTGCACAGCTGTGGCACGTGGGCTTAGTAGTTGTGGCTCACGGGCTCTAGAGAGCAAGCTCAGTGGTTGTGGTGCACAGGCTTAGCTGCTCCGCAGCATGTGGGATCTTCCTGGACCAGGGCTCGAACCCGTGTCCCCTCCATTGGCAGGCGGATCCTTAACCACTGCACCACCAGGGAAGAACCTATCAGTTTATTTTAAACAGAGACTGACCTAGGCACACATTTGTGTAGTTTATGAAATCCACTTGGTACATTAACTCTATTTTAATGTGCATTACCCAAATACATAAGTATTAAATTCTTTGTAAAGTTTGTCCAGATTCTGGGAAGTTGGAAATACAAGTGGCATAACTTTTTGAATATTCCTGAAATTCCTAATAAAAACAGACTAACTAGAGTAGCAAAACTAAACACAATATCTACAGCAATATCTGCGGGAACACTAAATAACAATATATCACCATTAATAGGTGGAGACAAACCACTAGGCCACTGTGATATCAGCAACTGTGCAAAAAGAAACAGGAAAATCAGCTGGGCTCCTGATGGCCCTTAGAACTAGAGAACTCTCCCCCTGCCCCAGAAAAAAACCAACAGGCAATCACTGGGAAAAAAGGCAGACTAATCTGAGAATAGCAGCAGAAATGTAGAAAGGAGTATGTAGGCACCAAATTACCAGAGCCTTCTAGGGAAAGAAGAAAAGGCTTGTCGGTGCTAGAGCAGAGGGGACTCTTCAGACATATCCCATACTGAGAAGAAACCCCTGGGAGTAGAATCCAAATTAAACAGGACAGGCCCAACAGGAGAAAGCAAAGAGGCAATTTAGATAAAAGTGAGGGATAGGAGGAAAGGAAGTACATCTCACAAAGTACAGTGGCATATAATTTACCTTGAACATAACAGAAGAGAGAGCTCTAGAGAAACTGAAGACTCTAGAAAAGATAGCCTGGCCCACTCTTCCATGATAAAAATCAAAATCCATTTAACTTAAACATACTTAGATCGAGCAATAGAAAAGAAATGGGGTAGAATCACATGTAAAGATACCATAAGAAAAAAAAAGAGAGAACAAAGTAACATTCCTACAACAATAACAGCATATTAGAAAGACATGACTTCAAAATAAATAAAAACTATAGCCTACTTATTCAAAATGAGCTAAAAGAAATAAAGAAAATGATATAAGCTATGAGAAAATTTAGAAAGACTAGTAAATGAGTCAATTGGAGAGAAGAAAGTTTATAAAAGATAAGTGAGAGAATTCAGGAAAGGGTTGGAAATAATAAGTTTTGAAAATCATTTCAGAAATTAAGAGCAAACTAGAACAAAACCAAGAATATATTAACACAAAAGCTAATGCATTAAAAGAAATTTAAAAAATAGAATGAGGGAAATTTTTAAAAGAAATAAGTTAATAAATAATGAATTTTAAAAGAAAAAAGAGGTAAAAGGGATTCAAAGAAAGAGACAGGCAAAGAAGATAAAAAGTATGCTTAACAGAAGATACTCAAGGAAATAAACAATAGACAGAAAAAATACTGAAAATTATAATTCAAGTACAATTTCTTAAAATAAAATGACTAGAAAATACATATTAAAAGATTATACTGCAAAAGTAGGAAAATAGTCTCAGAATGGACATTAAGCATTTTCTTATAAAAGTATTAAACAAAGTCAGTTCTGGGGAAAGAAAATCAAATTGTTATTAACTTTTGGACAGCAAATCTTTATGTCAGAAAATAATATAGTAACATATCGAATATACTCAAGGAAAGAAAATATGAGGTAAGGATATTACATTCAGTCTTTAATATGAAGACTATAAAAATCATGTTAGAGTCATGCAAGAACTCAGGGAATATTGCCCCATGAACATTTCCTGAGGATTCTCCAATAGAATATACTTCAAACTGAAGAGACATTCACATAAAGTCTAGGGGTAAGTGTTGAATATATATTTACCTTTAGCACTAAGAATAAATAATTGTTATAAGAGAGTAGTAATGAATATGTATTTTTAAATAAAGATACAACATAAGTATCAAAAACGCAGATGAGGCGGGGATTGAGGTTTTGCGGGCATGAAGATGTCAGTGAAAAAAAGATATGTATAAAACTGAGCAAATGTGTTAAAAAAATCACAATTTTCAGGGCCCTGGAAATTGACCAAAGACAAACATTTAATTGGGAAGCATTTCTTCCTGAAAAACCACTAGAGTTTCAATAAGAACAGTAGGAGTCTTTAGCCTTCTTGCTTAGGGATCCTTCTATCCCCTTTCCTGACTAGGTCAGTGAGAAAGGTAGTTTCACCGTCTTAGAGCTGGCTACAAAACCCAGCAGCTTTTCTTCCGAAAGGGGAAGACTTAAATTAGGTCTGAGCATGAAAATCCTTCACTTTGTCAGCTAACAGGGACAAACTTGGTAGGAAACAGAGAAAAACTGACGCTTGGTTAGCCTGGGTTTGCAGTCTCATTTGGGATGAGGGGCAGACCAGATAGACAGTTAACATGGAGATTCTAGAAATCAGAGAGTCATATAATAGCTGACATAAATTCTCTACATATCTCAGGCTGACTGGGAAAATATACACATGAGTCGGGGGGGACTTAAGAGAACCCAGTGAAAAGTGAAAGCCAAGGGAGGTACTACTGTCGCAATTTTGAAGGCACTCCCTAACCCCGCCTCCACAGACATCTATGTGTAGAGGGTGGAAGCCTATTGGGCTTGAGGTATTTGAGCACAATTTTTGCCAAATTCATTTGTGGACCAACAAAGGGGCTTTGCCAATGTAGGGGCAACTCCTTGGAAGCCAAACTAAAGACATAAGAATTATAGTAAAAAGCTAAGCAGAGATTTCAATGGCCACACACTGCAAAGGAGACAGATTTTGCAATTTAAATATGGGTAAGTTACTAAAATTTTGAAAAACCCACAGAATCTAGAGTTGTCGCATTATGGGTTTTTTGTTTTTGTTTTTACGTTTAGCTTTCAACAAAAAATGAGGACATATGAAGGAAACAGGAAAGTGTGATCCATACTCAAGAAAAAAGCAGTTCATTGAAACTGACTCTGAGCAGATCCTACATGGGATTTAACAGACTTCAAAGCAGCTATTAAAAGTATGTTCAAAGGATTAAGCAAAATATGATGGCAATGACTCAATACATAGGGAATTTTAGTGAGGATAAAATGAACCAGATGGTTATTCTAGAGTTGAAAAGTCAATAATAAAAATAAAAAATTCACTGGGAATTCTCAACAGCCAATTTGAGATGGCAGAAGAAAAAAATCAGTATGTCTGAATAATGATTAATATAAATTATCTAATCTGAATAGCAGAGAGAAAGACGATTGAAGGAAAACAAAGTGTTTCAGAGCCATATAGGACAATATCAAGTGTCCTAACACATATGTAATTAGAGTCATAGAAGGAGAGATGAAACAGAGGGGGACAGAACAAATATTTGAAGAAACAAAGACCAAAAACTGCATATTTGATTTTTTAAAAATTTCCCCAAATTAATCTACACATTCAAGAACTTTAAAACCTTAATACGATAAATACAAAGAAACACCCAACTAGGCATGTCATAATCAAACTGCTGAAAGCCAAAACAAAGAGAAAAGTAGGAAAGCAGTGATTGAAATCAGTAAGGAAAAAGCCCCAAACTTATCACATGCAGGGACCAATAATAGAATTAATGGCTCTTGTCTCACTAGAAACAATGGAGATCGGAAGACATATTCAAAATACTGAAAGAAAAAACAGTCCACTAAGAATTCTACAGTCATTGAAAATATCATTCAAAAATAAAAATGAAAAAAAGAAAAACCAGAATTCATGGCAAGTAGATTCGTTTTATATGAAATTCTAAAGTAAGTCCTTCAGGCTGAAAGAAAATGACACCAAATAGTAACTTCACTCCATGGGATGGAAAGAAGAGCATAGGAAATGGTAAATATATGGGTCAATATAAAATATATACATTTTTTTTCTTTTTTCTTCTCAATTTCTTTAAGAACATGAAATTCTTTAAACCATTAATTGCGGCACTGTTCTGTTGGGTATGTTATAGGAGATCATTCATGTGTCTGTTTTTTGTCTACTTTTTCTTTTTCACAACTTACTCCAGCACATCCTTTCCTTTTGCTATTATTGTCAATAATAACACAATATATATTCTTTATATATGTAATACATATAATAAACTGCATACATAGAAAAAATAGAAACATTGGAGTTAGCCAACAAGGACATTAACTCTTTTTAACATATTTAAGAATAGAGAAAGAGATGAAGGAACTACATGAAAAGATGAATAATTTCATCAAAGAATTAAAAATCTAAAAAAAATAATAACTTAAAAATATAACATCAGAAATTAAGAATGAATTTGATGAGACTGAAAACTTACTGGATACCAAGAAAAATAAGATTCGTGAATTGGAAAATAGGTCAATAGAAAATTTCTAAACTGAACCATAGGAAGGAAAAAAAGTAGGAAATACAGAAAGAAAAGTATTAGAAATCATAAAAAAATATATTTAGTTACAATTTTTAACACTAGAAACCTAACATCACAAATTTAAATGCTAATTTAAAAAAACATGCAAGTGTGAGAAATAACATGAGTGAATTTCTGTATAATCTGGGAATGGGGAAAACTTTTCTTAACTATGACTCAAAATTAGAACCAATAAGGAAAAAAAGTGATATATTTTATGTCATAAATGTAAGAATTATGCTGCATTGGAAACAGTAGCATAAGAAAGTATGGACAGAGGACAAACTGAGAAAATATTTGCAATTTATATTATAAATGGTTAATAGATTTTATATGTGGGACATTTTCAGCCTAATAAGGATAATAACTATAATGAATTAAAACTCATTAATATGTTTAAATTCGTATAAATTCTTGATACTTAACACAAATACTTATTTATGACCTAAGAATGCTAGTGAACCAACTCATTTTTAAATCCGGTAAATAAAGGGAAAGAACCAAGTGTCTATTCTGCTTTTCTTATACAAATTGTACATGTAGTAAATAATTGGTTCATGGGAGGAATTTCTCTTTATAAGAATACTTCAGCTGATAAATGAAGGAATGATAGAATTAGAACATCACTCTTTGGCAGCCCATAATGAACGAATGGATCTAGGCAATACCCATCAGTGGCTGTTAACATCACACAATCAGACATTATGTAGCTCTGATGTAACTACACAACGTCATCTATGAAATACTCTTGCCAGAAAATAAAAATAAATGTGATCAAATCTGTATACCTAACTAAAAGGTGAAAGAGGAACATGGAGATACCATGAGATGTGAAAAGCAAAACCCAGGCTGTGGGTAATTCTACAGGACAAATAATCAAATTTGCTCAACAAATGCATTGGAAAAGAAAAATAAGAAATGTAAGACAGCCTTCAGATTAAAAGGGAACAGACTGGTCAGAGGCAGGTGGTGGGGAGTAGGCAAAATGAGTGAAAGTGGCCAAAAGGTACAAGCTTCCAGTTATAAAATAAATAAATTCTGGGGATGTAATGTACAGCATGGTAACTAAAGTTAAAAATGTGTTTAAAAGGGCTTCCCTGGTGGCACAGTGGTTGAGAGTCCGCCAGCCGATGCAGGGGACACGGGTTCGTGCCCGGGTCCGGGAAGATCCCACGTGCCGCGGAGCGGCTGGGACCGTGAGCCATGGCCGCTGAGCCTGCGTGTCCGGAGCCTGTGCTCCGCAACGGGAGAGGCCACAACAGTGAGAGGCCCGCGTACCGCAAAAAAAAAAAATTAAAGTGTTTAAAAGTTGCTAAAAGAGCACATCTTAAGGGTTCTTATCATAAGAAAAAAATTTTAACTGTGTGAAGTGATGGATGTTAACGGAATTTACTGTGGTGATCATTTTACAATATATACATATATCAAATCATCATGTTGTATACCTAAAATGAATACAATATGTCAATTATATCTCAATAAAACTGGGAAAAAAAGGTCAAAGAACACACTATGCCTTTAGACAGGGTAGTAGCATGTAGTTAGACTGAGATTATCCAGATTATATTATCCAGATTATTCCATTCTATTACCGGTACTATTACTCTGTTATTATAGTCTATACTACTTCTATTACCACACCTCCTCCTCCTTCTACTACCTTTCCTCCTTCTTCTCCTACTACTGCTTCTAACAAGGACATTAACCGCCCCCAAGGCTTTTGTTGTAATCTGGGAAATTAAAGCCATATTGTACTTTTTAGAACTAATCCTAACAACTACACATTTCAGACACATTAAAGTCTCACAGTCTGAAGCACTGTGGGATCCAGTAGCGTCAAATGATGGAAACCTGGATGACAATAACCCAAGGCTTGACTCAGAGAACTGCGTTTCTTGGAATAACCCTAAAACTAACCTAAAAGGAAACCCTGTCAAGTGAAAATGAAAAAAGAAGCAAATGCCAAGCAGTGTGTTACATTTCTACCCTCATCCACAGCCTCAGAGCACTAGCTCACACAAAGGAACAAGGTATAGTGAAGAGAAGAGTCCCTTCTCAGCTAGGCACTCCAGGAACATGGGGACAGGATTTAGACACACTGTTTTGTGAGCAGGCAGGGAGGAGAATGACTCTGCAGACAACAGAAAGGAAACAGAAAGAGGTCCCAACCACCTCTGGTCCCTCAGCATTTTCATATTTAGATTCTCATACACCACTTCAATTTGCATTTGTTCGTGTATTGCACATACTTGCACTCATGTGTGCTTTGCTTACCCAACCAGCCTGTAAACCTGAAGATCTCCCAGAGTTGTGAGAGGGAAATGGCAAGAGAGAGAGGAGAAGGAGTGAAGATCAAAAGAATAAAGGGGAAAAAGATGTCATGAGGGGGGATTTGACAGGGCTTTTGAGTGACAACTGCCCATCTAAGTATCTGCCCCTTAGCTTTATACTAGGCTTACATTTTTGATCACTCTGTGGTGAAAGAGTTCTTTCCCTTTCTGTTTTTCTCTTTTCTATTTTGCTCCCTTTGTACCCAAACACACAATACCAGAACCATTTCTCTAACATCGAGGCCATTGTTTTTTCCATCTGGTCCGGCAGATCAAGAGCAAAGTTACAGTCAGAAGACTGGGAAATGGACAACCACAAAGCATGTATACTTGGCTTCTGCCTCCCCAGTGATTTGCAGTTTTTAGTAGTTACAAGCTTGGCCCTTTATTTTAAGAAATACACTTTCCCTCAAAGGCAACACCACTCTCCTTTCTGAATGGCACTGTACCTCTTCTCCACTGCTGTCTTTATGTTGAGCCATTCCCACCTCCTATTTCCTATACGGCACATTAATCCATGTTGTCAATTCTCCATGGAATAAACACTAGGTCCTCACATATGCAGTAGCATAGTTTACAGTTTTAGGAAGAAGACCCAAAATCTTTGTCTAAAGCCAAGGTCAGTGTGTACTTGTGCTAATGTGTGGCACATGTTTTGTTGGGCTCCATATCAGGCAGACACAAAAAGAGAGGGCGGAAGACTCATTTTCAATGAGACCTGAGATATAGAGTTCACTCATTATTATTTTTACTATTCATAATGAAAAGTACCATTTTCCAAACTCTTACTCTTGGGCAGGAACTATGCTAAGTGCTTTACACAGATTATCTCATCTAACCGTCAAAATAACGGTACCTGTGAAGGAGTTCCTATAATTATCCGTATTTGTTATATCAGGAAACAAAAACTTAGGGACTTAGAAGAACCCGGCGAAGATGAAATATATAGTGAATGACAGAGCCAACATTCAAATCCAGGCCACCTGATGCCAAAATATATGTAGGCAAACACTGTTCTATACAGGTCTTCTCATTTCTCTTCACTCAACCCCCACCATCCCAACCTATCCCCAAATGAAGTATTTTTTCCTTGGAAAACAGCAATGGGAATGGGGCATTGTTAAGGTAGAGGTAGAAGAGATCCTGCTCTATAGCTGGACTGCCCAACACCATGCATGGTCTTATCTCTTGAGAAGTGGAGAGGAAGTAATAAATCCATACCTTTTGTTTGTCCTGGGCAGCTCCATGCCTTCTTTAGCATAGCGTTCATGAGTTAGTTTTTGCTGTGCTTTTTTCATATAACACCAGGTCACTTTGTCCCTGAGTTAAAAACATTCCATTTCCAGTGCATTTTCCATTTGGCTTTCGTTTCCGTCTTTTCCATTAGTATAAATGGAAATCATTTATTTTAGGACCAACTAATTTAGGGTAGGCATTACTGTCATCATTTTCCCGATGGGCTCAGAGAATGTACATGCCAGGCCCCAGGTGAAATTCTTTTCTAGCCAGAAAGCTACTAGAACTTTAACCTAGGATTCCTGCCTTCAAAGGCAGCCTTCTAAATCAAGAATGAGTGAATGCTACACATTCAGCAGCCTCCTTGGTACCTTTCCTTGCCTTATACTAAATATATCCAAATCCACTTTGATAAGTCCCCCCAAACTGCTCTGATTCCTTTGCCTCCCATCTCAGTGAATGGCACCACCATTCAGGTGTGCTTGCCAGACACATGCATGATTTTTCTCTCCCTGACTCATACTGCCATTGTTCTAGATCCACTCTATTACCAAGTCCTACCTGTTTAACGCTCAAAGCTCAAATTCGTCATCTTCTTTCTACATCTACCCAAACTATCACTCTGTCTCCTCTGGGCTACTGGTCTCCTAACTTGTCTCCACCTTCTCCTTCTCATCCCCCTTCACTTCATTCTCATACTGAAGCCAGGACCAGCTTTTTATAACACAAATTCAATCAGGCTATAAATGTCATGCCATCCTTTGGTTGAAAATACTTTGATGTCTTCCCAAGGCACTTAGATAAAAATCCAAACCTCAAACATGGCTGACAAAGTTCAGCATGATCTGGTCCTTACCGTATCTCCCACCTCATCCCTTAATTCTGTACCGAAGTCCCACTGGCATCTTCCTATGTCCTCAAACACTACATAGCCCTTCATATCAGCTGTTCCTTGTCTCTGGATCACTCACAAACCTTCCACCTCCTAAATGGTGTTAATATCTACTAATCTTCAGACCTCAGCTCAGGTGTTGCTTTCTCAGAGTCAATTTTCCTGACTTCTATTATATTCTCTCACAAAATCACTGTAGTCTTTACCACTTATCGCTGGTGCAATTTTACATGTATTCTGGCACATGGCTGGCTCAGAACACATACTTGTTGAACAAATGAGAGGTGAACGAATGCATGTGCTTCCTTCCCCCTCCCAGACATGCTTACCATTTGTCTGAATCTGTAGGTTGTAGATTTTCGTCTGAATGCCCTCTGGGTACAGGGTGAAGCTACACTCATACTTCCCAGTGAGCAAGGAGGACATGTTCCTTAAGTGCAGAGTCCACTTTGACACATTCCTGGGAGCTTCTCTGAAAGCCACCAGCGACTCACAGGGGCTCCCACTGGCACAGTAAAAGCCACGCTGGGGATGATAAAGGCAATCAGGTCCAACTTATCAGTGACCTTGGACCACTGCAACTGCACCAAGAAGCCTTTCTTCTGTGTTTGGCAGGTCAGGTTGACATCAGAACCAGGTAATGCATAAATGTCTTCTTCTGCATTGAACGTTTCTTCCAATACTCCTGAAAAGGAAGGACGTGAGCCATCAGTTTGCATGATTCACACAGAGTGACTCAATGAGAAACCTTGGTTACTTTGGTGAAGTGAGGGAGCAGCTGGAACTTTCCTCCCTGGCTGACTTAGAGAGAGCTTGTTCCTGATCTAGACAGAGAAGCATAAGACTCAATACAAATGAGGAGGCATTTGCTTAAAGACACTAGAGGAAATTATTGACTTTTGAATGTCTATCACTTTGTCTATTGGTCTGTCCAAAAAATAATGCAAGTTCTCTGACTACCTGTGAAAAAAATTAAGCCTATTTAAAGATTGGAGCCCACTAGCAAGTTTATTATGACAACTACTCTTACAATGAATATAATTGGCTTTTTTTGTTTATGAATCAAAAGCACATAACATATAATAACACACAAATGTTATTTTCTGAAACTGAAAAATAACTAATATGCGTATGTTTTTAAAAATATATGTTTACAAGAGGATTTTACGTAGGTTATTTTGTTTAATCCTCTGCACACACCAAAGGGTGATTTTTCTGTTTGTTTTTAAAAATTTATTTATTTATTTATTTATTTATTTTTGGCTGTGTTGGGTCTTTGTTGCTGCATGCAGGCTTTCTCTAGTTGCAGTGAGCATGGGCTACTCTTTGTTGAGGTGCGCGGCTTCTCATTGTGGTGGCTTCTCTTGTTGTGGAGTATGGGCTCTATAGGCGCATGGGCTTCAGTAGTTGTGGAACACGGGCTCAGTAGTTGTGGCACACGGGCTCAGTAGTTGTGGCTCACGGGCTCTAGAGCGCAGGTTCAGTACTTGTGACGCATGGCTTAACTGCTCTGCAATATGTGGGATCTTCCCAGAAAAGTGATCAAACCCGTGTCCCCTGCATTGGCAGGCGGATTCCTAACCACTGTGCCACCAGGGAAGTCCAAAGGGTGATGTTTGTTAACACTGTTTATCAAAGAGGAAACTGAGGCACAGAGAGATTAAGTGATTTGCTTAAAGTCACACCTCAGTAAAAGAACATTAATTTGGTTGTCTAGAGTCTGTGCTCCTTCTATAACCTTCATGACCTCCAAACTGCCTTCCAAATTGGTTGAGAAGAGTAAGAAATTTGACATTCAATATCAGAGGATCAAAAGGGCCATCATTTCCATGTAGTTAGGGTGCCTGAGGAAAGGATGGGGAAAAAACAGCGGTAGAGGTTTCCACTAAAGATAACCCGCTGGTCAGCATCATTTATAATCAACACTGAAACACTAGACATGAAAGAAGATTCCCTCCCATCAGCTCTCTGACCAAACGGTACAGGACACTTACAGTATGTTAAGCACTGAGCCGTTGACATGCCTTCAATAGCGTAGGTCTCAGTTTTAGAATTAACATGGAATACTGTTACAGGAATGATATATTATTGTGACAAGTACCACTGAAGCTCACAAAGGAAAAAGATAAAAAGATGACAAGCAACTGAGAAAAAAACAGGCTCCAAAGGTACTGGACAAACGGGAGTTACTACACTTTTACGAATGCAAAATTTGGGTAGGCAGAGGTTACTGCAGCTTAACGTAGCTCCCTGTGAGCTCACCTTTGCCTGGTAATACATCTCTGATCCTATCTACAGCATTATATTCCAAAGTCTCCTTTGATTTAGAAATTCTCCTTTAAAAATCTTCATAACTATATCTGAAAAGCAGAGCTAATTCTTAAGACACTCGGGCTCACTCTAATACCCTCGTGCTACGGAATGCAGAACAAATCTCTCCTCCTGCTGTTTTTAAATAGGCCCTTTAGGCACTGGTCCCCGCTGTCATAAGGACCCTACTTTGTCTCCCAGGTCCATACCTACACATGCCTCATTAAAATTCAACGTATGTTCAGCTCCCAAAGATCTTAGTATTTGGAGGAGAAATTCTTGGCTATATCCAAAAGAGAAAGTATTTGAGAAAGAGAAAAGGTTGAGCCAGGAGCTCTGAGTCTTGATGGCTTGTGATTTTTCTAGTATTCCGGAGTTATTCTGACTATCACTTGGAGAGCATTTCATTTGCAAGAAGCACAATTTCCCAGTTACTCCGAGAGACCCTCTTAGAAAGAAAATGGGTGAAAATGTCTCAGAGCAGTGGCACAAACCACCCACTCCCTTCTTGTTTTTAGTGCTCATTTGTAATCCTTTCTAGACTCTTAACATCTCTCTGAGAGCTGCCACTTAAACACATAGCTGAAAACCTTAATAACAGTCTGCCTTTGGTGATCAATTTCGGCAGTAGCCACAAGGCATTTTAAATAAACAGAGGCCCCATTCCCCCCAAAGCAGCCGATCTGACAAGAAAGGACAACCAGAAGCCTTACCCCTGACAAAATGTATCTGGATGATGGAATAGACAGCACAGTATGTCCATTTTCCCCCCATAGTCTCCTGAAGGCCTCACACCAGCATTTCCATAATGATCACAGAAGTCAATAGATGCCTTTAACTAAGCAAACTCCAGCCACCCTGTTCGTGCTGAAAAAACGCCGCATCTACCAAACGCCTGTGTCTGTTTATCACTTGGCAAGACCCCGGGAAATGAAACGTAGACAGGAAAGTAATGTGGTTCAGAGCTGAGTATAACCTTCAACAGAACAATGTTGAAATTGTTCTCTGAAATCTTGTGTATCACCTTCGTTAAAAGCATTTTTAGTATCCAAAGATTCTCTCCTTCAGGATCTGTGTGTCAGTCAAGCTGCTTCTGAAATCCACACAAAGGAAGTCATGCGGAGCAGTTCATAATCTGCTTTTTATACATTTCTTTTCAAGAGCACAAAGTCATTTAACAAATGTGAGCTCAGTGTCTTTCATAATAGTTTTTCTGTTCAATTTTAAAATATGTTTTCTTTCCAGAATTGCTTCAGGGTGAAAGAACAAAGAATTAACAGGTTTAATTTTAATAAAATCTGAGAAGTAACAGAGGGTAGCTCCAGCTAAGAAATGGAATTTTAACGTCTCCCTTCTTTCAGGGAAACCCACATTCCCTGGAGGTGAGGAGGCGAGGGCTCCTTTTCCACCCTGTGTCTGGGATAGGCTGGTGGTCAAGTAGGGAATTCTCCCACCCTGCTGGCGGGAGGTCTGTTTTGATGATGACAGAAAAGCGTGTCTTTGCCTCAGCAAAGATCATGTAGAATAAGACAGAAACAATCAGAATCCAAAGGCAGAGAGAATCTCCCACCTCAGCTGGTTACCAGGCCCTGTTACATCCACCCACTTACTTCCATTTACTGAGGACCGGATTTCAGGGAAGTGACTCCTTGGTAAAAATCCCTGGTTATTCGCAGAAGGACATGATGACTGTTCCCTGTCAGACACAGCTGTATTGGTTTTCTACCTTGGGGTAAAATAGGCCGTCTTTACCTGCCAACATTAAGAAAAGAAACATTAGGCTGGAACTACAGCATAAGTTTAATGAACAAAGAACAAAAATGAATTAATATGTACCATCTTATGAACAATTGGTGAAATATTCTGTGACCCTAATCTCATTACTACCAGCAAGGCTAAAGACAAATGAGAAGACTGAGTTGTATTCCTGAGATGGTTACTCTTTTGAGGTCAGGGAGAGATAATTCTGACCAGGTCATCATCATGTATCATGTCATCATGTATCATGACATCATGGGTGTACTGATCTGTCCTATGCAAGGACTGGGGGGGGGATATGGATGATGCTAAGATATAAAGCATCACTCTTGCCATTCAGGAGATTAGAATTACCTGGGAGAAGACATTTGCATATGGTGAAATAGGGCTACTGTCTTCCTGGACATCCAGGCTACCCTCTACACCACCCCTACAAATATTTGCCATGACAATTGTCATACTCATTACTACTCAGCTAATGATGTTTCCTGCAGCGGCCAGAAAATGGAGTTACTGATTTCCTACTCCAGGGATCCCAAACTTTTATTCCTATCCCCTACTACCACCTCCACAGTAGGTCTCAGGTCCCTGGAGGTGTTGGGTCAGTTGGGGCTGACAGGGATATTTTCAGGGAGGGCTGGGGAGTTCAAAGTCTTTGATTGAAAGGCAGGAAGAAACATCACTGCTCTCGATGCCTTCATATCTGCCCCTTTCCTCCTAGAAATTCTAGTAAATCACGATAATGGAGTATAGAGGCAAAAACAGGCCGGAAGATATAGTAAGAAGACCCTGATCTATAGGTTGGTGTCCCTATTAAACTGGGAGACATTACAAGCCTGGGGAGGGATTTCAGTTACTTTACTCCACATGTCATATTAAGAGGAATCTACCTAAGTAGAAACCAATAAGAATTTAAATTTATTGAATTCTCTAAGAAAATATCCTCCCCCTTGAATCATCTAGAGGTCTCTTATCTCTTATTGCCTGAAGGTGAAGCAACTCTTCAAATAAATCCCTCAGATTCAGAAAAAGGGAAATCCTCACTTGTTTTCCAGAGCTACAGAGTAACTTTTAATGGAATCCATGCCTGGGGTTGGGATGCCCAGGGCCCCATTTAGTGGCTACTGGGCAAATTTGCCCATCCTGGGCGTGGTTTTTATACTTCCGTGGCCTAGAGTCATCAGATTGGACTGATTTTCCTTTGAGATTCACCCAGGCTCTAATAGAAGAAAAATTTCAGATGCCCACAGAATATTAATTGTGCTCACCTGGCGTCCTGCAGCTAAGAGCCCGGCGCCAGCCCCTCCATGGCTGTTTGCATGCAGCAGGTGGCAGCAACACCCCACAGACCAGCACTGCTAGCCCAGTGACGGGAATTGCCCTCACTGCTTTTCAATCCTGGGAATATTTTCTAAAGGCCCTTTCAGCCTGAGGGTAGGCATTCTCTATACTTAAAAATAACTCTTCTATGGAAGTCATGTCAATCTCTTCTATTATCCTCCCTGCTCACTAAATCCCAACTGCATGGTGTTTCTTCTGCCTTAGATTAGAGTCTACTGCATATAAAGAGAAAACAGAAGCAGTCAGTTTCACACACAAAAAGAAATCTTGAACTTCAGAAGCAAATTCAATTATTGACAAAGTGAAGCAGGGGCACACATTATTTCTGCTACAGGCAAGACATAATTGTGTGTTTTGGACAAACTTTTTAAATGCTCCATCTAAACACTTACCCTCAAGGAGATTAAGGACATTTTCAGAAATAGGAAGTTGAGCAAAAGGTAGTCTTATTTTTTGTGGTTTTCAGAGAGGTTAACTCAAATATTATTGATTTGTCTTGGATTTTATTCTTTTTTTTTTTAACATCTTTATTGGGGTATAATTGCTTTACAATGGTGTGTTAGTTTCTGCTTTATAACAAAGTGAATCAGTTATACATATACATATGTTCCCATATCTCTTCCCCCTTGCATCTCCCTCCCACCCACTCTCCCTATCCCACCCCTCCAGGCGGTCACAAAGCACCGAGCTGATCTCCCTGTGCTATGCGGCTGCTTCCCACTAGCTATCTACCCTATGTTTGGTAGTGTATATATGTCCATGCCTCTCTCGCGCCCTGTCACAGCTCACCCTTCCCCCTCCCCATATCCTCAAGTCCCGTTCTCCAGTAGGTCTGTGTCTTTATTCCTGTCTTACCCGGATTTTATTCTTTAACTACTTATATAAAAAAATAAGAACGTGGAGTGTTATACTGTTGTACATGTTTCTCTCCCAAAATGTTTAGGAAACATGCTGCTTGATGTTTCAGTTAATCAAAAAATATGTATTTAGTGCCAACTCTTAAGGGATTACTGAAGAGGCATAGTTCTAGGTGATTTTAAATACAAATGAGGAAATAAGCCCTTAAGGCACTTATCGTTTTGCTGGGGAGAAAATATCCATGTGCACCAAAGAGTCAGGTAACAAAAAGCACAGAATTAAATGAGTAGGTAGCACAGGTCTTTAGAAAAGGGGATGACCTCCTAGGGATCAGGTGGGCTAGGAACATCTCAAGCGTGGAATCTTAACTTGGCTTTATATTGTAGAAGTGAGTCTGGTGGAAACCATAAGGTAAGTCATTCCAGGCAGAGCCAACCCTTGGGAGTACTGAAGTTCAAGGCCAATTCAGTGAGTCAGCTGTTATCATGAAGCAGAGGCTTTATTGGGGAGCTTGGGGCAAAGTCATGCTAGGGATGAGCTTAGATTCTGGAGGGCTTCGAACTCTAGGCTATAGATTTTTTTTCTTCATGTCAGAGAGAGTTATAGGATTTTCAACAAAAGAGTAACATATTTAAAAGTAACATTTTAGTAGGATGAATTAGGTGAATTAGTAGGTGGACATGTGAAGGTTGAATAAAAGAAGGGAGAAAAAAAGAGGCAGGAGACCTGTTAGGAATTCTGCATTTCTTTAGGCACCTAAGGATGAGAGCTTTCCTATTGGCAATTGCCAAGTATGATAGGGGCATGGACATTGCAAAGAACGGAGGTACGGCTTGGTGTCCAGTTGGACATGGAGTCAAAATCTCCTTTGAATTTTCATACATCAGAATTAGGAGGAAAGAAAAACCATCATAGAGCTGGATTCCTGATGGAAGAAGAATGGATTCCTGCTCCCTTCCCTTCCCCAGGAGCAATCGTCAGGGATCACTGGACTCTGAACTAGAAGTGAGGGATGACCTATTAGGTACAGGTAGAGGCCCTGCCTCCATGAGAATGAAGGTCCTCCTTTTGGCTTTCACTCACATTTTATGAATTTTAAGAATTATCATCTAATGGAAGAGAAAGAACTTCATGAGACTTTCCACACAGCAAGTTGTTTTATCACCATCATTCCCACCATGCTCAATCCATCCAGTAAAGACTGATTTTAATGTAACACATTTTTGTAGTGACAGCATCAATATCTGCTCATTATAAGAAAACACTTTAAAAGGGTAACAAAGAAAATAAAAACCAGTTGGAATCCTAACCGCCCAAAGACAACCAAAGTACTTATATTTTGTCTTACATCTTTCTAGACATTTACATAAATATGTTATATGAAGAAACTGGATTTTTACTACTTTTACTGCATGTACTCTAACCTGTGCTTTTTCTCACTTCATAATATATTGTAGACATATATACATGTTATAAAACAAAGATAAACGTCTTCCTTTAAAATAGTTGCATAATATATTATTCTACAGATGTCCAGAAATATATATTTTAAGAGAAATTTTAGAATATTTTTTACTTTGAGAAATAGAATTACAAAATTCAATTGAATAATGATAGTAAGTAATCTTTGAATTTTTCTTTTCAGTGGCAAGTTGAAATAAGGAGAGGGAGAGAGAGAGAGAGAAAGAGAAAGAGAGAGAGAGAAAGAGAGATCAATCCTGATTTTGCCAAAGCTCTGGGAAGCTAATGACTCAATAATAACTCAATAATGGTGACTTTTGCAGAAAAACACTTGAAAAACCATTAACATCTCTAGGGTTAAGTCAGCAGAGTGAGCATTAGAAGAAGTATTTTAAATTCTACATTCTACCTGGTTTCAAAGCAATGAAATTTATTTCAAATGTGTCTTCACATTCAATGGAGAAATTTAAAGAACACCTTGAAAAACTGAGAAGTGTTCAACTGATTTTAGAGCTTAATGAAAAGATAGTGTGGAGCAAAAATCACACACCCTGGTTTTTCTGTAGACTGCTACAAACATATTCTTAACCACGTTACATTTTTACAACTACCGATTCACGTAGAGATACTGTGTTGCTACACCTGGTGAAAACAATAGGCTAGGGAAAGTCAGCCAAGGACTGGATCTGACCTTTGTCAGTAATCCCCCTCTTCCTTTCCCCCAATAATTTGCCTTTAAATGGAGTTCTAAGTTTGAGAGTAAGTGAGAAAGGGAAAGAGAGGGAGAGAGACCATGCTGGTGTTTTCCCTCCCTCCCTCCTTCCCTCCCTTCCTTTCTCTCTTTCTTGTAGTGATGTTGCTTAATGCAACCTTAATTAAGTAGCGCTAATGGGAAATAGGAGATTATGATTAACAGCATTTCCAGGGTAACCGAGAGCTAAACCAAATTATTTTCTTGGAGGAGGAACAATTGTAATGGGGAGAGGAAATGGTGGGATGGAAAGATAGTCCTCATTGCTGAACATCTTTTGTTTTTTTTTTTTTGCGATACGCGGGCCCCTCACTGTTGTGGCCTCTCCCGTTGCGGAGCACAGGCTCCGGACGCGCAGGCTCAGCGGCCATGGCCCACGGGCCCAGCCGCTCCGCGGCATGTGGGATCCTCCCGGACGGGGGCACGAACCCGCGTCCCCTGCATTGGCAGGCGGACTCTCAACCACTGCGCCACCAGGGAAGCCCCTGAACATCTTTTTTAAAAGGTATTACTTCTCATTTCTGGCTCAATAAAAACTTTGTAATGGACATTATTTCATTTTATTTGGTGATTGAGATTCTTACAGAGACCAGGGACATTGTTCTGAACCTCAGACCCCAGCGTGGAACATAAGAATATAGAGGATAGTTGTAAATAAAAATCTACTCCCTCTTTTAGAGAAGAAGTCTAACTTTCGAAAGATTTGCCTCTTTTGTGGAAGAGTCAAAAACAGAGGCGTGAACGCACACGAAGCTTGTATATTTTCTGCCAAGATCTATAAAATGTTGGAGCTAGAAGTAACTATAGGATCATCCAGTATAGACAGAACCCTTCATCTTACAGATGAAAAAAACTGAGGCCCGAGAGGTAAAATTGCCTTGACCAAGGTCAAACGTTTTGTTATAAAGAATCCTGTACTACTTGTTATACTGAGTCTTATTTCAACATGATTAAACTTCAACATCTTGACAAGGAAGCAACAATCTAGAAAACATAGGTTTTTTTTTTTTAATTCCCATGACATTTTTCTCTACTAACCTGCACCTGTATGTCACAGAGGAAACAACAGTGAGTGATTTATATGTATATATTTGTATACGTATGTGTGTGTGTGTGTATATATATATATATATATATATAGTCACACACATATATAAACACATACATATATATTTGTTCTAAAAGTTTCTGTTTGTGTATTTGTTTGCTTGCTTGCTTTTCAAGTTAATTTCCTGGAGGAATTCTGACTACTTCTTTGGGTGAGACCAGGCATGCTATTTTTTAATGGAAGTTACTGAATTAACCTCACTCTGGTGTTATATAATTCAGCATCAGTTTTATCCTATTTTCACTGTTCTTTAGCCATTTATTATTTATTTTCCCCTCTGGTTTTGCTCAGGGAACGACTACAGGTCTCCTATTTACATCTCCAAGCAATTCTCTTTCTCTTTTCAGTTTCTCGTTTCTCCTTTATCCCCAATACACTCAACCAGTGCTGAATGGGGAAGCTGCTCTAATGACCCAGCACCTGGCTAGGAAGGCACATCTCTAGGAGAACGCTGATGCAAACAAATGTATGTGGAAAACACTGTGTGTGGAGAGTCCTCTGAAGGAAGCTGAAGATCCTCAAACCTTTTTTTCCCCTAAAACAAAATCATGTTTTGTCACTTTTGAGAATGTTAGAAAAGCTTTCTTTCCCCTAAAACAGAATCATGCTTCATTGCTTTTGAGAAAGTTAGAATCTACTTGAAATTAGGAGTATTTGTATCAATTTCAGTCACAGAACAAAGTCTAACCACAGTCACAGAACAAAGAAACCTCAGAAGAACCAACCGCCTTATTTTACGTATGAGGAATCCGGTGGCCAGGAAAGGGAAATGATGGACTTGAAGTCACAGAGTTATTTATACCATAAATATTGAACTCCAGGGTTTGGCTTTACCTTGGGCTACCCTTTTTTCCCCCACAGAAACAAAGATTAATCATATCACAGATGTTGCTATGTACGTGGCCATGAGTAAAAGACAACAAAACCAGGCTGAAATGTGGATGCTGGGTTGTCAACCAGATTCACTCCCCAGCAAAGGAATTCATCCCCACCCATGCCAACCTCACAGCACACGTAACTCAGACGCGTGCCTCTATGACAGAAAACTGCTCAGAGACCCCGGAGAGTTACTTGTGAGAGGTGCAAACCTCAAATGCCAGTTCTGTAAATGTCCAAGCTCCTTTATTCATATGTGTCTAGGTCATACACATGCTTGAGAGGAACCCAGCACCTCACCGCAGCTCGCCTACCCCCCGCTCAACACTCCATCTCTCACCACAGTCCTGCCCCCTCTTACCTTTCTGTCTCTCAGGCTCTTCATGTTCATTAAACTCCAGGTTGTTTGCATTTACCGTTTTCTCTGCTTGGAACGCTCTTCCACAGGCTTGTTACATGACTGGATTCTTTCATTCTGGGGTTGTTCAAATGCCCTTTCCTCTGTGAGGCCTTTCCTGACCCCTGTGACTAAATCTTCCCCCGCCAAGCGCCCTCCTCCCACCATGGGTCTCTGTCACATCAATAGCTGTATTTCCTTCGTCATGCTTATCACTGTAAGTTTCTTATTTTCTCGTAGGTATACTGTCACTTCCCACTAGAACGCAAGCTCTGTGAGGACAGGGTCTCTGCACCTTGGCAAACATCCTCTCTATCCGCCTTTGCCCTCCAGCTGCTGTGGCGGCAACTGGCAGCTCACATCTACAGCCTGAAGGCACCTCTCCCCAGCTGCCCTGAACACCTCTTACTTTCTGAGTTGGGCATCTCCGGGGCCGGGACACAGTATGTCATCCACTCTGACACATGCACAACGTTGGAAGTACAAGGGAGTTAATGCCCCACGGGGTGACACTTGACCAATGGGGAGCAGGGGCTGGTGCATAAATCCGTCTTCTTCTGACGTTCAGGTGGTTGATTCTCAGGTGCTCTACCCAACTCCTCAGAGGGCACCCAGAGGGCCCCTGCCACATTTGTCCACAGTGTTAGCTGCTTGATGATGCACCCTTGGATTGGCTTTCCCTCCTTCTTTACTTTATTCTTTTCAGTCCCCGATTCCTGTTCCAGAGGATAATATCCTCAAGTAACTGTAAGAAGGCCCTGGTCTCAGCTGTGCTTTTGGAGGAATGCGTACAAAGGCTGTCTCCTTACTCACTGTTCTATCTCCAGCCCCCATGGATACTATATGAATGTTTTTGGGTGAAACTCTCTTGACTAAGAAATACCACTTCCCATATTCATCTCACAACATACACAAAATTGAAAAAAACTAGTCAAGTCATCCTAAAAATAAGATATCCTTCACCCTGATGGGCTTCTCAACAAATATTGGGCTCCAGCTCTATGTCAGGCACTAGGGTTGATCTACAGAGCAAAGATAGAGAACCCTTTCTCTCCCCTGATGCCTTTTCAGATTATCACGGAGAGGAGTGACCACTGTAAGAATCAGGAGTTCAAGGACCCTCACTGGATCTACCACAAATTACGACCTTTAGGTCCCCTATGAAGTATATTAGACTAAGGAAATTAGCAGTTCGTAAAAGAGCAGACAATATATACCTTGACAAAGTGAATATAAATTTAGACATTTCATGGCTGACTTGCCAAGTGCTCAAATCAACTGTAGAAGATACATAAATCCTCGTTATATGAGCCATGGAATTCAATAGCAGTACTTAAGATAGAAATAAGTGCGAGAAACTTACATCTACCAATGACAAAATGATTTTCTCTGATAGTCAGAGTTAAGTGGTATAATGCTGTAACTATGGGGAAATGAACATGGTAAAATCTAGGTCTCTTACATACAGGCACATAATATTTTTAAGATATCAGAAAAGCCACCATGTGACTTTTGCTGTCACTGGTGGCTTAGCATTTACTGAAGTCATTGCTCCCTGGGAGCTGAATTACTCCAGAGCTGGTTAGCCAACATTTTCCCAGCAGAAAACAGAAAGCACCCTCAAAAGTGATAACTGAGTAGAGCTTAATATACAGTTTATTTATAAAGGTGTGGTAGGGTATAGGGGAAACAACAAGGGATGGCACAGTTCTCAGAACTGGCAACACCAAGAAGCCATTTCCTTTCTTAGGACTGAGGGGAAACGGAAGAGGATCACCAGAGAGAATGGCTGTAGGGGGAGGCCCTCCTGACCCGAATTGTGTCTTTCAGTGCAGAAGTGCAGCCAAGCCATGGCAACTCCTCAGGTAGGGGCCTGGGGATGGAAATAACTTGACCTCATTCTTTTTTCCTCCCTCTATTTTTTCAAGTAGTTTTGACAAATATATAATTTTTGTCAAACAGAGAGAAGGAGCATGAGATCAGGGTATCTATGTGCACCCATTGACTGAACCAGAGGTCAAGGGAGCTCATTTATACAGTCCACACAGCTTAGCTTACCAGGACGATGAACATGATGGATACAGAGGGACAAACTGACAACATCCAGCACAGCAGCTGTATGGTCCTCAGTTATTGTAACAGGAAAGGCAGCAGGTTTCCTTTGCTGGTCCACCTGGACCAGGACAGGACTTGCTGTTGAGTGCCCAGCCTACTGGCGAGGAGGCACTTCAGAAACTACCAGTTAGAGAATGTTCAGCAGCATGATGGATGAAAGCCAGGTGAGGAGCTTTTCCTCCTTTGGGAAGGGTTTAAGAAGATGCCACTTACTTTAGTCTTGTGCAATGAGGTATGTTCTGTCATGGGAAGGAGCTCCCCCTGTTGGCAATGCCTGCGAGAGGATCCCAGACTTCATGGAAGAAAACAGTTGAAATCAGGAGAGTGTGTCGTTATGTTCTGTGTAGAGCGTGACTAAGGCATTCTTTTGAGGCTCTAACCATGGTAGAATAGCATTTAGTTCTTGCTTTTAAAGACTGGTGAAGGATCAGTACCCTTCAGTTCCACCATTTCTGTCACCTCCTTGTATGTCTAGAGCATTCCCTGGGGAGAACAAGTGTTACCATTTAAAAGACTTCTTTTTTTCATTAGGTCTCAACATTCTAGGTAGGACCAAGTTCCCCTGACAAGTTAAGAGTGAGCACAGACATCAACCTGAAGCCCTTATTGAGGAAAATCCTTGGATTTTTCCAACGAATTCTTTACTTTTATAATATGGGGCATGAAATCTCAGGGGCCAGGAAAATACTCCCATGACCTGTTAGGAGTAGAAATGAATACCTGAGAAATAGGCAAACCAGAAATTGATTGGTTTTAAAGTGGGTAGCAGGACCCAGCCACAAACCGTGAACTAAGACTCCTTTTCCATGAATATCTATCGAGACATTCTATACCATCATCTGAAGGTAAATGGTGAGTGTCCATGCAGTCCTGGATCCTGACGTGTTGTCATGGTTTGCACTAAATCCATTGGATAGAGATACTTGAGACTATGGGTTTTAAAAAATATAGTTTTTTATGTAGAGATTAAATGCTATAACATGTTGTATTGGTTTTCTGGGGTTGCTGTAACAAATCACCAGAAACCTGGTAGCTTAAAATAATAGAAATTTATTCTATTGGGTTGGCCAAAAAGTATGTTTGGGTTTTTCTGCATCATCTCATGGAGAGACCCGAACGGACTTTTTGGCCAGCCCAATGTAACAATTCCGGAAACAAGAAGTCCAAAATCAAGGTGTCAGCAGGGCCTCTCTCCCTCCAAAGGCTCTAGGGAACAATCTGTTCCTTGGCTTCTGAGCTCCTGGGGTCTGTCAGCATCACTCCAACGTGTCCTCTTCTCGTCTGTTTCTAATAAGGACATTAGTCATTGAATTTAGGGCCCCCTCTGTTAATCCAGGATGATCTCATCTCAAGATCTTTAACTTAATTACATCTGCAAAGACCCCTTTTCAAATTAGGTCACATTTACAGGTACTGGGGATTAAGACTTGCGTATTTCTTCAGGGTTGGGGGGCATCATTCATACCACTAAATACATCATAAATCAAAATCTTCTCTATATTCTCTAATCTTTAAAGATAATTTCTCTTGCACATACTCAATACTGCTAATCATCCATTTAGCCTTCAGTTTGATTTCTGAAAAATATTACTTCTATTTTAAAGATTTTTTTCATGCTTTTCATCTTTGTGTATCCAGCATCTTGCTTCATGTTTCTAATCACAAGGATTATCACACCTAAACCTGTATATAGATATAAGGAGAAATACCTTTATCAATTTGGAGTAACTGAGTGTAGAATGTGGGCTCTACAGTTAGATCTGCTTCAGTTCTTGGCTCTGCCATTTCCCCGCTGTGACCTTAAACAAGATGTTTAACCTCTCTGAGCTGCTGTGTCTGTAAAATAGGGTGGGTGCGAAGAGTGACGACATGTAAAGCGCCTAGCACCAAAGTAAACCCACTGCAAAATTAGTTATTATTAACACAAAATGCACAGTACTTTTTAAATTTTGTTTCTCTAATGATAACAATAACCTTTTGTCAAAATATTAGTTTGCACTTATTCTTTCCTTGATGAAAACAATTTTTAACTTATTTTTCTCTACTTGTATCAACTGCAGATTCAAAAGACCTGGAGAAAAGTGATTGGTGCTTAGTTTAGTGTCATCCATCATTAACTAAAGCCCCCAGCTATGTTTTGAATCCCTAACAGACAGTGATGTATGGAGCAAAAGGTGGTCAAAGGGAATGATTTTCAGACAAGGGTTTGAGCTCCAAGCACGGGCAGTTTAGCAAATCAGGAGACAGACCCTGGGGAAATGAGAAAAGCACGCGAGAGCCCTGAAATGCCATCTTTCTAAGCAATGTTACGTATGGGGTATGGTTAGGAACTGAGGGTTTGGATTGAAACAAACTTTAGTTTGACGTCTGGGATTCACTAGCTATTAGTTAAATGCCCTTGGTCAAGTCACTTAAGTTCTTTGAGCCTTGGGTTTCTTACATATAAAATGAGGCTAATGACAATACCCATCCTCCAGGGTCGCTGTGAGAATTCAGTGAGATCGCATACATGAAAGCACTTGGTACAGAGCCTGGCCCATAGGGTAGCTACACGGCAATACTAATAAAAATAAGACACAAAGGAGAGGAGTCAAGAGAAGGAAGATGGTTTCTAGACATAGGTCTTCTCCAACTCAGTGAGGTTGGACAGACGGGTCATTTAACTTTTCCAGGCTGGTGTTTCCTCATTAGTAAACCGCTAAACATGAAAGCTGCCTTCTAGTTTATTGAGTCAAGACAAGTTTAACGGTCATCACTAAATGACTTTTAGAGATCCAACACAGTAGTCTGCATGGTCTGCCGTTAAGTTATAAAATATAAGATTTCCATGAAATATACAGAAGATGATAGACCACGTAAATCACAAATAATTACAATAAATTATACGGATGAATATCTGTGTTCTGGCAGATGCAGCCTATAATCCCTTAATACTCCTCCCCTGCCCTCCCCCACCCCATGCCCTGACTAAGGAGGCTTTTTCTGTGATCCTTAAAAATCAATGCTACAGTAAACTAATCATAGTCTGTTGCAGTGATTGGATTAACGGGAAGATTTTGCTAGGGCTTACATCAAAGCCCAAAGTAATCAGCCACCCAATACACAGATTGTACTGATTAGGGGATAGAGCCACTATAAAAGATACTTAAAATTGAATTAATAAATCAATCTACTTTAAAATAAACTACTAAATTGGAAGAGTCTGAGATCTCAGTTTCTCTTTCCTTTTGCCTCCTTAGTGATTTTTCTCAAACCAAATTTAAGTTTTAATAAAACTGTGTATTCCATGGAAATCATAGGCAAGTTAGCCAATGCACCTGCCCCAGCTGCTTTCTGGAGTGGTGTTGGTCAGAGGCAACTTAGTCTATATCTGATGAATGTTCACATTTCTATTAAATTTATCTGTGAATTTAAATTAGTCCCAGATCACCCAGCAATCGAGTCTTTTAAGCTAACCCTCAGGAAGTCTTTTAGCTTCCTTAGCAGAGGAAGGTTATAACACTGTGATAGAAAGGAGGGGATCGCTAAGAAACTCAGTCTCCGTGAATTTACATGGTTCAAAATGTTTGGCAGGGGCTTCCCTGGTGGTGCAGTGGTTGAGAGTCCACCTGCCGATGCAGGGGATACGGGTTCGTGCCCCGGTCCAGGAGGATCCCACATGCTGCGGAGCGGCTGGGCCCGTGAGCCATGGCCGCTGAGCCTGCGCGTCCAGAGCCTGTGCTCTGCAACGGGAGAGGCCACAACAGTGAGAGGCCCGCGTACTGCCAAAAAAAAAAAAAATGTTTGGCATAAAATTTTAGGGAATGATGAGTCAATATGTACTCCGAGTTGACCATAATGTTCTGATTTATCATGTTTCACTTTCCCCACAAAGCAGGTGACAAAACAGGAATAAAGCAAAATGAATCTATTCTTATTAGATTGGGGCCACAATCTCATATTGGGTTTAGATATTGGATTTCCTGACAGCTTCCTATATTGCCTGCTTATTGCTTTCAAGGGAGCCAGCAATGGCCTGGGATAACAGTGTGTCTGGAATGTGAGACATCTCAAATGGATGACACAATTTCCCTGGGCTCTGCTGCCGGTGGAGTTCCCTAAGCAAGTTAGTGTTTATGTGTCAGTGACTCTGGGGGTTCAGTGGAAACCAGACAGGAATAATCCTTGCCTAGAATAATGACACCATAAAAGAAAGCAGGAACACAAAGATGAATGTTTTTACTCAGGTTCAGTATTGCCTATCTAAGCGAGGAGATTTTTTTTTTTTTTCTTTTGGCTGAGAAAGACTCACGGTTCTTCCCGCACTGGTTTTCTCTCTCATTTCCTTTCAGGTTGCTGTTGAGTATACTTGCCTTTGACATTTCCCTTCTACCCAGTCATGGGATATTCCTCTCTTTCCCGTATCAAATATGGCATACGCCCCCAAATCCACATGCTGTCGAGTTGGTCCTTTAATATTTTCTGACATAAACTGGATCTGTCTGGCTCAAGGTCTCAGTGGGACAAAACAATAAAACACTCTCTTCTCTTTGAATTATACTCAAGCCTTGGTCTGGCTTTCCTTCTTGTACACGTGAGTTTGACGACAGGTCCTGAAGTTTGCTGATTAGGTTAAAGACCAAGAACATTTTTCATTAATTTAAGTAAAAAAGACATCATCTGACACAGGCATGGAGAAAAGAGTGCACACGCTTAAGACAGAATACAACCTAGAAAACAGTAAATGCTTTGTTTAAACTGAGGTCCCTGGGGCTAGCGGCACGGGTGGATTAGTGGGTGGGAGGTGAGGGGGCACCAGGTCACCTAAGCGGGAGATACCCTCGTCCTCTAGCAGCTCCATCTAGGACTGAGCATCAGCAGCTGACTGATCCCTCCACTCCGCAGTGTGTGGCAAGAGGCCGAGGTCAGCCCCGGACCCGCGGCACGGGGAACTCCACTGCTCTGTCCCAGCAACTCACCCACGAACTGACTGTGTTGAGGGTTCACCTGGCTGGAATGGAACACTGGTTCTCTCCTCTCTTGACTCCCCTTGCTTAGAGGGTGGGGCCCCTGTGAAATGTGTTCTGGCTTCTGTGGGCAAGTCCAAGGCAGTGCTCTTCTGCTCCCATCCCCCGCTCCCACACACTTCTGTGGCAGGCCTTTCTCCTTCTTTGCAGGCCACTCAACCTTCCACTCCATAATAGTCTTCCTGAAATTCTTTCTTCTTTCCTTCTCTGTCTACCCTTCCTCCCTGCTGTTTCTCACTAGAAAGCTCAAACAGGCAGTGGCAGAAGAATAGTGTGCACAGAGGCCAAACTTGAATTTGGGAAGCTGACTGAATAGAGGAGTTTTTTGAGGGAAAAAAAAAAAAAAGTTTGGTAGCAGGAGGGGAAGCAATTAAGTATGTTTACGACAGGACTTTTGGTAATATAGCATTTGTTTTAGGCTGAGAGGAAGCAGATGAAGAAGAAGAGACTAATAATTCAAGAAAGAGTAGAAAATTTACAGGAAAATATCTGGAAGAAGATTAAGAGAGCCAAGATCCAGAGCACAGATGGAGTGATCAGACAGCAAAGAATAAAGGGGCGAGGGGGAATGCTTCTGCTTTGACAGGGAGGATAAGAAATATTATAGTAAAATTGGGATGTGGAGAGTAAGGAAGTTGAAGAAATTCAGCTCTGAGCCTTCAACTTTACATATAAACAGAAGAGAAGTTGCATTATTTGCTGAAAATTAGTGAGGGAGGAGCCCTGAGGAAAGGGGAACATGGGGTTTTGGACTGTGGACTGGGAAGATGGTGACAGGAAGGCAAAGAAATGAGGAAAAGGATGCCTGAGCAGACGTGAGGACACGGCAGAAGATGACAGGTTGACTTTGGACTAGAATCAACAATCCTTGGTGTCAGCATGACAGCAAGTTGCAGTTCAGCAAGGTGGTGATGTCAGGAGGTTGAGAGTGGAGGTACAAAGGGAGGAGACTCTGACAGACTGTGGGCTATACAGGGAGAAATGGAAACTCAAAAAGTGGCTGCAGAGTGGGGAGAACAGGGCTGAAGGGAAGAAGAGAGGTAAGAGAGAAGGTGGTCCACTTCCCCTCAAAGCTTCTATATTGTTCTCAACTCACATTGGTTTATAACTGTGGCCCCATTTTCACTAGTAGATTTTTTTTAAAAAACAAGAACTTGTGTGAATAATATCCAATCTAAAATTTAGCTTCTGCTTATCCCAACAGCTCATCGTTGTAGCAGCTGACGCCAGTATATATGGGGAAAAGGACTTTGTTAGAGGGAAACTACACATGTTGTGGCCTTCCTGAGGGGGTGAGGAGAAAAAGGGTAGTGCCTGCAGCCTAAGAGCAGCAAACTGGGAACCACAGGCCTTGCACTTGGGGGCCAGGGAGGGAGGGGTGATTCTTAGAGGAAGCAGAGTGCTAAAGGATAACCTTTGCCTACACCATTTCTGCCATGTTTGCCTTATGGATATCTGGCATTGAGGTAAAGAAATGGTTATGAAATTCTGTCTAAGCTCTGACCCAGGATCATGCTAGTGCTCAATTAGGGACCAAAAACTGGGATTCTGCGGGGACGTGGGAGGAAACTGCCTGATTGGGTCCAGTTAGCTCTTCACATCCAAATACAAATGGTGCCAGCCCTGGACTGTCTCTTTGTCTTTGGGCAGCTGCCAAGTTTCATCCCAGGAGGTCTTTGTTTTCTTTTCAAGAGACCAAAAATCAATCACTTAATTCTTGGGGAGGTTAAGGTGGAAGATTAGAGCGGATTAGAGTCAATTATAAACACAGTCCCTTCTGACATGCTTCCTGGGGGACCAACAGAAGCTCATCAGACCCCTCATTAAAGCAATTACTCTCACAAGCCCGTGATAACTGTATCTACTTTATCTAGTGGCCATACCTGAGCCTATATTGAAACCAAGCCAGAGAAATCTAGAGAACAAAATAGGAAGTAAAATACCTGGAAAATCTCACAGCCCCAGGCTGAAAGAACTCTGCTTACAATCTAGATGGATGGATAGACAGACAGACAGATAGATAGATATGTTTATCTGAGATCAAAATTGGCAAGGACTATTAGCTTCTAGAATAGACCAATCTAGATATTAATATTAAAACAACCCTTTCTGAGCTAGAAGAAATAGAAGTGGTGATGGTGGTAGTGGTAGGAGATGAGGGGAAATTGAACACTAGGTAAAGGACAGAATGTTGGTGGCGAGGGAGACAGCTAAGCCTGGAAAGCACTTCTGGTGCGTCTTCCACACCACAGAACACACGGCTAATAGCACATCTGGCACGCCTGCCCAGCTGCCTGCTCTGCCTGAGTAGATTCCCTGTGAGGCATTTCTGTGACTCAAAAGAACGGCTAAGTGGTTCACAGGCCTCGTTGCTTAAGGGTTTAATGTTTTCCAGGTGCCAAGTGTGAATGGGGATTTGACCACCTACAGGGCCTACTGTGTGACCTCAGAGTCATTTCAAGCTGCCTGCTCATCTTTTATGAATGTTAATTGATAATGATGCTCTATAATGATGCTGAATATTTAAAAGAACATTTCATAAACTGGGAGAGAATCGTGGTTAAAATTCATACAGCCTCAAAATCGGTATACTAATCACACAGAAAGGCCGAAAATGTAAAGTGGTGACTCGCTGTGCTCCTACAATCCAACGTCCTGGCAAATACTTAAAAATTTTCATTAGCTTATATAGTATTAATTTCTTCCTCTGCCACTACGCGGGCCTCTCACTGTTGTGGCCTCTCCCGTTGCGGAGCACAGGCTCCGGACGTGCAGGCTCAGCGGCCATGGCTCACGGGCCCAGCCGCTCCACGGCACGTGGGATCTTCCTGGACCGGGGCATGAACCTGTGTCCCCTGCATCGGCAGGTGGACTCTCAACCACTGCGCCACCAGGGAAGCCCTGACTTGGGGTTTTAAACTTGGGATTTTTTGCTGGCATTTATTTGATTAAAAACACAGCATTGATTTTGCTTTAATACTTAACTGTGCTTTATTTTTATTTTTCCTCTCAAAGAAAAAAGAGTTACTGAGAGCAGAAAGGAGAGAGACATTCATTTGGTAATTCAGTCAGACTGAGTGGCTAACTTAAGCCTTATGGAGGACCCTGAAGGAAAGGATGAAATGAAGGGCACACAGCAGCCCTGCTCACACGTGCTGTTATTCTCAATCACTGTCCACTAAAGTGGACCGGCCGGTTAATTTACAGGAAAGGGGCTCTTGCATTTGCAGGATTATAACAGAATTTCAGCTATCAACAGCACTGCATTTAGAATCACAAAACCTGAACTTGAACCCTACTTCTGTCATTTACTAGCACTTTAAACTTAGGCAAGCTATTTCACCTCTAAGTCTGCTTTCTTATCTGGAATGAGAATGTTCCAGGGTCTTCTGACTGGAATACGAATTTTCCTGGGCTTTTACAGGGATTAGATTGAAATCACAAAAGAAGAAACATTCCAGACAATACCTGATGCATGACAGACTTTGAGTACAATACTTGATGCATGACAGACTTTGAGTAAGTATTAGGCTATTTTCTTCCTTCCCATTTTAATTAATAAAATATAGCTTTGGAAAAACTGTTTCTGTAAGTCACACTTCTAATCACTAAAAGCACTGGCAGAGACAAAAATCTATGTAAATTAATTCATAACAATTTTCAATGCCCTATCAATCATACACTATCCCAGTGAAAAGGGGTCTGATCTTGGCAATTTTCTAATCCAATCCCCCCCTTTTATTTTAACACCTTTATTGGAGTATAAGTGCTTTACAATGGTGTGTTAGTTTCTGCTTAATAACAAAGTGAATCAGCTATACAGATACATCTTGCGTCTCCCTCCCACCCTCCCTATCCCACCCCTCTGGGTGGTTACAAAGCACCGAGCTGATCTCCCTGTGCTATGCAGCTGCTTCCCACTAGCTATCTATTTTACATTTGGTAGTGTATATATGTCCATGCCACTCGCTCACATTGTCCCACCTTCCCCTTCCCCTTCCCCGTGTCCTCAAGTCCATTCTCTACATCTGCATCTTTATTCCTGTCCTACCCCTAGGTTCTTCAGAACCATTTTTTTTCTTTTTAGATTCCATATATACGTGTTAGCATACGGTATTCGTTTTTCTCTTTCCGATTGCTTGTATGACAGACTCTAGGTCCATCCACCTCATAGCAAATAACTCAGTTTCGTTTCTTTTTATGGCTGAGTAATATTCCATTGTATATATGTGCCACATCTTCTTTATCCATTCATCTGTTGATGGACACTTAGGTTGCTTCCATGTCCTGGCTATTGTACATAGTGCTTCAATGAACATTGTGGTACATGACTCGTTTTGAATTATGGTTTGTTCAGGGTATATGCCCAGTAGAGGGATTGCTGGGTCGTATGGTACTTCTATTTTTAGTTTTTTAAGGAACCTCCATACTGTTCTCCATAGTGACTGTATCAATGTACATTCCCACCAACAGTGCAAGAGGGTTCCCTTTTCTCCACACCCTCTCCAGCATTTATTGTTTCTAGATTTTTTGATGATGGCCATTCTCACTGGTATGAGGTGATACCTCATTGTAGTTTTGATTTGCATTTCTCTAATGATTGTGATGTTGAGCATTCTTTCATGTGTTTGTTGGCAATCTGTATATCTTCTTTGGAGAAATGTCTGTTTAGGTCTTCTGCCTATTTTTGGATTGGGTTGTTTGTATTTTTGACATTGAGTTGCATGAGCTGCTTGTAAATTTTGGAGGTTAATCCTTTGTCAGTTGCTTCTTTTGCAAATATTTTCTCCCATTCTGACGGTTGTCTTTTCATCTTGTTTATGGTTTCCTTTGCAGTGCAAAAGCTTTGAAGTTTCATTAGGTCCCATTTGTTTATTTTTGTTTTTATTTCCATTTCTCTAGGAGGTGGGTCAAAAAGGATCTTGCTGTGATTTATGTCATACAGTGTTCTTCCTACATTTTCCTCTACGAGTTTGACAGTGTCTGGCCTTACATTTAGGTCTTTAATCCATTTTGAGTTTATTTTTGTGTATGGTGTTAGGGAGTGTTCTAATTTCATTCTTTTACATGTAGCTGTCCAGTTTTCCCAGCACCACTTACTAAAGAGGCTGTCTTTTCTCCATTGTATATTCTTGCCTCCTTTATCAAAGATAAGGTGACCATATGTGTGTGGGCTTATCTCTGGGCTTTGTATCCTATTCCATTAATCTATATTTCTGTTTTTGTGCCAGTACCATACTGTCTTGATTACTGTAGATTTGTAGTATGGTCTGAAGTCCGGGAGCCTGATTCCCCCAGCTGTGTTTTTCTTTCTCAAGATTGCTTTGGCCATTCGGGGTCTTTCGTGTTTCCATACAAATTGTGAAATTTTTTGTTCTAGTTCTGTGAAAAATGCCAGTGGTAGTTTGATAGGGTTTGCACTGGATCTGTAGTTTGCTTTGGGTATTATGGTCATTTTCACAATGTTGATTCTTCCAATCCAAGAACATGGTATATCTCTCCATCTCTTTGTATCATCTTTAATTTCTTTCATCAGTGTCTTATAGTTTTCTACATACAGGTCTTTTGTCTCCTTAGGTAGGTTTATTCCTAGGTATTTTATTCTTTTTGTTGCAGTGGTAAATGGGAGTGTTCCCTTAATTTCTCTTTCAGATTTTTCATCATTAGTGTATAGGAATGCAAGAGATGTCTGTGCATGAATTTTGTATCCTGCTACTTTACCAAATTTGTTGATTAGCTCTAGTAGTTTTCTGGTAGCATCTTTAGGATTCTCTATATATAGTATCATGTCATCTGCGAACAGTGACAGCTTTACTTCTTTTCTGATTTGAATTCCTTTTATTTCTTTTTCTTCTCTGATTGCTGTGGCTAAAACTTCCAAAACTGTGTTGAATAATAGTGTTGAGAGTGGACAACCTTGTCTTATTCCTGATCTTAGTGGAAATGGTTTGTTTTTCGCCATTGAGAATGATGTTGGCTGTGGGTTTGTCATATATGGCCTTTATTATGTCGAAGTAAGTTCCCTCTATGCCTACTTTCTGGAGGGTTTTTATCATAAATGCGTGTTGAATTTTGTGGAAAGCTTTTTCTGCATCTATTGAGATGATCTTCAATTCCCTCATTTTGTAGACAAGGAAAATTGACATAGAAGGGTTAAGTGAGACACACAGGTACATGGTAGCACAGTCAAGACTTGAAGCCAGGTCTTTTGTCCCGAGTCCAGAGTCTTCCCTGTTACCATGCTGATACTACCGCATCCGATGGACATAAGAAGTGCATTTGGTCAGGGTGCCCATGGAACCTGATGATACAGGGATGCTTGCAAGTTTTCAGTCTTTGTTCTGAGCAAGTGGCCTAACCTGGCATGTACTTAAATCACAACAGAAAAAGGAGCACTTGATCTGGCCAACAAATAAATACTTCAGGAATTTATGGAAAGATGAGAGCTAACCTTGAAGCTAACCTAGAGCTGGCCTCATACACTTATCTCCATGGCCCATAGTGGTCTGATTAGCTATGTCCTAAATAGCTCTACCCCGCAGTAGCATATGAGAGTCTAGGCATGATGGATGGGAACAAAATAGACTTGGGGGACTTCCAAGTTTAGCATATACCTTCTTTCCGCTGGGCATCTCATCTTCAACTTGGGCCCACAGTCAAATCTTTCAAGGCAGATTTTGTCATGTGGTACACTTCAGAGAATACCCACCCAGCACCACTGACAGGATTTTGGATTAAACTTTCAGAGCAATGGTATTCAGGGAGCAGTCTGAAGACTTGTGCCAGGTTGGCTGGCTGCACCACTAGGGAATCCTCTGGACAGAAAGCTTTAAGAAATAGAGATCCCCAGGCTCCTCCCTTGGAGATCTTCTTTCAGACAGTCTGTGGTGGGGTTTGGGCATCTCTGTCTTTCAAAAGTGTCTCAAATACTTTGATATGCAACCACCACACTAACTCAGGGGAGGGGCATTGGCAGGAGATGGGAGGGACTTGCACAAAGGACAGGTGTAAGGGCTTCTAAGCCAAGTGCCTCTCCTCCTGGCACAGATGAGGTGACATGAAAGATGACAGCTAAGTGTCCTCACCTTGCCCTGCTCTACCGTAAGCTACTCCTCCCTCCACAGTCAAACTTAATAGCCCACTCACCTTGAGTGAACCTCTACCTAGCATTACACTCTGCCCTGTGGGGGGTACCCGTCTGCTCCCTTAGTAGGCAGTGTCATCCTTGAGTTGAGAACGGAGACTGTGTGTATCCTTCCATGATCTCTGTACTTAGTGCTGGGCCTGGTACAGGATAGGAATGCAGTGAGAACATGTATTAAATATAACCTCCTTGCTATCAGGAAATGAAATCACCTCTTCTTTGGCTTTAGGAAAAAAGGATGTTGACATGCTTGGAGAAAACTTCATGGAATTGTGAATTCTGAGATTTATTTTTCCAGAGAACTGGTAGACTCAATGCTTGAGCGCAATTTCCACGTGACAAATCCTAACTTGACGAGTGACAGAAACACCCGCAGTGTCACTTCAGGAGATGAGCTAGGTGGCCTCTGGGCTTTCCACATGGCATCCATGATTCTCATAGTGAGTCAACCAGTGGCTGTTAAACAAACACAGATGCTGATCTGGGAAGCAAAATGAAGTCAAAAGCTGGTGAACCCACAAGTCTCCAATAAATCAGCCCTTAAATCAACTGGTATACTTCGGGAAGTATGTAGTCTTCTGAAGCAGATTCGTCTTCAGCTGCTCCAAATTAATTTTGGGATTTATAAAACTGGAATGTAGGAATGAGGAAACAATGAAAGTGTCAGCTTACACTGGCACCCAAAGAACTCAAGTGCATAAGCAAGAGTTACTTGCCAGGGTCCGAGACACAATTCTGCTTTTTACTGAAAATAAGGATAATGGGGGTCCCAACTGAGCCTAAACTCTATTCCTTTTTGGCTGTGGCTCAGGCAAGGCTAGAAAGACAACTCTGGCCAACTCAGCAGTGGATCTACCAGAAGTTTATGAGACTAAGAGTAGTCTTGGTGAGAATTCATCTCAGGGGAGAAGAGAGATAGTCAAGCTTGGCTTTGCAGTGAAGATTCAACCTCAAGCGGCAGCCGGAATTCTGTATACGTCTTGGTGTCTTTCCTTCACATTTGTCTCCTGACCTAGTCCTTATGAACTCATGTCCCAATCTATAGAGGGGAGACAAATAGAGTGAGGATACAGTGGTGTGCGGTATATAAATACGGGTGTAACTACACAGTGTATATAAAACTGCACCTAGTCTAGGCTGAAAGTTAAGGCTTTACTTCTTTGTCTTTCAAGCATTAGGTGAACAAAGAAACTTAGTTCATAGCTATTCTAGTGAAAACCTCCTGTCTTTTCCACATTCTTGAGCATCCTCAGATACCTGGAAGTCTCTCATTCTTGCATCCTAACAGAATTCTCCCATCCACACAGTCTTGTCCATCCTGGTCCATCAGCCTCCTCTCTCCTCTGTACAGAGCACCCTAATATGCATCAGAAATGGCATATCCCTCTACCATATGTTCCCCCTCCTCAACCTGGGGATGTGGTTCTTTGCTTTTCTCAAACAATCCACTTAGATTTTGTCCTTTACCTCTTCAGAAAGGAGGGAGGCAAAAAAGCTAAGTAGGGGGAAAGAAAGGAAGGAAAAAAGCTGTGAATGTCTATATGTTAATTTCACTTCATCACAGCCATTTCAGAAAAACTCACAGAGTTTGGAAGCCAAACAACCCCTTTTTGATCTCACACTAACAGGAGGAACAAAAGGTGGAAAGAAGAAATCTTTATGGTTTTCCACAGAGCCCCATATACTTTGGACAGAATTTATAGCAGTTGATGGGAGCCAAAGTGGCTGGGGTATGTTGAGACGATAGTAGCACATTGTGGCAGTAGCAGCTGACAGCACTCTTTGAAAGAAGCAGTACCTGGGAGAGGCAGAGGTCATGCCCAGTGGCAGCATCAGGCCCTGTGGAGGTGATGGTAATACCTATGATAGAGAGTGCCCTGTGAGAGAGAGAATCGCTGTGGGCTCTGTCAGCTGATACAGGGCACCTTCACATGGGTCCCCACCCACTGGATGCCTTGGCAGACTCACTCACTTGTCCCTGAATGAGTCTGAAACAGAAGACCAAGAAAAGGGCACGTGCCTTTTTGTCACTAAAAGAATTATTTGAAGCACATGTGAGATACCACTTAAGAGCTGAGGGATTGGTGTGAGAGCTGGTGATACAACAATAGCAGATAGCAGTAAGAGCCAGTGAAAAGCAGGTTTTTAACATCACTGTAATTCCCTTGTCTTATGGTCTTCTAGACAGTAACACACATCCAAGAGAGAGAACGAGTGGCTTGAAGACACACAGATTACTCATGACAAAAAGTGGCGTCAGGGCTTCCCTGGTGGCGCAGTGGTTGAGAGTCTGCCTGCCGATGCAGGGGACATGGGTTCGTGCCCTGGTCCAGGAAGATCCCACATGCCGCGGAGCAGCTGGGCCCGTGAGCCATGGCCGCTGGGCCTGCGTGTCCGGAGCCTGTGCTCCGCAACGGGAGAGGCCACAGCAGTGAGAGGCCCGCGTACCGCAAAAAAAAAAAAAAAAAAAAGTGGCATCAGTATGTAAATCAACCTGACATACTGATATCCAGGTTTTCTAGCAAAATCTAGGCAGAAAGTTCCTCTTTTTAATACGAATTAGTTTTGGAAGTCCCCAGGAATCTGTGATCAGAAGCCCCATAGTACATGTATGTCCATTACCTGATTCAGTGATCTCTTAAATGTAGGATCTGGAATGTATGCCCTCATAGAGATCCTTAAAGACATGCTTATAGTCTTTAGCCTTTGAGTGCTTGGGAATTAGATGGATTTACTATAGTACTTGTGCTATTAAAATATAATCAGGAATAGGCTTCTAGTGTTAACCTACATTTGCTTGGCTAAAGATTAATAGATGGATGGATGGGAGGAAGGATGGAAGGATAAATGAATGGGGACTAATTAGTTTTAATACTCCATAGTATCTTCAAAGTAGCTAACAACATCATGGAGTTTAGTTAGCCATTGGAAGGATGTTTCCTCACTTTTCATTCTTCAAGTATCACTGACATGATAGAACAAAAAGAATATTGGACGACAAATCAATAGATCTATGTCTGCAAATAACCATGAGCCGTCGGATATGTCTCTTCACTTCTCCCCAACTTAGTTTTCTCATTCATGTAATCACAGAATTGGATTATACTATCACTTAAATCCCTTTTAGCTCTAAATTTCTATGATTCTGCTTTTCTTCTGATATTCTAAATTGGGTTGAGCAACGGTTTTCCAACTTTTTAAACAAGTGGTTTCCTTAATCCATATAGTATATGGATTAACCTTAACATATAAAACAAATAAAGGCAGAAGTTTTATGGATGAATTTTGGGTGGAAGGCAGATTTTACAATTTCTTGGTACTCTCCTCTGTCCTCCTGCTAGTCCTTTTAGTGTTCCATAGACACCAATTTATGAACTTTTGTACTAGGGAAGTGGGCACTAAAGCCCTAGAAACTAACTAGGTGCACTTGACGTGATGAACTAAAAGCCAAATCTTGAATGTAGCACAAGATTGGAGTACCAGTGGTTCTGGTTAGTTAAGGAGTCAGCTAGGAAGAACATCAGTTTCACAGTGGTGCCCTTTATGAGAGGGCACTGAGTCCACAAAGCACTAATTTTCTTTCCTCTATGATTTCAAGGCCAAATTTCATGAGAGTTTTGTGTCAACTTCACACTCCTTGAAAAATGAAGACACAAAGAGGAAAGCATCCCTGGAGGAGTTTTGGGCAGACAACCTTGAATCAGATGCAGGAAAAGGAAAAAGCATTTAAATTTTATCAAGTAGCATGATGTAATGACACATCAATAACAAGTGCCTGTGGCCACATTTTTAAATGATGGCTTGGAATTTATCCCCATTGCTCTCTTCCCTCCCTTTCAAAATAAATGGCAAATGAGGTTGAGAGAGAAATTTCATCTATGCTTTTCCTTTCTTCTTCCATTGAATTCGGAAATGAAAATAATATTGATATTTTATTTTTGTATTTTGTAAGAATCCTAACTGTAATCCATCATGTTCTCTAAAAATATTAGCAATTCCTTTTGACCTAGTAGAAGACAGTAAGTTTCACACTGACTTGCTGATGGGGGTAAGTGATAGACTATGGTACTTTCCAGCTATTTTAGGTAAAGCCTGTTGTTGACATAACTCTGATGGATGGTAGTAAAACACACTGGGCAAGAGCAAACAGGAGCCAATGAGGAAAAAAAATAACCATGATATTTCCCCCACCTTCCTCTCTCATCTATCTCCCCACAAAAAGAATGGTATGTCAGAGAGACCTTCACTATGAAATTTATAATTATTCCTTTATTTAGCACAGCTCAAGGCTGTAACTGACTATATCATCAGGGACTCTGCAGCATAACTTGTTGAAACAGTCATTGAAAGTAAAGAATAAAGAACAGGAAAAACAAAACCTCTCCAGAGTGATGTCATTTCCTGCAAATGAAAGTTACCATCCTTTATTCCTCATCTATCCTTAATTTATTCCATCTCATCTTCAGTTTTGTTTAAATAAAGACTTAGATTTTAGGTGTAAATTTTTCCTTAGTGAAAAATAAAAATCAAAGATTTCTCTGCATAATTTTTCACAATATTTTTTCTTATTTATTTATCCAAATATTAAGAATTTATGGGGTCTCCTATATGCTAATTACTCTTAAGTGCTGGAGAGAAAAAATGAATGAAACATGATTCCCTTCAAGAAACTCAAAGTTTGATTTTTCTGCATTGAAATCATAGCCTGGGTAAAGATAGAGAAGTCTCTAAACAGAATGCAATGTCCTTAACAGGAAGCTCAAAGTAAACCCCAAATAAACTGAGACTACTAGTAGAAACACAGGGAGAGAAAGATGAGCTAATTTTAGTTTTCTATTATAGCTTGGTTACATATCATTATATTCTCTCATTCTCTCCTTTCTGATCTAAGTTGGAGGTCCTATGCTATCATACCAGGCCATAGCCTCCTTTCTAACCCTAATGACAGACATGAGCAGCAATTTTAGTAGAAGCAGCTCACTGGTCCTTCCTCTCTTAACCTAAAGTTGTGTAAGATCTGAATCTAAAAGGAAAAAAAAAATTCTGAAAAACAAAGAATACTTTGAAGTCTCTTGCAAATCTTTTCTCTATCCCACGTTTACATAAGTTGATGTAGTGGGAATCATTTTTACATCTATCTAATTTAATCCTGCCAATGTCACTGGGAGAGATGGGCATTACTAATATTGATAGTCAAACAATTAGGTAATTTTTTAAAGTATTTTTTAACTCTGGAAAAAAATTCCTTTTTATATTGAATAGTGCTTTGAACTTTATTTTATTTTATTTTGGAAAGAAAATTTTAACATGAGATCTTTCCTCTTAAGAGATTTTTTAAAAAATAAATTTATTTATGCATTTATTTTATTTTTGGCTGCATTGGATCTTCATTGCTGTGTGTGGGCTTTCTCTAGTTGCAGTGAGCAGGGGTTACTCTTCGTTGCGGTGCGTGGGCTTACTGTGGTGGCTTCTCTTGTTGCGGAGCATGGGCTCTAGGAGTGCGGGCTTCAGTAGTTGTGGCACGCGGGCTCAGTAGTTGTGGCTCGCGGGCTCTAGAGTGCAGGCTCAGGAGTTGCGGTGCACGGGCTTAGTTGCTCCGTGGTATGTGGGATCTTCCCAGACCAGGGATCGAACCCATGTCCCCTGCATTGGCAGGTGGATTCTTAACCACTGTGCCACCAGGGACATCCTTAAGAGATTATTAACTGAACAGTTAACTATAGGTACAATGATTAATGGCAGGTCTCTAGAACGTGTTCATCTTGCTTATTTGACGTGTAGCTTCCCTCTTACCCTCTCCCCCCAGCCCTTGGCAACTACTATTCTATTCTTTGATTCTGTGAATTTCACCAATTTAGATACTTTAAATAAGTAGAAACACACAGTAGTTGTCTTTTCTGTGACTGGCTTATTTCACGTAGCATAATGTCCTCAAGATTATTGCATGTTGTCACATTTTCCTTCTTTTTAAAGGCTGAATAATATACCATTGTATATATAAATCATCATTTTTGTTTCCACATACTGGCTATTATGAATAGTGCTGCAATGAACATGGGACTACTAATATCTCTTTGAGATCCTGATTTTAATTCTTGTGGATAAATATGCAAAGTGGGATTCTGGATCATATGCTACTTCTAATTTTAATTTTTTGAGGACGCTCTATGCTATTTTCTGTAACAGCTGCACCATTTTATATATTCACAAATGGTGCACAAGGATTCTCTTCACATCCTTGACAACGCTCAGTACCTCTTGTCTTTTTGATGATAGCTACTCTAATAAGTATGAGGTAACATCTCATTCTGGTTTTGATTTGCATTTTCCTGATGATTAGTGACACTGAATTTTATTTTTTTTCATATGCCAATTGGCCATTTGTATGTCTCCTTGGGAAAATGTCTATTCAAGTCTTTAGCCCATTTTTAAATCAGGTTATGAGGTTTTTTGCTCTCAAGATGTAGGAGTTCCTTATATATTTTGGAGAATAACTCCTTATTACACATGGTTTGCAAATATTTTTTCCCATTATGTTCATTTCCTTTTCACTCTCTTGATTATTTTTTTTGGCTGTGTAGAAGGTTTTAAATTTGATGTATTCCCACTTATTTCTTTTTTGCTTTTGTTGCCTACGCTTTTGGTGTCATATCCATGAAATCATTGCCAAGACAACCATCAAGAAGATTTTCCCCTATGTTTTCTTCTAGTTGCAGATTCAGGTCTATCCTTTAGGTTTTTAATCCACATTGAGTTGATTTTTGTGTGTGATAAAACAGCTCAATTTCTTTCTTTTACATGTGGATATCCAGTTTTGCCACCATCATTTATTTGTTGAAGAGCTGATCCTTTCCCCATTGTGTATTCTTTTTTTTTTATACAGCAGATTCTTATTAGTCATCAGTTTTATACACATCAGTGTATACATGTCAATCCCAATCTTCCAATTCATCACACCACCGCCCCCACCCCCCACCGCTTTCCCCCCTTGCTGTCCATATGTTTGTTCTCTACATCTGTGTCTCAATTTCTGCCCTGCAAACCGGTTCATCTGTACCATTTTTCTAGGTTCAACATATATGCATTGATATATGATATTTGTTTTTGTCTTGCTGACTTACTTCACTCTGTATGACAGTGTCTAGATCCATCCATGTCTCAACAAATGACCCAATACCATTCCTTTTTATGGTGAAGTAATATTCCATTGTATATATGTACCACATCTTCTTTATCCATTCAGCTGTCGATGGGCATTTAGGTTGCTTCCATGACCTGGCTATTGTGAACAGTGCTGCAATGAACATTGGGGTGCATGTGTCTTTTTGAATTATGGTTTTCTCTGGGTATATGCCCAGTAGTGGGATTGCTGGATCATATGGTAATTCTATTTTTAGTTTCTTAAGGAACCTCCATACTGTTCTCCATAGTGGCTGTATCAATTTATATTCCCACCAACAGTGCAAGAGGGTTTCCTTTTCTCCACACCCTCTCCAGCATTTGTTGTTTGTAGATTTTCTGATGATGCCCATTCTAACTGGGGTGAGGTGATACCTCACTGTAGTTTTGAATTGCATTTCTCTAATAATCAGTGATGTTGAGCAGCTTTTCATGTGCTTCTTGGTCATCTGTATGTCTTCTATGGAGAAATGTCAATTTAGGTATTCTGCCCATTTTTGGATTGGGCTGTTTGTTTCTTTAATATTGAGCTGCATGAGCTATTTATATATTTTGAAGATTAATCCTTTGTCCGTTGATTCATTTGCAAATATTTTCTCCCATTCTGAGGGTTGTCTTTTGGTCTTTTTTATGGTTTCCTTTGCGGTGCAAAAGCTTTGAAGTTTCATTAGGTCCCATTTGTTTATTTTTGTTTTTATTTCCATTACTCTAGGAGGTAGATCAAAAAAGATCTTGCCGTGATTTATGTCAAAGAGTGTTCTTCCTATGTTTTCCTCTAAGAGTTTTACAGTGTCCGGTCTTACATTTAGGTTTTTAAACCATTTTGAGTTTATTTTTGTATATGGTGTTAGGGTGTTGTAATTTCATTCTTTTACATGTAGCTGTCCAGTTTTCCCAGCACCACTTATTCAAGAGAATGTCTTTTCTCCATTGTATATCCTTGCCTCCTTTGTCATAGATTAGTTGACCGTAGGTGTGTGGGTTTATCTCTGTGCTTTCTATCTTGTTCCATTGATCTATGTTTCTGTTTTTGTGCCAGTACCATATTGTCGTGATTACTGTAGCTTTGAAGTACAGTCTGAAGTCAGGAAGTCTGATTCCTTCAGCTCTGTTTTTTTTCCCTCAAGACTGCTTTGGCTATTTGGGGACTTTCGTGTCTCCATACAAATTTTAAGATTTTTTGCTCTAGTTCCGTAAAAAATGTCATTGGTAATTTGACAGGGATTGCATTGAATCTGTAGATTGCTTTGGGTAGTATAGTCATTTTCACAATATTGATTCTTCCAGTCCAAGAACATGGTATATCTCTCCACCTGTTTGTATCATCTTTAATTTCTTTCATTAGTGACTTACAGTTTTCTGCATAGAGATCTTTTGTCTCCCTAGGTAGGTTTATTCCTAGGTATTTTACTCTTTTTGTTGCAATGGTAAATGGGAGTGTATCCTTAACTTGTCTTTCAGATTTTTCATCATTAGTGTATATGAATGCAAGAAATTTCTGTGAATTAATTTTGTATCCTGCAACTTTACCAAATTCATTGATTAGCTCTACTAGTTTTCTGGTGGCATCTTTAGGATTCTCTATTTATAGTATCATGTCATCTGCAAACACTGACAGTTTTACTTCTTCTTTTCTAATTTATATTCCTTTATTTCTTTTTCTTCTCTGATTGCAGTGGCTAGGACTTCCAAAACTATGTTGAATAACAGTGGTGAGAGTGGACATCCTTGTCTTGTTCCTGATCTTAGAGGAAATGCTCTCTGTTTTTCACCATTGAGATGATGTTTGCTGTCGGCTTGTCATATATGGCTTTTATTCTGTTGAGGTAGGTTCCCTCTATGCCCACTTTCTGAAGAGTTTTTATTGTAAATTGGTGTTGAATTTTGTCAAAAGCTTTTTCTGCATCTATTGAGATTAGCATATGGTTTTTATTCTTCAATTTGTTAATATGGTGTATCACATTGATTGATTTGCATATAATGAAGAATCCTTGCATCCCTGGGATAAATCCCACTTGATCATGGTGTATGATCCTTTTAATGTGTTGTTGGATTCTGTTTGCTAGTATTTTGTTGAGGATTTTTGCATCTATATTCATCAGTGATATTGGTCTTTAATTTTCTTTTCTTGTAGTATCTTTGTCTGGTTTTGCTATCAGGGTGATGGTGGCCTCATAGAATGAGTTTGGGAGTGTTCCTTCCTCCACAATTTTTTGGAAGAGTTTGAGAAGGATGGGTGTTAGCTCTTCTCTAAATGTTTGACAGAATTCACCTGTGAAGCCATCTGGTCCTGGACTTTTGTTTGTTGGAAAATTTTTAGTCACAGTTTCAATTTCATTACTTGTGATTGGTCTGTTCATATTTTCTATTTCTTCCTGGTTCAGTCTTGGAAAGTTATACCTTTCTAACAATTTGTCCATTTCTTCCAGTTTGTCCATTTTATTGGCATACAGTTGCTTGTAGTAGTCTCTTAGGATGCTTTGTATTTCTGCGGTGTCTATGGTAACTTCTCCTTTTTCTTTTCTAATTTTATTGATTTGAGTCCTCTCCCTCTTTTTCTTGAGGAGTCTGGCTAATGGTTTATCAATTTTGTTTATCTTCTCAAAGAACCAGTGTTTAGTTTAATTGATCTTTGCTATTGTTTTCTTTGTTTCTATTTCATTTATTTCTGCTCTGATATTTATGATTTCTTTCCTTCTGCTAACTTTGGGTTTTGTTTGTTCTTCTTTCTCTAGTTCCTTTAGGTGTAAGGTTAGATTGTTTATTTGAGATTTTTCTTGTTTCTTGAGGTAGGCTTGTATAGCTATAAACTTCTCTCTGAGAACTGCTTTTGCATAGGCTGCATAGGTTTTGGTTTGTCGTGTTTTCATTGCCATTTGTCTCTATGTAATTTTTTTTTTTTTTCGGTATGTGGGCCTCTCACTGTTGTGGCCTCTCCCGTTGCGGAGCACAGGCTCCAGATGCCCAGGCTCAGCAGCCATGGCTCACGGGCCCAGCCACTCCACGGCATGTGGGATTCTCCCAGACCGGGGCACGAAAGTGTGTCCCCTGCATCGGCAGGCGGACTCTCAACCACTGTGCCACCAGGGAATCCCCTCTATGTATTTTTTGATTTCCTCTTTGATTTCTTCAGTGATCTCTTGGTTATTTAGTAACGTATTGTTTAGCCTCCATGTGTTTGTGTTTTTTACGTTTTTGTCCCTGTAATTCATTTCTAATCTCATAGCATTGTGGTCAGAAAAGATGCTTGATATGATTTCAATTTTCTTAAATTTCTTGAGACTTGATTTGTGACCCAAGAGGCGATCTATCCTGGAGAATGTTCCATGTGCACTTGAGAAGAAAGTGTAATCTGCTGTTTTTGGATGGAGTGTCCTATAAATATCAATTAAATCTATCTGGTCTATTGTGTCATTTAAAGCTTCTCTTCCTTTATTTATTTTCATTTTTGGATGATCTGTCCATTGATGTAGTGAGATGTTAAAGTCCCCCACTATTATTGTGTTACTGTCGTTTTCCTGTTTTATAGCTGTTAGCAGTTGCCTTATGTATTGAGGTGTTCCTATGTTGGATGCATATATATTTATAATTGTTATAGCTTCTTCTTGGAGTGATCCGTTGATCATTATGCAGTGTCCTTCCTTGACTCTTGTAACATTCTTTATTTTAAAGTCTATTTTATCTGATATGAGTATTGCTACTCCAGCTTTCTTTTGTTTTCCATTTGCATGGAATATCTTTTTCCATCCCCTCACTTTCAGTCTGTATGTGTCCCTAGGTCTGAAGTGGGTCTCTCGTAGACAGCATATATATGGTTCTTGTCTTTGTGTCCATTCAGCGAGCCTGTGTCTTTTGGTTGGAGCATTTAATCCAGTCACGTTTAAGGTAATTATCGATATGTATGTTCCTATGACCATTTTCTTAATTGTTTTGGGTTTATTTTTGTAGGTCACTTTCTTCTCTTGTGTTTCCCACTCAGAGAAGTTCCTTTAGCATTTGTTGTAGAGCTGGTTTTGTGGTGCTGAATTCCCTCAGCTTTTGCTTGTCTGTAAAGCTTTTGATTTCTCCATCAAATCTGAATGAGATTCTTGCTGGGTAGAGTAATCTTGTTTGTAGCTTCTTGCCTTTCATCACTTTAAGTATATCATGCCATTCCCTTCTGGCTTGTAGCGTTTCTGCTGAGAAATCAGCTGTTAACCTTATGGGAGTTCCGTTGTATGTTATTTGTCATTTTTCCCTTGCTGCTTTCAAAAATTTTTCTTTGTCTTTAACTTTTGCCAATTTGATTACTATGTGTCTCAGCATGTTTCGCCTTGTGTTTATCCTGTATGGGACTCTCTGTGCTTCCTGGACTTGGGTGGCTATTTCCTTTCCCATGTTAGGGAAGTTTTCGATTATAATCTCTTCAAATATTTTCTCTGGTCCTTTCTCTCTCTCTTCTCCTTCTGGGACCCCTATAATGCGAATGTTGTTGTATTTAATGTTGTCCCAGAAGTCTCTTAGGCTGCCTTCATTTCTTTTCATTGTTTTTTCTTTATTCTGTTCTGCAGCACTGAATTCCACCATTCTGTCTTCCAGGTCACTAATCCATTCTTCTGCCTCAGGTATTCTGCTATTGATTCCTTCTAGTGTAGTTTTCATTTTAGTTATTGTATTGTTCATCTCTTTTTGTTCATTAATTCTTCTAAGTCTTTGTTAAACATTTCTTGCATCTTCTCGATATTTGCCTCCATTCTTTTTCCGAGGTCCTGGATCATCTTCACTATGATTATTCTGAATTCTTTTTCTGGAAGGTTGCCTATCTCCACTTCAGTTAGTTGTTTTTCTGGGGGTTTATCTTGTTCCTTCATCTGGTACATACCCCTCTGCCTTTTCATCTTGTCTATCTTTTCATGAATGTGGTTTTTGTTCCACAGGCTGCAGGATTGTAGTTCTTCTTGCTTCTGCTCTCTGCCCCCTGGTGGATGAGGTTATCTAGGCCCATTGTGTATTTTTGACACTCTTGCTGAAGATCAATTTGCCATGTATGTGTGGGTTGATTTCTCAGCTCTCTATTCTATTCTGTTGGTTTATATATCTATCTTCATGCCAGTACCATACCGTTTTGATTACTGTAGCTTTGAAATATATTTTGAAATCAGGAAGTGTGATGTCTCCAAGTTTGTTGTTTATTTCTCAAGGCTGATTTGGCTATTCATGGTTCTGAATGAATTTTGGGATTTTTTTCTATTTCTGTAAAAATGGCATTGGAATTTTCACAGGGATTGCAATTAATCCATAGGTGGCTTTGGGGAGTATGTACATTTTAGCAATATTGCCTTTCTTGCACATAATTTCGATATTCATCCATGATGTTGCGTGTATCTATAGTTTGTTCATTTTTATTACTGGGTAGCATTCCACTGTTTAGATAAACCACGATTTGTTTATCCACTCATCTGTTGATCAACATTTGGGTTGTTTTCAGTTATTGACTATTACAAATAAAGCTGCTATAAACATAAGGATAGAAGATTTTGTGTGAATACACTTTTTTTCTTAAGTCAATACTTAGGAGTGGAATGGCTAGGTGTTTTGGTAGGTGTGTATTTAACTTTCTCCTAAATTGCCAAAGTTTCCCAAAGTGGTTTTACTGTTTTAAAGTGTCACCAGCAGTGTATGAGAGTTCTACTTTTTTCACATTCTTGTCAATTCTTGGTGTGGTTAGTTTTGTTAATTTTAGTCATTCTAATGAATGTGTGGTGAAATCTTGTAGTTTTAACTTGTATTTTCATAATGACTAGTGATTATCTTTTCATGTGCTTATCTGCTTTCGGTATATTTGTGGTGTTCATTCATACTTTTTGCCCAGTTTTTTTGGAGAGCTAGGAAGATAGGGGTTGTTTGTCTTTCTGTTATTAAGTTGTAAGAAGTTTTTTTTTTTTTTAATGTATTTTGGATACAAGTCCTTTGTCTGACATACGAATTCTTAATATATCCTCCCATATTATGGCTTGCCTTTATTTCCCCCTTAATTATGATTTTCAAAGAGCAGAGGATTTTAATTTTGAAGATGTCCAAAATACTTTTTTTTTTTTGGCGGTACACAGGCCTCTCACTGTTGTGGCCTCTCCCATTGCGGAGCACAGGCTCCGGACGCACAGGCTCAGCGGCCATGGCTCATGGGCCCAGCCGCTCCGCGGCATGTGGGATCTTCCCGGACCGGGGCACGAACCCATGTCCCCTGCATCGGCAGGCATACTCAACCACTGTGCCACCAGGGAAGCCCCAAATTACTTTTTATGGTTTTGTGTTTTATTTAAGAAGTGTCTTTCCTACACCAATATCGCAAAGAATTTCTCCTTTGTTCTCTTTAAAGTTTTATAATTTTAATTTTAATGTTTAGGCCTATAATTCATTTTTAGTTATTTTTGCATATGCAAGAAGTAAAAGTCAATGTAATGCATCATTTTGTAGCTGCTTTCATAATTTCCTACATGTCTTTGTCTATATTCTTTGTTTTTTTTCAGCAGTTTGATTATGCTATGTCTAGGAATGATAATTTTCCTTTTGTTGTTGTTATACCCCATTTGGGGTTCAATGAGCTTCTTTCTATGCTTTCAAGTGTGTTTTCCATTACTTCATGGAATACAGTTATAAGAGCTGCTTTAAAATCTTTTTCTCATATTTTAAACTCCAAGTTATTTTGTGGTTGGCATTTGTTGATTGTCTTTTCTCTTGAGAATTGTCCACATTTTCTGCACAATTTCTGATTATATTTGGTAAATTGTGCAATGTTATGTTGTTTGGACCGTGAGACCTGCTGTAATCCTCTGGTGAATGTTAATGATTTGTTTAAGAATGCAGCAACCCATGTAAGTTCAGACCCCAAGTACTATCACTTTTCCCTGGTTGTGGTACACATCTCAGTTGAGTTCTCCAAGACTTTGTTATGCTGCTTTGGGTCTGTCCCACACATGCATAACTCAGGGGTGAGCTTAAGGTCTGCAGATTTATATGAATAATTAGAGATCCCTTTCTGATATGGGACTTTTCCCTTCTTGTGCTCCAGCCCCTGGATCTCCTTTTCCTGATTCCTTTAGCCAGAAAGATAGGGTTACCACTGGTATTTCAGTGCTTTATCACCTTGCACTTTGAATGGGGGCTCTATACTCAGTGCAAAGCCCATCAAAAAGCAAGTTGGCAAACTCACTTGTGTGGTACCTTCTTTAAGTTTTGATTTTCCTCCACAATCTGCTTGCTTTTGTTTAATTTTAGAGGCCATAGGTAATTAATTTTTGTATTTTTTCCCAGGATTTTCAGTTGTAATCAGCTAGAAAGGGAGACCATAAAAGACTTACACTATCATGCCAGGACTGGAACCAATATGCTTACTTCTTTTAAAGCTTATTCTTAAGCGTTTTATTTTTTGTCAATATAAAATGGGTTTTCTCTTGCATTATATGATTATATCTTTTAATTTGTTATTACTTATACAACTGAAGACTATTTTGCAGATATTAATTTTGTATCTTCCTATGTTCTTATTATTTGTGTTAGTTTTATCATTGATTCCTTTGAGTTTTATAAGTATTTTATCATAGTTTCTCAAGAAAGATGTAGTTTTACTTCTTTTTCCAGTTTTCATGTGTTAAGTCATTTTCTTTATCCTAATTTTATTGGCTAAATCATATAGTATGTTGTTAAACAATGGAAGAGACAGTGGGCATCTTTAGCTTATTCCTGACCCTATTGGGACTACATCTAAAGTTTCCCTATTAAGTGAAAATATGGCTTTAGAGGTGAGTTATATATATTTAGTGTTAAAGAAAAATCAATTCTTATTTTATTGAGTGTATATTTTAAAATCAGGATGGGGGTTGAGTTTTGTCAAGGCCTTTTTAGTGTCTACAGAAATAATCATTTGTTATTTCTCTTTGGCTATTAAAATAGTATATTTTATTAATATATCATTGGAATCTGTTTACTGATGTTTTACATAGAATTTTGGCATCAATATTAAAAAATGAGACTGTTTTTAAAGTTTCCTTTTTATATTTTATGTGATTTAGACATCAATGTCATACTTGCTCCATTTAAGAAAATTGGAATTTTCCTTGATTTTTCCATGCTCAGGAGCAAGGATGCTAAAACATCCTTGAGAAAATATGTGGACCTGGTGCTTCTTATGGGGTAATTTTTTCATAGGTCACTGGTTTTGCTATTGAAAAATTATCTTATTAATCCTTTTATCTCTATTGAGGTCAGTTTTGGCAAACTGTATTTTTGTAGGAAGCTATTTCATTTAATTTTTCAAATATGTTTGCATAGAGATGTACAGTCTGTCATGACTTAAAATTTACTGTTTCAAAAGTTATTTCCCCCATATCATTTTTTATTTTATGTAACTGTGCTTTCTCTTCTTTTTACTGGGTTAGATTAGCTAGTTGGTTTGTATATTTTTTGTTGTTAATTTTCCCCAAAGAACTAGCATTTTGATTTTTAAATTAATTTTACCAGTTTTCAGCTTCCTATTTTATTGATTTCTACTTCTATATCTTTATTTTCTTTTTCTTCAGTTTTTTTCTCCCTGCCTTTCTAAGTTGGGGATTTCATTCATTTATTTTCAGTTTTTAATTTTTATTTACCTAAGCATCGCAAGTGTGTAGAGGTATGCATCTTCCTCTAATCACTCCTTTAATTATATCTCAAAACTTTCTAAGAAAGAGTTTATAAATAGAGTATTTACTGAGTTTTTGTCTATAGCAAACTGTTTTCCATAGGATTGATACATAAAAGACAGCTTGTCTATATATAAAAATTGTTGGCTCACATTTTCTTTTTATGGAGTTTCTTAAAATTGTTCTTCCACTGTTTTCTTGCTTTATGATATTATTTCCTTTGTAAAAAGTGACTTGGCCTTTTTCCATAGATACTCAGAAAGTTGCTTCTATATATTTAATGTCTAATAGGTTTATAAGACTACGTCTTAGAGTTGACCATTCTGGGTCATTTTCCCCCTGTACACAAGGGCCCTTCTTAATCATAGATCCAAATTTCCTTTCATTTATAGAAAACTTTCTTGGATTATAATTTAAATGTTAGTTCTGTTGTCCATTGTTCTGTTTTTCTTTTTCAGAAATCTGAATGTATATATGTCTAATCTTCTTACATACCTTCTATATTATTTTCTCTATGATATTTTTTATCTTCTTTGTTTTCTTGAAATTTTCTACTTATTTTCTCAATTCTCCTTATGTTTTCAGGGAAATCCATTTTTTTTTTTTTTATTGAGGACTGAAATTATTCTTCCTATATAAGATGATATTGCCTTTTTCTTCAATTTCTCTCTTAGGTTTTATTTATTGTTCATCATATCTTACTTCATTTGTTCATTTAATTCTGCTTTTCTGATTAAAATTTTTTCTGACCAAATAAAAGGAATTCCCTGGCCGTCCAGTGGTTAGGACTCCACGCTCTCACTGCTGAGGCCTGGGGTTCAATCCCTGGTCAGGGAACTAAGATCCCACAAGCCGCACAGTGCAGCAGAAAAAAAAAAAGTCCTGTTTGTAAAATGCTTAAAGATATTTAATTCAGGGTGAGGAACTGTTTCACAGTCTCCTCCACTTTGTAGTTAGTTCTTTGGGTAAATTTTTCATCAGTTTTTCTTCTCATTATTTTTCCATGTAGCAGTTTTGTATGGATACTACCAGACATTTTTGTTCATTGAAATGTCTAATTTTTTCTAATCAGTCATAATGTGAAGGGGTAAAGTGGTTGGGGGTGTTTACTAAGTTTCTTGCTTCAAGAGCACTTTCTTCTTTTGGTACAGTGATTCAAAATATTTTAAATTAATAGCACATTTTTGGGTTAGAGGATGGGCTGATGTGTTAGAAAACACATTAGAAAATTTGGGGATTCTCTTGTTTCTAATCTTAATTTGTATTGCAGCTTCCTTCTTTCCATTTATCTCCAAGCCTCCAACGAAGGCCTCTCCTTTGCGAGTTGCTTCCTCTCCTCTAGAAATTGTATCTTAGCAAGACTGCCAAAATCATTTCCTTTTGATCTTCCAGTAGCTTATGCTCTGATCCATCTAGCCTTAGACCTAGATGGCAGTGAAACAGTTCTGTTTTCACAACTCAGGATGGGGACTTCTTTCATGAGGGTGATTTCATTTGTGTTCTGCCTATGCTGGTTTCTCATTTATATTTTGCTTTTCTATGTACTCTCTAATATGGCATGACTCTAGAGCTGGCTTTAGAATATTTGGGGTTATTAACTCCCCATATATACATGTAACTACCTTCTAGTTTTGCTGTGAGAATGAGTGGTGGGTGATTTTATTTACTGTCCATGTGGATCTGTATTTTTTTTGACATTGTGTGGAGAGATTTGGATTAGAAAATTGCAAATGACCTACAGAAACCCAAAAGCTTATAAATATATCCTTGGTTTAGTTCAATCCAGAGGTTTTACAGATTTTTTTTTCATTTTCAGTGGGTAGAAAGCATTTCTTTATTTAAATTTTTATTTATTACCATACTTATTAAATAGATCCACAGATGAACATTTGGCATCAAACTTTATGTATACACACACACACTTCCATTTGGCATCGGACTTTCTAAACACAACATCTATCATCTATATACATATATAGATATACATTTAAGTGAACACATATATCTCATATAAAGAAGTTAAATCTTATAACCGGTTTCAGTGTTAATGATAATCTTCTTACACCATTATTTCCTCCATTCCTTAATTCTTTATTTCATTAATCTGTGTTAGTTAAAATATCTTGAAATAGATTTCACAGGCACAGTAGATAAGTAGTATATTTTCTGAGCCACTACATATCTAAAAGATTGTTTTTCTCTTGCCTTCACACCTAAATGACCACATTTTCTGACTCAAATTCTTGGGTCACAAGTTTTCTACTGTTCTGTGGTCGTCTGGTGTTCAGTGTCAAAGCAGTTTAAGGTTCATCTGGTTCTTTTCCTTTGTAAATAACGTTTTTGTTTTCATTTTGCTGCCTAGGGTTTAGGTATCAGTATCATACTCACTTTGTAAAAAGAATTTAGTAGATTTCCTTAGACTTCTACCTTAGTGACCATATTCAACAGCATTGCAGTTATCCTTTTCTTAGAGCTTTAGTAGTACTCCTTTGTGAAACCATCTAGGGACTGGTGCATTTTTTTAAGGTTAGCTCTTCGACATTTTTCTCTGTTTTCCCTTTGGTAATTGATCTGTCCAAGTTTTTTCTTTTTTAGGTCAATGTTGGTATTTATGATTTCCTAGAAAATTACCCATTTCACCCAGGTCTTAAAATATAGTCCCTTAAAGTTGATAAAATCTTCCTTATAGCTATTATAATTGTTTTGTAGATTTGTGCTATCTCCATTAAAAAAACTGTCTATCAATTTATCTACTTTATTATTGTTGTTTTCACTACTATCAAAGAATCAGCTCTTAGATTTATTCAGCCAATTACTGATTTCTAACACATTAATTACTACTCATTTACTTAGGGTTATTATTATTATTTTTTGCAATTCTTTTTCCAATTTATTGATTAGATTCTTCATTTCTACACTGTCTGGGCTTAAAGCTCTATATTCTGTTCTGTAATCATTATCTCCATATTTGCATTAGTTTCAGGTTTATAGCTAAATGAATCAAATGCTCACAGGTAGATTTTCTTCTGTAAGATTATGCATTTATACCTTGATTGGCTTAAATTTTCCTTGTGGCTTCAAGTGTCCTCAAGACAGGCTCAAAGGATCTTAAACTTGCATGTTTAAAACTATTTGTCTGTTACCCTTACAGCTTAACGACAGATTAGCTAAGTATAAAATCCTTGGATCGCAGTTTCTTCCCTTGAGGATTTTATAGCATTTAGATTTTAAAGTTGCTGTGGAAACATCTAAAACAAATCATATTTTCCCATAACAGATGACTAGTTTTCAATGGTCAAAGTCTTACTTTCTTATATTTAAAGCTGATAATTTTACCAGAACATATTTATTAGGTTTTTTTTTTTTGGCCTTTTAAATTTTTTAATCAACTTAATTTTTTAGAATAGTTTTAGATCTACAGGAAAACTGAGATGATGGTATGGAGAGTTCCCATATACTTGTACCCATATTTCTTAGTTTGGATGGTTGCGTAGACATTTTTCCCATGGCATGATGTGCCCTTACAGTCTACAGATTAAAGGTTGGGTTTGGAAGGGGCAATATTCTAAATATCTTTAAATACTTTCTGTCTTATTATTTCAGATCTCTTTTATGAGGTTGGGGTGGCACAGAAGGAGATACAAATTGTACTTATGTTGGATTTCCCTCGTCTGTTTTCCATAAAGATAACCTAGTAATTTTCATTTTACTTGTTTTTATTTCATTTTGTTTCTTTTCCTGAAGCCTATCATTTACCCCTTTTACTGTGTTTTCAGCAATTTCTAATATTCTGCTTCAAATGTGTCCTTTACTTCTGTTAAGGTTTTAAATATTTTTTGTTTACTTTTTGCCTGGTGAAAGCTCAAATTTTATCTCCTTCTGTTGCCTTGTGACGTCTTTCTACTTAATTTAGAGAAATTCTTTAAAGGTAATTAAGAGACAATGAAGGTTCTGACTTTTAATTTTTATTTTATGGGAGTACATTTGCCCACAATTGTTGTTTGCTTCATCAAAAATTTTTAAAATGAGTAAATTTTATCTATAAGTTCTTCTGTATTCCTTTCCTCTGTTTATTTGTAATATCTTTATAATGATGTTGTGTTAGTTCTTTTGACTACTATTCATGTAATTCATATTAGGAATTCCTGGACCTGCTACTCACTTTGAAGCTTCTTATAGTTTAAAGACCATGTTTCCAGCTTGTAGAAATTCACCTTATGACACAGAAGTGTGTGCGTGTGTGTGCACACATGCATGCATGGGTGGGGGGGGGCTTCTTTTTGCCTCTACTTTCCTGATAGGTTGAACCCACTGGGATCAACCTATCAGGATGGCTTACCATATGCAAAGGCTCTCATCCCCTGCCTTACCAACAGATATCTTCCAACAAATATGGCTTCTCTGTGTGATTTCTTACTTAACCTTGATTTTCTTGTTGCTTGAGATACTGTGACAAAAAAAGTCAAGAAAAGTGTTTGCTACCAGACAATATTCCCATTCTCATCATCCCAAACCAGAGCTCATTGGTTAGGGGTGTCAATTACTTTGAAGATCTACGCTCTGAAAACTTTGTCGGACATTTACAGATATGATCATATGTTCTAGATTCCTTCCATAAAGCCATTAGACCTTTACTATAATTAGTCATTGTTTCTCAGAAATTTTAGTAAGTTTTAACAGTCTCCTGTTTAGTAAGTTATAGCTGTTGATAATGGAGATAGTGCTCTGTTACCCATTTTCTTTGAGTTTTGTGTGATATCTAAGGGTGGAAAGGAAAAACCTATCTTTTATTGTCATTTGAAAACTGGAAGTACTCTCCTTTCACCATATTTTCAGGATTCAAAGTAGAGGCTTCTAAAATTTTCATAGGGGTATTACAGAAAATCATATTAAGATTTTTTTCCTTGTGAACCTTTGCAACAATGCCCTTTATTGCTGCATTTTAACAGACCTAATGATGGTCATTTTTAATGCTTTGCTGTCAAGGAATATATAAATTAAGTTTCAGGATTGCTATCAGAAAGGATAGGTGGTAAGTTCTAGGACTCCATCACCATCTTCTGAAGGTCTGGGAACTTGTTTCTCTTAAGTCGAATCTCAAGGTTTGTTCTTACTCAATTTATCATTTTAGAAAGTAGGGATTTAGTGCAAGTTTTCTGGATTTTTTTTGCTCTGTTATATTCTTTCAGTAACAAGAAGGTGTAATGTAATTTTTAATATCAAACAGTAGAATTCCATAAAAGACCATAGCCTTCAGCCTGCACTTCTAACATTCTTCTTATTTCTGTCCAGATGTTTAAAACATCCTATGGTTATCAAGTCTCTTATCCCTATGTACTTTCTTCTCTGCTTTGTTCTGGGAATTACCATTTTGAAATAATAAATAGGAAGGGGGTAAGTCCTTCACTCTATCTGGCTACAGAATTAATTTCTCTAGAATTGGAGAATGGCCACTTATTTTTCTAGTCAGTTCATCTTCACTGTTTCAGAATGAAGCACTTACAGAGAAGGTGAATCAGCCTTTTCTAACCTTACTAACCATCTGGTCTGTTCTGGTTCAAAGATTAGAGCATGTGTTGTGCAGTTCAAGAATGTACTTCTTGAATTTATTCCCATGGCTGATGCAATTAGTTGAAATTCCACCTGGATTTGGCATATGGTCTTCTCTTATCTTAGGTTTACAGTGATGTTGCCAGCTTTTTTTTAAACTTTTTTTTTCTATTTTCATGGATATTTTAATGAGAAGTTGGGAGAGCTGTCATAAACATTTCAAGCCTGTTACTATAATATACAACTTCCATATTTGCACAATGCAGCCACACCTTAAGTGCCTTGAGAGCAGGGATTTATATATCATATTCAGGGCTCTTTATTGAATAAGTGCCCAATAAACATGTTTCGATCTACAACTGAGTAAAATCAAAGTGAAGCTGTCCTTGGTTTTTACTTTAATATGCTAATTATGAACTTTACATTATCCTAGTTCTGGATACAATGATTACATAAAAGTGATAAAACTCACATGTAAAAAATATATCTATACTTCAAATTCTTGTTAACTTGTACAAATCTTACTCTAGTTGAAAACGTGACTTGTAAATAAATGGGAATTTTAAAAGACGTGGAAATTGTGCTCTTGTTAACTACAAATCAAGTTTCCTGGCCATATTCAATTTGTTACTCTTATACATGGGACTTCCACAGATACATCAGAAATACATCTACACGTGGAACTGCTCCTATAGAACACCCACTGAACGCTGGCAGAAGACCTCAGACCTCCCAAAAGGCAAGAAACTCCCCACGTACCTGGGTAGGGCAAAAGAAAAAGAAAAAACAGAGACAAAAGAAGACGGACGGGACCTGCACCAGTGGGAGGGAGCTGTGAAGGAGGAAAGGTTTCCACACACTACGAAGCCCCTTCGTGGGCAGAGACTGTGGGTGGCAGATGGGAGAAGCTTCGGAGCTACGGAGGAGAGCACAGCAACAGGGGTGCAGAGGGCAAAGCGGAGAGATTCTTGCACAGAGGATCAGTGCCGAACAGCACTCACCAACCTGAGAGGCTTGTCTGCTCACGCACCGGGGCGGGTGGGGGCTGGGAGCTGGGGCTCGGGCTCCGGCTTCAGTCGGAGCGCAGGAAGAGGACTGGGTTAGTGGCGTGAACACAGCCTGAAGGGGTTAGTGCACCACGGCTAGTTGGGAGGGAGTCCGGGAAAAAGTCTAGACCTGCCGAAGAGGCAAGAGACTTTTTCTTCCCTCTGTGTTGCCTGGTGCTCAAGGAGAAGGGATTAAGAGCGCTGCTCAAAGGAGCTCCAGAGACGGGCGCGAGCCGCGTCTAACAGAGCGGAACACAGAGACGGGCATTAGACGCTAAGGCTGCTGCTGCTGCCACCAAGAAGCCTGTGTGCAAGCACAGGTCACTATCCACACCTCCCCTCCCGGGAGCCTGTGCAGCCTGCCACTGCCAGGGTCCCGTGATCCAGGGACAACTTCCCCGGGAGAACGCACAGCATGCCTCAGTCTGGTGCAACGTCACTCTGGCCTCTGCCGCCACAGCTCGCCCCGCATCCGCACCCCTCCCTCCTCCCCGGCCTGAGTGAGCCAGAGCCCCCGAATCAGCGGCTCCTTTAACCCAGTCCTGTCTGAGCGAAGAACAGACGCCCTCAGGCGACCTACACGCAGAGGCAGGTCCAAATCCAAAGCTGAAACCCGGGAGCTGTGCAAACTAAGATGAGAAAGGGAAATTTCTCCCAGCAGTATCAGGAGCAGTGGATTAAATCTCCACAATCAACTTGATGTACCCTGCATCTGTGGAATACCTGAATAGACAACGAATCGTCCCAAATTGAGGAGGTGGACTTTGGGAGCAAGATATATTATTTTTTCCCCTTTTTCCTCTTTTTGTGAGTGTGCATGTGTATGCTTCTGGGTGAGAATTTCTCTGTATAGCTTTGCTTTCACCATTTGTCCTAGGGTTCTGCCCGTCTTTTTTTTTTTTTTTTTTTTTTTTTTGCGGTACGCGGGCCTCTCACTGTTGTGGCCTCTCCCGTTGCAGAGCACAGGATCCGGACGCGCAGGCTCAGTGGCCATGGGTCACAGGCCCAGACGCTCCATGGCATGTGGGATCTTCCTGGACCGGGGCACGAACCCGTGTCCCCTGCATCGGCAGGCAGACTCTCAACCACTGCGCCACCAGGGAAGCCCTGTCCGTCCATTTTTGTTTTTTTACTTAAAAAAATTTTTTTTCTTAATAACTTTTTATTTTAATAACTATATTTTACTTTATCTTGCTTTCTTTCATTTTATTTTATCTCCTTCCTCCCTCCCTCCCTCCCTCCCTCCCTCCCTCCCTCCCTCTCTTTCTTTCTTTCTATTTTTCTCCCTTTTATTCTGAGCCGTGTGGATGAAGGGCTCTTGGTGCTCCAGCCAGGAGTCAGTGCTGTGCCTCTGAGTTGGGAGAGCCAACTTCAGGACACTGGTGCACAAGAGATCTCCCAGCTCCACATAATATCAAATGGCGAAAATCTCCCAGAGATCTCCATCTCAACACCAAGACCCAGCTTCACTCAACGACCAGCAAGCTACAGTGCTGGACACGCTATGCCAAACAACTAGCAAGACAGGAACACAGCCCCATCCATTAGCAGAGAGGCTGCGTAAAATCATAATAAGGCCACAGACACCCCAAAACACACCACCAGACGTGGACCTGCCCACCAGAAAGACAAGATCCAGCCTCATCCACTTGAACACAGGCACTAGTCCCCTCCACCAGGAAGCCTACACAACCCACTGAACCAACCTTAGCCACTGGGGAGACACACCAAAAACAACGGGAACTACGAACCTGCAGCCTGAAAAAGGAGACCCAAAACACAGTAAGATAAGCAAAATGAGAAGACAGAAAAACACACAGCAGATGAAGAGGCAAGGTAAAAACCCACCAGACCTAACAAATGAAGAGGAAATAGGCAGTCTACCTGAAAAAGAATTCAGAATAATGATAGTAAAGATGATCCAAAATCTTGGAAATAGAATAGAGAAAATGCAAGAAACATTTAACAAGGAACTAGAAGAACTAAAGAGGAAACAAGCAATGATGAAAACACAATAAATGAAACTAAAAATACTCTAGAAGGGACCAATAGCAGAATAACTGAGGCAGAAGAATGGATAAGTGACCTTGAAGATAAAATAGTGGAAATAACTACTGCAGAGCAGAATAAAGAAAAAAGAATGAAAAGAACTGAGGACAGTCTCAGAGACCTCTGGGACAATATTAAACACACCAACATTCGAATTATAGCAGTCCCAGAAGAAGAAGAGAAGAAGAAAGGGAGTGAGAAAATATTTGAAGAAATTATGGTTGAAAACTTCCCTAATATGGGAAAGGAAATAGTTAATCAAGTCCAGGAAGCAAAGAGAGTCCCATACAGGATAAATCCTAGGAGAAACACGCCAAGACACATATTAATCAAATTACCAAAAATTAAATACAAAGAAAACATATTAAAAGCAGCAAGTGAAAAATAACACACAAGGGATCCCCATAAGGTTAACAGCTGATCTTTCAGAAGAAACTCTGCAAGCCAAAAGGGAGTGGCAGGACATATTTAAAGTGATGAAGGAGAAAAACCTGCAACCAAGATTACTCTACCCAGCAAGGATCTCATTCAGATTTGATGGAGAAATTAAAACCTTTACAGACAAGCAAAAGCTGAGAGAGTTCAGAACCACCAAACCAGCTTTACAACAAATGCTATAGGAACTTCTCTAGGCAAGAAACACAAGAGAAGGAAAAGACCTACAATAACAAACCCAAAACAATTAACAAAATGGGAATAGGAACATACATATCAATAATTACCTTAAATGTAAATGGATTAAATGCTCCCACCAAAAGACAGACTGGATGAATGGATACAAAAACAAGACCCATATATATGCTGTCTCCAAGAGACCCACTTCAGACCTAGAGACACATACAGTCTGAAAGTGAGGGGATGCAAAAAGATATTCCATGCAAATGGATATCAAAAGAAAGCTGGAGTAGCAATTCTCATATCAGACAAAATGGACTTTAAAATATAGACTATTACAAGAGACAAAGAAAGACACTACATAATGATCAAGGGACTGATCCAAGAAGAAGATATAACAATTGTAAATATTTATGCACCCAACATAGGAGCACCTCAATACATAAGACGAATACTAACAGCCATAAAAGGAGAAATTGACAGTAACACAATCATAGCAGGGGACTTTAACACCCCACTTTCACCAATGGACAGATCATCCAAAATGAAAATAAATAAGGAAACACAAGCTTTAAATGATACATTAAACAAGATAGACTTAATGTATATTTATAGGACATTCCATCCAAAAACAACAGAATACACATTTTTCTCAAGTGTTCATGGAACATTCTCCAGGATAGATCATATCTTGGGTCACAAATCAAGCCTTGGTAAATTTAAGAAAATTGAAATCGTATCAAGTATCTTTTCCAACCACAACGCTATGAGACTAGATATCAATTACAGGAAAAGATCTGTAAAAAATACAAACACATGGAGGCTAAACAATACACTACTTAATAACGAAGTGATCATTGAAGAAATCAAAGAGGAAATCAAAAAAATATCTAGAAACAAATGACAATGGAGACAAGACGACCCAAAACCCATGGGATGCAGCAAAAGCAGTTCTAAGAGGGAAGTTTATAGCAATACAATCCTACCTTGCGAAACAGGAAACATCTCAAATAAACAACCTAAACTTACACCTAAAGCAATTGGAGAAAGAAGAACAAAAAAACCCCAAAGTTAGCAGAAGGAAAGAAATCATATCAGAAAGAAATGAAAAAGAAATGAAGGAAATGATAGCAAAGATCAATAAAACTAAAAGCTGGTTCTTTGACAAAATAAACAAAATTGATAAACCATTAGCCAGGCTCATCAAGAAGAAAAGGGAGAAGACTCAAATCAATAGAATTAGAAATGAAAAAGGAGAAGTAACAATTGACATTGCAGAAATACAAAGGATCATGAGAGATTACTACAAGCAACTCTATGCCAATAAGATGGACAACCTGGAAGAAATGGACAAATTCTTAGAAATGCACAACCTGCCATGACTGAATCAGAAGAAATAGAAAATATGAACAGACCAATCACAAGCACTGAAATTGAAACTGTGATTAAAAATCTTCCAACAAACAAAAGCCCAGAACCAGACGGCTTCACAGGCGAATTCTATCAAACATTTAGAGAAGAGCTAACACTTACCCTTCTCAAACTCTTCTAAAATATAGGAGAGGGAGGAACACTCCCAAACTCATTCTACGAGGCCACCATCACCCTGATACGAAAACCAGACAAGGATGTCACAAAGAAAGGAAACTACAGGCCAATATCACTGATGAACATAGATGCAAAAATCCTCAACAAAATACTAGCAAACAGAATCCAATAGCACATTAAAAGGATCACACACCATGATCAAGTGGGGTTTATTCCAGGGATGCAAGGTTTCTTCAATATACGCAAATCAATCAACATAATACACCATATATTAACAAATTGAAGGAGAAAAAAATACGATCATCTCAATTGATGCAGAGAAAACTTTTGACAAAATTCAACACCCATTTATGATAAAAACCCTGCAGAAGGTAGGCACAGAGGGAACTTTCCTCAACATAATAAAGGCCATATATGACAAACCCACAACCAACATCATCCTTAATGGTGAAAAACTGAAACCATTTCCACTAAGATCAGGAATAAGACAAGGTTGCCCACTCTCACCACTATTTTTCAACATAGTTTTGGAAGTTTTAGCCACAGCAATCAGAGAAGAAAAAGAAATAAAAGGAATCCAAATCGGAAAAGAAGAAGTAAAGCTGTCACTGTGTGCAGATGACATGATGCTCTACATAGAGAATCCTAAAGATGCTACCAGAAAACTACTAGAGCTAATCAATGAATTAGGTAAAGTAGCAGGATACAAAATTAATGCACAGAAATGTCTGGCGTTCCTATACACTAATGATGAAAAATCTGAAAGTGAAATTAAGAAAACACTCCCATTTACCACTGTAACAAAAAGAATAAAATATCTAGGAATAAACCTACCTAAGGAGACAAAAGACCTGTATGCAGAAAATTATAAGACACTGATGAAAGAAATTAAAGATGATACAAATAGATGGAGAGATATATCATGTTCTTGGATTGGAAGAATCAACATTGTGAAAATGACTCTACTACCCAAAGCAATCTACAGATTCAATGCAATCCCTATCAAACTACCACTGGCACTTTCACAGAATTAGAACAAAAAATTTCACGATTTTTATGGAAACTCAAAAGACCCCAAATAGCCAAAGCAATCTTGAGAACGAAAAATGGAGCTGGAGGAACCAGGCTCCCTGACTTCCGACTATAGTACAAAGCTACAGTAATCAAGACAGTATGGTACTGGCACAAAAACAGAAATATAGATCAATGGAACAGGATAGAAAGCCCAGAGATAAACCCATGGACATATGGTCACCTTATCTTTGATAAAGGAGGCAAGAATATACAGTGGAGAAAAGACAGCCTGTTGAATAAGTGGTGCTGGGAAAACTAGACAGCTACATGTAAAAGTATGAAATTAGAACACTCCCTAACACCATACACAAAAATAAGCTCAAAATGGATTAAAGACCTAAATGTAAGGCAGACACTATCAAACTCTTAGAGGAGAACATAGGCAGAACACTCTATGACATAAATCACAGCAAGATCCTTTTTGACCCACCTCCTAGAGTAATGGAAATAAAAACAAAAATAAACAAATGGAACCTAATGAAACTTCAAAGCTTTTGCACAGCAAAGGAAACCATAAACAAGACAAAAAGACAACCCTCAGAATGGGAGAAAATATTTGCAAATGAAGCAACTGACAAAGGATTAATCTCCAAAATGTCCAAGCAGCTCATGTAGCTCAATATCAAAAAAACAAACAACCCAATCCAAAAATGGGCAGAAGACGTAAATAGACATCTCTCCCAGGAAGATATACAGATTGCCAACAGACACATGAAAGAATGCTCAACATCATTAATCATTAGAGAAATGCAAATCAAAACTACAATGAAATATCATCTCACACTGGTCATAATGGCCATCATCAAAAAAATCTAGAAACAATAAATGCTGGAGAGGGTTTGGAGAAAAGGGAACACTCTTGCACTGTTGGTGGGAATGTAAATTGATACAGCCACTATGGAGAACAGTATGGAGGTTCCTTAGAAAACTAAAAATAGAACTACCATACGACCTAGCAATCCCATTACTGGGTATATACCCTGAGAAAACCATAATTCAAAAAGCGTCATGTACCAAAATATTAATTGCAGCTCTATTTACAATAGCCAGGACATGGAAGCAACCTAAGTGTCCATCATCGGATGAATGGTTAAAGATGTGGCACATATATACAACTGAATATTACTCAGCCATAAAAAGAAACGAAACTGAGTTATTTGTAGTGAGGTGGATGGACCTAGAGTCTGTCATACAGAGTGAAGTAAGTCAGAAAGAGAAAAACAAATACCGTATGCTAACACATACATATGGAATCTAAGGGAAAAATAAGGTCATGAAGAACCTAGGGGTAAGTCGGGAATAAAGACACAGACCTACTAGAGAATGGACTTGAGGATATGGGGAGGGGGAAGGGTAAGCTGTGACAAAATGAGAGAGTGGCATGGACATATATACACTACCAAACGTAAAATAGAGCTAGTGGGAAACAGCCGCATAGCACAGGGAGATCAGCTCGGTGCTTTGTGACCACCTAGAGGGGTGGGATAGTGAGGGTGGGAGGGAGGGAGATGCAAGTGGTAAGAGATATGGGAACATATGTATATATATAACTGATTCACTTTGTTATAAAGCAGAAACTAACACAGCATTGTAAAGCAATTGTACTGCAATAAAGATGTTTAAAAAAAAAAGTTTCCTTTAGTTCATTCTACCAAATTGTTTACAACATATATGGTAAAACATTTAGCTTGTTCATATCAGTAAATAGTCAGTTAATTATAAAATTTCCACTATTGTCAATAGACACAGAGGGGTTAACGGAGACCCTAAACTATGCAGTTTATTTCAGGGATTATTTACTTTATCTATCAGTATCTTTGCTTCTCAGAGACATGATGATAATATCAAAAAGTCTGTTTTATACCATCATACACATTCTGTAATATCATCAAAGATGCCATACATATTGACCTAGATTGTAAGTCCTTCTTCACTTATACCATAACTACCTAAGTCAAGGGCTATTATATTTTTTCTTTTGCAATGACTACTAGGCACAGAGAAGTGCTCTATGGCCCAATTTAGAAGCATGATTTAATGGAGAGAGTATGAAATTTAGAGTCAGAGGACATGAATTTGAGTTTCTTGCACTGCCATTTATGATCTGTATGACTTTGGGCGTGCCATTTACCCTCTCTCTTTTGCTCAGAAGGGTATGTACATGAAGAAACGTATTTGAATTAGCTTGATAAACTTATACATATGCTACAAAGCAATAAACTGCATTGACTGTGCGTGGTTGCTCTTCAGATGGATGGCATCCAAATGTGACCAAAGCCAGGTCAACTAGGCAGTTGATTGGAGTGTTAAAATGTTACATAGAATGTAAAAGGAGGGAGAAAAGTTTATTTACCAGAACTACTGGGTGGGAAGAGACGGTGAGCCGGTCTGTATGTGTTTGGAATGAACATGTTGATAAGCCACTTATGGTGAAGGAGTAAACCCTCAAGGGATATGTATCAACAGATGGTACCTAAACTGCGTTCTAAGGAGGATCAAGCAAGTTAATTGTAGCCTTCTGTCTTGCCAAGTGGAGTATGGAATTGGGGCTGCCAATGGAGCCCTCTTTTCCTTTATACACCTGAGTCATTCCTACAAATAAATGTTGAACCATGATTTTTTTTAATTAATTTTTATTGGAGTATAGTTGCTTTACAATCTTGTGTGAACCATGATATTTTAAAAATATATATCAGTTTTAAGGGTTACCCCATTAACAGCTTGTCTGGGACACGCACAAGATGCGAGCAGATCTTCATCATGATACTATTGAAACTGCACAGTAACATGGGAGCTGCAGTAAATGAGAGACAAGTGTTTTCAGTGTTAAGTCCTCTAAATCCTCCATCTCCTGGCATTAGTTGTTCTGACTTAGATCTTTGGTTCAGTTTCTAGCACAATGATCAAACTCTGTTTTAAGTTTCTTATGAAGTTACAGCTCTTGAAATGTATCCAATGGCAGCTTCCTGCCTTATTCATTATTAATGAGGTCTTTTGCAGCCCCTCTGTGCTAGGGCCAATTGTCTATGTTTGTAAGCCTGGATAGCTACTAGGAATTACTCATCTTGTACTTCTCAGGGATTGGTTGCCTGGGATGCTGATTATTTGCCTTATGGAACACCCCTGGTACTTGTAGGTAGAAGTATAGACCACAGCGAATGCCACTATCTGGGTCTAAGCACTGCTATTTTATTATTACAATCCAAGGGATAATTTACAAAGGCTGACAATATTATTTTATTTTCTCTGAAAGTTGCTTTGATTCTCTGGGCCTCAGAGCAAGCCCTTTTTAGAACAGAAATTATTTGTTTATACAGTCAGGCTTTGAGGATGATTTATTATATATTCATGTGAGAAAACTGAAACTCAGGACTTTTAATTTTTTATTTAAGCCTCTGACAGCAATGGGATATGTTTCTAGACAAAAGCAATGCCACTTGATGAACAATCAACTTGTTATTTATCTTCTGCTTTTGGGAGACAATACTAGGTCAGCCAAGGACATCTCCAAAAGGGTACTATTATTAATGGAAATTAAGTGGTGTACAACACAGAATATGTTTTCTTGAATTATATTCTAAGATGAGTTGGAAAATGGTTCAATAATCCTGGAGCTGATATCTGATTTAAAATATCTTTTCTGCATATAATTTAATCTTTGTCTTGTATGAAATTTACAAATTATCAAGAAGATATAAACATAGATGCTGGAATTAATTTGCTTGATGAAAGATGATCCTTTGGCTTTGCTTATGGTTTGAGAAGCTCCACAGGACTCTGACCTCTTTTTGTCCATGTCTGTTAAGTCTGCTGGGAGTATATATGTGGTACACAGAAGGGTGAAGCCATAAAATGTAATATGAACAATATAAATGTAATTCTATTACTCTCTTGCTTAAAATCATTGTGAGGCTCATTCAGATCTTCAAGGCAAAATCTAAATTCCTTGAAAGCAAAATTTAACATGGAATACAGACCCTCCATGATAAGATCTTTGATCAATTTCTTAACTTCATCACTGATTTTATTCCTTCCCAACTTCCCCTCCAAGTTACATGTATATGCACACATATGAGTACACACATATCCCTAACTGTAGTTATAGTTTAACTATATAATTCTATGTGGATCTTTATATTACCTACACCAAGCCAAAGCAACCGAACCCATGGCACTGCCTCTAAACCTGCACATTTAACAAGTAGGAAGCAGCTCCAGTCTTAAAATCCTTAGAGAACTGTTAATTCACATTTAAATAGCATTTGCTATTGAGTGATATGTGATGGGGGAGTAAAATATGGACGGTTAATGTATAATCTATTGATGATTAGAGGTAGCTTGAATTTGGGTTGTAACTCAGGCATTTGTGAGGTATATGATCTTGGTCAATGTAACTTCTCTCAACTTCAATTCCATTGCCTAAAAATGGGCACAGCTAGAATACTGGGCAATTAGGGATGCACCAGGGTTTATTTCCCACCAACTTGATAAGTTAAGGAGAGAATTACCTGGGTGGGGGATGGGGGCTGGGGGAGGGGCTGGTGGTGAAAAGCTACTGAATGAGTGACTTCAACGTTTGGAGGGACTGGAGTCTGGCTGTGCACCCATGAGCATTTTTAAAAGTTCAAAGACAGAGGCAGGAGAGAAAATGGGGAGTCAGAGACAAGGGTTGGAGACCAAGTCAGGCCTTAACAGGGGTTGTGGGAGAGAACAAGCTCAGGATCACTTGGAAGTGGGTAACTGCTGGGGACAAAGTGGAAGGGACTGTGAGTTGCCACCAAACAGCTCAGACAATAAAAATGCATTAACTCACAGGATGATTGTGAGCATAGGCTATTAAAAATCATGTAATTTGAAGCATTCAAAAAACTATGAGGCCCTAACAGACATTACTATTTTTATCCTGTGGTATCATAAAGATGAAACAACTGCAAAAAAAACTTGTCAAGATTAACCCAGTCAGTGAGCAACGCAACAGCTGTCCTCCCATTTACCCAGGGGAACAGGCACTTGGCATTTACAGAAACCTTGCCTTTGCTTCTCCTCATGTGTCTGACACTCTATCAGACTCAGGGCATTTCACCTTCTGCTTCGATCTCGGGGTGCTTTTTGTGAATCCTCCCATTCCCAACCATAAAGGCTAATGGAAGCAGGACTTGAGGCATTTTCATCAAGAAATCTCTCAATTCCTGCTACCTAAAGTTTAAAAATGTATTTCTGAAGGGCAACGTTATTTTTGTCCTACTCTTCTACTTGTTGAGTACTTTGTCCTGGTGGGCTGATGCGCTTACATTCCATTACCATAAATTCAATTATTAAAGCATTTGTTCTCAATTTTTCCCCCCTCTGGATACAAGAATGTGTTATCTTTAGCAAGTGGCTTGCTTTCCTTCTGTTGATGAGGTTCTCTGAACCTCTCACTGCCTGTTTGATACTATTATTCCTTTTAAATAGCTTTTCATTTTCTCAAGCATTACTGGTCATTTTACTGTCTAGTGGATATTTTTCTACCAACAGGTAGACATTTAACCGTCAACCCTGGAAGAACTGGTATGCAGGAAATCCTTTATTTATGTGTGCATTCGAAAGATCAATTTGTCATTGTCTTTCTTATTCAGTGATTCCTGTCCTCATTGGTCCTTGTTTCTTTTCCCTGATTCTTCAAAGTTGCACATATTCCTGAGCTGCCCCTTTCTGATGATATTAATCTAACATTCAGGCTGCTCCATTAATGTACCTCAGTTCAGAAATGCAAAGTGAAATGTTCACCTCAACCTCATTTTTAAGAGTTGATACTGCTCTGTGCACTGCCATCCCAGAAGGGTGTTGAGGCAGCCAACCAAATGTATCTGCTTTGAATAGAATGTTAAATTCACAATTTAATATAGCCCCAACCTACTGTGATGAAGACAGCTTCAGATTAGAAGTAAGGAAATCTGAATCATAATTTCTGTTCTGCACCAAAAAGTCTTCATTCATAGGTCATTTTAGCCCTGATACATTTCTTGGATCATTTACCCTGTAAAATTAGAACTTTAATTGATCTCTAAGGTTCCTGACAACTTTAGACCTCTATGTTTTCACAATTTCTTTTCTTCCTCAATAAATACAACCTCCTGGTAGTGGGAAAGGAAGGAAAAGATCAGAGAAGTCTTAACAAAGTGGATGTTTGAGCCGCACCTTGAAAGATGAGCACATCACTTCCAGATAGATGACCGAAGAAAAGTGTCCTAAATGGAGAAAACAGCAGGTGCAAAGCCACAGAGGAGTAAATTAGCATGGAGTATTTGAACTGTGGTTCAAGAGCTAGTTTGGGACTCAAAGGGAACTCAAATCCAGGATGACAGTGCTAGGCTAGTGAACTTGTACTGTCACATCACATCACTAACCCTGAATTGACATGGAATTTCTTAGTTTAAAAAAAAAAAAAAAAAACCTCAACATTAAATCACACTCATGTGAAGGATAAGAAGGGGCCAGGGAGTAAATGGTTTTCCCAGTTTTAAGGGAGAAGGAGCTTCACAATGGATGCTCTAGTTCCAAGGGTTGGCAGCTATGATCTCCAAGATGTACCTGCAGCCTTCCATCCAGTCCAGAGGCCAGACTGCGAAGGGTTTCTGGAGCTTGAGTGGGATACAGAATTGGAGAGATTGGTCCTCAGTCTGACTATCCATAGTGAATGTAGCCGGACTGAAGAGCCAAACCCAGTCCAGTTGCTGGAAAAACAGGCAGAATCTAGAGATGAAGTTCTGGAAAGGCAAATTCCAGGATGGAAGGATGGAGGTGCAGTCTGAGGATGACAGCGTAGATCATACCTTCTGCACAGAAATTTTGTGGTGATTAAGTTGAATAAGGCAGTTAAAGTATTTAACATAGTTTCTGACAAATAAGTGATAGGTTTTTGTTGTTGTTGTTACTTAAGGCACTGAAATTTAAACCTTGAAGGCCTTACTTGAGGATTGGTTGACTTTTAATATAAAAGGATGAGACCAAAAAAAAAAAAAATTAGGTCGAATGTTCCCTACAACCCCAGGGGTTTTCCTATTTTTCTCTCACCCCCAGGTCCATGGGATCTCTCGGGCAGCCCTCCCTAGTGTTTTGCGCTCATTCATTGCGAGACCCAGGTCCTACTCCACACCTCCTTCAGTGTTTGGGGTTACAACACATTGAGTGTTACATGGTGCCATCATGACTTTGAAGTAGAAGTTCCCCCACCTCCCATTTAGGGGCTCAAGGGGTAGTTTTGTGAACTGTGGTCAGATAGCACTAAGGTGAGAATCAGGATACCTGGGCTTTCTTTGAAGCTCTGCCATTAACAAGCAGCTAGGTGTCCTGAGCAAGTACCTCAATCTGCCTGAATTTCCTATCTAAGAAAAAAGATGATTGAACTGGATGTCATGCAAGGACCTCGCCTCCAGCAGTATAAACCACAACCACGGCCACACCTAGGGAAGCTCCACTCATTATCCAAGTTGTCAAAAAGGCTCAACACATAATCTTGAGCACCAGATTAGCATGAGCTGCATAATGCCAGATAATGAGCTTTTACTGTAGAAGGAAAATGACAAAGACAGAATACCCACAAGGCTCCAAAATCATTCTTTTAGCCAACAAGATTCTGTTCTCAAGAGCTGTGAATCTGGATAAAAAAGGCACCCAAGGGGTTAAGTGGCCACTTTTGGATACCTCGATAATTTGGTAACTGGAAGCTGTTTGATTCCTCTTACTACAAGTCAACTTGAGCAGCACACCTTCATTGGATGCCTACTGTGTGTAGGTGCACTAGGCAGGTCCTCTGTACTGCATGTGTTAATGCTTAACAAATATATATTTTTAAAAGCATATTTTATAACTTGGCAGATTATCTCCAGAGCGAAAAAAGAATCTCTTTATTTCCATTCTAAAAACATATGGTCTAACGTATAAACCAATACCTGCATCCATTAGCTTACACATTACTGAAAAGGGGAATTTAACTTAGGTAACCACAGCTTTGCATAACACAACAGAACAATTGTGTTCTATTGTTATCCACAGATAAACTTTTGCCAAGCATTCCCTGTGCTGATGTGGTTTCAAGGAGAACTTTCCAATGGTGACTTCCCCCTGTAGGGTCTTAATTTCCATTGTTCTATAAAGTTAATGTTGTCAAGCTGCAGAAGGATAATCAGTAAACTTATGAGATATTTTAGAAATTAGATTTTTTTAAAATAAATTTATTTTATTTTTTATTTATTTATTTTTGGCTGCGTTAGGTCTTCATGCTGCGTGTGGACTTTCTCTAGTTGTGGTGAGTGGGGACTACTCTTCATTGTGGTGCACGCGCTTCTCATTGTGGTGGGTGGCTTCTCTTGCTGTGGAGCACAGGCTCTAGGCGGGTGGGCTTCGGTAGCTGTGGCTCGCGGGCTCTAGAGCACAGGCTCAGTAGTTGTGGCGTATGGGCTTAGTTGCTCCGCGGATGCAGGATCTTCCCGGACCAGGGATCAAACCCTGATTTGATTGGCAGGCGGATTCTTAACCACTGCGCCACCAGGGAAGTGCCTAAAAATTAGGTCTTTTTTGATACTTTTCATATAGTTCTGACAATCAAAAGTCTGTGCAAATAGTTACTAATGTTTAGTATTTAAAGACAAAGATATTATTTTAGGAGAAGAGTCTGTTTGTGAAAAGCAATGCTTCAGCGAAGTAGCAGAAAAAGGACTTTCAAGAAAAAGTAGAGTTAATGGGGTATAAATCAGAAGATATTTTTTTGGTCAGTTCTAAAAATAAATTCTCCCAAATCTTATCTCCTTAAATTGAAGACTTTTCCAGTAAAATAGAACAATGCACAAACAAGAATGTATGTATTTTGTTTTATCCTACGTCTCAAGGGAAAGGGCATAAACCGCAGCCTGAGTGATTCCAGCTGCACACTAGGGGAAATATTGTGATAATTACAAAGGCAAACTCTGGAAGGGGTTACAGAGGAAAGGGTTCCGTATCTTTCTGGGGAGTCTTTAAATGTAGGAGAGACCATCTGCCTGAATGAGGTTGGACAAGCTTATGTAACTCTCACACTTGTTTCAAAAGTTTAAAATGGGGGAAATCTCTAAGGCTCCTTCTCACTTTGAAAACTGATACTTCCGTCATACTAGGTGTATCTTTGGGAAGTTGATACTGTTGGGATGGGGGAGCTTAGGCTACTTCCTGCGATCTCTGTCACCACAGCACTTTGCCTGTTCTAGCTAAAGTCTCTCTCCTTGGGCTATTCTCTTAATTGATAAAACTGGAAACAATAACAGCAATTATGACTCTTTGTATCCTTATGCAAACATAAGGATATGTCATCTTATTTTTCAGTTCTTCAGTGCAGGTGCTGCCATCCTAGTAATCCCCCATAGTATTCACGCACACTTTATTTGCTGGTTTCTCTGACTAAACACACTTTATAGAGATCTGGGTCAAGGGAGTGCTGTATTCCCTGGAAATCCTCAGGCTGCTTGGATGTGTAAAGAAGACCTGGAGATTCACCCTTACATGGTGCTCTGGTCCTGCTCTCAGTGAAAGCAGTTAGATGTTTGAAATGACACCCAAGAAGCTCTGCCCAAGTCATTGTCTGGGAAAAAGTGATTAGGAGTTATCAAAAGAGATGGAGCCAGGATATATTTAAAGTGATGAAAGGGAAAAACCTACAACAAAGATTACTCTACCCAACAAGGATCTCACTCAGATTCAACAGAGAAATTAAAACCTTTACAGACAAACAAAAGCTAAGAGAATTCAGCACCACCAAACCAGCTTTACAACAATGCTAAAGGAACTTCTCTAGGCAGGAAATACAAGAGAAGGAAATAACAAACCCAAAACAATTTAGAAAATGGTAATAGGAACATACATATCAATAATTACCTTAAATGCAAATGGATTACATGCTCAAACCAAACAACAAAGACTAGCTGAATGGATACAGAAACAATACACGTATATATGCTATCTACAAGAAACCCATTTCAGACCCAGGGACACATACAGACTGAATGTGAGGGGATGGAAGAAGATATTCCATGCAAATGGAAATCAAAAGAAAGCTGAGTAACAATTCTCATATCACAGAAAATAGACTTTAAAATAAAGACTATTACAAGAGACAAAGAAGGACACTACATAATGATCAAGGGATCTAACTAAGAAGAAGATATAACAATTGTAAATATTTATGCATGAAACTAGGAGCACCTCAATACATAAGGCAAAGGCTAACAGCCATAAAAGGGGAAATCGACAGTAACACAATCATAGTTGGGGACTTCAACACCCCACTTTCACCAATGGACAGATCATCCAAATGACAATAAATAAGGAAACAGAAGCTTTAAATGACACATTAAACAAGATGGAATTAATTGATATTTATAGGACATTCCATCCAAAAACAACAGAATACACTTTTTTCTCAAGTGCTCATGGAACATTCTCCAGGATAGATCATATCTTAGGTCACAAATCAAGCCTTGGTAAATTTAAGAAAACTGAAATCGTATCAAGTATCCTTTCCAACCACAATGCTATGAGACTAGGTATCAGTTACAGGAAAAAAACTGTAAAAATACAACCACGGACTTCCCTGGTGGCGCAGTGGTTGAAAGTCCGCCTGCCGATGCAGGGGACGCGGGTTCGTGCCCCGGTCTGGGAAGATCCCACATGCCGCGGAGCGGCTGGGCCCGTGAGCCATGGCTGCTGAGCCTGTGCATCCGGAGCCTGTGCTCCGCAACGGGAGAGGCCACAACAGTGAGAGGCCCGCGTACCGCAAAACAAACAAACAAACAAAAAATCTTCCAACAAACAACACTGCAGGACCAGATAGCTTCACAGGCGAATTCTATCAAACATTTACAGAAGAGCTAACACTTATCCTTCTCAAACTCTTCCAAAATATAGCAAAGGGAGGAACATTCCTAAACTCATTCTATGAGACCACCATCACCCTGATACGAAAACCAGACAAAGATGTCACAAAGAAAGAAAACTACAGGCCAATATCACTGATGAACATAGATGCAAAAATCCTCAAAAAAATGCTAGCAAACAGAATCTAACAGCACATTAAATGGATTATACACCATGACAAAGTGGGGTTTATCCCAGGAATGCAAGGCAACTTGAATATACGCAAATCAATCAATGTGATACACCATATTAACAAATTGAACAATAAAAACCATATGATCATCTCAATAGATGCAGAAAAAATTCAACACTTATTTATGATAAAAACCCTCCAGAATTTAGGCATAGAGGGAACTTACCTCAACATAATAAAGGCCATATATGACAAACCCACAGCCAACATCGTTCTCAAGGGTGAAAAACTGATACCATTTCCACTAAGATCAGGAATAAGACAAGGTTGCCTCTCACCACTATTATTCAACATAGTTTTGGAAATTTTAGCCATAGCAATCAGAGAAGAAAAGGAAATAAAAGGAATCCAAATTGGAAAAGAAGAAGTAAAGCTGTAACTGTTTGCAGATGACATGATACTATATGTAAAGAATCCTAAAGACACTACCAGATAATGATTAGAGCTAATCAATGAATCTGGTAAAGTAACAGGATACAAAATTAATACACAGAAATCTCTTGCAATCCTATACACTTATGATGAAAAATCTCAAAGAGAAATTAAGGAAACAGTCCCATTTACTATGGCAACAAAAAGAGTAAAATACCTAGGAATAAACCTACCTAAGGAGACAAAAGACCTGTATGCAGAAAACGATAAGACACTGATGAAAGAAATTAAAGATGATACAAATAGATGGAGAGATATACCATGTTCTTGGATTGGAAGAATCAACATTGTGAAAATGACCATAATACCCAAAGCAATCTAAAGATCCAATGCAATCCCTATCAAACTACCAATGGCATTTTTCACAGAACTAGAACAAAAAAATTCACAACTGGTATGGAAACAAGAAAGACCTCGAATGGCCAAAGCAATCTTGAGAAAGAAAAACACAGCTGGGGGAATCAGGCTCCTGGACTTCCGAATACACTGCAAAGCTACAGTAATCAAGACAATATGGTACTGGCACAAAAACAGAAATACAGATCAATGGAATAGGATACAAAGCCCAGAGATAAACCCATGCACATATGGTCACCTTATCTTTGATAAAGGAGGCAAGAATATACAATGGAGAAAAGACAGCCTCTTCAGTAAGTGGTGCTGGGAAAACTGGACAGCTACATGTAAAAGAATGAAATTAGAACACTCCCTAACACCATAAACAAAACTAAGCTCAAAATGGATTAAAGACCTAAATGTAAGGCAGACACTATCAAACTCTTAGAGGAGAACATAGGCAGAACACTCTATGACATAAATCACAGCAAGATCCTTTTTGACCCACCTCGTAGAGAAATGGAAATAAAAACAAAAATAAACAAATGGGACCTAATGAAACTTCAAAGCTTTTGCACTGCAAAGGAAACCATAAACAAGATGAAAAGACAACCCTCAGAATGGGAGAAAATATTTGCAAATGAAGCAGCTGACAAAGGATTAACCTCCAAAATTTACAAGTAGCTCATGCAGCTCAATATCAAAAAAACAAACAACCCAATCCAAAAATGGGCAGAAGACGTAAACAGACATTTCTCCCAGGAAGATATACCGATTGCCAGCACACACATGAAAGAATGCTCTACATCACTAATCATTAGAGAAATGCAAATCAAAACTACAATGAGGTATCACCTCACACCAGTCACAATGGCCATCATCAAAAAATCGACAAACAGTAAATGCTGGAGAGGGTGTGGAGAAAATGGAACCCTCTTGCACTGTTGGTGGGAATGTAAATTGATACAGCCACTATGGAGAACAGTATGGAGGTTCCTTAAAAAACTTAAAATAGAACTACCATATTACCCAGCAATCCCACTCCTGGGCATAAACCCTGAGAAAACCATAATTCAAAAAGACACATGTACCCCAATGTTCACTGCAGCTCTATTTACAACAGCCAGGGCATGGAAGGAACCTAAGTGTCCACCAACAGATGAAAGAATAAAGAAGATGTGGCTTATATATACAGTGGAATATTTCTCAGCTATAAAAAGAAACGAAATTGAGTTATTTGTAGTGAGGTGGATGGACCTAGAGTGTGTCATACAGAGTGAAGTAAGTCAGAAAGAGAGTCAAATACCGTACGCTGAAAAATATATATGGAAGGTAAAAAAAAAAAAGGTTCTGAAGAACCTAGGGGCAGGACAGGATTAAAGCCGTCGACATAGAGAATGGACTTGAGGAGACAGGGAGGGGGAAGGGTAAGCTGGGACAAAGTGAGAGAGTGGCAAGGACATATATACACTACCAAATGTAAAATAGATAGCCAGTGGGAAGCAGCCAAATAGCACAGGGAGATCAGCTCGGTGCTTTGTGACCACCTAGTGGGGTGGGATAGGGAGGGTGGGAGGGAGACGCAAGAGGGAGGGATATGGAGATATATGCATACGTATAGCTGATTCACTTTGTTATACAGCAGAAACTAACACAACTTTGTAAAGCAATTATACTCCAAGAAAGATGTTAAAAAGAAAAAAGAGAAATGGAGCATAAGAAGGTATTCTGTGATAGTATAAAACCTGGTGATATAGTTATCATTATTATTGCGTCCTACCTTGCCTTGTTTTCTGTGTTTTGCTTGTTTCCATGGAGCTATAGACATCGTTAATGATTTGACAGAATGCAAACTTGACCAGTGTGGCCCATTTAGACTACACAGGAAATGAAATTATCAGAAATTTCTTTTAATAATGCAAAAGCAGAGTTGCTGAAACAAATATTTCGATGAATTAGTTTTCTTAAGCCCAGACTAGTTCCCCATGTTCAAACATAAGCATGAATTAGTTCCTTCCCCAACATATTTTTACCTGTTATAAATGTCTAGTTTATGTCTCCTAGTAGTATACAGGCCATTAAAATTAAGATACATGACAATGAAACTACTGATTTTTGACCATTACCAAAGAAACTTATCATTAAAGATAACATATTGGAGCACTAAGAAAATCAAATAACCACTTCATCATGGAGACTACGTTATTAAGAAAAAGATTTTTATTCTTAAGTTTTCAATATTAGGATGTTGCCCTGTGAAATATTTTGATGTGGGAGTTAGAGAAGCAAATTCAACTTATCTAGGAAGGTTGCAATATTTTGAGGGAAGATATGGATTAAACAAAAGAACATTTTAGGAAAAATGTGGTCTCCTGGAAAAAAACACTATAATCTGTCTTTTTCCACATTGACAATCTACCTTCTGTCCTTTTTGTATTTGTAAGACCAGAGAAGTGGCAATAAATTGTTGCTTGCCCTGGTTGTGCCTAGATTGTGTGTAGTATATTTTAGGGACACACCTACTTTCCTCCTGATCACTGCAAAGGGTTATAAATCTATCAGCAGAGTGATTCCCAGAACATATGGTTCATGGAGGAAAATCACTTGCATTTAACTCTGACCAGCTGTCCAGAGCTCAACAACGTTGGTAACATATTTCAGGACAGATAAACTAGGAAATATTTAGAAAGCATAAGCTAAGAAATTTACACTCATCTCCTCCACTAGATTCAAAAGTATAAATTGCCATTGCACTATTTCTTAGAGAAGAATTTAACTAAATCATTCCTGGTCACCCAAGATCTGACTGAACAAGAATAACATTTACCATTTCAGTCCTTGTATAGATGGCATTCATCTGGCTTAAACCACAACAATAAGCTTTCGGATAACTGGTAAGTTTTTCAATTGCAAGTACAATTTCTGACACTATAAAGTTAAAAGAGCAAGGGAAGTTCCATATGCATAAGATGGACCATCTGCAAATTTGCATCAATCTCAGACACTTAAGTAAAAATAAACTGCATTTTAAGATTCTGAGTGCATGAATAAAAAATTAGTTAGTTAACAGGGTTCCTTGGAGATGTGGCTAATTCCTAGGCTGGGGCAGAGAAAAAGATGAGCCTGGAGCATCTTGCAGTGCGAGAAAGAAACTGCTTTAAAAATGAAAGAAAAAGAAACAGGAAAAAAGGATTCATGTCAAAAGGACACAGGAACAAACTGACAGAGCTCCCAAAGGCCAAAACTAGAACTATTTGAGCAACAAAATAATGAACTATAGCCCTGGATTAAAAACCAACGTATGCATATATATCCATGTGTCCATACTAATGTAAGTAAATGACTGGGTAAGAAACAAATGGGAGAAAAGGGACAAATCTTCCTTAGATAAGAATTCTAGGGCTTCCCTGGTGGCACAGTGGTTGAGAGTCCGCCTGCCGATGCAGGGGACGTGGGTTCGTGCCCCGGTCTGGGAAGATCCCACATGCCGCAGAGCGGCTGGGCCTGCGAGCCATGGCTGCTGAGCCTGCGCGTCCGGAGCCTGTGCTCCACAACGGGAGAGGCCATGACAGTGAGATGCCCGCGTACCACAAAAAAAAAAAAAAAAAAAAAAAAAGAATTCTAGATACTGTCCCCTCCATGAGAGACTCACTCCCAAAGAATAGAGTATAAAAAGGAAAAAGGAGTAACTTTAAATTGGAAAGACAAGCCAGATACCACCTTAACCAAGGGATCAAGGTTAACTTTACTGCTGATAAATCATGTTGATAATAATGTACCCAATATGATATGAGGCAATGAAAAGTTCATTTCACCTCCTTGTATGTTTCCCCCAAACACATAACTCCAGTTTAATCATGAGAAAACACCAGATATACCCAACCTGAGGGACGTTCTACAACATATCTGACCAGCGCTCTTCAAAATTCTTGATACATAAAAAATGAAGAAAGACTGAGAAACTGTCACAGACTAGAGGTGACTAAGGTGACATGCTGATTAAATGCATGTGTTATCCTGGAGCAAATCTTTGTATAGAAAAGGACGTTAGCAGAAAAATACTGGTGAAATACAAATAAAGTCTGTCATTTAGGTAACAGTATTGTAACAAGATTAATTTCTTAGTTTTGACAAATGTACAATATTTATCTAATACGTTAACATTATGGGAAGCTGGAGAAGGTAGTATCAAGTTTGAACTTTAAAAGATAACATATTTAAACTCAGTTTTTAACTTTGCACATTCAAAAATAGCTACATTCCCATTTCAGGGAGATCCTTTTGTAAGCACACCATTGGTTCTCTCCACAGGTATTCTTTCTGACAACCTCTGAGAGAGATGGGGTGGCCGTCTATTCATGCATCTGTTCTTGTTAAGATCCTTAAATTTTTACAGAAAGGTATTCATCCTTCCACTACCTTATTTTATTAAAGAAAACATGTCTCTGTATTAACTAATCTCATCAGATTATCATTTTCTTAAGGCTTGCCAGGGAGGAGAATAACAAATTTATTATCGCTTATTTATTCAAAGTTTGAATGAAAGAAACTATATTTATGAAGGATTGCTTGAAGGGTATGCAGTATATCCATTCCTCTAGTGCTCTAAAATCTAGCAGTCTGAAATGAATCAGGTCATCTGATCTAACACATTATGGACATCACGCCAACCTCCTAAACAACTGCTTTATACCAAATTATTCTTTGGTAAACTGTCACTAGTCTGAATAGCGGGATATACAGACCACTCCATGAAACTCATCACTGTGTTTTCCAGAAGAAGGCGGTTGGAGTTATTGTTTCTCACATTACACAGTGTAATTTAGGCATAGGATGTTTCTTATGTATCAACAACAGGATTACGTGTGCCTCTCTTGAGAAAGAGATGGGTTTTTAACCTAATGTACCTTCTGGATTATGGAATTGGTTGTTTCCCTTTTTGCACTGGATACCAGAAAACACAGTTAAATTTGTGGCTGGCATCTAACGAGTATACATAATGTCAAAGTACGCATCCCAAATAACTTCACTTTTGACTACATTTTAAGTTATTGCTCTTTGATTTTAACCTTTATAATGTATTATTTATATTATAGTGCTGCTTCATGTTCATCGTTGAGAAATTTAGAGAATACAGAAAGACAACATTTTTTAAAGAAAATTAAAGATTATCCCATCATTCAGATAATCATTGATAACATAATTGCAGTATGAGCATATGAACATCTAGACTTACCTTATCATGCTGTATTTTATTACCTTTGTTAGGTTGCTTTGAGGTTTTTTTTGGGGGGGGGTGTGGTGGAAGGAAGATATAAGATATAAATAAATAAATAGAAACAAAATTAAAGAGACACACTTAAGTCCTTGATCTTGCTTTGACTGGGTTAGATCTTACAACTTCATAGGTGAACTTAATTCTCTGCCTGTGTCTTCGTACATGCATTGAGACTCTTTACATTTAGGTACATTTAGGAACATACCTATAGTCACCCATTAACATTAAATAACACTGAAGATAACATATTTTGCCTGAGGCATTACAATAAAGTGACCAATCAATCCTGGTTCCTTAATTAATAAACACCTGCAGCATAAGCATTGTATTCCTTTTGCTCTTAATTGGAACTTGGAATCAGTTCACTTTTTTTCCTCTTAATTGAAGAATGGCAACATTCACTGGGTGACTGTTGAAGTAAAAGCTTAACTTGGGGGCCCCTGCAGAGTTCTGCTAATCTCCCTAGTAGGAAACCAACTAAATGAGATATTAGAGGTAAGAATAATTTTCATATACAAGGTATTGTAGCAGCATCAATGTTGTAATAATGATAATGGTAATAAAAATTATTCCTCTATCTTTTTAAAACAGTGAATTGATACCCTAGTAAGAAGAGGGAACCATGGAAGTAAAAATGGAAATAGGTTGTATAAATAACTTCAATTAGAGAAACCACAGTCTTAATCTTTTTTAGTATGTGCTGTTGAATCAGAAGCTCAAGAAGGAGGAGGAGGGAAGAAGGAAGAGGAAGAGTTTTTAAATAAAGAAGAAAATGATTGGAGACAAGCTGGACAATATTCATGGAGAAAAATTAAAGAGGAAGAAAAGGATCTTGTTCAAAAAGGACCTTAAACCATAAAAAATGCTCATGGGTTTATGGTTAGATTGTTAGAACTGGGAGGACATCTTTTTTTTTTTTTTTTGCGCTACGCAGGCCTCTCACTGTTGTGGCCTCTCCCGTTGCGGAGCACAGGCTCCGGACGCGCAGGCTCAGTGGCCATGGCTCACGGGCCCAGCTGCTCCACGGCATGTGGGATCTTCCCAGACCGGGGCACGAACCCGTGTCCCCTGCATCGGCAGGCGGACTCTCAACCACTGCGCCACCAGGGAAGCCCGGGAGGACATCTTTTAAACACATCGACTTTAATGTCTGTCTCTCTGTCTCTCTCCCTTTCCCTCTCTCCCCATCCCCTTTTTTATAACAAATGAGGGAACTGAGATCCACAAAGGTGATACAATCTGCCCAAATCACACAGCTCTGTGGTAGAGGTAAGGATAAAAATCTAGACTTACTGATTTCTAGCTCAATTTCACTTTCACTTACTGGGCAGGGATAAAAAGATATATATAGCAATGCCATGACAGAGTCAACTCAAAGACAAACCATGGTTAACTAAACTCCTACTGCTGAGATTAGGTACCTCAAGGGCCAGCCTTTTTGATGTGTGTCTAAATTGGGACTACACAGTTAAAGATTCTAGCCATTATGTCTGTTTCTCTCCTATTACTTTGCCATAAAAAATGCTGAATAAATGTAATCTATAATAATCTATTACACTGTTGTTGAATTTCTTCCTAGGCTCGATGCTTTGGTCAGCCCTTTGATGGTGGAGTCACTATGAACCCCTGATCTCTTTGCCTCCTTGGACTTCTTTCCCATTCATTCTCCATGCTAGTCCTCAACCCTCGATCACCCCATGCTCCACAAAACAGCTAGAGAGGGTCACACACTGAGTAAACTTCATCTGCTAGCCCAACAGCCCTTGATAGATTCAGACAGTTGCTCCTAATTAATGTTCAGAAATTCTGTTTTCCCCTAATTAATTCTCTGAAAAATTCCACACTGTAGTTGTTGCCATGCTTTTCTTCTATCCTTATGTCTAGTTCCATCTTCTTAGCAGATAACCCCATCTCTTATTTCACTGAGAAGCTTGAGGCCACTTTCCTTTTTCTCTCCCAGAAAATATCTATGTACATACTTTGGGTACATTCCTATGTACTCTACACACTCATCCTCTTTCCTAGATTAACTTCTGCACCTGCCTCCTGGTCCTATAGTCCTCTCTCCATTTCCAAACCCTAGATTTTTCTCTATCAATAATTCCTTATGTCTGGTTTGCTCAAAATTTTTCTTTGGTGGCTCTCTATCTTCAAAAATGTTCAGGTCTCCACCTTCTTGAGAAAAACATCCTCAAGCTTATTGTTCATTTAGCTGGCCCTGGCCCTTGGAAAGTGCATTAACTCTCAATTTGAGTTATTGCTGTTATTCGGACTCTTTGCAGACCTGTATCTCCAGCCCGTACCTTTCTCCTAAGCCACAGTTAAATTGTATTTAATTCTGTTCAAGATCATCCCAGTTTTGTTCAATCAGTTTAAGAAAATTTGATTTCACACTTGTTACCACCTTTCATTTTTCTATTTCTGACTTGTTACACCCTGATTTTATTTTCTTTGGTTCTCTGACCTCTTTTTAGATTTAAAACTACTCCTATAATCCTCGCTTTACATATTATTATGGCTCAAATTGGCATTTCCGTATAGCAGATACCATCCTTCTATTTCTGCATGGTACTGTAGACCAGGTAGATAACCCCCCATGCCCACAGAATTAACTGACTTGTTTCCTGGTCAGACTCTTCCCCAGCAGCCAGGGACGGGGTAGCTGTCTGGTCAGGCCCCCATTATCTTATATCTTAATGTTTATAATGGCCTTCACACAAGTTCCTAGCCAGTGGATTCTGAACAAAGATGGGAGCTCGAGCTTCCCAAAAGAAAAAACAAAAAAACAAAAAACACTGCTGTTCACATCACCTCTCTCTTCAAAATTCTTCACCGTCTTCTCATATGTATTCTACAGAGTAAAGCCCAAGTTCCTCAGCCTAGAATTCAAAGTTTCTACTCAGGTCTGTATTTCGAATCTCTTCATATCTTTCATCAACATAAATTCACCTCTTCAACAAAATTTGTCCACTTAGGTATGCATGTGCATTTCCACTGCAGCACTACTTTGCGTATGCCATTCTTCTACTTTTAAGTCAAACAACTCTTTCTTATCTACATCTTACCCAACCAATGCCAAAAAAAAAAAAAAAAAAAAAGATTAAATCAACATCTGTTACTGGTTAAAACCTTTAGTTACCTACGACCAGGTGGATGCTTCCCTCACTTGACGAAGGACTTTCGCCTTAAAAAAAGTCAATATTATATTTTAATAGTAGAGTTATAAAATATTTCTATTAAAATCCAGAGTAAGATGAGGATGCTAGCTATTACCAATATTATTTAGAGGCTTCCCTGGTGGCACAGCAGTTAAGAATCCGCCTGCCAACGCAGGGGACACAGGTTCAGTCCTTGGTTCGGGAAGATCCCACGTGCCATGGAGCAACTGAAACCGTGCACCACAACTACTGAGCCTGCACTCTAGAGCCCGTGAGCCACAACTACTGAGCCTGCATGCCACAACGACTGAAGCCTGTGCTCCTAGAGCCCATGCTCCGCAACAAGAGAAGCCACCACAATGAGAAGCCCATGCACCACAATGAAGAGTAGTCCCCGCTCGCCACAACTAGAGAAAGCCCACAGGCAGCAACAAAGACCCGATGCAGCCAAAAATAAATAAATTTTTAAAAATTATTTAATGCTGTAGTGGAATTTAAGAGATATCTATTTTGGCAAAGAGGAACCAAATATATCTTAATTTGAAGAGAATATGATTGTTGCCTACTCGGACAACCTAAGAAAATCAAATGTAAAAGTAGTAGAATAAGAGAGCTCTCCAAGGTTGCAGATTATAAAATAAATATCCCCAAATCAATATATTTTCTATATACCAGAAATTACCAGTTAGAAGAAAATATAATGAAAAAATGATATCATTCACAGTAACTGAAAAGTATATAATAATAAAAATAAAATTTAAAAGAAATGTGCAGGATTTATATGAATAAATCTGCAAAAATTTAATGAGGACTATGTCTTATCCACCACTCAATTTGAACTGTGAACTCAGCTTAATTCTGCCACCTCCAAAAAGCTTTCCAAAACCAAGGTCAAAATATTCTCTCTTACCTGAACTCCTGTTGTTTTTGTTGTGGATAACAGTGAACTGATTCCTAATCACATAGCTCCTTAAATTTAGACAGATTCTCGAGATCACAGTGATTGTGATGTAACTGGTCACCTCAATCTTTTTAGTTTCTGCTTTCTCGTCTGTAAAATGGGAATCATAAGAGTACGTACGTCACCAGGTTACTATGTAGATTACATGAATAATTTATAATTAATAATAACAATAATTTATAGTAAATAATATTTAATACTTATTAAACAAAATATCAAATAATAATTTAAATTACTATTATATTTCTACTAATTTAAATTTGTAATTCCCTGGTATACAGCTTGGCATATAATAAGCCCTCAATAAATGGTAGCCTTTAGTTGTAACTCTTGGTATGAGGTTACAATTAGTTGGCCAAGGTGTTGACAAATGTCAAAAATGAATGATCCTTTTAATTCTATGGATGGCGATATAGGAAGAAATACAGGGGAAACACAGAAACTACAACTCAGAACTAAAAGGAGTCAGAAAGTATAAGCAAAACATGTCAAGATCTGGGAATCAGGAGAACACATAAATAGAAGAAGTTTGGAGTTGCTTTAGAATGCAATTACTGGGAAAGAATGGAGCCAATGGGTATTCCGGTTTCTGGTCAGAAACTATGTATAACCATGGAAAGCCCCCACTTGGTTTTAAAAGAACACTGCACTTATGTCGGTAGGAAGATGAATGTATCCAGACAGGTAATGGGTTAGATTTCCTGACATTCTAAGCACTGATCCTACAGAAAGTTTAAAGATAGCTTATCAAATCAATGGGAAGGTGAGTGTCGTGGCAGCAGCCAAACTGTATGCAATTAAAACGTAATATCTATGCCTATAGTAGATGCCCAGTAAATATACTTTGATAAATTCGATGCCCTTTCAGAATAATTGAGATCACCTAGAGTGATCTTAATTTACAGTATTATGAAACAGTTTCTTGTTATCAACTGGTTCAAATGCCAAGTTCCAATTAGAGAATATTCATTCCACATGAGCTACAAAAAGCCAAAAGCTATTCTGAATCAGGCTTATGTTAGCCAGTTTGACTTCAAGAGAAATAAATTTTTAAAATTATTATTTATCTATCTTGCTTCAAAAAGCATTGAAGACAACAGAAATCTATATTTTCATTCTGATACTGGTACATGTTATCAAATCTCATTGCAGGAACACATGGGAACCCTCACATAATTTATTTTATGTAACTTTTTAAATGTTACTAAGCGTGTTATATTACTAAGTTTTCAGAAATATTTGGACTATTATTTTAGCAAAGCTCTTCTCAATGTTAACACAGTCCCTACAATGGTGACCTTTTAAACACGGTCAAGTTAGAAGGATTCAGGAGATCCTTCACAATGTTTAGAATTTCATCTGCCAATCTATTTTCTCCTTTTTCTCTATTGCACAGGGCTCAAGAGAGCACATTACAGATGCTCTCATATTGCATAAGGACATCTTCTGTTGGACTAGTCTAATATCATTTTTAAATGAGTCAAATGTAAATAAAAACCATCATCTCTATCACACGGTTAAATCCACCTGAGAATTCTGTCATATGACTACATTTTAAAAACATACAACTTTCAACAGAGGTTTAAATCTTTTTCACAGATAGTTATAAACATAACTATCATACAAGTAGTCCTAGAAGACTTTGATGGATGACAAAGAAGGACTGTGATAAGCTCCAGCGAGGGTGTTTTTGAGATGGAAAATAGAGGATAATCCAAATGGATGAAAGGCTTAGCTAGCTTGACTCTCAGAGTGTTGTGTCAACAATTATGTATAAGGGATCTATAAACACACAGTACAATATGGAAAAACAAGATGAAAAGATCCTAAAAGTCAAGGAAAAATGTAAATACCAGTTTGAAGTAACATTAAGGTGATGTCACCTTCGACTAAGAAAGGACAGTGGACTTTTCTGTGAAAACGTGAGTTAATATCCCAGTCCTGCCACTTACTAGTTCTGTTATTTGAGTGAGTTATCGACCCCTAAAACCTAATTTTCCTTATCTATACATTGTCTAGCAGTAATCTCTACTTCCTGTGTGTTTTGAGGATTAAGAGAAAGGATTTATGTAGAAAACCTTAGTAAATTTTACTAATTAACAGTATAAAGATAATATAGACTAAACTGTGTATGTGTTTCAATGCCATAAAAAGGCACACTTATACAGTCTCCTTTGTTGCCTTGTGTCTTTTAACCAGGACAATATAAATGCAAGGAATGCAGAGACAGATACTAACATTTGCATCCTATAAAGCAAGAGTACTGCCCTTCAGCTGATGAATGTTTAGAATGAAGGGTAAACAAGATGGCATGGATCATAGCCTGGTGTGTTTCCATCCAGAGAAACTCAAGTCACCTTCTAGGTTTCTTAGTTAACTCATTGCTCTCAGAGATAGTCATGTAAATCAGCTGACACTTATCAGGAAGATACAAAAGCAGACTGATAAACTACCCACCCAATGAAGACTTAATCACACATTTTATGAGATTGCTCCACAGGAGAAGGTTGATCCACAAAAGTCAGCAGAGCAAAAGAAATGTAGCCAATGGTATTATTCAGCTTATAATTGTACCTCCCTCTTCCCCCTTTGGATAGCAGAAAATCTTAGAAGTCACTCAGCCTTTGCTGTGTGGACCACTTTGAACTGGGCCCTGCAGGAAAGCGAAAGGAAATAGGAAAAAAAAGAAAAGAGGATTTAAGGTACTTATCTGATGAAGACAAGTGTGATGAGAAACATACAAATCCCTTACAAAATCTAAAGACAGTGTGGTATAGAGGCTAAGTGCACAAATTTCAGAACCAGATCCAACAGGGCTAGAATCCTGTTAGTGGCTCCACCACTTACCCACGAAGTGACCGTACTAAAGTAACTCAGAATTTCTATGCCCCTGTTCCCATGGGGGTGATGACATCTCATAGGATGACATGAGTGTTACATGCAATCACACATGTCATCCACTTGGTGAAAGCAATCAATAATAATGGCTATTATGTTTATGTTGAGGGAAATGATCTCAGTCTTGGAAATATATAAGCACTCATTCCCCTGCTTCAGAATCAGTTGACAATAATTTTGCCTTTCTTTCATTTTTCAAATACCTGAACACTGAGAGTTGAATTGTTGCTTGCTGGGAGGATAGATTGGCTAGAGGAAAAAGAGACACAGAGGGGCTATGGCTGGAGCCCTGTTTTTCCTTTTCTGACTAAGCCTTGACTGAAAGTAACCCAGTGGTTTCCTGTTAACTACCTTGCAACGTGGACTTGGAGGCGGCCCCTGGCTAGCTTTGTTATCCTAGGCAAGTTCTTTACCACTGGGCCGCAGGGTCCACCCTGTAAAATGAAAATAGCAATACTGCCTTGGACAGTGAGTCACTGGTGTTTAAATGAAATTAGTGTTTAAAATGCATAACAATGCCTTGCGATCTAAGCATTCAATAAAATGTAGATAATAATGATGATGATAATAGTAAGTAGGTCACCTTGCAATTTAAGTCTGAAAGTCTAATGTTACTGCAGAATTCCTTATAAGGAGCTAAAGCAGGAAATTCAAACTGAAAGGCTGTATTATTGGCACCATGTATTTTATAACTAGGGTAAGAACTGATGCTAATTTGGGGAAATGTTTTTACAAATCTAGGATAGACAATAAACTCCTATCTGATGTCTGATTTCCCCAAACTTCTCCACTATTTGTTCAAACTCCAGCTAGCTTTTTTCCTTCAGGATCTTTTACGATGAGACATTTGTCAAATATTTTACGCTTAACTAAGTGCCATCACACAAAATATCTTTTGCCACCAAATAACTTCAGATTCCAATCTGAGACTAAGTATAACCCCCCTGGCAAGTCTGCAATGCCCAGTCACGTCACATCAAGCAACAGGGATTCTCTGGCAGCACAAACCTTGAGCTGCGATTAAAAAGACGTTTCCCCTCATTGAGCAGCTTCTAATATCAGGTACTATGCTAGGCTCTTTACAGAGTTAATTGGATCCTCATAACAGCCCTGAGAGGTGAATACTCTTATGCTCGTACCTGAAAAGCAGACCTTGAGACGTGAGACGGTTTGCTCAAGACCAAAGAGTTAAGAAATGGCAGAGTCCGGGCTAGGCTCTAAATCTGTCTGACTTCAAAGCCTTTCCTCTCTTCCTTAAGCCTCATTGTCTCTCCCCAGGAAACCGGGCACCCACCCAAGCCTGTCATTAGGGACCACAGTCACCTGCTGGTGACCACATGGCCCAGGGACTGTTGCGGGCAGCACCATGGAATCCAGTACCTACCAGGGAATGGTGCTGAGGCAGCCGAGAAGCTCCTTGCTTGGGTTGGCAGTGGCACCAGCGAGCCTGGCCTTCAGGAGAGGTGCGTAGAGAACCTAGCCTCAGCAGGCTGGAAAGACAAGGCAGAGGCAGGTAGAGCCTGACTCAGAGAGCTTACAGTGGCTTTCACATGTTGTTATTGCCCACAGTGGTGTTCTGCTTTGCTGTTAACAGTGCACTCCTTTTTTTCAAATGAACTCCTATGTGCTACCCCTTTATGAATAAATATATAAGTAAAAGCTCAGATGTTCTGATGTGGGATCAAGGTACAGAGAACTAGGGCCTCTAGGCTCTTTGCTGGCTTCTGGTGGATGGCTCCAGAGACACATCTGTGGAGCCACAAGGCTCTCAAGAACAGTTTGAAAATCACTACATTACTGTTAACAGAGTGTTAAAAAAAAAATTGAACGTTGCAGACCATGTCACACAGTGAGCTTTTTCTAGCAGAGTATCTCAGAGTGTGCACAAGAATCAAATAAATAGTTTGTACAAATGCAGATTCCTGTTCCACAGTCTACAGACCTGCTATTGGGGGAAATTCTTAGCCAAAGATCTGGAAGATCCATTTATTGCCATACCCCCAAATAATTCATATGCTCTCTTTATGCAAATGTGGCTTGAAAGGTTCAGAACTCAAAGAGTTACTTCACTCAGATTTTTTTCAGTGAAACCCACAACTTGGTTACAACCTGTCCCTGCTGTGGTGTCCTGCTTTCTGAACTTGATCCCAAGATGATCGACAATGATGTCATCCAATGACAACTTCTCCTTGCTTATGTGAGTGACAGACTTCCTCCAGGATCTTATAAAAATGTTAAAAAGTACAGGCATGCAAAAACTGTCACAATATAGAGTAAGATTTTGAAAAATCCAACATGTGTTTTTTTCTTCCTTAATTATAACTGTCACAGAATATTTCACAGCAATAAAAAGTCTCAAGCTTTGCATTTCCAGACTCTCCTAGAGAGAGTTTATTAGACTCCCTGGGAGTGCAGTTCAAGAATCTGCATTGTTATGAGCTCCTGGGGTGATTCTTAGGTGCTCTAAAACTTGAGAGCCAGCAGTCTAAGACTTGGCTGCTTTAAGTGTGGCCTGCAGAGCTGCAGTGGGGGCATCCCCTGGAAATGTGATAGAAATGCCGAAGCCTGGGCCTCACCTCAGACTTGCTGAATCAGAATGTGCCCTCCAACAAAAGACTCCAGTGTGCAACAAAGTTTGGAAACCACTGCTCCACAATCTTGCTGCTCAAAGTGTGGTCCTGAGCGCTTATTAGAATTGCAGACTCTTGCGTTCTATCACAGACCTGCTGAATCTGAATCTATATTTTAACACATCCCAGGTGGCTTATAGGTACATTAAAGTTCAAGAGGCACTGGTCTAGAAGAGTCCAGGCAGACCCCTCAATCTGCAGTTGGAAGGTAGAGTTGAGAGGGCAGCTGGAAGCATGTTCTCAGTATAACTGGCGCAAGCAGGCTCAAGTAGGGGACTGAACGAAAGCTGCCCTTCTACAGAGAAGCGCCCACTTTCATTACTTCTTGTTTGCTTGGTCCTCCTCACATCATGGCCTGGTGAGGGGTGTGGGTGCAGAATGATTCCTCATTTGGCTGTTAAAGCAAGAATGCTAACATTCACTATTGATGAAAATCCATTCATTGCCTTCTCGTTCCAGGCAGTGGGAGAAAGACATTGTCCCCACCAGGGGGCACCCCCAGGCCTCCCCCATTCCCACATCAATAGGCTGGCCTGTGCCCATCACCTGCCTCTGCCTCCCCTCCTGCTCCTAGAGCCCACAGTGAAATGTAGATAATGAGCCCAGCATGGTCACTTGGGGGAAGCAATCCCTCATTAGCTGGAGCGTGCTGTGCCACATCTCACCTTGCCCTCGAGGACACATCATTGGTTGATCTTCCACGTTTCTCTTCACCTGGCATCAGGATTCACTCAGCAGCCGCTTCCTGGGTGTGACCTAGGGCTCCACCAGGAATGAGCAGGGGGACCTGACCTCGGGGCTGCCCCCTGACTGCTCACACCCATGACCCCTGCGACAGACCCTCTGACCCATTCAGATCCCCATGTTCTTCAAAGACAGCCTCTGGCGTCTGTGTTGCCTTGGGGTTAAAAGGGAAAGGGGATCCCCCAAATCCTCCATGGATTTTCAACAGTGCTGACTGGAAAGGGTTTCAGCTCCTCATCGCATCTGCAATGCTGTGGCGCTATCAGCAGTCCTCACACTGCACTGCTCCCTTCGGGACATGCTCTTTCTATTTAGGATTTGGACAGGAGAAGCAGGTGTGCCCTCCCGATACATGTGTCCTTTCATGGCCAGTGGGGCTGAAGGTGTCTGGATGGCTCTGAGCTCATCCTCACAGCCCATCCTGTGGAACCAACGTTGCCAGCAAGAGCTCCTCCAGAGAGCTTCCCAACACCACAGTGCTGAAAACACCAAGTCAAGCCATGCTTTGCACTACACGTGTAAATTTAACTTCCTTCACAGAGTCGATGACAGTTGGGTCTTCTGTGTTTTGTGGTGTTGCTATTGCTCCTGATGCTAGAGAGCATTTGAAGCACGCTACATGACTCTGAAACTCTTCCCACACTTAACCCACACCTTCCCTTAGTGCCACATCACAGCCGTGAGAAGGTCCCCTCATGTGGACCGTCTTGGTGACTTGGTCTACTCTCTTATCTCAGTCATTTTCCAAGAAGATTCAAAAAGTTTGGATAATCCATCTCTAGGTTAACAGCGATCTAATTGTGTGCTGGGAGGAGTCTAAACTGGTTTGTTTTTGAAACAGACTCAAATCATTTTCTGTAGATAACCATGACTGAACTTCAAATGCCACCGAATTTCTATGGATATCCCTGTATGAAGACTGGAAGTGGCCTTCTCAAGTCCCTTCTAGCACCAAGACCTATGAATCCTCGAACTTCTCTCCTTTTGCCTGATCTCACCCCCTTTTCAGCAATGCCTTCCATGAAGACTCCCCATTGTCAGAGGAGTACAGGCAATGTAGCCTCCACTGCACTTTTATTGTGAGGTTACTCCCACTCAGTTTGAAAGACTAGACACAAAGGGTTCCGCAAGTGGACTGTTTACTCTTTCTCAGTGAAAGATTTCTGTGTCTCACCGCATGTGTACTTTGCTTCCTGGTCTCCCCATCTTTTTTCTTCTTTTCTTTAACATCTTTATTAGAGTATAATTACTTTACAATTTTGTGTTAGTTTCTGCTATATAACAAAGTGAATCAGCTATACGTATATGTATATATCCCCATATCCCCTCCCTTAGAGTATAATTACTTTACAATTGTGGGTCAGTTTCTGCTGTATAACAAAGTGAATCAGCTATACGTATATGTATATATCCCCATATTCCCTCCCTCTTGCGTCTCCCTCCCACCCTGTCTATCCCACCCCTCTAGGTGGACACAAAGCACAGAGCTCATCTCCCTGTGCTATTCGGCTGCTTCCCACTGGCCTCCCCATCTTTTACCAACTAGTTCTTCTTAACCATATCCTGAAATGTAACTTTGTGCACTTTTTGTTCTTTATTTATGCACTCATTCTTTCAACAAATTTTCATCGAATGCCTTTATATGCCAGACACTGTGCTAGGTACTATGGCTTCAAAGGTGAGTTAGTCTCATGGAGCTAACAGTATAGAGAGGTAGGTAAGCATTCGTCCAAAAACTCACACAATGCATAATCACAGACTGGAATAAGGACCCTGAAGGAAAGGAGCCCCGTTCCAAGTGAGCTTGTTACCGCAGGACCAATCAAACAAAGGCTAACATGATGTAAGCCAGACCTAGCTTCTAGTTTTCTCCTCCTCTTCTTTATCTCTACCTTCCTCTGTACTGGCTTCTCTCACTGACACTTTATCCACACAGTGGCATCGGGTAGATGCAGACTTAGATCTTCTAAGGGTAAAGAGAGTTTCTCCCCATCAATAATCCCCAAAACTCCTAGGGAACTGGTGTTTGACTCAGTTGGTCACGTGCCCTTTCCTAAACTAATCAAGGTGGACAAGGTTTTAACCAGTTTTGCCTGGATTATATGGTCTTTCCTGGAGCCTGCAATCAGTGCCAGAACCACTATGCCCCACGGCTGAGAGTGATGTGGAGAGATTCACAAGAGGAAAACCAGGGAGCAATTAACAGAATAGGAAATGGAGCTGGATATCCCAAAACAGCATACGCCCTCCACTCAGTGCTTATGTTAGGGCTTACAATAAAAGGGAGGGTTTTGCAGATAAGAACAAGAGGATTTTCCAAGTGGGTGAAGAAAGAATCAGGTTGCTCATCTGCCAAAACAAAGTTTTCTGGCAAAATCTGTGACTTAGGATAAGACAGTCAAAATTATATCAGACAAGGTCCTGGGAAAAACATTGGAGAAGACAAACAACATTTTTCTTAAATAGAAGACAAATGTTATGACCTCATTAGATTTTTCAATTCTCATTTCACAACGACTCACACTCAGTAAACACTCAATAAATATTTTTATTTGACTTCTGTGATTTGATACTCAGAGTGAAAATTAATCTCCATGCCTAATCAATAAAACCTGCAGGTGTCCTTTCAATTAGATTAGGAAATTAATGAGTACACACTTTTTCTCAATTTACTGTGCCAACATAAAATTTCTCCCAGACTTCAAATTATTTGATTTTCTTTGCATAAAAAGAAAAAGACTATGGACACTTTAATGTCTTACCAGGACTTCTCCCATGTTTCTAAATAGGCTCATATCAAAAATCATCCCAGAAACATTCTCATAACCAGGACTGGATCACATGAACAAATTCCCCACAGTCAAGTTTTCTCCCCGTAAAATTAACTACTTAAGCATATATACAAAATCATACTGAGTGAAGTTGTCACACAGAGAGAGACAAATATCATATGATATCACTTGTATGTGGAATCTAAAAAAATGGTTCAAACGAACTTATTTACAAAACAGAAATAGAGTCACAGATGTAGAAGGCAAGCTTATGGTTATCAGAGGGGAAAGTGAGGTGGGGTGGGATAAATTGGGAGATTGGGATTGACATATACACACTACTATATATAAAATAGATAACTAATAAGAGCCTACTATATTGCATAGGGAACTCCACTCAATAGTCTGTAATGACCTATATGGGAAAAGAATCTAAAAAACAGTGGAGATATATATATATATATAAACTGACTCACTTTGCTGTACAGCAGAAACTAACACATTGTAAATCAACTATACTCCAATAAAATTTTTTAAAAATCAACTGACTCATCCACACTGGTTCCTATCACATTTCCTAACATCTATAGATACAAATAACTGTCTACTGAATAAGAGATAGCTATGAAGGCGGTGTTATTGATCCTTAGAGGTGGGCCTACACCAAGTTGATTTTCCAGCTATTCTTACAGGTTTGTACTGTCATTCCCACCTTGCTCAGGAACACAAGCTGGGGGCATTGCATGAGTCTTCCATGGTAAGAACAACCCAACTGGAGTTTCATTAACATAAGCTGCTAAGTTTTGTAATAACATTTTGCTTATTTTTAAACCACTGAAAGAATAATTTATTAAAACACAGATTTAGTGCAATAAAACCTTCCTGTGTTGTTTTTCCCTCAGCTTCTCCCTTCACCTCAAAAAATGTGTTTCTAGACTCAAGACATTTGGAAAGTTACCTCCAGAGAAGCCCCAGAACTAAATATTTTTTTATCAGCCTCCTCTCTTTTTGATAGAAATTATAGATTGGTTTACTTCAAATTGTATCTATCATTATTCACATCTTGGGGCCTTAAAAAATTGGAAAAACAGTATCGATAATCAGGAATTTCAATGAATGCTTGTAGTGACATATCCTAAGCTCTAGTCATAAGGTTAATTTATAATCAAATTTGCTCATTTTTGTTTCCTTGGAGCTGGCATAAAGTAAATGCTTGTAGATACAGGCAATTTCTGCCTTTGTAACTCTGATAAATCCTGGGCTTTCACCTAGCAAATGTCTACATGGGGTCACAGTCAAAGCTGACTTTGGGTGTATCGGAGAAGAACAAAAATATTTTCTGTAAAATTTTGTAAGGGCTAGTCTAGGAGTTTTACACAGTGCACCACACAGAAGTGCTCCCAGAAATCAATTAAGTTACACAATTCCATATGCTGCTTTTCTCTCTTTTCTGTTCATCCTTCAGTGTCTGTCCCTGACCTAATGGGTCAGGGTACAACTTTTCCATTTGGGGCACCTCATGTGACCACCGACAAACAGGTATCAGGGAAACATCTCCCACTTTGGTCTTCTCTCTCTTCTCCTCCAAACTCATGGCCCATTATTTGTTTAACCCTATTGCTTCCCTGCCTGCCAATACCCTGCTTGCCCTTACACTCAGCCTGCATCCAGGCTATAAGTGGGGAACACTGGGGAGTGCTGAAGAAAGGCCTCACTAGGGTCTAATCTAACCTCAGGGTGGAACACCTAAGATGAACCTGTCCAGCTGCCAAGATGTGCCTTTTATTTGCACGAACCCAAGTTCTGTTATTAAATAGTGTCTCCTTCCCTGCCTTGAGTTATATTACCAAAGGCCCATTTCAGTTAACCTAGCTAAATATATGTCAGGCTCAGGAGAAGAAAAAAAAATCCATCTCACTACATGAAGAGGATCAGTTTTAAAGGGTTTTTAGGCCGCAGATTTATGAAGCCTGATACATAATTTAAAATACAGTTTCAATGGGGAAAATGCCACCACAGTGTGAAATAATTGATTTACACACAAACTTTTGAAATTTAAGCCTGTGTAGTGCCTGTAACTCTAACAGAATCTTCATCATTGCTCTGGAAAGACTACAGCATTGACTGTGCTATGTTGATGAAGGAGGTAAAATGGTTAGGTAGGGAAAGCAGCAGAGCCCTGTTAATGTAGAAATAATAAGAAAAACTTCACAAAAGCAGTACCTGTGTTTGGCTGAGTGACATAGATTGCTTAGTGCTCGACACCCATTTCATAAATCGAATCAGAAATTGAACTGGCTCTTTCATTACAAATAAATCATGGGTTGATGAGTTAATATTCACTGCTCTAAGGTCCTTATTTTTGAAATACTATGCAAATAGCAGAAAAATGCTACGCTATTCAATTTTTATATTTGTATTAATTCTTGAGAGAGATAGACAGGATGGGTGGATAGATGATAGATAGACAGACAGATGTAGATGATAGATAGGATGGGTGGATAGATGACAGATAGATAGATGATAGATAGATGAGATAGATAGATAATAGATAGATGATAGATGATAGGATGGTGGATAGATAGATAGATAATAGATAGATGATAGATAGATGATAGATAGGATGGTGGATAGATGATAGATAGATAGATAGATAAATAGATAGATAGACAAATATCTTGGTGCCGGTGAACAGATTACATCTGGGTTCCCAAAGGCAGCCTGTGGTTTTGATCTACTCCTGCCCAGAGGCTGCTCTCAGCACTTGGCTGCAACCTCACTCCCAAATCCCTCCTCCCAAAAACCTACAAATCCAGTCTGTGAACCCAAAGTCAAAGTAGATTTTCCTGAAGCTTTTGTAGGAAGTAGAAGGGAAGCTTCCCCTTTCTGCTTTTCTTTGCATCCTGGCTATCCTCTCTGTTTCTTTTAACTCTCTTCTCTGACTCTACACAGCACAGCCAGCCCCTCGTTGCTCCCATTTACGTCACTCCTGGAGGCCCCCTCACACCACCACCAATACTGCCTTTCCACCTAAGTTGAGAAACATATACTCTTTGGCTTCTTCAAATTTCATTCTCACATACTGCCTTGTTTGGCAAAACAAAGGAGCATCCTTGGGTGTAATTTATTTGCCACAGAAGGCACGTGGGGTGTAAATAACAGTTCTTGTTAAAATTCAAGTCAAACCCACATGGAAGGAATAATACTAGGAAGTAGGTGACCCCCATAGCGATTCATCTGGCCAGCAGAGTATTTTTAGACAGACAAAATTTGAGATAGGAAGCTCCAGGTGCTGAAGAACCAAAGGTGCTAGAAAGGGCTTTCCTGGAGCTGCCCTCCAAATGCACCAGAGACAGATAATCACCAGAACTCATTTAAAGTCTTAGGGAGTGTGGACAGCCTCATTTTCCAAATTCTAAGACAAATACTAACACTGTAAAGCATACACAAATAAGGGTAAGTCCTATTGTGATTTATTAAAACAAAATAACCTCAGCAAGGGATAGCCTTCTATTTTGATCTCCTGGTTACATTAAGGATATAAAAATGATGCCATTATTAAACCGCACAAATATCATGGCTGAATGATAATCATCAAAACTTTCATCTAAGTTTAAAAAACCATCTCGTTACTCCAGAAATTCTTCAAGTTATCCAGATTGCTCTTGCACACGTATGTCTCTTCATGTTTTCCCTTTTCCCATGATATTTTCTCTTTAAAATTGGGAAAATAGAGATAATGTGACCACTTGGATCCGACTTTGCTACTAATTTTGGCTTCCAACGAGAGAGGTTCTGCACTTGAAGTGCCTGTGTGCATGAATGGGTTTGTGCCTGAAACAAATTGGTAGGTGAGTCAGCAGATCGTTATAGGTAGATTTCCTAGAAATTAAGAAGCTTCCTTAATTTATAGGATAATTTTCCCCTTGTGGGTTTCAGAAAAGATTTAGATTATCGTGGCCTAGGAGAAGGAGGATGAGGCAGCACTTAAGCCCTGGTTAGTGTTCCAGGGTCTGGGCAGCCAGACGTGACTATTTTCCTTACCGTCATGGAGTTCCACAGCCCAACAGCCCAGAGTTGAAGAAGGAAAATAGTTTAAAAAGAAGTGAAGGAAAATACAACTGAACAGGAATAGAAAAGTGAATTCTGGTTCTCCTCCTTTTAACACAGACATAGGCTAACCAAGTATTCTGCTTTATGCTAAGAAATGCTCTCCAAGGGAAGCGTTTTGCCCCCAACTGTGAAACTGATTGATGTTCTTAAAACCCTGGAGGAATCTCTTCTGGCCCTAAGCTTGCTGTTACAGAGCAGAGAGGAAAGGTATTCAGGAAGGGCAGCTTTCAAAGAAAACATTTTTCTTCATTTTCTTTTCAAAGTGCTGGGAAGTCAGAACATGTAAGGATGGAAACACAAGTAAACGTGCTATCTGCACATTCCACTTACAAAGAGTGTATGTGTGAGGAAGGAGGGATCCAGAGTCTTAAAAAGGATCTGTAGACAATCTGAAAAATGTTGACCCAAATCTATTTTTTGTACCAGGTCACAGCATCGTTTGAGCTGGATCCACCCCATCCAATGAATGATTCCTCTCCCGTCCCCTCCCTCTCCCAAAGTCTGAAACGTTAGGAATAGATATTCATTCAGGAGTCCAGCAAAATATTGTGTACTTCATAAAAGTGAACCCTTCAAATTAAAATGTCAACCCATAAATGCTTCTCTGTGAAGATGGGCAGCTATGCTAATAGTGCATTTAGATCGTTCTGATGATTTTCCATGGAACAAAGTGATGAAACAGAAACATTACTTAAGTGTAGAGGCTCACAATTTTCCCTCACACCTCCCCACATCCTCCCTTCACTCCTGCCATGTCCCCCTACACACTCCCCAAAGAAAATTTTCTGGATTGCCTGCTTAGCCTCCATCTCCCTTCTCTGAAAGAACAAAATCCACAAGCGATCCAGAAAAAGGATGAACCACACTCCAAGGGGGGACCACATTCCAGGGAGATGTGATGGCCCAGGGGCATTTCTGGAAAGACACAGGGAAAAGAGGGGGAGTTCATAGGATAAGATGACTGGGATAGGATGGTACCAATGAGGAAGCTCTGGGCTAGGAGACATGAATGCTTCTGTGAGATAGGAATGCTACAGAAAGGGAGAGGACGAGATAAGAAGAATTGTCATAGGCCACACATATGAAACCCCTTTAAATGTCTTCAAGAGATATGAATGAAAGTGAAACTTCTTTGGGGACTGCTGTGCTTCTTTAAAAGCCACAAGCTCCAGGCTAGTCATGAGGGCCTTGGCTTTATAAGCATAACACAAATACAGAATGAGAACTCTCTGTACGTGTTTCTCTTTCTCTTAGACTGCCAGAAATTCATTACTCTGTGTTTGGTGCCTCAGTTTAAACTGCCTAGTGCTAGTTCAAAATCATTCACATGTACTGAACAGTTTAGAGCCTTTTTTCTGGCATGTGTTAGGATGGCAAATTGCTCTTTTCTACTGACTTCAAATAATTTATACTTTTGTTCATTAGTGTACATTTTGGTATGATAAACAAGTTTACATGACCATGTAAATAGATTGAAAATGACTTATGGAAAGGTCCATTTAAAGAGAGACACGCAAAATGTATTAGTGTGCTTCAGTCTGCCAAGAACCGTGGCCTAAGAGGTAAGGATCGATAAATAACGCTTGCTTTTCCCCACTCAAGTTAAAAACATTAAGAAATGGAACAGGAGTTAGATATGTGGATATAAAAACTATATTCCCCTCATTGCTTGTAACGTTATTAGGAAGATATGGCTTAGTGTGAGGACCAACTGGACTTGCAAGTACTTTTTGTTCCCCACTACTAGTTCAGTCCTGGCATCCAAGGGAAAAGTGAATCTACAGACGTGTCACATTTACCCAAATGTCTGCTTCACATTGGGAATGGAGGAGGAGGGGAGACTAACTCCCCATTACATACAGATTTTTGTTTGTTTGTTTGTTTGCCTGCCCAGCGTGGCATGTGGGATCTCAGTTCCCTGACCAGGAATCTAACCCGTGCCCCCTGCAGTGGAAGCATGCAGTCCTAACCACTGGACCGCCAGGGAATTCCCCATAAGGATTTTAATATATTACCTTCCTCCAACTGAGACACATAACCCCAAGTGACCTGTTAGCCAGGTACTTCACTGCATCCTTGGGAAGGAGTGACTTAGGAGTTGGGGGAAAGGCCATACTCCTTTAGAGTCTAGCAGGGGCTTATTACATTAACTCCAGAAATATGGAGAAGTATAACCACAGCATTAAGCATTAAAAAGAAAAGCTTAACTCTTCTTATTTTTTTAAACAGAGTATCTATTGGCCTATTCCTTTTGTTCTGCAAAATACAACAGTGTCATAAATTTTAAATCCAGTAGACCAGTGAGGTGGGAATGTGTAAGGTATGGAAAAGGAGAAAGAAGACTTCTTTCTTTTCTTCCATATATATATATATATATATATATATATATATATATATATATTTAACATCTTTATTGGAGTATGATTGCTTTACAATGCTGCGTTAGTTTCTGCTTCATAACAAAGTATATCAGCTATACATATTCATATATCTCTATATCTCCTCCCTCTTGCATCTATCCCACCCCTCTAGGTGGACACAAAGCACAGAGCTGATCTCCGAGCGCTACGCGGCTGCTTCCCACTAGCTATCTATTTTACATTTGGTACTCTATATATGTTCATGCCACTCTCTCACTTCATACCAGCTTACCATTCTCCCTCCCGGTGTCCTCAACTCCATTCTCTATGTCTGCATCTTTATTCCTGTCCTGCCCCTAGGTTCTTCAGAACCATTTTTTCTTTTTTTTTTTTAGACTCCATATATATGTGTTAGCATATGGTATTTGTTTTTCTCTTTCTGACTTCACTCTTTATGACAGTCTCTAGGTCCATCCACCTCACTGCAAATAACTCAATTTCGTTTCTTTTTATGGCTGAGTAATATTCCATTGTACATATGTGCCACAAGTTCTTTATCCATTCATCTGTCGCTGGACACTTAGGTTGCTTCCATGTCCTGTCTATTGTAAATAGAGCTGCAATGAATATTGTGGTACATGACTCTTTTTGAATTACGGTTTTCTCAGGGTGTATGCCCAGTAGTGGGATTGCTGGGTCACACATATAGTAGTTTTATTTTTAGTTTTCTAAGGAACCTGCATACTGTTCTCCATAGTAGCTGTATCAATTTACATTCCCACCAACAGTACAAGAGGGTTCTCTTTTTTTTTTTTTGTGGTATGTGGGCCTCTCACTGTTGTGGCCTCTCGCATTGCGGAGCACAGGCTCCGGACGCGCAGGCTCAGCAGCCATGGCTCATGGGCCCAGCCGCTCTGCAGCATGTGGGATCTTCCAAGACTGGGGCATGAACCCGTGTCCCCTGCATCGGCAGGCGGACTCTCAACCACTGCGCCACCAGGGAAGCCCAAGAGGGTTCTCTTTTCTCCACACCCTCTCCAGCATTTATTGTTTGTAGATTTTTTGATGATGGCCATTCTAACTGGTGTGAGGTGATACTTCATTGCAGTTTTGATTTGCATTTCTCTAATGATTAGTGATGTTGAGCATCCTTTCATGTGTTTGTTGGCAATCTGTATATCTTCTTGGGAGAAATGTCTAGGTCTTCTGCTCATTTTTGGATTGGGTTGTTTGTTTTTTTGATGCTGAGCTGCATGAGCTTCTTGTAAATTTTGGAGATTAATCCTTTGTCAGTTGCTTCATTTGCAAATATCTTCTCCCATTCTGAGGGTTGTCTTTTGGTCTTGTTTATGGTTTCCTTTGCTGTGCAAAAGCTTTTAAGTTTCATCAGGTCTCATTTGTTTATTTTTGTTTTTATTTCCATTTCTCTAGGAGGTGGGTCAAAAAGGATCTTGCTGTGATTTATGTCATAGAGTGTTCTGCCTATGTTTTCCTCTAAGAGTTTTATAATGTCTGGCCTTACATGTAGGTCTTTAATCCATTTTGAGATTCTATTTGTGTATGGTGTTAGGGAGTGTTCTGATTTCATTCTTTTACATGTAGCTTTCCAGTTTCCCAGCACCACTTACTGAACAGGCTGTCTTTTCTCTATTGTATATTCTTGCCTCCTTTATCAAAAATAAGGTGACCATATGTCCATGGGTTTATCTCTGGGCTTTCTATCCGGTTCCATTGGTCTATACTTCTGTTTCTGTGCCAATACCATACTGTCTTGATTACTGTAGCTTTGTAGTATAGTCTGAAGTCTCAGATCCTGATTCCTCCAGCTACATTTTTCTTTCTCAATATTGCTTTGGCTATTCAGGATCTTTTGTGTTTCCATACAAATTGTTAATTTTTTTGTTCTAGTTCTATGAAAAATGCCAGTGGTAGTTTGATAGGGATTGCATTGAATCTGTAGATTGCTTTGGGTACTACAATCATTTTCAAAATATTGATTCTTCCAATCCAAGAACATGGTATATCTCTCCATCTGTTTGTTTCATCTTTAATTTCCTTCATCAGTGTCTTATAATTTTCTGCATACAGGTCTTTTTTCTCCTTAGGTAGGTTTACTCCTAGGTATTTTATTCTTTTTGTTGCAATGGTAAATGGCAGTGTTCCCTTAGTTTCTCTTTCATATTTTTCAATATTAGTGTCTAGGAATGCAAGAGATTTCTGTGCATTAATTTTGTGTCCTGCTACTTTACCAAATTCATTGATTAGCTCTAGTAGTTTTCTGGTAGCATCCTTAGGATTCTCTATGTATAGTATCATGTCATCTGCAAACAGTGACAGTTTTACTTCTTCTTTTCTGATCTGTATTCTGTTTATTTCTTTTTCTCCTCTGATTGCTGTGGCTAAAACTTCCAAAACTATGTTGAATAAAAGTAGTGAGAGTGGGCAACCTAGTCTTGTTCCTGATCTTAGTGGAAATGCTTTCAGTATTTTACCATTGAGAACGATGTTGGCTGTGGGTTTGTCATATATGGCCTTTATTATGTTGAAGTAAGTTCCCTCTATGCCTACTTTCTGTAGGGTTTTTATCATAAATGGGTGTTGAATTTTGTCAAAAGCTTTTTCTGCATCTATAGAGATGATATGGTTTTTCTTCTTCAATCTGTTAATATGATTTATCATATTGACTGATTTGCCTATACTGAAGAATCCTTGCATTCCTGGGATAAACCCCACTTGATCATGGTGTATGATCCTTTTAATGAACTGCTGGATTCTGTCTGCTAGTATTATGTTGAGGATTTTTGCATCTATGTTCATCAGTGATAATGGCCTGTAGTTTTGTTCTGACATCTTTGTCTGGTTTCGGTATCAGGGTAATGGTGACCTTGTAGAAAGAGTTTGGGAGTGTCCCTCCCTCTGCTATATTTTGGAACAGTTTGAGAAGGACAGGTGTTAGCTCTTTTCTAAATGTTTGTTAGAATTCGCCTGTGAAGCCATCTGGTCCTGGGCTTTTGTTTGTGGAAGACTTTTAATCACAGCTTCAACTTGAGTGCTTGTGATTGGTCTGTTTATATTTTCTATTTCTTCCTGTTTCAGTCTCAGAAGGTTGTGCTTCTCTAAGAATTTGTCCATTTCTTCCAGGTTGTCCATTTTATTGGCATATAGTTACTTGTGGTAATCTCTCATGATCCTTTGTATTTCTGCAATGTCAGTTGTTACTTCTCCTTTTTCCTTCCTAATTCTATTGATTTAAGTTTTCTCAATGAGTCTGGATAATCGTTTATCAATTTTGCTTATCTTCCCAAAGAACCAACTTTTAGCTTTATTGATCTTTGCTATAGTTTCCTTCATTTCTTTTTCATTTATTTCTGATCTGATCTTTATGATTTCTTTCCTCCTGCTAACTTTGGGGTTTTTTTTCTTCTTCTTTCTCTGATTGATTTAGGTGTAAGGTTAGGTTGTTTATTTGAGATGTTTCTTGTTTCTCGAGGTAGCATTGTATTGCTATAAACTTCCCTCTTACAAGTGCTTTTGCTGCATCCCATTGGTTTTGGGTCATCGTGTTTTCATTGTCATTTGTTTCTAGGATTTTTTTAATTTCCTCTTCGATTTCTTCAGTCATCTCTTGGTTATTTAGTACTGTATTGTTTAGCCTCCATGTGCTTGTATTTTTTTACAGACTTTTTCCTGTAATTGATACCTAGTTTCATAGCGTTGTGGTCGGAAAAGATACTTGATACAATTTCAATTTTATTAAATTTACAAGGCTTGATTTGTGACCCAAGATATGATATATCCTGGAGAATGTTCCATGGAGCACTTGAGAAGAAAGTGTAATCTGTTGTTTTTGGATGGAATATCCTATAAATATCAATTAAGTCCACCTTGTTTAATGTATCATTTAAAGCTTGTATTTCCTTATTTATTTTCATTTTGGATGATCTGTCCATTGGTGTAAGTGAGGTGTTAAAGTCCCCCACTATTATTGTGTTACTGTCGATTTCCTGTTTTATAGCTGTTAGCAGTTGCCTTATGTATTGAGGTGATCCTATGTTGGCTGCATAAATATTTACAATTGTTATATCTTCTTCTTGGATTGATCCCTTGATCATTATGTAGTGTCCTTCTTTGTCTCTTGTAATAGTCTTTATTTTAAAGTCTATTTTGTCTGATATGAGAATTGCTACTCCAGCTTTCTTTTGATTTCCATTTGTATGGAATATCTTTTCCATCCCCTCACTTTCAGTCTGTATGTGTCCCTGGGTCTCTTGTAGACAGCACATATGCAGATCTTGATTTTGTATCCATTCAGCCAGTCTGTGTCTTTTGGTGGGAGCACTTAATCCATTTACATTTAAGGTAATTATTGATATGTATGTTCCTATTACCATTTTCTTAATTGTTTTGGGTTTGTTATTGTAGGTCTTTTCCTTCTCTTGTGTTTCCTGCCTAGGGAAGTTCCTTTAGCATTTGTTGTAAAGCTGGTTTGGTGGTGCTGAATTTACTTGACTTTTGTTTGTCTGTAAAGGTTTTAATTTCCCCATGGAATCTGAATGAGATCCTTGCTGGGTAGAGTAATCTTGGTTGTAGGTTTTTCCTTTTCATCACTTTAAACATGTCCTGCCACTCCCTCCTGGCATGCAGACTTTCTGCTGAAAGATGAGCTGTTAAATTTATGAGGATTCCCTTGTATGTTATTTGTTGCTTTTCCCTTGCTGCTTTTAATATTTTTACTTGTATTTAATTTTTGATAGTTTGATTAATATGTGTCTTGGCGTGTTTTTCCTTGGATTTATCCTATATGGGACTCTCTGTGCTCCCTGGACTTGATTGACTATTTCCTTTCTCATGTTAGGGAAGTTTTCAACTATAATCTCTTCAAATATTTTCTCAGTCCCTTTCTTTTTCTCTTCTTCTTCTGGGACCCCTATAATTCGAATGTTGGTGCATTTAATATTGTCCCAGGGGTCTCTGAGACTGTCCTCAATTATTTTCATTTTTTTCTTTATTCTGCTCTGTGGTAGTTATTTCCACTATTTTATCTTTCAGGTCACTTATCTGTTCTCCTGCCTCAGTTATTCTGCTAGTGATTCCTTCTAGAGAATCTTTAATTTCATTTATTGTGTTGTTCATCATTGTTTGTTGGCTCTTTAGTTCTTCTAGGTCCTTGTTAAACGTTTCTTGTATTTTCTCCATTCTATTTCCAAGATTTTGGATCATCTTTACTATTATTACTCTGAATTCTTTTTCGGGTAGACTGCCTATTTCCTCTTCATTTGTTTGGTCTGGTGGGTTTTTACCTTGCTCCTTCAACTGCTGTGTATTTCTCTGTCTTCTCATTTTGCTTAACTTACTGTGTTTGTGGTCTCCTCTTCACAGCCTGCAGGTTCGTAGTCCTTGTTGTTTTTGGTGTCTGCCCCCAGTGGCTAAGGTTGGTTCAGTGGGTTGTGTAGGCTTGCTGGTGGGGGGGACTGGTGCCTGTGTTCTGGTGGATGAGGCTGGATCTTGTCTTTCTGGTGGGCAAGACTGCATCTGGTGGTGTGTTTTGGGGTGTCTGTGAACTTATTATGATTTTAGGCAGCCTCTCTGCTAATGGGTGGGGTTGTGTTCCTGTCTTGCTAGTTGTTTGGCATAGGGTGTCCAGCAATGTAGCTTGCTGGTCGTTGAGTGGAGCTGTGTCTTAGCGTTGAGACGGAGATCTCTGGGAGAGTTTTTGCCATTTGATATTATGTGGACCCGCGAGGTCTCTGGTGGGCTGATGTCCTAAACTCAGCTCTCCCACCTCAGGGGCTCAGGCCTGAGACTGGCTGGAGCACAAAGACCCTGTCAGCCACATGGCCAGGTATGTGGGGTGTTTCTTGCCTTTTGGGAAGTCTGAGGTCTTCTGCCAGCATTCAGTAGGTGTTCTGTAGGTGTTGTTCCACACGTAGATGTATTCCTGATGTATTTGTTCGGAGGAAGGTGATCTCCACATCTTACTCCTCCACCATCTTGAAAGTCCCCACGAAAGAAGACTTTTTATTAATTAAAATATCAAAGAGTGAATACTACCATCTGGTTTTGTTTTGTTTGTTTGAAAAAAGAAAACATTTGGATTTTAAACAAAGGTAGTATAGAGCAGTGAGGAGAGTTTGGAAAACCAAGTTTTATTCCAGTATTTCTTTAAAAATGGTCCAAAGTCCTTCATGGACCTTCATTAGCATCACTTGAAAAATTTGTTAAAAATGCAAGTTTGGGCACCTCACCCCACACCTATTGAATCAGAATCTTTTGAGGCATGGATGGAAATTTTGCATTTAACAACTTCTTTGAGTAATTCAAATGCACACTGAGGATAGGAAATCTTTATCTTCTGGCCATAGGACAGCATGTACCAGGTATTATATTTGCTGTATTTGACCCACAGAATTAGCCTTAGCTTTCCTGAGGAGTTAAACTCTCCTCTTATATCAGGTAAGACATCTTGTTTGTGAAGAAAAACTGAAAAATGTAAAACAGAAATCAGAATATAGTGCAAATTATATACTTGTATAGTAAAGCAAGAGAAAGTAAGGAGTTTGGGTAAGATTGCAAAGCTGGTCTGTTGCCAGCTCACACTTCAACAATTCTTTTCATTCACATCCAGAAAATGTGTATAAATCCACAAGTCTCTGTTTATGTGTGTATGATTTTGATTACATTTCAGTGCCACTTAGTTACATCGTCATCAGTTTGTACAGATTGGCTGAAGTACTGAATATCCCATTTGGAAATCCTTTAACCAGATTAGAAGCCCCTGGGTCTGCACATTGAAAATGATTTTCCAGAAAGGATCTACAGTAATTAGTGATTAGTGGGATTTCTGGAACAACTGTTTCACAGTCTAGGACGGCTAATCCATAAATGCATTAATTGTATTAAATGCATGTAGGTAAGAAATAAAAAGTCTACTAAGTGGGAAAATTACTGAACGATTCTAGTTCATTGGGGAAAATGGTGTCAATATCTACCTGTCTCTAAGGCCTAATACAAACAAATTATTTCCTGTATTTGCATTAATGAATTATGAATAAATATCATTGACTGTGAATTTCCACTAAACGTGTAAATATCCTTTTGATATATTTAAGTAATATATCAAAGATTTAGTTTAAGATTTAGAAGTATTTTGAAAATAAATTTATAAAATATAAAAATACAAAAATCTATAATCATTTTCCATGGATTAAGTTGTCTATCAGTTCCAAGAGATCTAAGGAACTCTTCCAGATTTTAGCTGGCAATGCAAAATGCCATAACGTGTACCCCTTGGATTTCTGTGCTTTTCAAAATCTGGGATCCTAGAAAGAAACTTTATTAATGCAATATGTTCTAGTATTTTAACACAAATTACACAGTATCCCAACTGATATAATACTTTTCCAACAATTTTTAAAACTAGAACTTTGATATTATCACATATATTCTACACTACTTAGGGATATGAAACAAGTCTTACTAATACTTGCTCTTCTCACAGACCTAAACATAGTTCCATATATATTCAAGTTGCTCAACAGCTGTTCATAGAACTGAGTCATCTACTCCAGAAAATGTTGGCTGAGAGAATGGCACGTCCCACTAAAGACCCATTTTCCAAGGTACGTAATCCCCTTCATCCCATCCCTTAAAGATAATGAATACCCATCTCCTCCCCACTTATTGAGAATCACTCCTAGAGGGAATCTCTGTAGTTTCACTTCCTCTGTGAAGAAGCTAAGAAGTTTAACAACACTGTTCTGGCCCAACCATGTATTTACAAGGAAACAAGACGATTTAGGCTAGGACTATTAGGTAACTTAGGTTAAAGCTGAAGAACTGATATTAGTCTCAAAATCATATCACAGTCAGGTACATATGAAAATGTGTTCATATGTCTTGGAATGAGTCATGGGGATGTAATGTACAACATGGTGATTATAGTTACTAATACTGTATTGCATATTTCAAAGTTGCTAAGAGACTAGATTGGCCTTAAAAGTGCTTATCACAAGAAAAAAATTTGGAACTATGTATAGTGATAGATGTTAACTAGGTTTACTGTGGTGATCATTTCATAATAAATACACATAACAAATCTTTATGTTGTACACCTGAAACGAATATAATGTCACACATCAATTATACCTCAATTTTTAAAAATGCCTTCACAGTGACATTTAGGAGTAGAAAGAACACTGGAACTTCCATTTCTAGGTGACATAAAGTAATGAGAGCTGGACTTATCCTCTCATCCAAAACAACTAAAAATCCAGGCAAAATACACTTAGTATCAGCTGTCAGAATTAGATATCAGGTGGTACAGAACAGTGACCACTGAGAGAGGGGAGGAAAAACAAGTGAGTTACATGATTTCCCTAGCTTACTTCCTGGGGAGAGTTTCTAGACTGAATCATAAGGAGGGGGAAGACAAGTAGAACCCAGCAAATTCACTGAGTAGAGGAGGTGGAGGTGGGACCTGGGAAAGTCAGGGTGTCTAGGGTTAACAAAGCAAAGCACCAGAGAAGAGAGATCTGCATAGAGAAAGGGCTCTAAAGATATGCAAAGGGTCCTGATTACTGAGCAGCTCATGTGTGTGAGGAAACTACGCAAGAATCAGGAAAAAATCAACCAAAAGAATAAAAATACTTAATTCTTAGAGTACACACAAGGCTGAGAATAATTCATCTTCTCATCAGCTACAGTGTAATAACTCATAATTCACAGGGAACTGGGGAGAGGGTATTACCTCAGAAGTGGGGCAAAGTTAGCCCTATACTAAATGTTTCCCAGGTCCCACCTAACGAAGTTTAAAAGGAAGCCTCAAAAAATTCAACCTGCCTCCAATAAACTTAAGGCAATTGAGTTTTCAATTAAAAATACCATTACAAAGAAAACTGAACTCTAGGTTCAGATGACTTACTGATGAATTTTACCAAATGTTTAAGGGAAAATATAATACAAATTCTATAACATATTCTTCCAGAAAATCAAAGATAAAGGAATTTATTATAAGGCCAATATTATCCTGATATCAAAACCAGACAAAGATATTACAAAAAAGAAAACTGTATTCTTTATCCACATTGATGCTAAAATCTTAACGTAATTTTAACAAGTTGAATCCACCGATACATAAAATTATAATACATCATAAACAAATGGAATTCATTCCAGGAATGCTCAATTCAAAATTTAACCAATGTAATTCACCATGTTAACAGACTGAAAAAGGAAATCTATATGCCACTCTCAGTAGACACAGAAAAAGCACTTGACAAAGTAATACTCTATTCCTGATAAAAACTCTCAGCGAACTAAGAATAGAAGGGAACTTCCTCAACCTGAGGAAAGGCATAGAAGAAAAAACTATGGCTAACGTCATACTTAACAGGTGAAAGACTAAATGCCTTCCCTTCAAGATCTGAAAAAAATGAAATATGTCTTACCACTTCGATCCAACACTGTATTGGAGGCTCTAGTCAGTGTAAAACTCAAGAATAAGAAATAAAAGGCATCCAGATTAGAAAAGAGAGGGCAAAACTATCTTGTTATACAGACCATGTAATCATGTGTTTAGAAAATCCCAAGACTGCTTCCTGTTCCTGAAATACTCATGCCCTATTTTATCTACCAAGATTCTACTCCCACTTCTAGACCTGGATCAAATGTTAATTGATACCCATTGGGCTTATTTCCCCCTCTCTTGAACTCCTTTAGCACTTGCTAATACTAAGTTCTCTACTGGGTAGAGAAAAATCACATCATGACTTGATCCTAAGGTTAGCTGTATATATGTCTCACCTCTTCCGCTAGACCATTAACTCCTTGAGAGAAGGGAATGCATTTTGGCCATCTTTTTCTTATCACAGAAATTAGCCTAGTGCCTGGACAATAGAAAGGCTCAGGGAATACTTGCTGCTATACCCATGTAGTCAATCATACAGCTCATCTGCTTTTAAGTGCAGAGGCCTGCAAGTTCTTCCACTCACGCTCATGGAGCTCTCCCATTTTTCATACGTGGAATATGCACATTTAAGTTTCAGCTACCTGACCATATTCTCTACTAACTAAAAAAGCACTTGAGTACATTTCTATTGCTGCAATATAAAAGTTGCACATTTTTTAAATGATTATAATTTTCTATTGAAGAAATTTTAAATTCCAAGATATATCTTATAGTTCTGACAGAGAAGACGTGGGAAAGATTTTAAACTCCTGTATACTTTGGCTATAAGAAGCAGATGCTGGGAAATATTGCTGAACCACTCAGGCAACCTCAGCCACTTTGATAGCACTGGCCAAGGAGCAGCACAAGTTTTTCACTTCCTGTTGAAAATCGATAAATATGAGCTAGTAGTTTGTGCTCAGCTCTGCTCCTCGCAGCTTCTCATGCACTGAGCTGCTGTGGTCAGTGGTATGTCTGACCCTCCTTCTGCACGCAAAGCCCATCTTCACCTACAGCTTTTGCTTAGGGAGACCACACACAATTTTCTTAACAATACAACACTCACCCCTTCTGGCAGCCCAGTCATATGGTAAAACGTCCTCAGCCTCAGGTGTAACAATCCACTGCACTGTTCTGCTTTGGACTTTGGGGAAATGTTTCAGTTCCTTGACTATAAATCAAGGGGCAAAGTGGCAGCATTAATGGCAATCATCTACTTCTATTTAATGTGATTTAGGTGTTTATTAAACAATGTTGAATTTTAAATACTTGCAGTTATTTCTTGACCTCTCTTTGCTTCTGATTATCTGCAATGAGGATCATGGGCCTGGAATCAGATATACCTGAGTTCACGTCCCAGTTCCTCCACTACATAGCTGCATGTCTTTGGGTAGTATCCTTTCATGGCTTCCCTCATCAGCAGGATTTGCACAAAGATCTTAGAATGAGTAAAAAATTGCAAGTGTGGGGCTTCCCTGGTGGCGCAGTGGTTGAGAGTCCGTCTGACGATGCAGGGGATGCGGGTTCGTGCCCCGGTCCGGGAGGATCCCACATGCCGCAGAGCGGCTGGGTCCGTGAGCCATGGCCGCTGAGCCTGTGCATCCGGAGCCTGCCACAGCAGTGAGAGGCCCGCGTACCGCAAAAAAAAAAAAAAAAAAAATCGCAAGTGTGGGGTTTGAGGTGAAATTTGAATGGGTCATACAGAAGACTCAGAGTGTGTAGTGGAAAGAATGTTTGAGGGTGAGACAATCTGAAGTCCATTCTGGCCTTGAGCTTTGGTTGCTCCTTTTACAGCTTAAGATCTTTATCCCTGGCCCGTCTTCCTGTACCTGGCCGCACAGTGCTAATGGTCAAGCATCATTCTCAGGTTCTGCAAAGGTGTGGGCAAGGGCTACCACATACACTGCTGGGGTTCAAATCCAACTCCACCCCTCACTAACTGAGTGACCTCACATACATCACTTAATCTTCCCAGACTTCACTCCTTGGCTGCACAATAAGGAAGGTGGGTTACACAGCCTCTAAGGCCCTTTCCAACTTCCATTTAAAAGACACAGGGCGGGCTTCCCTGGTGGCACAGTGGTTGAGAGTCCGCCTGCCGATGCAGGGGACACGGGTTTGTGCCGCAGTCTGGGAAGATCTCACATGCCGCGGAGCGGCTAGGCCCGTGGGCCATAGCTGCTGAGCCTGCATGTCCAGAGCCTGTGCTCCGCAAAGGGAGAGGCCACAACAGTGAGAGGCCCGCGTACCGCAAAAAAAATAAATAAAAGACACAAGGCTAATCGTGTAGGGATTAAAGTAAGGGCTCTAGAGTCATCCTGCCTAGATTTACAACCATTATACTTGATTCCTCATCTGTAAAATGGAAACTGTAATGGTTCCTATGCCATAGGATTTTTATGAAAATTAAGTAAGCTAGTACATGTAAAATGCCTGCAACCTTGCCTGGCACATAATAAGGCCCTAATAGATATTAGTTTTTATTATTACAATGTTTCATATCCAGGGAGAAGCAGTAGGACCTCAAGCATGGAGTCCGAACGTGTTAGCAGAATCAGAGCAGTCTAGACTCCTTAAAAGAAAAAATCTGTGGTGTCATTCTCCACTATGAGTTGAGAGAGATACTCTGTAATCAAGCCCCACTTCCACTGGCCCCCGCCTCCTCTTTTCCCTTCTAAGGTTCTCAGTGTTCTCAACTCACCCCAAAGGTGCTCAGTTTCCTTTCCAATCTGCCAACAGTGTTTGTTTTCTTCCTAACATAATTCCTTGCTCTGGAATGTTCCCCTTAAGTGTATTGTGATAATGATCATAATGATGATGATAATCTTTAAGCATGGTAAGATGATGGATGGGAGTATTCTGAAATTATGCACTCGCCCTCCAAGAATTTCAGTCAGGAATTACTTTCAAGACTATAGAATACAAAGATTTTGGATCCCAGAAGTTAAAGATACATTTTATCCACTCTTTATTTTTTGGTTGTTTTGTCCTTTCATTTTAAGGTTTATACTATTGAAATATTTCCCTCATTAAATAGCATTACATAAAGAAGGAAAAAAACATGTGAGAGTTGGAAAATAGTTTTTTTTTTTTTCAGAAAAAGGGAGGAAGGCTATTAAAGTAAAAATAAAATGTAAAAGGATTCATTCTTTTATTCAAAAAGCCTTTATTGAACACCTACTATACGCTAGTCACTTAAACAGATAAGACACAAAGGCAGATAAGACATGATCTTCACAGGGGGATGTGATATATTTTTTAAAAAGAATTAAGGTTATCTGGAAAGCTCAGAACTTACAAAAATTCCTATTTATTTTAAGATTTAGTAGTATTTTATTTGCACTATATGTAAAGGGGGGCTGCATAATTGTTTTATTGGTTGGGCCTCAAGAGTCTTAATTGAGCACTGCCTTGTGGGGGTATCCAAGAACACAGGGTGGGGAGCAGCTGAGGTTGAGATGAGGAAGTGGCATTTGAGACGTCTTAAAGGACAAATAAACATCTGTCTGCCTAGTGATGGGAAAGGGGAAGGGAAGGGACTTCTAAGCAGAAAACAGAGATGGTGCTGCTTTGAAAGTCTGAAAGAGGATGTGTGGCCTATACAGTAACTGAAGTAGTTCACTGTTGCTGGAGCACATAATACATGGGAGAAGTGGTGAGTAGGCTTCAGCCAGGTCACCAAGGGCCTCTTGAGCTCTGCTAAGATCCATGTTGTTCTGTAAAAAGAATGCTGTGTCTGTGGTTGAATACAGAGCAGCTTCAACTCCCAAGGAGTTCCAGGGAGAATTGGGGATTTGGGCTTTACTTGCAGGCCCAGGATCAGGGCTCGTCTGCATCATCTCACTTTCCCAGGCAATACGCCTGGTCATTTGAAGGAGGGTATTACTGGGGCAAACAGCTGAGATCATAACTGGCCAAGGTAATTCACAAAGGACATTATTTTACCTGTTGCTATGAACTCATCTTCCCACACAGAGAAAGCTGGATTTGTTCAGACTCAAATTGGTAGCCAGTCTTTTCTGCCACAAAGCAATTCCCCAAACATCCCTATTTATTTCCAGATTGTTTTCCCTTGAAAATGGTTTTGTCTATCTAGAGTGTCTGACCTATGACAAAACTAAAATTAATAATAGCCAGAACATTTCTTGAGGCATTTCATTCTCAGGATCACACACTGTTAGCTTTTCAGGCAATTTTTAATTTGCCTCTCATTGAGATGTGTTAGCAATTGTACTTCTTACTGTTTCAAATCTTAGTGCTTCAGTGAACACAGTCATTGAATCATGGCCTTACTATAGATAATCGTATCATGAATTTCAACACAGCTCTTACTCTAAGTGTTTGGGTGAAGAAGGTCAAGGCTAAATCGTGTTCAACTAAACTACATTTTTTCATAGAAAAAAGGAAGAGGCATCTGAATTTCAGAGACTCAACCAGAAATTGAGTTGTGAAACATAAATCATTTCCTGGCCTTTATCCCATAAGCTTTAGAAAATACTTACACTGACTAAATCCTTAGGAATAAGGACATAATTATTGTTACTCTTGTTTTATAACTGAGTTACTAAAGAATAAAGTGGCAATAATTCTAGTAAGCTCAATAAATTATATGTCAGTATTAGAGAGATGGTTACAAATGAAACTTTTGTTCATTTTTCTCCTTACCCTATCAGTCATGTTATATATGTCTCTTTCTTTCCTCCGCCTTTATCACCTCAAATTTTCCATACTTTCTTTACATTTTTTCTGTTCCTGTTGGGGGGCGGGGGTGACTTTTTGTTGGTTTGCTTGTTTGTTGTTTTTTGAGGGTTTTTTTGGTAACCTTTTTGCATGCTCTCCCATCTCATCCTCATCACCTCATCCTAGCCCTCCTTCCCTGTTCCAGCTGTCTTCCTTGGTCCTTTTTGGACCATTTGACCTACCCAATTACTAATTCTTCTTTTGACATCTCATTTTTCTTTTACTTAAAGTAATCCTTTCTTCTTGTTGTATTGATCATATCCCCATTCTTACAGTAGGTAAATTTATTCACTCAAATATTTATTGGATGCCTATTTCGGATAGGTTCTCTGCTGGATACTGAAGAAATATAGCAACAAATATGCTAGAGATATTATAATTCACTGAGGGAGATAAAGCTGAGATAGTTATGATACTCAGCTAAAATCAAAGACACTATATGCCATGAAAAGTATAGTAAGCTTAGTATTTTGAACAAGCACTGTAGAATTTTAAAAGGGAACATAATCCTGTGTGATTTTAAAAGATGGGCTCCCCTATACTTTTTTTGTGGGAATCCATCCATTCAAAGACACACTGGAAGAGAATAAATTCTGAGCATTTTAAGAGATGAGCCTATGAGTTCTTCATATTCTTGTCACCAATATCCTATACCCTTCCTGACACATAGGGTCTCAATATGTATGTTGTCATTGTTGCTGTTTGTTTGTTAAAATGAACTAGAAGAGTATTACATGCTAGAAGGGTATTATATTACCTAATTGTCAACATCTAATAATAGGGACTAAATTTATTCTCCTGCCTGAAACAACTAAAAAACTGGACAAACTATTTTTTATTAAATGACTTTCCAGACATTAGACATTAGGCAATGAAGGTGAGTCATCATTAAGAAACAGGAAATAAATGAGCTGAGATATGATGCCTGGAGAGAGTTTGGGAGCCATAATATAGGGAGGAGAACACAAGTGGAGCCCAGAAGTCCCCATGAGTTGAGGAAATAAAGCTGGAAGTCCAGGAAGGCCAAGGCAGTGAAAGTTACTAATGCAAAGTATCAGAGAGGAGAGAGCTGAACAGAGAGAGAACTTCAGAGATATGCAGAACATCTCCTCACATCTTCTGGTCAGTGAATTTGTATGAAGAAACTACTCAAGGCAAGAGAAATAAAAATAAATCAATTAAAACTGACATAGCCTTTGATTCGTTTTGAGTTAATTTTTGTGTATGGTATAAGATAGTGGTTTAGTTTCATTCTTTTTCATGTGGCTGTTTGGTATTCCCAACACTGGTTATTGAAGAGACTATCCTTTCTCCATTGTGTGTTCTTTGCTCATTTGTCATACATTAATTGTCCATATATGTGTGGGTTTATTTCTAGGTTTTCAATTCTGTTCCATTGTTCTGTGTCTCTGTTTTTGTGCCAGTACCATGCTGCTTTGATTACTATAGCTCTGTAGTATAGTTTAAAATCAGGGAGCGTGATATCTCCAGCTTTGTTCTTCTTTCTCAAGACTGCTTTGGTTATTTGGGATCTTTTGAGGTTCCATACAAATTTTAGGATTATTTGTTTTAGTTCTGTGAAATGCACCACTGGAATTTTGACAGGGATTGCACTGAATCTATAGATTTCTTTCAATAGTATGGACATTTTAACAAAATTAATTCTTCCAACCCATGAACTCAGGATATCCTTCCATTTCCATTTCTTTAATTTCTTTTGTCAGTGTCTTATAGTTTTCAATGTACAGATCTTTCACCTCATTGGTTAAATTCATTCCTAGGTATTTTATTCTTTGTGATGCAATTGTGAATTGATAGTTTTCTTGATTTATCTTATAGTTATTTATTAGTGAACAGAAATGCTACAGATTTCTGTATAGTGATTTTGTATCCAGAGAATTTACTGAATTCATTTATTAGTTCTAATAGTTTGTGGTGGAATCTTTAGGAATTTCTATATATAGTGTCATGTCATATGCAAACAGTGACAGTTTTACTTCTTCCCTTCCAATCTGGATGTTTTATTTCTTTTTCTTTCCCAATTGCTGTGGCTAGGAATTCTAATGCTATGCTGAGTAAAAGTGGTGACAGTGGATATCCTTGTCTTGTTCCTGATCTTAGAGGAAAGGCTTTCAGTATTTCATGGTTGAGTATGTTAGTTGTGGGTTTGTCACATATGGTCTTTATTGTATTGAGGTATATTTCATCTTTACCCACTCGGTTAAGAGTTTTTATCATAAATATACATTGAATTTCATTAAATGCTTTTTCTGCATCTATTGAGATAATCATATGATTTTTTTATCTTTCATTTTGTTAATATGGTGTATTATGCTGACTGATATGCAAAGGTTGAGTCATTCTTGTATCTGTGGAATAAATCCTACTTGATTGTGGTGCATGATCCTTTTAATATATTGTTGGATTCAGTTTGCTAATATTTGGTTGAGGATTTTTGCATATTTTCATCAAGGATACTGACCTTAGAAAATAGGTAATTTTCTCTTTTTGTGGTGTCCTTTTCTGGTTTTGGTGTCAGGGTAGTGCTGATTTCATGAAATATGTTTGGAAGATCTCCCACCTCTTCAATTTTTTGGAAGAGTTTGACAAGGATAGGTATTAAATCTTTGAATGTTCTGTAGAATTCACCAGTGAAGCTGAGAAAATCAATTTCTGTTGTTTTAGCCATCCAGTGTATGATACTTTCTTATGGCATCCTTAGTAAAGTAATTCAGGTAACACTGCAAACCTATCAGAATGGCTAAAATTAAGGAATGCAGTTTGGAGTGGAATTGGCAGCTTATGAAGAGTAGGAGATTAAAAGAAGTGCCGGACTGAAGAATAAGTTAAAGAGTTGACCAGAAAAGAAGAAAAGAATTGTCAGGCAACTTTCAGGGCTCTATTGAAGTTAGCTAAGAATAATTTGGGAGTCATCAGTATGGTCAATAGACTTTTTTGTTAAAAAATAAAGTTCTGCTATGAAACACTTGATAAACTGTAAAAGTCATTTTTCCTGTGCCTCCTACCTCCTTTTCTAGTCCCATTAAATGTCAACTGCTTTATACTAACAAATGATTCAGGAAAGGACTGTTAGTTTACTTCAGCCAAAGTGTGTCAAGGTTCAACTGCAATAAAAAATTAGTATAAAGTATTGCCATGTGATTTGAGCCAGCAACACTGAACAAACCAGAGTAAATGGATGTTTGAATTTATCCAGGGCTAAGGATTATCAAAGTTAATATGGCAGAGATTTGAGGGACATAATCTCAAGAGCTAGTGAGTACAGAGTTGAAATGTGAATCTCAGGGTCCAGGCGAGATTGAGAGAAACACTAAACTAGAAATGACTAAAAAACAAAAAGGAAGTATCAGGGAGCTCTGAGCTATTGTGGGGAAGACATGGAAGGGAAGGGAACAGAAGGGAAGGGAAGAAGGGTTGGAAAAAGCAGAGGAAAGATAATATATATTGCATGCTTATTTTAACATGGGTAACATTATCACTATTTTACAGTGGAGAAAATAGAAGCGTGAAAAGTTTACATAACTTGTGCACAATCATAGAAGTATACAGCCAGCATTCAGGGTCAGGTCTGATAGTATAATCCATGCCATTTCCACTACTCTCCATTTTCTGGTAAGTTAAAGCGCAATAGGGGATTGAAAATGGGAGACAGAAGTCAATTAAAGAGATGAAGCTTAAAAGTCTAAGATAGGGCTTCCCTGGTGGCGCAGTGGTTGGGAGTCTGCCTGCCGATGCAGGGGACACAGGTTCGTGCCCCAGTCTGGGAAGATCCCACATGCCGCGGAGTGGCTGGGCCCGTGAGCCATGGTCGCTGAGCTTGCGCGTCCGGAGCCTGTGCTCCGCAACGGGAGAGGCCACAACAGTGAGAGGCCCACGTACCGCAAAAAAAAAAAAAAAAGTCTAAGATACTGGAGTTGACACACTTAAGCCTGAAGATAAGTTTCAAGGTGTGGCTGCCCATGCATTTATAGAGTGGAGTGGAGGTGAGCTAACTGGAAAGAGGTGGTAAAGACCCAGAGCTCTGTGCATGTGACACAGCACAGGCCATCCATGTGGATATTTCAAGTCAGACTAGAGGAGTGGAAGAGAGAGCAAGAGTGAGAGAGCAAAAGAGAGAAAGAGAGGAAGATTTATTCCTCACAGCAGCTGCCTCAAACTAGACAAAGTAATAAAATAATCAATATGAAGATTCTATGCTCTTTCTTCCCATGTGATTTTATGGAAGACCAAAAAAAGAAAAAAGAAAAAAAAAAAGCAAGCCTTAGGGTAGTAATGTCATATTTTGAAAGTTTCTTCTCTAAATAAATTCACAACACATAAATCGAATGTTTCATTGAAGGTTGTGTGAGAAGGTACATAACACAAAATAGTGCAAAGAAGGTATATTTCTGGTCCATTTGATATTTTGATTTATCATAAAAGATTCATTTGATCTTACATTATGACCTCTTGATCCTGACCACAGTCGTGATTTTAACTCTGCAATGAGAAATACTAACGATGGAATATCAGTCAATTAAGCTGAGGTACCTCTTGCTTGGTATTAAGGAAAGAAAAGTTACCAGCCCATCTGACAAACCTGCTGCTCTGTGTATCATACAGAATGGGGTAGGATGTCTTCATCCCCATTAAACTCTGTGGGTGGAGAGTGTGTATCTCAGGGCACATCTGAGTATCTGAGGTAACAGCACACTGCAATACGTGTTTTCAGATCTCCTCACAAGGCCTCATTGCTACTGGGTTCCCAAAACATGGCTGTCATAGAACTCAAGGCATTCAAGAAAAAATGAAAATACTATGACTCATACTGTCTATTCTGCTTGAGTTACTTAAATTCAGTCTATTTATGCTAATAAAAAATCCCAGAAAATCCAGTTGCATAGCATGCACCCACAATTCTTTAAAATAGAGAAAAACTGTCTAACAGTTGCTATACATAGATACTCTATTGTTTAATTATTTAGATGACTGCTATTTAATTGCAATTCAAATGGATCATCTTCTAAAACTTCAATTTTTAAGATAGAAAGGGACTTTTGGTTTAATGAGGTCCAAAAATAAAATTTATTCAATTATCCTGATAAGTGTCTTACCTAATTAACTGGGTATCTGGAGCTGACACATGAAGAATAATAGCTATTGTTGTATGCTTTGATGTTTTTTATAATATTTAAGTGCTCAATTATGTGCCAGGTAATTTATATATGCTACCTCATTTTATTCTAACTGTATGGAGTAGGTATTATTATCACCATTTAAAAGATAAAGAAGATAAAGTCCAGGGGCTAAGTTACTTGTTCACATGACCAGTAAATGGTAGAGCTAGGATTTATGTCTGTAACTGAAAACAGCCCAAATCAAAAATCAAACATAAATTTGGCTTATTTCCTGCTTTATGTATCTTTTTATAATAACAATATTTAATATACTAGAATTAACATTTATTAAGTGTAACATTTATTAAGTGTTATGTTTCAAGAACTGAATATAAATTAATTCAATCTTTACAATAATTTCACGACATGGATGCTGCATTTGACAAATGAGGAAACTGAGGCAGAGGAGTCCCATTAGTAGTCAATGATGGAGATGGATCTGAACCCAGGTCTGACGCATTTCTCTTAACAACTCTCTACCTTTTTAGTTCCAGCCTGACTATTTTTGACCTCACCCATGTAGATGTGTCTTCCCTGAGCCTTAATCAGAGTAAACCAGAGATGGAGTTATTTTAAAAGTTCCTCTATTCAGTTTTTATTGGATTTGGCATGGTATAGCCAGAAGTAGGGCCATAAAGAATCCAACTTCCTAGGATACTATATTCCCTACAGTGTCTCTTATTCCTTCCCTGTAACCATGACTCCAACCAATCTCATAATATTCCATTGTAGCCTATCTATACCTGTTGTATAAATCAGTGGTTAAGACCACAGGTTCTGAAATCTCTCTTGTAGTTGTGTATAAAATGATTTAATACACATAAAGTGTTCAAGTCAAGGCCTGAAATATATAGTAAGTGCACAAAAAGTATTAGATATTATTATTATTCCATACTATTTCCAAGATGGAGAGATATCGAAGAGAACAGAAATCTGAACAGGGGCACTAATGCAGCAATCAGGATCCTGGCCGAGAACTCAGTGATGTTTTCCATGATCTGAGGCATGAGGTTAATATACAATTCATTACTACAGGAAGGAAGTTGACTGCAGATTGGAGAAACCAGTGCTTAGAGTTCAGAGAAGCTGGAGGACACAGAGAAGTGACTTAGAGTCAGTGACTGTTCAGTCGGCAGCCAAGGGCTCACAGAATCCCAGGAGATATATGTGGTCATGCTGCCCTGGGACAGGCATTTTCTGATGCCTCTGGATAATGATGGCGTCAAGGAAAGGAGGCAAAAGAAACCTACTTTCCTGGGACTCTTTAAGTAGCATATTTATTCTGAGGTGATGAGTTCTCCATGTGGCAGGAGCAGTGACCGAATAAGTATTAGCAGTGCCTTTTCTAGAGAGTCCTCTATCTTGTTCCTGCCTCATTTGTGCTATTCTCTCTTTCTGATGGTCCAGCCAAGTACATGGTTGGAGGTAGACTGTGTCCGTTTATCTTATTAGCTATCTTGAGCTCAGGGAAGAGGAAAAGCTCTCCCAGCCTTGAAAAACCAGGAACCCATCTCATGGCTGCAAGAGAAAACTGAACTTGGAATGATAAAACTAACTTCAAGGACAGCCTTTTCTTTTACCTAAAAATACCAATTTCTGCCGTATCAGCCAACTCTCCACATTCTACCTAAACAATAACCTAAGAATAAAGACAGGTTTAAGAAAGTAAAACTAAGACTCATTCTGTGAAACTGGGCACAACCCAAGTAGTGCTAGTGTAGCCACGCTGAGGTCTAAGTCCGAGCACAGAAATTCTAATTCTAGCCTTTAGTCCTCTGAGTATTAGTAGCCATTACTCTCAGAAACTAGATGTTTGGGCACTCCCAGAAAATTTCCAGTTACAAAGTCTGATATGATGCATTAGGAATCTTGGCGCTCCCAGCCACTGCAGAAGATATCCGAAAGAACAATCTATACACTTTACATATTGGTTTATAGCATGCTTCATCTCCTACTATCTCAAAAAATGACAGCTTGATTATAATGTAATTATCTTTTGTCGTGAAGTTAGTGCATAATTTTATTTCCACATGGGTTTATGTTGCTTATATTTAAACTCATTACTGGAAAAGTGGTCATGGAGCAAAATATAAATAAATAACATAAAGGCAGACCACCATAAATTCCTTTAAAGAGGAGAGTCTTATAAGGTGAGGACATAAGACCATCTGTCTTATGTCACGCATATCTCACTGCTTGAAAGATAAATATCTCTGTCTTAAGAGGACAGAGGCGGTTCTGAGTCAGTGGAGAGGTTTCTATGGAAATGAAAAAAAAATGCAAATGCTGCCATAAAGAGCACAGAGCCTCCCTACAACAGACAATTTGTCCTGGGGGAGACCACATTACACAGACAGCAGACATGAGTAAGCCAGCGTCAAGGGCCATTGGAAAGCACACAGCTTAGACACCATGTTATGCAGATGAATGGAGAAAATAATCATAGTCATCCCACAAATAATATTCTTCATTCTTGTGAAGGAATCGTTTATTCCCTTTTCTGCTCCCACAAAGCCTTTGGTAGATGAAGTCCTGTTGAGTCCCATTTTGGCTGAAAGTGATTGAGAGTGTCTATAAATTTTAAGCTCTGAAATAGTCTGTAATTTAATTTATAAAATGATAATGTTAAGATTCTAAAGTTAGGTGCCCCTCATGTCACCTGTCCAATCACATGGCCTTTGAAGGGTACCTGATAAGGTTGACTCATTCATTTACCACACAACTCTTAAGCCATGTGCCAGGCACCGTAATAAAAACAATACAATCGAGGTTATTGGAAAGATGCATGCAGGATCCAATGAGGACTCTGATGGGGAAATATTTTGACTTTGGAAAATGCTTCATGGTGAGAGTGGTGTTTGACTGCAATCTTGAAGGAATTAGCAGTGTGGATGCTTCTAGCTCTGGAAGGAAGAGGAAGGACATACCAGGAGAGATGATACTGTACATATATGTGTAAATACGTGCCAATTTAGGGATGGCTTCCCTCTCTGAGTTAAACTTAATTTTTGTTTTGTTTTGTTTTTCTAAATAAGCTAAGAGGCAGACATGTTAAGTTACCGATAGAATTAGAGACTAGTTGAGTGTTATTCTTTTCCCTTTTAGTCTTAAATTTTAAAATATTACCCTACATTCAAATATTAACACTTTGAGTCCAGTCTTCCACTCAGTATACATCTTCTTCTTTTATATATTGGAGCAGGTGTGGCTCTCCAAACTATGAAAAATAGTCATAAGGTTTTCTCAAAACCAGACATGTGCTTCAAAGGGAGAAAGCACACTGGCCTTTGGTATAACTTCCCTAAAGGGAGGTACAGTTGGCAGTGATGACATGCACTCTAAGTCCATCATCTGATCTTAGATGAAAGAAATAGTCAGGTCTCTCTTTCTCCCTGTATCTTCTAACAGAACATTAAATGGCAAGTTTTCATAGTTTTTGAATAAAGAATTATCTTAGGAATTTAAATATTGCATGTTCTATTTGCTGCAACTCTGTGAAATGTACATTTTTGAGAAAGGTTCATAGAGATCTTGGGAGGACTTATTTAGTCATAATTTATTATTCTGTCCTGCCAAAAATTGGTAAAACAATTAAATTTACGGTATTAATGGGGCCATCCAGTCTATAAAGGGGAATTTGACCCAGTGTCTCTTGAAGAGGTACTAACCCTCTCCATGTTACAAGGCACTATGTATGGAGACCAGCCATGGGTCTCTGATTTATAAAATTACGAAAACACACATTTGAACAATATCTGTGGAAAGATGTTAGCCTAAATTAGAATACATTCAACTACAGAAGAGATCAAAATCCTATTACAGTAATCACAGAAGTCTGTCAATACGTTAAAACAAAGGCTAAAAGTAATTTGTGTGTACATTCTAAGCCAGTCTAGAAGATTGTTGTACAGACATAATTTGTCCACATTAAATACAGATTGTTATATAGACAAAGTATAATGGAGCACCTCCAGCAAAATAAAATATGAAACAAATCTTTATATAGTATTCAGGCAGTCTATTCAGTTTACTATTACCCTGGGTGACACAGGGCTCAAAGAAAATCTTTCTTTTTTTTTTAAACATCTTTATTGCAGTATAATTGCTTTACAATGATGTGTTAGTTTCTGCTTTATAACAAAGTGAATCAGCTATACATATACATATATCCCCATATCTCCTCCCTCTTGCATCTCCCTCCCACCCTTCCTATCCCACTCCTCTAGGTGGTCACAAGGCACCAAGCTGATCTCCTTGTGCTATGTGGCTGCTTCCCACTAGATATTTTACATTTGGTAGTGTATATATGTCCATGCCACTCTCTCACTTCGTCCCAGCCTACCATTCCCCCTCCCCGTGTCCTCAAGTCCATTCTCTATGTCTGCGTCTTTATTCCTGTCCTGCCCCTAGGTTCTTCAGAACTACATTTTTTTCTTTTTCTAGATTCCATATATACGTGTTAGCACATGGTGTTTTTCTCTTTCTGAGTTACTTCACTCTGTATGACAGACTCTAGGTCCATCACATCTCTACAAATGACACGATTTTGTTCCTTTTTATGGCTGAATAATATTCCATTGTATATATGTACCACATATTCTTTATCCTTTCACCTGTTGATGGACACTTAGGTTGTTTCCATGTCCTGGCTATTGTAAATAGAGCTGCAATGAACATTTTGGTACATGACTCTTTTTGAATTATGGTTTTCTCAGGGTATATGCCCAGGAGTGGGATTGCTGGGTCATACGGTAGTTCTATTTTTAGTTTTTTAAGGAACCTCCATACAGTTCTTCATAGTGGCTGTATCAATTTACATTCCCACCAACAATGCAAGAGGGTTCCCTTTTCTCCACACCCTCTCCAGCATTATTGTTTGTAGATTTTTTGATGATGGCCATTCTGATGGTGTGAGGTTGTGGTTTTCATTTGTATTTCTTTAATAATTAGTGATGTTGAGCATCTTTTCATATGTCTCTTGGCCATCTGTATGTCTTCTCTGGAGAAATGTCTATTTAGGTCTTCTGCCCATTTTTTCATTGGGTTTTTTGTTGATACTGAGCTGCATGAGCTGTTTGTATATTCTGGAGATTAATACTTTGTCTGTTGCTTCATTTGCAAATAATTACTCCCATTCTGAGGGTGGCCTTTTTGTCTTGTTTATGGTTTCCTTTGCTGTGCAAAAGCTTTTAAGTTTCATTAGGTCCCATTTGTTTATTTTTGTTTTTATTTTCATTACTCTAGGAAGTGGGTCAAAAAAGATCTTGCTGTGATTTATGTCAAAGAGTGTTTTTCCTATGTTTTCTTCTAAGAGTTTTATAGTGTCTGGTCTTACATTTAGTTCTTTAATCCATTTTGAGTTTATTTTCGTGTATGGTGTTAGTCAGTGTTCTAATTTCATTCTTTTGCATGTAGCTGTCCATTTTTCCCAGCACCACTTATTGAAAAGACTGTCTTTTCTCCACTGTATGTTCTTGCCTCCTTTATCATAGATTAGGTGACCATAGCTGTGTAGGTTTATCTCTCGGTTTTCTATCCTGTACCATTGATCTATATTTCTGTTTTTGTGCCAATACCATACTCTCTTGATTACTGTGGCTTTGTAGTATAGTCTGAAGTCAGGGAGCCTGATTCTTCCAGCTCTGTTTTTCTTTCTCAATATTGTTTTGGCTATTCGTGGTCTTTTCTGTTTCCATACAAATTGTTAAATCTTTTGTTCTAATTCTGTGAAAAATGCCATTGGTAATTTGATAGGGATTACACTGAATCTGTAGATTGCTTTGGTAGCATAGTCATTTTCACGATATTGATTCTTCCCATCCAAGAACATAGTATATCCTCTCCATCTGTTTGTGTCATCTTTGATTTCTTTCATCAGTGTTTTATAGTTTTCTGAGTACAGGTCTGTTGCCTCCTTAGGTAGGTTTACTCCTAGGTATTTTATTCTTTTTGTTGTGATGGTAAGTGGGATTGTTTCCTTAATATTTCTTGCTGACCTTTCATTTTTAGTGTATAGGAATGCATGAGATTTCTGTGCATTAATTTTGTATCCTGTAACTTTGCCAAGTTCATTCAAGAGCTCTAGTAGTTTTCTGGTGGCTTCCTTAGGATTTTCTATGTAGAGTATCATGTCATTTGCAAACAGTGACAGTTCTACTTCTTCTTTTCCAATTTGTATTCCCTTTATTTCTTTTTCTTCTCTGATGGCTATGGTCAGGACTTCCAAAACTATGTTGAATAATAGTGGTGAGAGTGGACAACCTTATCTTCTTCCTGATCTTAGAGGAAATGCTTTCAGTTTTTCACCATTGAGAAGGATGTTTTCTGTGGGTTTGTCATATATGGCCTTTATTCTGTTGAGGTAGGTTCCCTCTATGCCTGCTTTCTGGAGAGCTTTTATCATAAATGGCTGTTGAATTTTGTCAAAAGCTTTTTCTGCATCTATTGAGATGATCATATGGTTTTTATTCATCAACTTGTTAATATGGTGTGTCACATTGATTTGCATATATTGAAGAATCCTTGCATCCCTGGGATAAGTCCCACTTGATCATGCTATGATCTCTTTAATGTATTGTTGGATTCGGATTGCCAGTATTTTGTTGAGGATTTTTACATCTATGTTCATCAGTGACAGTGGTCTCTAATTTTCTTTTTTTGTAATATGTTTGTCTGGTTTTGGTATCAGGGTGATCGTGGCCCCATAGAATGAGCTTGGGAGTGTTCCTTCCTCTGCAATTTTTTGGAAGAGTTTGAGAAGCATAGATGCTAGCTCTTCTCTAAATGTTTGATAGAATTCACCTGTGAAGCCATCTGGTCCTGGACTTTCTTTGCTGTTGGAAGGTTTTTAATTACAGTTTCAACTTCATATCTTGTGGTTGGTCTGTTTATATTTTCTTATTCTTCCTGGTTCAGTCTTGGAAAGTTGTACCTTTCCAAGAATTTGTCAATTTCTTCCAGGTTGTCCATTTTAGTATCATATAGTTGTTTGTAGTAGTCTCTTATGATCCTCTTCCTTGCTTCTTCCTGGCTTCTTGTGTTGGCCATTGACTGTTGGTGCTCCTGAGCTTGCAGGTGCACCACTCTGATCTCTGCCTCTGTCATCAGTGGCATTGTCCCTGTGTGTTTCTGTCTTCCCATGGTGTTCTCCTCACCTTATAAGGACACCAGCCATATTGGATTAAGGCTTGCTCTAATTACCTGATCTTAACTTGATTACATTTGCAAAGACCCTATTTCTAAATAAGATAACATACACAGGAACCAGAGATTAGAACTTCAATATATCTTTTGGTGGGGAGGGACACAATTCAACTCATTATATCTGTGAAATGGATAAACCAAGAGACCCTGGGCTGTTCCATTCTCAAGATAGTTACAATATAAAACAACAAAAATATGACATGCTATGCAGCTTTTATTCTGTATGCTGTGAAAATTTCTGCATGGTTGCTACTTTGTAATATTTCTGCTAAGGAATACAGGAAGCCCACTTCCTCCTGCCACAAGTGAAAAAGTTATAATTTTATATTATTGCTGTTAACCATTTTGAGTATAAAAGGAAGTCACCCACCCCAGGTGGGTGATATAAGCAGGTGGGTTCCAAAGGGCTGGATCTTGAAAGATCTTCCTTTTTCCTCTTAAAATAGGGAAGATCTTCACTGTTCAGATTATTGAAACAAAAAATACCTCAATAGCAAAGGGCTGAGATACCATTGTATAAGATCTGATTTTTTTAACTTAATGGTGCTTTGTGTAGAAAATAAATAGAAGCTTATGAAATATCTTTCTATTGGGGGTGAAGTCAAGATGGCGTACCAAGAGGATGCGGAATTCGCATCTCCACACAACTAGGGCACCTACCAGGCACCGGTGGGGGACCACGGACACCTAACGGCACAGGAGGAGCCCCCAGTGACTGGGTAGGACGTGGCGCCTGGGGGGAATGAAGCAGGAGGAGAACTGGAGGCGGGACAGGACCAGTGCTCCTGAGGGGAGGCTGAGGGAGGGGAAAGGATCCCACCCCTGAAGGGGGAAATTGGGGGACCACTGGTAGGGCAGAGGGTCAAAAGGGAGCATGGCCAGGTTTCCCTTGCCCACTTGGGCCGCTGGAAGTTTGCTGAGATCCCGGGCCTGATCCTCTGTCCACTGAGGCCCCCTCCAGCTGGGCAGGTCCTGAGGGAGTGGGAGGGAGGGAAGGGGAAGCAAAAGTAAAGGCCAGACCTCTGGGACCAGCATCCCTGAGGCGTGGCTGGGGGAGGGGAGGAGTTCCTACACCCAGCGGGACCCACCCACAGTTAGGGGTCCAGCGGCGACAGGGGAGACCCTGGGGGAGACGGTGGGCAGGGACGTGGAGGAAAGGAAGGGAACGTGGCCAGCGCTTTCCCTGTTCACTTAGGCACCGGGGAGCCTGTTGGGCTCCCGGGCCTAATCCTCTGCTCTCGGAGCCTCCCTCCTACTGCGCAGAGCCCAAGTCCCGCCCCTACATCTTCACCCACAGCCCTATATCTACACTCAGAGACCCGTTCTCAGACCTCCTCCAACACAATGGGCCTAAACCCCACCCACACACCCTCACCCAGGGCCTTGCCTCCAAACTCCAGAACTCCACACAATCTGGAGGCCCCTCTTTGATGTGCTGCCTCTCCCCTTCCATGTGCAGGTCCTAAGCAGAGGCCCCATCCCATGCTCAAACATCACCCCCATCCACCTAGGTCCCACCCCATGCTAAACCTCACCCCTGCCTGAGTTCCACAACTTCCTGAACTCAATGCCCCATAGCCAAGGCTTTTTTTTTCTTTTTTCCTCTTTTAGATTGGGGTTCTGTTTTACCTTGTTGATTCACTGTTATTGATTCATTTATATTTTTATTTTTTCTAATAAATCCTTTATTTTTCTAATTTTATTATATTCTTTACACTTTGTTATTGTTCTGTTCCTTTTGGTTTGTTCCCCCCACAAACACCTTTTTTTTTCTTTTTTTCTGTTGTGGTTTTATTTTACTTTGTTGCAATTGTTTCAATTATATTTTTATTTTTCCTAATATATTTCCTTATCTAATTTTATTTTGTCTTTTATTCTTTGTTATTGTATTGCTCCTTTTTTTTTTTTTTTTTTTTTTTTGCCATGCCACACAGCCTGTGAAACCTTCGTTCCCAGGCTAGAGGTCACTGCTGAGCTCCTGTGGTGGGAGCTCCGAGTCCAAACTGCTGGACTAACAGAGAACCTCAGACCCCAGGGAATATTAATTGTAGTGAGGCCTCCCTGAGTTCCTCACCCCAGCACCAAGATCTGGCTCTATCCAACTGCCTGCAAAATCCAATGCTGGAAGTCTCAGGCCAAACAACCAGTAGGACAGGAATACAGCCCCACCCATCAAAAAAAAAAAAAAAAGAAACGACAAAAAAATATGTTACAGATGAAGAAGCAAGGTAAAAACCTACAAGACCAAAGAAATAAAGATGAAATAGTTGACCTACCTGAAAAAGAATTCAGAGCAATGATAGTAAAGATGATCCAAAATCTTGGAAACAGAATGGAGAAAATGCAAGAAACATTTAACAAGGATCTAGAAGAATTAAAGAGCAAACAAACAATGATGGACAACACAATAAATGAAATTTAAAATACTCTAGAAGGAATTAATAGCTAATAACTGAGGCAGAAGAACGGATACATGAGCTGGAAGATAAAATAGTAGAAATAATTACCACAGAGCAGAATAAAGAAAAAAAGAATGAAAAGAATTGAGGACAGTCTCAGAGACCTCTGGGACAACATTAAACACACCAACATTCGAATTATAGGGGTCCCAGAAGAAGAAGAGAAAAAGAAAGGGACTGAGAAAATATTTGAGGAGATTATAGTTGAAAACTTCCCTACCATGGGAAAGGAAACAGTAAATCAAGTCCAGGAAGTGCAGAGAGTCCCATACAGGATAAATCCAAGGAGAAACACACCAAGACACATACTAATCAAACTATCAAAAATTAAATACAAAGAAAAAATATTAAAAGCAGCAAGGGAAAAGCAACAAATAACATACAAGGGAATCCTCATAAGGTTAACAGCTGACCTTTCAGCAGAAACTCTGCAAGCCAGAATGTAGTGGCAGGGCATGTTTAAAGTGATGAAAGGGAAAAACCTACAACCAAGATTACGCTACCCAGCAAGGATCTCATTCAGATTCGATGGATAAATCAAAAGCTTTACAGCATGCAAAAGCTATGAGAATTCAGCATCACCAAACCAGCCTTACAACAAATGCTAAAGGAAATTCTCGAAGCAGGAAACACAAGAGAAGAAAAAGACCCACAAAAATAAACACAAATGAATTAAGAAAATGGTAATAGGAATGTATATATCAATAATCATCTGGAATGTAAATGGATTAAATGCTCCAAACAAAAGCCACAGACTGGCTGAATGGATACAAAAACAAGACCCTTATATATGCTGTCTACAAGAAACCCACTTCAGATCTAGGGACACATACAGACTGAAAGTGAGGGGATGGAAAAAGATATTCCATGTAAATGGAAATCACAAGAAATCTGGAGTAGCAATACTCATATCAGATAAAATAGACTTTAAAATAAAGACTATTACAAGAGATAAAGAAGGACACTACATAATGATCAAGGGATCAATGCAAGAAGAAAACATAACAATTATAAATATTTATGCACCCAACATAGCAGCACTTCAATACAAAAGGGAAATGCTAACAGCCATAAAAGGAGAAATCGACAGTAACACAATAATAGTGGGGGACTTTACACCCCACTTACACCAATAGACAGATCATCGAGACAGAAAATAAATAATGGAACACAAGCTTTAGAAGACACAATAGACCAGACAGACTTAATTGATATTTTTAGGACATTCCACCTGAAAATGGAAGAATACACTTTCTTCTCAAGTGCACATGGAACGTTCTTCAGAATATATCACATTTCGGGTCACAAATCAAACCTTGGAAAATTTAAGAAAATTGAAATCATATCAAGCATCTCTTCTGATCAGAATGCTATGAGATTATAAATCAATTAAAGGAAAAAAACAGTAAAAAACACAAATTCATGGAGGCTAAACAATGCACTGCTAAATAACCAAGAGATCACTGAGGAAATGAAAGAGGAAATCAAAAAATTCCTAGAAACAAATGACGATAACACAATAATCCAAAACCTATGGGACGCAGCAAAAGCAGTTCTAAGAGGGAAGTTCACAGCAATTCAAGCTCACCTCAAGAAACAAGAAAAATCTCAAATAAACAATCTAACCTTACACCTAAAGCAACAAGAAAAAGAAAAAAGGAAACCCAAAATTAGCAGAAGGAAAGAAATCATAAATATCAGAGCAGAAATAAATGAAATAGAAACAAAGAAAACAATAGCAAAGATCTATAAAACTAAAAGCTGGTTCTCTGAGAAGATAAACAAAATTGATAAACCTTTAGCGAGACTCATCAAGAAAAAAAGGGAGAGGACTCAAATGAATAAAATTAGAAATGAAAAAGGAGATATTACAACTGACACTGCAGAAATACAAAAGATCATAAGAGACTACCAAGAGCAACTCTATGCCAATAAAATGGACAACCTGAAAAAAATGGACAAATTCTTGGAAAAGTACAACCGTCCAAGATTGAACCAGGAAGAATCAGAAAATATAAAACCAATCACAGGTAATGAAATTGAAACTGTAATTAAAAATCTTCCAACAAACAATAGTCCAGGACTAGATGGCTTCACAGGCGAATTCTATCAAACATTTAGAGAAGAGTTGACACCTCTCCTTCTCAAACTCTTACAAAATATAGCAGAGGGAGGAATACTCCCAAACTTGCCTACAAGGCCTCCATAACCCTGATACCAAAACCAAAGATATCACAAAAAAAAGAAAATTATAGACCAATATCACTGATGAACATAGATGCAAAAATCCTCAACAAAATACTAGCAAACAGAATCCAACAACACATTAAAAGGATCATACACCATGATCAAGTGGGATTTATCCCAGGGAGGCAAGGATTCCTCAATACACACAAAACAATCAATGTTATACACCACACACAAATTAAAGAATAAAAACCATATGATCATCTCAATAGATGCAGAAAAAGTATTTGACAAAATTCAACATCCATTTATGATAAAAACTCTCCAGAAAGTGGGCATACAGGGAACCTACGTCAACATAGTAGAGGCACATATGACAAACCCACAGAAAACATCCTTCTCAATGGTGAAAAACTGAAAGCATTTCCTCTGAGATCAGGAAGAAGACAAGGATGTCCACTCTTGCCACTACTATTCACTATTATTCAACATAGTTTTGGAAGTGCTAGCCACAGCTATCAGAGAAGAAAAAGAAATAAAAGGAATACAAATTGGAAAAGAAGCAAAACTGTCACTGTTTGCCGATGACATGATACTCTACATAGAAAATCCTAAGGAAGCCACCAGAAAACTACTAGATCCAATCAATGAAATTGGTAAGGTTGAAGGATACAAAATTAATGCACAGAAATCTCTTGCATTCCTATATATTAACAATGAAATATCAGAAAGAGAAATTAAGGAAACAATCCCATTCACCATTGCAACTAAAAGAATAAAATACCTAAGAATAAACCTACCTAAGGAGGTAAAACAACTGTATTCAGAAAACTATAAAACACTGATGAAAGAAATCAAAGATGACACAAACAGATGGAGAGATACACCATGCTCCTGGATTGGAAGAAACAATATTGTGAAAATGACTATACTACCCAAAGCAATCTACATGTTCAATGCAGTCCCTATCAAATCACCAATGGCATTTTTCACAGAGCTAGAACAAGAAATTGTACAACTTGTATGGAAACACAAAAGACCCCAAATAGCCAAAGCAACCTTGAGAAAGAAAATGGAGCTGGAGGGATCAGGCTCCCTGACTTCAGACTACATTACAAAGCTACAGTAATCAAGACAATATGGTACTGGCACAAAAACCGAAATATAGATCAATGGAACAGGATAGAAAGCCCAGAGATAAACCCACGCACATATGGTCACCTTATCTTTGATAAAGGAGGCAAGAATATACAGTGGAGAAAAGACAGCCTCTTCAATAAGTGGTGCTGGGAAAACTGGACAGCTACATGTAAAAGAATGAAATTAGAACACTCCCTAACACCATACACAAAAATAAACTCAAAATGGATTAAAGACCTACATGAAAGGCCAGACGCTATAAAACTCTTAGAGGAAGACATAGGCAGAACACTCTAAGACATAAATCACAGCAAGATCCTTTTTGACCCACCTCCTAGATTAAGGGAAATAAAAACAAAGAATAAACAAATGGAACCTAATGAAACTTAAAAGCTGTTGTACAGCAAAGGAAACCATAAACAAGGCAAAAAGACAACCCTCAGAATGGGAGAAAATATTTGCAAATGAAGCAACTGACAAAAGATTAATCTCCAAAATATACAAGCAGCTTATGCAGCTCAATATCACAAAAACAAACAACCCAGTCCAAAATTGGGCAGAAGATCTAAATAGACATTTCTCCAAAGAAGACATACAGATTGCCAACAAATGCATGAAAAGCTGCTCAACATCACTAATCATTAGAGAAATGCAAATCAAAACCACAATGAGGTATCACCTCACACCGGTCAGAATGGCCCTCATCCAAAAAAATCTACAAACAATAAATGCTGGAGAGGCTGTGGAGAAAAGGGAACCCTCCTGCACTGTTGGTGAGAATGTAAATTGATACAGCTACTATGGAAAACAGTATGGAGGTTCCTTAAAAAACGAAAAATAGAACCACCATATGACCTGACAATCCCACTCCTGGGCATATACCCTGAGAAAACCATAATTCAAAAAGAGTAATGTACCACAATATTCATTGCAGCGCTATTTACAATAGCCAGGACATGGAAACAACCTAAATGTCCATCAACAGATTATTGGATAAAGAAGATGTGGCACCTAAATATAATGGAATATTACTCTGCCATAAAAAGGAATGAAATTGAGTTATCTGTAGTGAGGTGGATGGATCTAGAATCTGTCATAGAGAGTGAAGTAAGTCAGAAAGAGAAAAACAAATACTGTATGGTAACACATATATGGAATTTTAAAAAGCAGTACTGATGAACCTAGTGGCAGGGCAGGAATAAAGACGCAGACGTAGAGAACAGACTTAAGGGCATGGTGGGGGAAGGGGAAGCTGGGATGAAGTGAGAGAGTAGCATTGACGTATATACACTACCAAATGTAAAATGGATGGCCAGTGGGAAGCTGCTGCACAGCACAGGGAGATCAGCTCGGTGCTTTGTGATGACCTAGAGGGGTGGGATAGGGAGGGTGGGAGGAGGTTCAAGAGGGAGGGCACACGGGGATATTTGTATGTATATAGTTGATTCACTTTGTTATACAGCAGAAACTAACAACATTTTAAAGCATTTATACTCCAATGAAGATGTGGGGAAAAAATTATCTTTCTATTGGCTGACTCTTGGAATGCTGACTTTACTCACTCCCTTATATATAGATACAATTAATTACTGTTGGAAAAAGAGGATCTTTTAGGAAAAAGGAAAAAGAGGGTCTTTCTTGATCTTCAGCCAAGAATTTCCCTAAACTGAGTAAAAGGGCACAGCATTCAAGGAACTACCACATATTTCTTCTTTACTATAGCTCAGGGTGTATGTAGGGAAGCAGTGGGCAACAATATTTCCTAAGCTTTTGCACAATAGGATTGTAGGAAATCAGTCAAATGCAATGCTCACAGAACTACTATAATTTTGACTGTCAAATACTTTGGGGGTAAAACAACATGACAGTGAACAACTCCAGAAGGAGGAGATGTCACAAAGTGCCATCAAGTGAAGCAACTCCACTCTTTCCATCTAACCCATCTATGGTTTTAAAGGAACTAGATATCAACTCCTTTATTTCAGGGTATTGACTTCTCATGCCATTTGACTCCAGCTTTTATATTTCAGCTTACAAATATATCTTCATCAGATGCTGTAATGGTGACGGGTATCCAGACATAAGAAGCCTAAGAAAGGGCTTTTAAATCACCCAAATTGTCCTTCAAAGGGCATGACTGTTTCAGAGACAAGGATGCATCATGTCCCCTGTTGCTATGTCTCACGGTATCCTGGAGTTTCACACGTTAAAAGAAGGACTACTGGGCTGCAGAATATTAAGAATTTTTGTTGGCAACATGATATCTCTCATGCTGGGAGAGTAAACTTTAAAAAAATCCAACTAAAGCTAAACTGAGGGAGAGGGGCTTAAACAAAATTTAATAACCTCCAGAATTTACAATAATTTCTTTAGTCCTTTCTCAAAAATTTCATCTCATTTTCCAATTCATTGCCATAATTATCCCCATCCCTATGGCAAAAGTGCTGAGGGGGTAGAGGGAATCTAATAAAGTGAGGCAGAAGGAATTTTCAACCTCTACCTTCATCCTGATGGACCTACTCTTACCTTTAATATCTACCTTCTGTAATTAGTCCTTGGCATCCTATGTCACTACATCTTACATACTGCATGGAAAAAAATACCTCTATTTTGACATTTATTCACAGGGGACTAAAATAGAGACCAAGGTCTGAAAGTTTACAGATCTAACCAAGCTGGCATAACTCCATTAGCTGGATATGAGGACAAAAGAAGGTCGTGGTGCAGATATATGATCATTTAGAACCATCTTTTTGGATGATACGTGGATGTAGATTTGACGTTTTCTGTTTAAGCTCATTTCCAATTCTGCTTATTAAGATTATACACAGCAGTAGTTTCTTATAAATGTGCCTAGACTCACTAAGCCTTGTTTATGAATCTCACCAGAATGTGGAGAGAGACTATTATCAGAAGAAGATGAACTTGCTCTTTTCTTCTCTTAACTCATTCTCTACCAGCCCCGATCAGAGCACATTACTGCCACCCCATAACAGCTAAATGCTAAAACTCAAAACTCACATTATGAACAACAGCTTTTGGATACCATATTTAGAAAATATTCAGATATGTTGTATGAATAAATCTCTTCCAGCTGGGTCTCAAGAATCCTACTTGAGGCTGAACTTACTGTAGAGTATTCTGCTACCACAAGACCCCGTGCATCTTCAGGGTAAAGAGCAGGGCCATACTGGCTTTTTTCTAACAGAGTTACTATGAAAATTTCTCTCCCAACTGAGGGCATTTAACTAAGACCTGTACTGTTGCCTCAGTTTCTTTCTGAAAGGAAGCAGGAAATCAATCACCCATTTCATTGCATTTCAACTATTTGATATCTGCTTTGGGACAACAAAAGAAAAAAATAAGTGGAAGGGGAAAGTGAATACAACTCCACATTTATTTTTAATTTATACCTACAGGCTCATCCTCTGAGTGCCATACCCACATCCAAAAACCTGGGAACATGTCCAGTAGGCATCTTAAATTTAATATGCCTAAATCTAAGTTTATTATATTTAACCTACCAACAGCTCCTTTCCCCACATAGTATCTATTTCACTGAATTGCATAACCACTTAGCCAGTCAATAAGCCATCTTGTCCCTCTCTTTCCCTTGTTCCTCACATTCAGTTAATCACCAAGTTCTATGAATTCTACCTCATAAATATTTTTCTCAAATATGTTTCCTTCCTCCCCCTCCACAGCGGTTTCCTCAGCATTTCTTATTTGGGTTATTATGATCCTTTCTAACATCTCCAGTCTTACTTTTCTCTCATCTGTTCTCCACGCAACAGCCCGTGTTCTATGTCAAGTGCAAATCTCAAGTTGAGATGCCTCAGTGGTTCCTCTCAACTAGGGATAAAAACTCTCTCATTCATTTATTCAACCAATATTTGATGAGTGTGTACACAAAGCCAAACATTGTCCTAGGAAACAGTGAGTAAAAGGAAGTACAGTCTGCTCTCATGGGCTTACGGTCTCTTGGGGGGGGTGGGGGGGGATAGAGGATGGAGATATTCATCATCACGGATTCTGCGCAGAACTACAAACTGGAGTGTTATGATGAAAAAGAGTCTGTGTTCTGAAAGCAGAGAGCAGAAAAGCCTGATGTATTCTGGAGAATGAGAGAGTAAAGTGAGAAAAGAAGAGGAACGTAGGACAGCTTTGGAGAAGTTCAACATTCAAGGGTTGGGTGTATGGACTCACAGGCAGCCTGAGAAGAACCAGTCAGAGGCATCACATGGTGTCACAGATGTGACAAGGAAGGGAGTATTTCAAGAAGAATCATCCTCTGAATGGATGATCACTTTGATCTGCTCTCTCAGACATCAGAAACTTTGTCCACAGCAGGACAGGGTTCTCATAGTGCAGGGCCCTCTGGGAGCAACAGTGGTTCCTCCCTGGAATGCTGACATCTTGGGGACACACCTTCCCTGTACAGGTTCAGAGAAGGGGTTTTGGGGTCAGACAGATATGGGTTTAATCCCAGCTCTTCTCTGAGCCTCAGTTTCCTCATCTGTAAAACTAGAATAATTTTAACACCTACTTTACATTGTTTTATGAGTGTAAAATGGTAGAACTCCATGTAGAATATTTAGCACAGTTCTTAACTAGTAAGTAGAAGAGCAAATGGTCATTACATGTTAGTTATTATTGGTGTCACTTGTATTGGTTTCCTGTGGCTGCCATAACAAATTACCATAAAGTTGGCAGCTAAAACCAGCACAGATTTTTTTCTCTTATGGTTTTGGAGGCCAGCAGTTTCCAAAATGGGTTTTGATGTGCTGAAGTCAAGGTGTTGGTAGGCTACACATTCTCTAGATGCTCTAGAGGAGAATCTATGTCAGTATCTTCTCCAGCTTCTAGTGACTGGCTGTGTTTCTAGGTTTGTACCTACCTCCTCCATCTCTAAAGCCAACGGTGTAACATCCCTTTCTGACTCTGCTTCTCTCTGCTTCCTTCACACAGCCTTCTCTTCTGTCAAATCTCCTTTTGCCTGCCTCTTAAGGTCACGGTGATTACATTTAAGGTCCACGTGGGTAATCCAAGATAATCTTCTATTCTCAAGATCCTTAATCACATCTACAAAGTCTCTTTAGCCATATAAGGTAACATTCACAATTCCAGGGGTTAGGGCCTGGATAATTAGGGGAGTCATTATTCACCCTACCACATTATTATTATTATTATCGTACTTGATGGAGCAAAATGGAAATTATATATAAACTAAACACCCAATCAAAGTATAGATATCTCTGCAAAACCCATAGTGCTTATGATCTATTGCAGCAAAGAATCCTTATATCTCAAGCTTCTACTAAGGCTATACACTTGATGAGAGAAGGACTACAGGACTACTAGCTTCCTCCCACTTAGCTCGTAAGAGAAAGAATCTGTTATGGTTTCCTAGAAACAAGCTGAGTCAGATATATTTTCTGAGGATCAGTGGAAGTGCTCAGGAAGGTCAGGTAGCCCACCTTACAGAACGTAGCTGTTATTACTGATTCTCTGTATGACATGGTCAGACAGGGTTGTATTCTCTCTCTTCCACCCTGCAAAGTCACAGCAAGATCTATCGGTGCCTAAAGTTGTCATCAAGGGGAAAATGGGAAACGTTAGGTTTCTTTCAGACCTAGGTGTCTCTCCTTGTTACCTTGTTCTACTGAAAGAAATAGAAAAGGGGCTTGCTATCATATTAGGGATTGTTGCCAGGTCTCTATGTATGACATTTGTTCCAAATTTATTGATTTGTTCTCCAACCAACATGCCTTCTTTGATAGAGGTATAGTTGGATTGGGAAAAAATCCTGAAGCTTAACAAAAATCAATAAAAGAAATTCTAATTGCAAAAAAATTTGCAAAGTGAATTTCTTCTAAGCATAAGTCGAGAGGATTTTACACAAAGATTCTTATATGTCAATTTTTCCTTATACCTCATCGTCAAAAAAAATCTAATAAACAAGGAGGGAAACTGTACAGTTCTGAATGTCAAAGGAAGTCTGGACAACTTACTTCCTCATGATTTGTAGACTATCATTTGCCCAAATTATAGGCTCCAAGATCAGAGATACTGACATAAGAGATAATAGGAATAAGTAATGATGTCAATGGTGTGAGAGAAAGAGACGCAGAGACAGAGACAGACCGAGAGGTGGAGATTAAATAGCAAATGTTTTTAAAAACTGGGCTATTAAATAGCAAATGTTTTTAAAAACTGTTTTCTTCCCAAATGATTTAGTGAATCCTATAATTGTGATTAAAGCAGAAAACAAAGGAGGAGATCAGAATTAGCTGCCAAAGTGTTTTTCTTCCAATCTAGGCAACACAGATATAGCAGACTATTAATACAACTTAACACTATACAATGCTTTTTTTATGAGAATCTCAAATATCTTCACAAATAAGTGTGGCTGTCTTCATTATGTGAGAAGTAAAACGCTGAGTGAATAATTTAGTATGTGGTCCATGTGCAGCTGAATTAGGACTGGGCCCCTGTCTTGAGTTTTGAAACAAAGTTAGATCTATCCAGAGCAGCATCTGGCATTTGTCCTCATCTCTTTTCTCAGGGAGGAGCACAGGGAAAGTTCAGCACCAGGTCATAGGGATGTAGGGAAAGTTCACCCAACTCAGCGTAACAAGATCAGAGTAGAAAAAAAGGATGCTTCGCCTCCTACTATTAAACCATTGCACTTTACTTCTGAACACTACCCTGCTCTTCTCATTCTGATTTCAAAGATGAAACCTTGGGGAAGGAGCTTTACAAGTTTATCAAAAGTATCATGGGATATAATTAACAGAGAACATATATTCTTCCTGGGTCAGCCATTCACATAATACCCCAAAGCTCGGGGATGGTGGCACTCAAGGAAGATAAGGTTCAGGCCCTAAACAGTTGGCATCCCCTGAGCTATGCAATGCTTCATTCCAGCTCTCCAGGTTGGGTCTTTATGGACATAGCTGTCTGGAAGGTGGAATGTTCAAGAAATTCTTGAAAGGTCACCAAAGAGGAGAAATGGATACCGAGCCTCTCACTTGCCTAGGAACCTGCAGGTTCCATAGAAGTGCCCCTGAATAAGGAGCAAGTTATCATCTCCAAGTGTGTTATTAAATTATTAAACCCAACTATAATTACTATAGCTAATAGAGTGCTGGTGCAGAGCACAATCTCAGTACTAATTGTGTGGCAGGATGATTAAAAGCAGGCTGCAATAATTATTCCAATCCATCTTCAGAGATGGAATCAAAGCTCTAACAATCAAATCAATCAATTAGTGCAGAAGGCTACTAAGGGAGAAAAAAAATGAACAACAAATTTTAACAACAAAGAAATAAATCCCAAATAATCATGCTACTTCATTATAAAAAAAAAATGGGATGATATCTATTACTCCTGCTCAATGTGGAGGGACATCTGATTTCTGTCAGGTTTTGTGGCATCTCAATAAATACCTAGGACTCAAATGATACTTTTAAGAGTAATGTGATAGCAGGGTATCTCTTTTGTCAATAAGTCCCAGGCTCCAGTCACTTTCCTCTGTCAAGTACCTAAACAACCATGGGTAATGAAAAACCACCCTAGAAAAAAACCTAGAGCAGGTCCTGAGTGGTTCTCTTTATAGTATTTTACCATTTCCAAAGCACTTTGCCAACATTATCTAAAGTTTTCTTTCTCGATAAGTGTAAAATGAGGTGGAATAGATATTTTTAATTAATCTATTTTACAGTGAGACACATTGAGGTTCAGAGAAGTGACTTTCCCAAGGTCACCTGGGGTGAAACAAACAGAGATGGGGCCATGTGTCTTTCTCCCTCAATCACTCTACCCTGCATGGGGGACGGTGCTACTGAAGTTCAGAAGGAAGGATTTAAATAACCCTTAAAGTCCCCTTTCCCCTGAAGGTATCTGCAAGACTGAGGTCATGAGGGGGAGATTGGGAGTGGGCCCAGAGAGCACTCAGGGGAGATCTATGAGGTGTACGTTTACCCCTGAGCAGGCTATAACGGTCTTAAAATGAGACCTCTTGGGGCTGCTCTAGATGTGACTAGAGCCTCCAGGTCCAGGCGGCTTTTGCTTCTCAGATTGCCCCAGAAGTGATCTTGACGGTACCTCTGAGTTGTTTCTGTTGTATTGTTCATTAGCAACATCTGCTTATACCCTGATCCAGCACTTAGAACATGCCAGGTACTATGTTAAGTGTATTGTATAAGTTATCTCAAGTTAATTCCCAGAACTATATCTGCAAGTGGGTACTACTGCTCCCTCTTCCCTTTTAAAAAAAACCTTAAAATCAGAAAAGTTAACTTGCACAAAGTCACAGAGCAATTAAGTGGTAGAGCCAAGCCTCACACTCAAATTTCTGGCCCTGCGCTGACCTCTTTCTCACTTGGCACTATGCCACCAACATTTCGGTTGTGCGGTAATTAGTTGTATATAATCTAAAAAACATTAACATTCCCCATTGGTCTCACCTTCCAAACATTTCTAACGACTATTCATTTTGATATCACTCATCAAACAAAATAGTGGGTATAGAAAAGATGAATCAAAATTTCTCTTGGGTAGTTATAAAGTCAACACATAGTTTTTTCAAAAATTGAAGTTTTTAAATGATGTCAGAAAGATGATATGTCATGGGTCCCCAAGACCACTGCCAGGTCCAACAATTTGCTAGGACTCAGAGGACTCAGCATGGAGTTGTGCTTGCTGCTATGATTTCTTATAGCAAAAGGATACAAAACAAAAGTAGAAAAGAGAAAAGGTACATGGGGCGAGGTCCAGAGAAAACCACGTACAATCTTCTAAGATCCTCTCCCAGTGGAGTGTTGACAATTCCTTCAGCAACAAACCGTGGCAACACATGTGAAATGCTGTTCATCAGGGAAGCTCCCTCTACTGAGCCGGTATCAAGATTCCTGACTCCCGGAAGGCACACATGCATTCCACACAAGCCACAACATTTTCACAAAGAGGTGAGGCACAGTGAGGTTTTCTTATCAGGAAATTATGGGAATCTAAAATCTGAGTTCCTAGGTTCCAGCCAACAACCAATCTTGTAAGCAGGCCTTTCATAGGATAGCAATCTCAGGACTGCTAATGCTAACTCTCTTCTGCACAGGTTAGGTTTGTCATGTTTTTCATTTTACTTCCTCTCCATCCTTCTTCCCTTCCTTCTTTCCCTCCTCCTATTCACAAAACTGGAAATCAAGACTCCTGTGACCCATTTTAGCTAATGACACAGGGGCAGTCAGTGATGCGTTTTCATCTTGCGTCTCCTGGTTGACTCGCTGCCTGTCTTACAAAGGGCTGCTCAGCCTTCGTTCTGAGAATCAAGCTCTCTGGGGTCTCAACCTGATCATTTCTTTCATTAGGGTATCTTCTAGGCTTTTGAGGAATCCTATTTTGGAGCTTCTAACCCAGGTATCTCTCTGCGTGGGAAGAAGAACTATTTTGTACCTGCCTTGATGGCTCACAGGACTCACTGTTGCCTCCACAATGAGCTCCAAGGAATTCAGGGCTGCTCCTGCAGGGAGTCTAAACGCTCATTTTCTCTGGCAAAACTATCGGGCCCTTCTACGGCCTTACTAAGAAGCACTAGGTGGCCGCTCTGCATTAGCCATTTAAAACACATTCAGAGAAGGCAAGAAATGTGGCCTCCAGGGAGGAGCAGGGATATGAAGGCAAAGTACAGACTGAAGGTCAAAGAAGAATGAGAGAAACCAGCTTAAAGAAAGGGAAGAAAAGAGAGCCAAAGGCAGTCTCGGTTTAGAGTGACAACAGGTCAGAGAAGATTCTGAGCTGAAAAATCCAAAAGGCACAAAATAGAGAATTTCTGTGTTATGGAGAAATACGTTGTGTGGAGGTTTTAAAAGAAATCCAACATTTCCTCACAACTCTGCCTTCATTAAACATTTCATGTGTCCAATCACTTTAATTATTCTGGGTAGGAGGAATAAATGAACATGTAAGGCATTATTTACTTATAAACCTATTAATAACAACAACACTCCACACAAATACTAACCAATTATTGGCCAGTTGTTTGAGTTGAAATACATTTTTCTTTATCTTCAGTCCAATTTGCTTTGCATATATCTACTCTATGGGTACTGAAAAATAAGTTGCAGTTTTGTTTTGCATTGTTTTGTTTCATGAGAGGGATTTGCTACTTAATCCTGCAAAACAATATCCTTACTCTCAGTACTGCTCCCTCACTCTCTCCTTTCGTCCTCAGGATCTGTTCCTTGCCACCTTTTTTTTTTTTTTTAATTTTATTTATTTATTTTTTATACAGCAGGTTCTTATTAGTTATCTATTTTATACTTATTAGTGTATAATGTCAATCACAACCTCCTAATTCATCCCACCCAAACTCCCCACCCCCACTTCCCCCCTTGGTGTCCATACGTTTGTTCTCTACATCTGTGTCTCTATTTCTGCCTTGCAAACTGGTTCATCTATACCATTTTTCTAGATTGCACATATACGCATTAATATACGATATTTGTTTTTCTCTTTCTGACTTACTTCACTCTGTATGATAGTCTCTAAGTCCATCCACCTCTCTAGAAGTGATCCAATTTCATTCCTTTTTATGGCTGAGTAATATTCCACTGTATATATGTACCACATCTTATTTATCTATTCCGTTGTTGACAGGCATTTAGCTTGCTTCTATGACCTGGCTATTGTAAATAGAGCTGCAATGAACATTGCAGTGCATGTGTCTTTTTTTTTTTTAATGAAAGCTTCTTTATTTATTTATTTTTGGCTGTGTTGGGTCCTTGTTTCTGTGTGAGGGCTTTCTCTAGTTGCGGCGAGCGGGGGCCACTCTTCATTGCGGTGCGCGGGCCTCTCACTGTCGCGGTCCCCACTCCATTACGGAGCACAAGCTCCAGACGCGCAGGCTCAGTAGTTGTGGCTCACGGGCCTAGTCACTCCGCGGCATGTGGGATCCTCCCAGACCAGGGCTCGAACCCGTGTCGCCTGCATTGGCAGGCAGATTCTCAACCACTGCACCACCAGAGAAGCCCGCATGTGTCTTTTTGAATTATGGTTTTCTCTGGGTATATGCCCAGTAGTGGGATTGCTAGGTCAACTGGTATTTCTATTTTTAGTTTTTTAAGGAACCTCCATACTGTTCTCCATAGTGGCTCTATCAATTTACGTCTCCATCAACAGTGCAAGGGGGATCCCTTTTCTCCACACCCCCTCCAGCATTTGTTGTTTGTAGATTTTCTGATGCCCATTCTAACTGTTGTGAGGTGATACCTCATTGTAGTTTTGGTTTGCATTTCCCTAATAATTAGTGATGTTGAGCATCTTTTCATGTGCCTCTTGTTCATCTGTACATCTTCTTTGGAGAACTGTCTATTTAGGTCATCTGCCCATTTTTTGATTGGGTTGTTTTTTTAATATTGAGCTACATGAGTTGTTTATATATTTTGGAGATTAATTCTTTGTCCGTTGCTTCATTTGCAAATATTTTCTCCTATTCTGAGGGTGGTCTTTCGTCTTGTTTACAGCTTCCTTTGCTGTGCAAAAGCTTTTAAGTTTCATTAGGTCCCATTTGTTTATTTTTGTTTTTATTTCCATAGCTCTATGAGGTGGGTCAAAAGAGATCTTGCTGTGATTTATGTCAAAGAATGTTCTTCCCGGGACTTCCCTGTTGGTGCAGTGGTTAAGAATCCGCCTGCCAATGCAGGGGACATGGGTTTGAGCCCTGGTCCAGGAAGATCCCACATGCCACAGAGCAACTAAGCCCATGTGCTACAGCTACTGAGCCTGCACTCTAGAGACCATGAGCCACAGCTACGGAGCCCTCATGCCACAACAACTGAAGCCCATGCACCTAGAGCCCTTGCTCCACAACAAGAGAAGCCACGACAATGAGAATCCCATGCACCACATCAAAGAGTGGCCCCCGCTTGCCACAGCTGGAGAAAGCCCACGTGCAGCAATGAAGACCCAATGCAGCCAAAAATAAATAAATAAATAAATTTATTTTAAAAAAGAAGAGTGTTCTTCCTATATTTTCCTCTAAGAGTTTTATAGTATCTGGTCTTACACTTAGGTCTCTAATCCATTTTGGGTTTCTTTTTGTGTGTGGTGTTAGGGAATGTTCTAATTTCATTCTTTTACATGTAGCTGTCCAGTTTTCCTAGCATCACTTACTGAAGAGACTGTCCTTTCTCCATTGTATATCCTTGCCTCCTCTGTCATAGATTAGTTGACCATAGGTGCGTGGGTTTATCTCTGGGCTTTCTATCCTGTTCCATTGATACATATTTCTGTTTTTGTGCCAGTACCACACTGTCTTGATTAATGTAGCTTTGTAGTATAGTCTGAAGTCAGGGACTCTGATTCCTCTAGCTCGATTTTTTTCCCTCAAGATTGCTTTGGCTATTCAGGGTCTTCTGTGTCTCCATACAAATTTTAAGATTTTTTGTTCTAGTTCTGTAAAAAATGCCATTGATAATTTGATAGGGATTGCATTGAAGCTGTAGATTGCTTTGGGTAGTACAGTCATTTTCACAATAATTCTTCTTCCAATCCAAGAACATGGTATATCTCTCCATCTGTGTGTGTCATCTTTGATTTTTTTCATCACTGTTTTATATTTTTCTGAGTACAGGTCTTTTACCTCCTTAGGTAGGTTTATTCCTAGGTATTTTATTCTTTTAGTTGCAATGGAGAATGGGATTGTTTCCTTAATTTTGCTTTCTGATCTTTCGTTGTTAGTGCATAGGAATGCAAGAGATTTCTGTGCATTAATTTTGTATCCTGCAACTTTACCAAATTCAATGATTAGCTCTAGTAGTATTCTGGTGGCATCCTTAGCATTATCTATGTATAGTATCATATCATCTGCAAACAGTGAAAGCTTTACTTCTTTTCCAATTTGGATTCTTTTCATTTCTTTTTCTTCTCTGACTGCTGCAGCTAGGACTTCCAAAACTACGTTGAATAAGAGTGGCGAGAGTTGACATCTTTGTCTTGTTCCTGATCTTAGAAGAAATGCTTTTAGTTTTCACCATGGAGAATGATGTTTTCTGTGCATTTGTCATACACAGACTCTGTTATGTTGAGGTAGGTTCCCTCTATGCCCACTTTCTGGAGAGTTTTTATCATAAATAGGTGTTGGATTTTTCAAAGCTTTTTCTGCATCTATTAAGATGATCATATGGTTTTTATTGTTCAATTTGTTAATATGGTGTATCACATCGATTGATTTGAGTATATTGAAGAATCCTTGCATCCCTGGGATAAATCCAACTTGATCATGGTGTATGATCCTTCTAATGTGTTTCTGGATTCTGTTTGCTAGTATTTTGTTGAGGATTTTTGCATCTATATTCAGCAGTGATACTGGTCTGTAATTTTCTTTTTTTGTAGTATCTTTGTCTGGTTTTGGTATCAGGGTGAGGGTGGCCTCGTAGAATGACTTTGGGAGTGTTCCTTCCTCTGCAATTTTCTGGAAGAGTTTGAGAAGGATGGGTGTTAGCTCTTCTCTAAATGTTTCATAGAATTTATCCTGTGAAGCCGTCTGATCCTGGACTTTTGTTTGTTGGAAAATTTTTAATCACAGTTTCAATTTCATTACTTATGATTGTTCTGTTCATATTTTCTAGTTCTTCCTGGTTCAGGCTTGGAAGGTTATACCTTTCTGAGAATTTGTCCATTTCTTCCAGGTTGACCATTTTATTGGCACAGAGTTGTTTGTAGTAGTCTCTTTGGATGCTTTGTATTTCTGCGGTGTCTGTTGTAACTTCTCCTTTTTCATTTCTAATTTTATTGATTTGAGTCCTCTCCCTCTTTTTCTTGATGAGTCTGGCCAACGGTTTCTCAATTTTGTTTATCTTCTCAAAGAACCAGGTTTTAGTTTTATTGATCTTTGCTATTATTTTCTTTGTTTCTATTCAATTATTTCTGCTCTGATCTTTATGATTTCTTTCCTTCGACTAACTTTGGGTTTTGTTTGTTCTTCTTTCTCTAGTTCCTTTAGGTGTAAGGTTAGATTATTTATTTGAGATGTTTCTTGTTTCTTGAGGTATGATTGTATTGCTATAAACTTCCCTCTTAGAACTGCTTTTGCTGCATCCCATAGGTTTTGGATCGTTGTGTTTCCATTGTCATTTGTCTCTATGTATTTTTTGATTTCCTCTTTAATTTCTTCAATGATCTCTTGGTTATTTAGTACCGTATTGTTTAGCCTCCATGTGTTTTTGTTTTTAATGTTTTCTCCCCTGTAATTTATTTCTAGTCTCATAGCCTTGTGGTCAGAAAAGATGCTTGACATGATTTCAATTTTCTTAAATTTACCAAGGCTTGATTTGTGACCCAAGATGTGACCATCCTGGAGAATGTTCCATGTGCACTTGAGAAGAAAGTGTAATCTGCTGTTTTCAGATGGAATGTCTTATAAATATCAATTAAATCTATTTGGTCTATTGTGTCATTTAAAGCTTGTGTTTCCTTATTAATTTTCCGTCTGGATGATCTGTCCATTTGTGTAAGTGAGATGTTAGTGTCCCCCACTAATAGTGTGTTATTGTCGGTTTCCTCTCTTATAGCTGTTAGCATTTGCCTTATGCATTGAGGTGTTCCTATGTTGGATGCATATATATTTATAATTGTTATATCTTCTTCTTGGATTGATCCCTTGATCATTATGTAGTGTCCTTCCTTGTCACCTGTAACATTCTTTATTTTAAAGTCTATTTTATCTAATAAAAGTATTGCTACTCCAGCTTCCTTTTGATTTCCATTTGCATGGAATATCTTTTTCCATCCCCTCACTTCCAGTCTGTATGTGTCCCTAGGTCTGAAGTGGGTCTCTTGTAGAAAGCATATATATAGGTCTTGTTTTTGTATCCATTCATTGAGCCTGTGTCTTTTGGCTGGAGCATTTAATCCATTCACATTTAAAGTAATTATCGATATGTATGCTCCTATGACCATTTTCTTAATAGTTTTGGATTTGTTTTTGTAGGTCCTTTTCTTCTCTTATGTTTCCCACTTAGAGAAGTTTCTTTAGCATTTGTTGTAGAGCTGGTTTGGTGATGCTGAATTCTCGTAGCTTTTGCTTGTCTGTAAAGCTTTTGATTTCTTCATCGAATCTGAATGAGGTCCTTGCTGGGTAATCTTGGTTGTAGGTTCTTCCCTCTCATCACTTTAAATATATTGTGCCACTCCCTTCTGGCTTGTAGAGTTTCTGCTGAGAAATCAGCTCAGCAGCGTTCCCTTCTATGTTATTTGTCATTTTTCCCTTGTTGCTTTTAATAATTTTTCTTTGTCTTTAATTTTTGTCAATTTGATTATTATGTGTCTCGGCATGTTTCTTCTTGGGTTTATCCTGCCTGGGACTCTCTGTGCTTCCTATACTTGGGTTGCTATTTCCTTTCCCATGTTAGGGAATTTTTTGACTATAATCTCTTCAAATATTTTCTCGGGTCCTTTCTCTCTCTCTTCTCCTTCTGGGACCCCTATAATGTGAATGTTGATCCATTTCATGTTGTCCCAGAGGTCTCTTAGGCTGTCTTGATTTTTTTTCTGTATTCTGTTCCACGGCAGTGAATTCCAACATTCTGTCTTCCAGGTCACTTACCCATTCTTCTGTCTCAGTTATTCTGCTATTGATTCCCTCTAGTGTATTTTTCATTTCAGTTATTGTATTGTTCATCTCTGTTTGTTCTTTAATTCTTCTAGGTCTTTGTTAAACATTTCTTACATCTTCTCGATCTTTGCCTCCATTCTTTTTCCAAGGTCCTGGATCATCATCACTATGATTATTCTGAATTCTTTTTCTGGAAGGTTGCCCATCTTCACTTCATTTAGTTGTTTTTCTGGGGTTTTATCTTTTTCCTTCATCTGGTACCTGGTCCTCTACCTTTTCATCTTGTCTATCTTTTCATGAATGTGGTTTTTGTTCCACAGGCTGAAGGACTGTAGTTCTCTTGCTTCTGCTATCTGCCCTCTGGTGGATGAAGCTATCTACGAGGTTTGTGCAAGCTTCCTGATTGGGGGGACTTGTGGTGGGTACAGCTGGGTGTTGCTCTGGTGGGCAGGGCTCAGTAAAACTTTAATCCACTTGTCTGCTTATGGGTGGGGCTGAGTTCCTTCCCTGTTGGTTGTTTGGCCTGAAGCGACCCAGCGCTGGAGCCTACAGGCCCTTTGGTGGGGCTAATGTCAGACTCTGGGAGAGCTCACACCAAGGAGTACTTCCCAGAACTTCTGCTGCCAGTGTCCTTGTCTCCGTGGTGAGCCATAGCTGCCCCCCGCCTCTGCAGGGGACCCTCCAACACTAGCAGGTAGGTCTGGTTCAGTCTCCTATGGGGTCACTGCTCCTTCCCCTGAGTCTTGATGCACACACTACTTTTTGTGTGCCCTCCAAAAGTGGAGACTCTGTTTCCCCCAGACCCGTCGAAGTCCTGTAGTCAAATCCCACTAGGCTTCAAAGTCTGATTCTCTGAGAATTCCTCCTCCCATTGCCAGACCCCTGGATTGGGAAGCCTGACTCAGAACCTTCACTCCTCTGGGTGGACTTCTGTGGTATAAATGTTCTCCAGTTTGTGAGTCACCCACCCAGCAGTTATGGGAATTGATTTTATTGTGATTGTGCCCCCTCCTACCATCTCATTGCAGCTTCTCCTTTGTCTTTGCATGTGGGGTATCTTTTTTAGTGAGTTCCAGTGTCTTCCTGTCAATGATTGTTCAGCAGTTAGTTGTGATTCCAGTGCTCTTGCAAGAGGGAGTGAGCACACATCCTTCTACTCTGCCATCTTGAACCAATCTCCCTTGCCACCTCTTTTATCCTACTCCTTTTGTTCCTCCTTGCCCTTCCCTTGAGTCCAAAGCTCCTAGAGAACCTGGTGACTCCTGCTTTGTCCTCCTGTCCAGCCATGTCCCATGTCCCTAAATCCTTGAAATAAATGACATATCTTCATTAGCTTCTGTAGCTTATGCCCTTGTTGGAAATATTCTGTTCCAAACAGGGCTAGGAGCCCCTGTGAAATCAGGCAACTGTTCAGCTGTGCCCACCATCACCCATCTTGGATGATCATCTTGGATGCACCATGGAGGGTTTGTTGTTATTGTTGTTTTTTTTGTAATTTAGCATTGGTGTTGTCATGAGAAAACAACAATCAAAACTGTGTTTCAAGATTTTTCCTGTTTTGTTACACGCTTAAAGAGCATTCAGAGGCAAAAGGCCAGGAGCCAAGAGTGGGTACCAAGGGAGCTGAAGGCTGCTGATCTAGTTCAAGGGGACAGAGATGAAATTTTAGAAGTGATATGCAAAATAACAACCATCCCAGAGGGAAATTTAAAAAGAAGGACTCTAACTGGCTGTTTCATGCAGCAGCCAGGCTCTCTCCTGTTCTTTGGTAGTGAGCTTACTGGATTACAATGCTTCTTTTTTTGTGTGCAGTTTTGACCCATGAGGAGGAAAGGCAGAAATAAAGAAGGGAAGAGCCAGTATTTTGATGTCTGTACACAAAGGAAAATGGAGCTGCCTCATTCTGAAGAGGAAGCTGTTAAACGAAGACTACTTCAGGGTTTTTTAAACTCAGAGACACATTTAGCCCAGAAAGGGCTGAAGCAAACCCGTCTGCTGGAAATGGCAGTGCCAATGGAGGCCATGCATTCTGCCCTCTCCCGCTGCTCAGCTTTTCCCCAGAGTTCCTGAGGCTAAGAGTGACTTTGCTTCCCGAGATCAGATAACAAGTGACAAAAATGCTTAATTCCATTAACTCTACACATAAGTATCAGGGCCTTTCATGGATTATCTGTTTTCTAAACTCTGAAGATTTATATCATTCATAAAGATTATGAAATAGCAAAATTTAAGCTGATGCTGTATATCTATCCGTATTCCCAATTAGAACTGACAAAATTCTAAACCTAGCTGATAATCAGAATCACTGGGAAGTTTTAATAAATAGACATTCCTGGACTCACCTCTAGAGATTCTTATCCAGTACATCTCATATCTGTGTTTTTAAAAACCTATGCTATTAACTTTGGTGTTAAATCAGGTTTGGAATTCCTAGACCTGAATATCACTACTAGTAGTCCAAATTACCAGAACTTCAGGTATGGTTTATAACAGAGCTTCTCAAATTAATATGTGTATCAATCATCCAGGGATCTTGTTAAAATGTAGATTCTGGTATTATTGGGTAGAGAAAGAGATTCTGCATTTCTAACAAGCTTCAAGGGGAGACTGGTGCTGCTGATCTGTAACTACACTTTGAGGGCAACTGTGATAAACTAAGCCTCAAAATCTCAGTGGCTGGACACACTGAATGTTTACTTCTCACTCATGGAAAGCCCAATATGGATTGGATGGTCCTCCTCCATCTCATAGCTGTTCCTTTTGGTAGTTTTGGCCTCCAAAATTACCAGAGTAGGAGATGAAAGGGATGGAGCTGGCAGTATGGCTTTTAAATGCCTCTATCTAGAAGTAACGCATGACATATGCCAGGCATGTGGCCCCAATTCAACTGCAAGGAAGGGCTGGGAAATGCAGAGAAGTACCTGGAAATTGGTGAGCAATAGTGACCTCTGCACAAGAGTCTATGTTGGACCTGAATCAATTAACAAATTTCAATATTTATTGGATAAATGGTTTTAACTTTTTTTTTGCTAGTTCTGTTTTAATCTAAACTATATTATTCAATCATAATTAAAACTACCTCTTTGATTCACTTTGGTCCATAGAGAGATTATCTTATCAGATATCTGAAGCCCAGGAAATGCCATGATAATATGGCATCATACATAAAATTATAGTGTTTAATTATAACATCTGCCTTCAGTAACATTTTTTATAAAATAAAAACATATAAAATCAGCAAATTTCCAGTCAGTGTATCATGGGATAATGGCGGGCTTGTTCAGAGACCTACAAATCCAGATAGCAGGTAAATGGCATCATCAATGCAACACGATTCTCCTCAACAACGCTGTCCAGCTTGGACCTCTCCACTCCGTTGTATACTCAGCTGTTTCCATCCTTTCTTGACAATAATACTCAGACGTCGTTTTAGCCCTCCTGCCACAGGTAAGTGTAACTTAACTTTGTTGAGTCTCAATATCACCATGTGTAAAATGGAAATTAAAAAACATGCCTCATAGGGTTGTTGTAATGACAAAATAGTCACTCAATTAATATTCTCCTCTCAGAAACAGATTATGAAGAAAATCTAAAATAATAAGTAGGAGAAAGTATGGATTTGAGTATATTTAGGGGATCTGCTCTGAATTTTATCATGCCTTGGTTTCATGAGTCAATGTTTATGAATATAATAAATATAGGAAGTGCTGAGACTGCTGTGAAATCTACCTGGACATTCATGGAGCCGGGGACACCCCGTGGTGAGCAGAAGATCAGTTCTAATGGAATAGACACTCTCTCAAGTGCCCCATCTGTAGTATGATTCTATGATAAATACATTATTTTGAGCACATGTTCTCACTTTTTTCCTCCAAAGCTTGAGACTCTTTTTACACAAGCATAGTAACTCTTCTTGTTTTGCTCTCCAAAGCTTATAAATAGCAGCTCTATAGGAAGTTGATTCTCAACATATATTTATTGATTATGAGCTATGTTATTTTGGATGAACAATCTGACTTCTCTATGACAGATGTTTTTAACTTTTGGGAGATCACAGAATAAGAATTAAAAAAAAAAAAAAACTATAAGCCACTCTCCCCTAGAAAAATTCACATTGTCTGCACAGATAAATTTTTATGTATAATTTTAGGAGGTTCATAAACCTCCAAAGCCGTGTATGGATTCCCTACTCCCTAGTAACAGCATTATGTTAACTTTCTAAAATTTACCAATAAATGCTATTAACATGCAGGAAATACAACAGTGTTTCCTATAAAATGAAGCAAGTAGGGAGATGACTAGAAAGACTAAGGAAATCCCATGACAATACGCTACCTCTTCTACTTTCCCAGACTTCTGGCCCCTGATACACTTTCCCGAAGAAGGAGTTTTGCTGTTTCCATCGCCTCTTCTGTGAAGCGTTCCCTTATGCTACCAAATAACTTTCATCTTTCCCCCATTATGTATGTATCTCCTCAAGAGAGTCAGCACTGTGGGGCAATGGCTTATCTGTTTCTACATCCTCAGCGTCTAGTCCAGCAGATGGTACACAGCGAGCCCTGAATAAGTATCTGTTTAACTGTGCTGAAGGGTATGCCACATTGATCTATTCTTGTCTGTACTGAAGGCAACTCCACAGTCTATCAGGAGCAGAATAAGCAGAACATTCCTGACAAACCACCTCACCAGCCCCTCTCCTTCCAGGTCATGCCTGACTCAGCACAGGACAAATATTAGTCAAATTAAATTAAATTTCATTTAATATATCTGTCATAGTTCTTCTGACAAAGAAGTTACTTATACAGTATTCTAAAACAAAAGACATATTCTTGAAACTTGAATTAAAGTTGGAGTGAGCAGAAAGAAGCAGCACTACACAGAGAGCCAAACCCAGTTATGTAATGGAGGCCCTGTGGCTGAGGTTTCCTATTTCTCTCAAAAGCTTGGAGTCAAGTTTTGTTTGGCATAGGAATGCCACTATTGATCTCATGAGGGGACTCATCAGAAATCAGAAAGAGAAACAGACTGTTGGATTTGGAGTCAAATGATCAGTAAAAAATACAAAAGACCCAGTTAAATTTGCATTTTAGGTTACATAACAAATAACTTTCTAGTATAAGTATAGCCCAAATTTTGTCTGGAATATATTTATACAAAAATTTTTTATTGTTCATCTGAAATTAAAATTGAACTGGGCATCCTCTATTTTTATTTGCATAATATGGAAACCCTACCCTGGAGGCCAAAACCTCACAGTCCTCCTCACCCTAAAAAGGCCATGTAGCATCACCATCTTCAGTCTTTTCCTATGAGAAACATCTTGAACAACTTTGATTTACATTCTTATTAACCATGTTCTGAAGACATTACTTTTACCTCTAAGTAACTGAGTTTTTTTGATGGCAATCTGTAACTTCCCAAATCTTCTACATTTGTGGTAACTGCATTCATGGGAAACATAAGATTCTCAGCAGTTGTTTTACTCCTAAGGGTGGTTTACGAGAGAGAAGAGCGGATAGTGCCACGCATTCTCGGCTGTCACTTCGGAGCTTTCCTCCTTGCTGGTGTGTGTTGGGAGAGGAGACCAGCTGTCATCCTATGGTGTCAAGTTTTGGGGCTGCCCCTTTTGGGAAGAGTAGACAGTCCCCTCCCTAAAGGGGAAAAGGGCCCCAGAGGTCAGCAACGGCCAACACCTGTTGGGTTTTGATAGCGTTCCAGAGTGAAGTCAAAAGGCCTGGCCTTGCTATTTATATAGGGAAAGGAAAAAAAGGCCTTAAGATCGTGAGACAGCTGATCAAGCCAGAGCACAGTTACATCTTGGCGAAAGAGAACAGATGTGGCTTCCACTGAACTATGTATAGGATCAACCTGGGAGTTCTCAAAATGATGGATACAGAGCATCAGCACACGTGTCAACTCTCCACGGGTCATTGCATAGATTGCTCTCTGGTATTTTCGTTTCCATATGAACCAAATATTCTGGGTTTATTTTGCCCTCATGTACTGGACAACGTGACATTTTAGTCGTATTCCATTCTAAATTTAAATTTTATTGCTAGACTATTAATCACTTTCCCTGACAATGCTGGTGGTCTTGGTGGTGTTTTGAAAAAACAAACAAAGGTCAAAAAGCACGAGGGTCTGTGACCAAAATTCTAATAATTTACTAAAGTATTTGCCAAGCTGTTTAATTTTTGATCAATGCCTGCTTGTCTGTCCCAAATATGATTAATATCACCTTAAGACTAATGTGTCTCGGGCTTCCCTGGTGGCGCAGTGGTTGAGAGTCCGCCTGCCGATGCAGGGGACACAGGTTCATGCCCCAGTCCGGGAAGACCCCACGTGCCGCGGAGCGGCTAGGCCTGTGAGCCATGGCTGCTGAGCCTGCGCTTCCGGAGCCTGTGCTCCGCAACGGGAGAGGCCACAGCAGTGAGAGGCCCGCGTACCGCAAAAAAAAATAAAAATAAAAGACTAATGTATCCCATAGACTGCTTAGGGAAATTTTTAGGCTTGGAAATAACTAGGATCTTCCCATTATTGAAAATCCTTAGGACATAAAGTGAGGGTCACATCTGCTTCAAAGCAGAATCTGGTGCCAGTAAGATCAAGGGTTCACCCTGCACAGAGCTTTATTGCAAGCTGACCTGTACTCGATGGCCTCAGAACATATGGAAGAACAATTGGTATCATTCCACCCTAGGAGGATCTCATCATGGTCCTTTGCGAATGGCTTTTCAATGCCATTTCCCACTATTCCTTGGTATCTACCTGATACTGTTACATGGCTTTAGGCCATATTCCTTATCATTGTCACTGTTCAGAAACCACACTTGCCACCATCGTAAATATTTTTCCCAACTTTTTTACTTGGCAAACTCTTTTTCTCACACACAATTCAAATATCGCTTCTACTGGGTCCACCCTGTAGGAGCTCCAACCACAAGATGGACTGGTCTTCAGGGACTGGCATTAGTCATACTAACCTGAGGCAGTATAATTGGGTGGAGAACAAAAAGGGTTGAAAGGATCCTAGATTGATCTAAGGTTGGGATTGGAGAGATAACTCACAACCAAGTCAAACAGCAAAGGAAGAACAGAGTAAGTTTTTAAGATCGATAGCTGAGAGCAGATGGGGTGCGTTTTGAGGGGTGAGGACATCCCAGCACTGAAATTGTGAATCAGTGCTGGGATGTCCTTTTGCATATAGTATATGGTGTAGAGCTAACTTGAGATGGCAGTCTTCCCTGACTAATCACAGTTTGTTGTTTCACAGGTTGATTTTTTTTCTTTTTTTTTTTTTGCGGTACGTGGGCCTCTCACTGCTGTGGCCTCTCCCGTTGCGGAGCACAGGCTCCAGACGCACAGGCTCAGCGGCCATGGCTCACAGGCCCAGCCGCTCCACAGCATGCGGGATCTTCCTGGACCCGGGCACGAAGCCGTGTCCCCTGCATCGGCAGGCGGACTCTCAACCACTGCGCCACCAGGGAAGCCCTCACATGTTGATTTTGTCTTCCCTCTGGTGTTGCCATCATCTGGATCCAGGGTCCTTGTTTTTTTCTATAGTCTCACAGTATCTACCATAACACAATGCATGTAGTAGGTATTCAGTGAGTGTTTGTTCGTTAATTCACTGCCAAGGAATCTGAAACCTCTTCAAGAGGGCACTGTAGGATTCTGACTTGCCCTTTGGGCGTAGTTTTTACTTTTTACCTGTGCCATCAGACAGTGGTGAAGACTGATGCCCAAGGATTCTATGTCCATGGGAATGTTGGGTGATGCCATTTTTAGACTAAAATTATGCCTTCGGCTTAAAGGGTATGCTTTATCATCAAAAACAGTCGGATCAAATTTACCTCTTTCCCTGACTTATATTAGACTTATGTACATGAGAAACCAATTCCAAGGAAGTATGGAAGACAAATTAAATGGAACTGTGATTCCTGTTTCGATATCTGTAATAGGATGAAACCACGTTCATTTAAAGATTGAAGGGATTGTTGATAGGGTAATATGTCAAAGGAGTATGAAATTAAGGGCTAAGACAAGGGAAGTTTAAAATAAAAAGAATGATGAGCCATTCTCTCCACCTTCCATGGATCTTCTCTAATCTACCACCCATTTTCCAAAGGCTAAAGACACAAAATTCCAATTTCAGTAGAATCAGACTGCTCTTGATCTTCGGTACCTTAGGACCTCGCTACTTAAAGTATATTCCTAAGGCCTTAGCATCAGCATCACCTGGGAGCTCTAAAAGATGCAAAATCTCAGGACCCACTCCAGACCTACAGAATAAGAATCTGCATTTTAGCAAGCTCCCCAGGCAATTTATATGTACTTAGAACATTTTGAAAAACTCTGACCTAAGGTAAACAAGTTTACCTTAGGTCAGAGTATCAGCTTTCAAGAGAATGCACACTCATTTATGATAGCCAAGACATAGAAACAACCCAAGTGTCTGTGGACAAATGAATGGATAAAGAAAATGTGGTGTAGACATATAACAGAGTATTATTCAACCTAAGAAAAGAAGGAAATCCTGCCATTTGTGACAACATGAATGAACCTGGAAGACTTTCTGTTAAGTGAAATACGCTAGTCACAGAAGGACAAATATTTCATGATTCCATTAATATGAGATAGCTAAAATAGTAAAACTCATAGAAGCAGAGAATATAATAGTGGTTGCCAGGGTCTGGGAGTGGAAGAAATGGGAAATTGCTGTTTAATGGGTATAAAGTTTCAGTTGTGCTAAATGAATGAGTTCTAGAGATCTGCTGTACAACATAGTACCTATAGTTTACTGTGCATTTCAAACTTTGTTAAGAGGGTAGATCTAATGTTAAGTATTCTTACCACATGCATATATAAACAAAACAACAAAGGGACACAAGTAAACTTTGGGAGGTGCTGAATATGTCTATTACCTTAATTGTGGAGATGGAATCATGGGTGTTTGCATGTGTCCAAACTCATTTGAATGTACACATTAAATACATACAGTTCTTTGTATATCAATTAATATCTTAATAAATCTGTTAAAAAAGGAGAATCTATACTAAAACATTTAAAAATTACTCAAGAGGATAATTTCCCCATTCACTCTTGTTTCCACATGAGTTCTGGCTTGAACCCTCTATCAGTTATGCTTGTCCCAGGCAAGCTTCTCCAGCCTTTGCACAGTTCCTGGGAGTCACTAAGATGATTGGCTGCCTGTTTACTTTTCCACTGCAGGGCCTCGACTTAACACATAAACTCTGCAGACAAACTCAGTCAGCAAGTTGACCCACTGCTCACTAATATATCATTACTTGTTCCCTCACATTCTTTCTTGTCTGGTGGAGTCATTCAAGTGTGCTCAGGTTGCAGGTGGAAGGGGAATATTCGGATTTTCCATGTCAAGATAACAGACACTTTCCCCATATACTACTTTCATTTGGAGGAAAAAAAAAAAAAAGATGGGTATAACTTTTGACCCAAACTATTCTGACTAGTGCATGGATAACAAAAGATTCTTTTGAGGGAGAGCTCTCCACCCTTCTACACTCTGTGCCCCAGGAGGCTGACTTCTAGGAATTGTATCAGCTAGGCTTCCTTGCCTTCCATCTTCTAGGTGGATTTGGCCATTAGAAGGCACACTGAGGACACTAAAGGATGAGAAGAAAAAGAGGTCTGGATATTTATCTGTCCTCTACCCCCTATAGCTGTCACCTTGCCCTTTCACGCCTAAGGGTGGTAACAGATTTTCACTGTTATTAATATCTGAATGCTTCACCATCCACTATAGGCTACCTTGAGCCTGACCACACCTTTGCAAAGAGTGTCTTCATAAAAATTTCTTCAGTTTCCTCTTTGAGTATCCCACCTGTGTCCCGCCGGGACCCTGACTGATCTAGTCACCTTGTTTTCTCTGCTCTTTCAGCTTAGTTCGAAGACGCATATTCTAGCGCACATATAGTTTCCTGGTACTTTTCATTAGAGTATCTTTCACTTAACACCTCTCTGGCCTGTTCGGCAAATGACTTTTCTCAGTGCTCCAATTCAGTGTTTCTCTAATTTTAGTGACTGCATGCTAATCACCAGAGGTATCTTGTTACACTGCAAGATCTGACTCTGGAGTCATGATGGGGTCTGAGATTCCTGATTTCTAAAATGCTCTCGGGTACTGCCATTGCTCTGGTCCACAGACCACACTGTAGGGCTCCAATTCAAACCTACAGGCCAAGGAGGGCAATAGTTCTCAAATTGTAGTTAGTCCTAGATGAGCCACATCAGCATCACCTGAGAACAAGCCTGGTAGAAATTCAATTTTTCGGTCCCTATCCCAGACCTACAGAATCAGAAGCTCTGGGGTTGGGACCTCTGTGTGTTAGCAAGTCCTCCTGGTGATTCTGATCCACACCTAAGTTTGAGGACTACTGAAATAGAAGACAGTGCACTTGCAGTAACTATTTTTGAGGTCTCACTGTTTCAGTAACTTCACATAAAACAATGCAGATTATCCTCAGTAAGTCTACTCAATATACAGATAACTGTAGAACTTAAGAAATTCATATTAACCACATTGATAGACTCTTAAATTTCTGCTATTGTCATATATAACACTATGAAGGAAAAGAAAATTACCAATCAATGTGTTTTGAGGATAATAAATTACCTCAAGTTATAGTTCATCTCAATCATACTTATAACATGCAAGTCCGTGCTAGATGCTATAACAGATACATAGATGTGTTAGTCAATCTTTGCCTTATGGAACTTACAGTTTCGTGAAGAAAACACTGAGCACTAGCTGGGGCTACTGCAAGGCTGCTTTCTAGGATTTAAACTATAAATTTAGCACATAAGGAATGATCAGAAGTCTGTACAAAGGGAGCTTAGAGATAAAATGTCTCCTGGACTTGAAGTCAGATGGACAAGAATCAGGTGATTCTTGGATAAAGGAGAGACACAGAGATAAACATTATTAAGGTCTGTTGTCGGCTTTAGCCCTGCTGTGAAGCTGCTTTTGACTATTTTGTACCAAGCTTTAGGGTCACAGCATTGCTCTGACTACGTGTCCACCAAGCAAATTTCTCAGCTATCCCAGCTTGTATTGATATGTACCCAGAGGAAGAACATGCTCTGGTAGGACCACTCCACTAGACAGCTGATCTCAATCACAATAAACATAATGGCATTCTGGGTTCATGTTCATACTCTTGTGAATTTAGGAACTGTGTGGGTTTGGTTGACTCTGGAACATTGACAAGATAGAATTTATGGATAGTGAGGCTGGAATCATTGATAAGACCCTAGCAAATTCTTTACCGTAATGCTACCCGTACAGTACCTGCCTCTCTAGGTGATATCCATTTCAATATATACCTCCCTTAAACCTTTGAAAGCCACACAAATACTTGTATGTCAATGCCACAGGAGTTGCTATAGAAGAGATTTGCCCAAAGGTAAAGTTTCAAAGGAAGAATTGAACACATCAGATTGGGGTGGATACGAAGGACAATCAATAAAGCTTAAAGAATGGGTAGAAATATTTTGTTGAAACATAATTCACATACCATAAAATCACCCTTTTAAAGTGTGTAAGTCAGTGATTTTTAGTATATTCACAAAGTCATGCAACCATCACCACTATTTAATTCCAGAACATTTTTATGACCCCCAAAAGAAACCCCATACCCCTTCACAGAGTCACTCCCCACTCCCCCTGCCCCCAGACCCTGGCAACCATTAATCTATTTTCTGTATTGCTTTCTATATGCCTATTCTGGACATTTCATATATATAGGATCATGCAACATGTGGTCTTTAGTGTCTGGCTTCCTTCACTTAGCATAATGTTTTCAAGATTCATCCATGTTGTAGCATATATCAGTATTTCCTTGTGTTTTTTTTTTATAATTTATTTATTTATTTATGGCTGCATTGGGTCTTTGTTGCTGCATGCAGAGTTTCTCTAGTTGTGGCAAGCGGGGGCTACTCTTCATTGCAGTGCGTGGGCTTCTCACTGTGGTGGCTTCTCTTGTCGTGGAACATGGGCTCTAGGTGCACAGGCTTCAGTAGTTGTGGCTTGCAGGCTCTAGAGCACAGGCTCAGTAGTTGTGGCACATGGGCTTAGTTGCTCTGCAGAATGTGGGATCTTCCCAGACCACGGCTCAAGCCCGTGTCCCCTGCATTGGCAAGCGGATTCTTAACCACTGCACCACCAGGGAAGCCCTTCATTGCTTTTTATGCCTGAATAATATTCTACTGGATGGATATATTATATTTTGTTAATCCATTTATCAGTTGATGAACATTAGGATTGTTTTAATTTTGACTATTATGAATAAGGTTGCTATGAACATTTGTTTACAAGTTTTTGTATAGACATGTTTTCAACTGCTTTGAATATATACTTAAGAGTGAAATTTCTCAGGGAGGGAGAATGGCAAGCTGGGATGAAGTGAGAGAGTGGCATTGACATATATACACTACCAAATGTAAAATAGACAACTACTGGGAAGCAGCCACATAGCACAGGGAGATCAGCTCGGTGCTTTGTGACCACCTAGAGGGGTGGGATAGGGAGGGGGAGAGGGAGACGCAAGAGGGAGGAGATGTGGGGATATATGTATACGTATAGCTGATTCACTTTGAAACTAACACAACATTGTAAAGCAATTATACTCCAATAAAGATGTTAAAGAAAAATGTGCAATGGTTTTAACAACAACAACAAAAAAGAGTGAAATTTCTGGGTCATATGGTAATTCTGTGTTTAACTTTTTTAAGGAACTGCCAGGCTGTTTTCCAAAGTGGCTGCACCATTTAACATCCCCACCAGCAATGTATGGGGGCTGACAAAATATCCAATACCATTTGATGATTAAAAACAACAACAATAGGGCTTCTTTGGTGGCGCAGTGGTTGAGAGTCCGCCTGCCGATGCAGGGGACGCGGGTTCGTGCCCCGGTCCGGGAGGATCCCACATGCCGCGGAGCGGCTGGGCCCGTGAGCCATGGCTGCTGAGCCTGAACGTCCGGAGCCTGTGCTCCGCAATGGGAGAGGCCACAGCAGTGGGAGGCCCGCATACCGCAAGAAGAAAAAAAAAAAAAAAACAATAAAACTAGAAATAGAAGAAGGAAACTTCCTCAACCTGATAAAGGGCATTTGCAAAAGCCCACAGCTAGTATCATGCTTAATGGAGAAAGATTGAAAGCTTTACCCTCTAAGATCAGGAACAAGAAAAGGAGGTCCATTCTTGTCACTTCTATTCAACATTGTACTAGGGGTTATTACCAGGTCACTTTGGGGAAATAAAAGAAAAGAAAAGAAAAATGAGAAAAAAAGAAAAGGAAAAGAAAAAGAAAAAAGAAGGAAAAGAATCCAGAAAAAGAAAGAAGTAAAACCATGACTATTCTTTGATGACATGACCTTCTATTTAGAAAATCCTAAAGAATCTACAAAAAAAAAGAAAGGAAAAAAAAAAACCCACTAGAACTAATCAATGAATTCAGCAACTTTGCAGGATACAAGGTCAATACACAAAAATCAATTCTATTTCTATTTGCTAGCAATAAACAATCAGAAATTGAAATTAAGAAAACAATTTCACTTGCAATAGAATCAAAAAGAATAAAATCCTTAGGACTGAATTAAAGAAGTACAAGATTTGTACACTGAAACTTTTATAAACCATCATTAAAAGAAATTTTAAAAGTCTGAAAAAATGAAAATCCCATGTTAAAGGACTGAAAGAATTAATATTATTTTGAGTCTCAAACTGATCTACAGTTTTAATGCAATGCCAAGACCATTTGATGCAGAAAGAATAGTCTTCTCAACAAATGGTGGTGGGACAACTGATAGCCACATGCAAAAGAATGAAGTCAGATTCCTACATCACACAATATACAAAAATTAACTCAAAATAGATCAAAGACCTAAATGTAAGAGCTGAAACTATAAAACTCTTAAAACAGGGGTAAATTTTTGTGACCTTAGATTTGGTAACAGGTTCTTAGATATGACACCAAAAGGACAAGTGACAAAAGAAATAGACAAATTGGACTTCATCAAAATTAAAAACCTTTATGCTTCAAAAGATACTACCATAAAAATTAAAAGGCAACCCAAATCACGTGAGAAAATGTTTGCAAATCAAATATCTTATAGGCAACTTGTATTATTATTGATGCAAGAATAATATGACAACTCAATTTAGAAATGTACAAGTGATATGAATAGATCTATGTCCAAAGAAGATACACAGATGGCCAAGAAACCATGATAAATGCTCACATCACTAGCCATTAGGGAAATACAAATAAAAACCACAATGAAACACCACTTCACACCCACTGGAATGGCTATATGAAAAAGACAGACAATAATTGTGAGAATGTGGAGAAACTGAAACCCTTGTACTCTGCTGGTGGGAATGCAAAATGATGCAGCTACTTTGGAAACCATCTGGCATTTTCTTTAAAAATTAAATACACAGTTACCATATAACCCAGTAATTCCACTCCTAGGTATATACCCAAGAGAACTGAAAACATACCCACACAAAAACTTACACATAAATATTCATAACAACACTACTCATAATAGCCAAAAGATGTAAACCACCTAAATGTTTATCAACTAATAAATGGACAAAATGTGGTATATCCATCCAGTAGAATATGACTCAGTCATAAAAAGCAACAAAGTACTACTATATGCTATAACATGGATGAACCTTAAAAATATTCTAAGTGAAAGAGGCCAGTCACAAGGGATAACATATTGCATGATCCTATTTATATAAAATATACAGATTAGTCAAATTTAGAGATACAGAAAGTAATTAGTGGCTGCTTAGGGGTGCTGGGGTAGGGTATGGAGATACTAGGGGGTAATAGCCAACAGGTATAGAGATTTTTTTTGAGGTAATAAAAATTGTTCTAAAATTGACTGTAGGGATGGCTGCCCAGGCTGCAACTATACTAAGAACCATTTAATTGTATATTTTCAACAGGTAAATTTTATGGTATGTGAAGTATATCTCAATGAAGCTTCTTTAAAACTTCAGAGAGAAAAGATGCAGAGAAATCAAGTCCTTAGCATTGTTTAAGCCACTGGAACAAGCTTTGCCTGAGTCATTGCTATCTCAAAGCTTTCAGTTATGAACTAGATAAATATCTCTTTAGGTTGGTTTAAGTTGAGATTTTGGTCACTTGCAACACCGATTAATAACCAATACATAAAGGGGCAATTGTCCATCAGGAAAAAAATGGGTGAAGAAGGTGGATTAGGATGGGAAAGCCAAATAGGGGCTACTGCAATAGTTGAGGGGATGGCGAATAGTGAAAAGGAGTTGACAACATGCATGTTGAATCTAGAGGATGAACTGAATTCTGTTGAATGTGGGGTGTGGTGAAAAAGGAAAAACTGAAAATGTCTGAAGAGAGAAATCCTAATGAATTGGAGATCTTCTACTGAATTCTGAGCCCTGGATGACAAGGACAGGGTTTCATTCATTATCACTGTGTTAGTAACTTAGCTGCTGTAATAACTCCAAAGCACCATTTGCTTTCAACAATCACTAATTTCTTGCTCACATTGTAAGTAGGTTGTAAGTCAGTTGCAGCTCTGTTGCGTATGACCATCATTTGAGGACCCAGTCTGAAGGGGTAGATCCTCTCTGGAAATATTGTTCTCAGGGAAGAAGGCAGAGACTAGAGAACTGGAAACTTGTGATGCTTTCTAAAAAAAATTTGCTCATTTCTGGTATACATCATATCTCATATTCCTTTGGTCAAAACATGTCACATGGCCAACCAAGCCCATAGTCAATGGAGCAGGGAATGATCATTCACACAGAAGACACTGTAATTCACATAACAATGAGTGGGGATGTATAACCTTCTCAAGAAGAAGGAAGGAATGAATAACTGTTAATAATAATATAATTTCCCACAATTGCTTTCCCAGGCCTATCATTGCACTTGGTATATTTTGACAGTTAATAATTAGTACTTGAACAAGTGAATTCATAAATTAACAACTATGTACATTAATAAATGGAGAAAGAACCTTTCGTAGGGATGGGAAAGAAAGAGAAGAAAGAAGATGAATTTACACTGATTTTGAAGAACTGAGGGAGGTAAGGATGGAGATTATTCAACCAATAGCTATCAAGCTGGAGAGACAGATTGAAAGCAAGAATAAGAGTGAGTGAGAGTCATGAAGAGTTAAGCTGTGAAGTAGGTGAGATAACCAAGGCGGAATGTGTGCAATGAGAAAAGAAATGTGTTATTAGTTCTAGGAGAGAAACTGAAGCTAGGAAAGATCAGTCAGGATATGATCGGAGAGCAGAACAATACAAGATCAAGGGTATTGAAAAGAAAAGGTGGTCAGTGACATCAAAAATGTTTTTGTAATTATTAAATAATGCCTCTTCCAAAATTCCAAATAGAGTTAGGTCCCTTTTTTTTTCTACAGAGGTCTATTTTACACAAGAAAATAAGTTAATTGAAGGCTACATGTAACAACAGCCTAATTAAGTTTAGTGGAGGCTGAAGAAGAGATAATTAGAAGAAAAGAAAAAAGATTCAAATCACGTGATTAAAAAATTAAGGCCAAGCAGCTAACAAAATTCAATACATATAACAAATATAATAAATTTCAATTCCATATTATAGGTAGTGAAGAGGGAATCGGAAAAGAGAATTGGAGAAGAGAAAAAGAGAGGAAGACATGAAAAAAAAATGTGAGGCTAAAAACAAAACAAAAACCAAAGAGACAATCTCTTAGCTTAGTGTTTCTCAATGCTAGTGGCACATGAGAACCACCTGGGGAGATTTTTTAAAAATACTCATTCCTGGGCCCATCCCCAGAGACTCGAAACTAACAGGTCTAGAGTGAGACTTGGTATTGTTATTGAAAAACAAAAATTAAAAAACAAGGGTTTCTAATCTGCAGTTCAGACTGAGAGCTCCTGTCTTAGAGGTATAGAGGAGAGATGGAGGGGAAGCCGTAATGAGGTAAATTACTTTTGTCCAATCTCATGGTCCACTTGGGCTACAGGCTTCAAGAAATCTTTAAGATGTAAATTAGCTACCTAACCAAGCATAGCTTAGCTGTATTTTACTTTTTACACAACGAAATACCTGAAGACCTAGTTTTAACACTAAATGTAGGGCCCTAAGCAAATCACTTGGCATCTCTGGGTCTGTTTCCATATTTTCAAAATGAAAAAGTTTAGGCAAGACAATTTCCAGGCCACTTACCACAACTATGATTTGAAGAGTATTAGAATGGGAAAGGGTAGGGAGGCCAGTCAAAATCAGCTCTCTCCAAGGTCTGTATTGAATCCACTGGGCACACTTAGCACATATTGTAAGGGAAAGCAAAAAGGGATGACACGGGAACAGAAACTCAGAAAAATGTAAGAAGGTGGCACAATAAGAGGTCCTAGCTCCCATCCTCCCAACAGAAATACTGATTTAATAGCCATACACAGACAAAAATAACTTATTTGAGCTCTGGAATCCAAGTGAGAGAATAGCATGTGGTGGAACTCAGAACAAGAAAAGCCTGATTGAAAAGGTAAGAACAGTTTCATTTACCCACATCACTGCATCCCCAACCTGGCACAGTACAGGGCTGACAGAGATACCATTGGCCCACAAGTTCTCCTATAGGGGGAGAATAGAGTAAGCCCACTTGTGGATCCTAACACTAGGCTCACTTGCCTGTGAACCCCAGTATCAGGGGTTCACCAGTGGACACCACCATCAGGCCTGCCCAGGGAAGAGCTGACTGCTTCTTCAAATGCACAGACACCAACACAAGGCTACAAAGATCACAAAGAATCAGGGAAACATGACACCAACAAAGGAACAAAATAAAGCTTTAGTAACTGACCTTAAAGAAATGGAGATCTACAAGGTGCCTGACAAAAAATTCAAAATAATTATCCTAAAGAAGCTCACTGAGCTTCAAGAGAACACAGAATGACAATAAAATGGTATCAGGAAAACATTACATGAACAAAATGAAAAGTTCAACAAAGAAATAGAACCCACAAAAAAGAACAAAGCAGAAGTTCTGGAGTTGAAAATAACAATAACTGAAATGAAAAATTCACTAGAGAGCTACAAGACCAGGCTTGATCAAGCAGAAGAATCAGTAAACTCAAAGACAGGTCATTTGATAATATACAGAAAGAAAAACAAAAAGAACAAAGAATAAAGAATAGTAAAAAAAAGAAAGAAGCCTATAGGATTGTGGGACACCATGCATTACTGGAGTCTCAGAAGAAGAAGAGAAAGAGGTGGTAAGTTTATTTAAAGAAATATGACTGAAAACTTCCAAAATGTGTGAAGGGAAAAGGACATCCAGATTCATGAAGCCCATAAGACCTCAAATATGTTGAACCTAAAGAAGTCTACTGCAAGTCATATTAAAATTGAACTATGAAAAGACAAAGATAAAAATTTGAAAGAAACAATATAAGTTACTCCTGACATAAAAGAGAACCCAGTCAACAGATTGCTCAGCAAAACCCTGCAGGCTAGAAAAGAGTGGAATGACATATTCAAAGTTCTAAAAGAAAAAACTGCCAGCCAAAAACACTATATCTGGTAAAATTGTCCTTTAAAAATGAAGGCGAGATAGACTTTCTAAGACAACCAAAAACTAAGAAAATTTGTCAGTACTAGAACTGCCTTATGAGGAGGGCTAAAAGGAGTTCTTTAAGTTGAAATAAAAGTACACTGAGGGCTTCCCTGGTGGCGCAGTGGTTGAGAGTCCGCCTGCCGATGCAGGGGACGTGGGTTCATGCCCCAGTCCAGGAGGATCCCATATGCCGCGGAGCGGCTGGGCCCGTGAGCCATGGCCGCTGAGCCTGCACGTCCGGAGCCTGTGCTCCGCCGCGGGAGAGGCCACAACAGTGAGAGGCCCACGTACCGCAAAAAAAAAAAAAAAAAAAATAGAAAAGGACACTGAATAGCAACACAAAAGCATATGAATCTCACCAGTAATGGTAAATATATAGACAAATACAGAATAATGTAATACTGTAATGGTTGTGCATAAATAAGTTTTAACCTTAGATAAATGTTAAAAGACAAAAGTATTAAAAATAATTATAACCACAGAAATTTTTTTACTGGATACACAATATAAAAAGAAGTAATTCTGACATCAATAACATTAAAAGTGAGTGAAAAAGTAAAAGATAGAGTTTTGCGTGCAACTGAAGTTATTGTCAGCTTAAAACTGGTTATTATTATAAGTCTTAGGCAAGCTTCATGATAACCACAAAAAAAACTACAGTAGATACAAAAGAGATAAAGAGAAAAGAAGAATCAAAGTATATTACTACAAAAAAACCCACAAAGAAAGACAGCAAGAGAGGAAGAGAGGAGCAAAAGAACCACAAAACAGACAGAAAACAATGAACAAAATGGTAATAGTAAGTCCTACCTATCAATAATTACTTTAAATGTAAATGGATTAAATTCACCAATCAAAAGACGTAGAGTGAATACATAAAAAGCAAGAGCCAACTATATACCATTTACAAGAGATTAATTTTAGATTTAAAGGCACACATAGGCTTAAAGTGAAAAAATGGGAAAAAATTCCATGCAAATGTTAACCAAAAGAGAGTAGGGGTGGCTATAATTATGTCAGATAAAAGAAACTTTAAGTCAAAAGTTGTCACAAGAGACAAAGTCCATTACATAATGATAAAAGGGTCAACTGAATAGGAAGATATGACAATTATATATATTCACTCAGTATCAGATCACCCATATACATAAAAAGCACACATTGACAGATATAATACAATAATAGTAGGAGACTTCAATATCCCACTTTTAATAATGAATAAATCATACAGACAGAAAATTAATAAGGTAACAGCAGACTTGAACAATACAATACCAGTTAGACCTAAAAGACATACACAAAACATTTCACCCAACAATGGCAGAATGGACATTCTTCTCAATGGCACCTGGAACATTCTCCAGGATAGATCACATACTAGGTCATAAAACAGGTCAACAAATTTAAGAAGACTAAAATCATTTCAAGTATCTTTTCCAACCAAAATGTAATAAAACTAGAAATCAAAAACAAAATAGGAAAACTCACGAATACATGGAAATTAAACAATACATTCTTGAGCAATCATTGGGTCAAAGAAGAATCTAGAGGGAAATTATAAAGTATCTTGAGACAAACGAAAACAAAAATACAACATAAACTTATGAGATACAGCAAAAGTAGTATCTTTTACTATATCTCATAAGAGAGAAGTTCATAGCAATAAATGCCTATAAAAAGGACAAATACTACATGATACCACTTATATGAAGAATCTAAAATAGTCCAACTCATAGAAACAAAGAACAGAATGGTAATTGCCAGGAGCTGGTGCGAGGTGAAAATGGGGAAGTATTAGTCAAAGGGTATAAAGTTTCAGTTATGCAGGATATGTCTTAGAGACCTACTGTACAGCATAGTGCCTGCAGCTTGCAATACTATACACTTAAAATTCTGCTAAAAGGGTAGATAATGGTTAGGTGTTTTATCACACATCATCATCACCATCACCATCATAGCAGTAATACAAGCACAACTTGGAGATATTGCAGGCTTGATTCCAGACCACAACAATAAAAGCAAATATTGGAATATTTTGGTTTCCCAGTACATTCAGAGGTTATGTTTATACTATACTGTAGTCTATTAAGTGTGCAATAGCATTACACCTGAAAAGACAATAAACATACCTTAATTAAAATACTTTATTGCTACAAAATATTAACCATCATCTTTTTGCTGGTGGAGTGTCTTGCCTCCATGCTGATGGCTGCTGACTGATCAGGGTGGTGGTTGCTGAAGGCTGGGGTGGCTGTGGCCATTTCTTAAAATAAGATGACAGTGAAATTTGCTGTATTGATTGACTCTCCCTTTCATGAATGATTTCTCTGTAGCACATAATGTTGATAGCATGTTACCCACAGTAGATCTTCTTTCAAAAGTGAAGTCAATCCTCTCAAACCGTGCTGGTGCTTTATCAACTAAGTTTATGTCATATTCTAAATCCTCTGTTGTCATTTCAACAATCTTCATAGCATCTTCACCAGGAGTGGATTCCATCTCAAGAAACCACTTTATTTTTTTATCCATAAGAAGCAACTCCTCATCCATTTAAGTTTTATCATGAGATTGCAGCAATTCAGCCACATCTTCAGGCTCCACTTTTAATTCTAGGTCTCTTGGTATTTCTACCAAATCTGCAGTTATTTCCTCCGTGGAAGCCTTGAATCCCTCAAACTCTTCCATGAGGGTTGGAATCAGCTTCTTCCAAACTCCTATTAATGTTGATATCTTGACCTCTTCCCATGAGTCACTAGTGTTCTTAATGGCTTCTAGGATGGTGAATGCTTTCCAGAGATTTTCACTTTACTTTGTCCAGATTCATCAGAGGAATCACTATCTATGGAGGCTATAGCCTTATCAAATGTGTTTCTTAAATAATAAGACTTGAAAGTCAAAATGGCTCCTTGATCCATGGGCTGCAGAATGGATGTTGTGTTAGCAGGCATGAAAACAACATGTATCTCATTGTACATCTCCATCAGAGCTCTTGGGTGACCTGGTGCATTGTCAATTTAATATTTTAAAAGGAATCTTTTTTTCTGAGCAGTAGGTGTAAGCTTAAAATATTCAGTAAACCATGTGCTGTCACCTAGGCTTTGCTCTTCCTTTAATAGAGCACAGGCAGAGTTGATTTAACATAACTCTTAAGGGCCCTAGGATTTTCAGAATGATAAAAAAGCATTGGCTACAACTTAAAGTCACCAGCTGCATGGCCAATAACTAGAGACTCAGCCTGTCCTTCGAAGCTTTGAAGCCAGGCATTGACTTCTCCTCTCTCACTATGAAAGTCTTAGAAGGCAATCTTCTTCCAATAAAAGGCTGTTCTGTCTACACTGAAAAGCTGTTATTTCGTGTAGCCACATTCATGAATTATCTTAGCTGATCTTCTAGATAACTTGCTGCAGCTTCTACACCAGCACTTGCTGCTTCACCTTGTACTTTGATGTTATGGAGACACTGTCTCTTTAAACCTCATGAACCAACCTCTGCTGACTTCAAACTTTTCCTCTGCAGCTGCTTCACCTCTCAGCCTTCATAGAACTGAGTTAAGAACTTCATAGAACTTGCTCTGGATTTGGTTTTGGCTTAAGGGAATTTTGTCGCTGGTTTGATCTTCTATCCAGACCACTTTCTCCATATCAGCAATCAACAGGCCTCTGCTTTTCCCATTATCCACAAATAATCTGAAGTACCTTGAAGCTTGGAAAAATTTAGCAGAATGAGATAGTAAGACTTATGTGGAAAATATATTAGAACTATTTGCCGATTTTTTAAAAAGTGTCATGAGAGAGCTTCAGCTTCTGAATCTTATTTTCACTTATAGGTACTGATATGAAGAGGCAAGAAGGGAAGCATGAAGGCAGAAATAGCACTGAGGTGGGACATGCCCACCAACCCCCTACCCTACTACTCCACTCCTTATGTAAAGATGGCAGTCTCCAATCGGTCCTGGCCTTGCCGTCTTTAGGCTATCCCTGTGCCAAGAGAAAGACTAATGGTTTGCCTACACCACAGGCTAGAGATGACACTCTTCTGACTCTATCAAAGCAGGTCTAGCTTGCCCCCCTGCAGATGCCCAAGGCTCAGAGGACACAGAAAGAATTAGGCCATATTTAGTTGCATTGCTTAGACCCATGGACCTTCCCTGTGAGCACAGCTCAGATGCCACCTGGTACATTTTTAAGGTGGAGAAGATCCATACATCATGGGAATGTTTACATTAGTGGATTTGTCTTGTCTCCAATTTTGTTTAAAAAGAAAACTCCAATTCTCAGTAGCACCTTAATTCAAGAAATGAATATGAATAGAACAAGGCCCAGTTTAAATGTCACATCCTCTTGCTCTCTAGGTCAGGATTAGTTGTCCCTTATCTGTGCTTCTCAGTTATTACAACAATAGTTACCTTTCATCACACGTTAGACACAGCAGCAGGCTATGAGTTGTACATGCACTTAATGCTCACAAAGCCCTAGGCAGTAAAAATTACTATTTCTCTACTTTTCAGATACAAAAACTCAGGCTAAAGGAGGTCAATCCATGTGACCAGGATTGCTCAGCTGGTAAGTGGCACAACCAAAATACAAACACAGAATGTTTAACTCTGGAGTTTCATAACTACAAAATACTGCCTCTATACGTGTTCTGTAAAACAGCCTAATTTGCTGATTATTTTTAAGTCAGACGTGACCACTGTAGGGAATTTACACAAATCAAGAAAATATTAAAATCTAAGGGTTAATTTTCTATAATCATCACTGCCACCACCACTAAACCTCAATTAATATTTTGATGATTTTTGTGGTCTTTTAAAAACTTTCATTAAAATGGTTTCATTTGATATCATTTGCACTTTCCTCACATCACTGAATTATTCATGAGCACAATTTTAACTGGCTTAATAAGAGTTTATCATAATTTACAGAAACATTCCCTTCCTACTAGACATTGGGGTTTCTCTTTCTCTGCTGCTATAAATAATACTAGGGTGAGCATCTTACAAATTTTTGTTCCCATTTCTGATTATTCCCTTAGGACACATATCGAGTTCCCCGTACAACTCTTCTCTGGAAACCACCTGCCCCATCCACTGGTGTCTCCTATATTTATATCTAAGCTGTGGAATCTTGCCCTTCTGACCATAACTAATTGGTGCAATGTTGTCTACCAGACCCAAATGAATCTATTTTTGAAGTGTGGAATTTTAACCTGAGAGACATAGAAACTTGAGTGTTATTCCTAGCCAGGTCATATGGTTGGCACATTCTACAGGGAAGGACCATAGTCTCCTGCTGATGAGATCCCCAAAGCTGCTCTGGTTTCTGCTCTTCCCAAAGCCTGGCTTTTCAACCATTTCTTGTGTCCCCAGATTCATCAGTATGCTTCCAATAAATACCTCTGTTTGATATACTATCTCTGGCTGGTTTCAGCAACTTTCAAATAAAAGAAACTCAATTAGTAAAAAAAATACGCAGCAATATTTCTTAAAGAGGTATTACTTGGCTAAACTAAATTTAAGGCCCTTCATGCATATGGCCCCACTGTCCCTAAGAAAATTCTACAGTTTGTATTTCTATCAGTAAACACATGGGAGGATATTATTATATTTAATATTTTTGCTAAATGTGAAGGCAGTTCATATCGCATTATTTACATTTAAATTTATTTAATCACCAATAATGTTTAACATTTTAATATGCTTATTATGTTTATCAACATCTGTGCCTATTTTTTGTGCACTTATCTATTGTGGGCTAAAGGTTTTATTGTTTGTCTATGTAAAATCTTCCTATGTTGAAAATATTAACCTTGATTAGAGCAATTTTATCTCCCTCTACTCGCTCACTACTGCTTTTCATACATCCTAAGCTTCTGCCAGTTGAACTTCACACAATTCCTGTATTAGTCAGGATAAGCTAGCCCAAAATTTCAGTTGCTCAGCGTGCACACACACAAAATATTTTTGTTCAGGCTTGTCAGAAGTGAGAAGATTTCACTAATTTTAAACACTCAGTGACCCAGGTTGATGGAAGTTCCATCCTGACTCATGCCTCCAGTAGCACTGTGACAGGTCAGGGAATTAGGTGATTTGTGTGATCTTCCTACCTGGACGTAATGAACATCACTTCTGTTCATATTTCACTGACCAAAGCAAGCCACGTGGCCATGACAAACTTCAAATGGGCAGGGGTGAACAGCCCTACCATGTGCCTAGCAGGAGGTGAGAACCAGAATATGTGTGAAGAGCCCTAAATGGCTACACCCCTGTCCATTCTGGCCATTTCTCACCGTTCCACCTTTTTCTGCTTCTCCACATGTTCAAATTCCACCAACCTTTCAAAGGCCACCTTGAACACCATGTTACCCCTGAAGTCCTGCAGATGGAATTGATCTCACTCTCCTTTTAATACCTTAAAATCTTAACTTAGGAAACTCATCTCTTTCTGTCTTGAATTATAGGCATTTACGTACAGTTGTCCTCCCTTTCACTGGATCCTCAGTTCCTTAAGGGAAAGCTCTGTATCTGAACAGTGTTCATATACTTCACAGGGCTTAGCCCAGTGCCTGGTATTTTAGGCTCACAATAAACGCTGCTTGAATGAAAAAATGTGTAGTTCATAGCTTACAGACTTTCATTTTTCCATAATACTAAGATCTATTTTACTCGTAACTTATTGTGTTAACAAGAATGCGATTTTTGAACATGCTAAACGTAAACTTTGCACGTTCCTTGACTTTCCTGAAGTCCCTCCATTTGGTGATTCATTGAGAAACCTGGTATGATGCTTGATAAAACTGCAAAGCTCTTTCTCTTTGGGTACACAGGCAGATGGTTAGATTTCTAGAACATTTCAGAAAGGACTCTTTTATCAGTAAGTATATCACCAATGAGGTCTTGAGTTGGCCATGATTTAAAATTGTTGCCGTTCTTACTTTTAAATAAAAATCAGTTTATTTTCATCTTTTCCCACTTAATATTTGTTTATGTAACCTTGTATTAAGTTTTATAATTTTATTTAATCTCTTATGTGGTACTTCTGACTTCTAGTTTTGGATGAGAATTTATACACGCACACATACACGTACTTATATATGTATACATGTGTAAAATGTGTATGTGTAATGTATCTACAATATGCATATTTATATATTCATACATACGTATGTATACACACAGACACACCTGCAGAACATGCACACACAAACCCACCTGCAGAACATGCACACACAAACACACACAGATATGAGGTCTTTGCATTTAACCTTTCTCCAAATCTTCCTATGGCAGCAGGCTGTCATCATTAATTCCAACGTCAGCTCCTCAACTTTCTTCCCTGACCACCTTGGCTAGAGTAGCTTCTGACCAACCCCCAAGCCCTTGCCCTCCCATTTATTCACTGTTCTTTTTAGATCTTATTATTACCTGAAATTCTCTTATATATGTGCCTATTTTGTTTTATTTTTATTGCTATTCTTACCACACTTATGACCAATCTCTCCCCACTAAAATGCACCGTCTTAAGGACAGAGATTTTGTCTTTACTATGCTGACGACAAGCAAATATTGCCTGGGACAGAGTAAGCTGTAAAATAAATATTGTTTTCAGGTCAGTGAGTGAATGAATAAAACATTCTTCCTGGGATGTCTGGGTGGATTGTGCTATCATTCACTTGTGAAGAAAATGCAAAGGCAGAAGTAATTTCAGAGGAATGATGAGTCTGTCTTTCAACATGTTGAGTTTGAGGTTCCTGTGTGATATTCAGACGAAGATGTCAAACAGGAATTTGGTCACACAGGTCTGAAGCGCAGATCAGGGGATACAGATGTGGAGGTCATTTGCCTATAGGTGATAGGTGAAATCATGGGAATGGCTGAGATTCCTGAGCAGGTGTACTAGCACAGAACAGAAAAGGACAGACTTTAGCCTCTCAGATCTTCCCCTCTCTGCTGTCTGCTCCTCCCAACAGCCTTAATAGGCAGGAGTCCCAGAAACCTTCCACTATTGAGAGTGCAAATGACCTTGCCTCTTTAATCTCATTGGCCTTCCTATTAACAAAGACAGCTCGGGAGAACTGGCCCTGCATAGTCTATTTATCCCAGTCTGTTAGACTCATGTTCATCCCTGATGTTACAGATATAGGAGAATCAGTACACCCCATGGGGCCTTACAGAAGCAGACAGCAGACCCCACTTGCTTACCCAAACACTTGCTACCAGCCCTTCTGGCAAAATTCCCAGGAAGAAAAGACAGGGATGTGTGAAGAGTGTTTTATTGGTGATGCACAGCAGAAGCCAGCTGTCTCTCTAATGATTATTTGTATTCATACGGAGATCTGTTCAACAAAGGAATTCACGCTCAGAAGGAACTCCTCCTTGGTAATACACACCACAGTCCCTCAAAGTGTTTTCATAATTTACTATACCTCTGCCCTGGGGCTATTCAAAGCACAACATGTAATTCAGAGCTTCTATGAATATATAAAAGTTGAATCCTTTTCTATAGTTAAGGACACTGGGTCATAGCAACCTGCCTGGTGACTCCTGAAGATCAATCTGGCACCATAAATCACACTCCTGCTTCCCAATTTTCATTCCAGAACTCTGCCTATGTCTTAACAATAGTTTCCTAAAAAACTTAACCTACCTTCTAAAGGTTTTATCAGCCTCAGCTCATGAACCAATATAATGCCACTCAAAGATTATCCAGGAAGCGGATAATCAGTGAAGGCTGATTTTGTCCAAAACTAGTCTCAGACTATGCTGTCTATAAGCTTCTCTGCAACTTTTATACCCAAGGTTAGATATTAGACGTCATCCACCCGTATGTTGCTTAAATTCCCTTCTACAGTTTGTTCATGGAGTGTTCATCCATTTCGGCTTGGACACCCCAGGGATGCAAAAGTTGCCATCTCCCAGGCTAGTACTTTAATATTTAGGTACATTGTTAGGCAATTCCATGTGTTGAGTTGAAATATTCCACACTCTATTATTTCCTTATAAGCTTTAGTCCTGTACTCTGGAGCCACCCAGAGTAAGTCTGAAAATGCTCTTCCACAGAAGAGTGAGGCAGGTTTGACGAGAGAATTATCCACCCTCTAGGCTTCTCCTCATCCAACATAAATCCCCTTGGTTCCTTCAACCTGTCCATACACATTCCCAGTTTGCCAGCTTCTGCTGTTCATCTGGGACCCTAAACAGCCCTCTCTTCCTCAAGTGTGCTCTGCCCAGCACAGAGTAGATGCTCTCTGTTAGTGCTGTCCAGAACCTCGTTAGCCTTTTTGGCAGGCGTATCACACAGTATCCATTCAGACTGAGCTTACAGCCAACTGTAACAGGATGTAAAAGTGTTTAACGTCCTGATGTGAAACGATGCCTCCTTTACGCTGTTCTTACGCAGCTAATATCCTGATTCTAAGTGTTGGGCTTTGCATTTGCCTCTGCTGAATTTCATCTCACTGAATTCATATTTTTAGTTTGCCATTCAATGTTCTCACTCAAGTCATGAATAAAAATTAAAAGCAGGACAGAGTCAAGAATAAATCCCTGTGGCAAGGGGATAGGATCAACACTGACCCATTCATTAATCCTTTTGGTCTCATTCAACCAGTTACTAAGTCACCCCCCACCCCCACCCCATACTCTTGCTGGTCCACAGCACTACTTCTTGCCCCACAGGTAACACAGGAGACCTTGTCAAACACCTGGCTAAAACCCAGACCCACCCCATTCACAGCCATCCTCCAACAGCTGGATGCGTAGCCTTACTGACTTAGCTTCTAGTTAAGAGCTTAAAACCCACATCATAATCTTTAAATACCAAAATGACCCTCAATAACTTGGCCTTTTGGATGAGATCCAGGCAGCCTTTGAATATGGTCCCTGTTAGTAAACACACACCTAGGTACCACCTCAGGTTTCTATCAGAACCCACTCTGTACCACTGTGCCTCTGGGTTCTGAGTGCATCTCATCTTCAAGTCAGCATCAGTAACCTGAGAGCTATTAGACATTTTCTTAGTTCTCTTTGAAACATTACTTCCTCCGTGGAAGAAAACGCAGCCTGCGGTTTTAACACTTTTCAAAAGATAGGAGGATGAATGATGAAATAGCTGTAGCTGCTATTCTGAGAGCAATCTTGCCACCTCACATCACAGGAATTGCCCTTGACTGCCTTCCCCAGGTCCCCTGGAACACTAGGAAAGAGGAACATTATTCCACATTATTCCATCATCAAAATTCCCATTACCTCTGATGTAGATCGACTATTTACATACCTCTTGAATTTCACGGTTAAAAATGTGAAAACACTCATGCTTTTGCCTCCACAAAATGCCCAAGGTGAGCCTGCAATTTTTTCTTCCAAACTATCATCTTTAAATGTGCACTAAAATATCACTCAAGCAGTGATTCACAGGATAGTCAATTGTTCCAGATCCAATTAGGATTTCCTGGAGGCAGGGGAGGTTACCACCAGGCTTTACAACCATAGTAGAGTTGCAAGGGATCCTAGACATTCCAGATTCCTCCCTCTTCTTTTACAGATGAGAAAATTCCCAGAGACACTGGGTGAGTTGCCTGAGGTCACAAAGTTAGCTAAACGCAGAATAAGATTCAGGTCTTTTGACTCAGAGTCCAGTGTCCTTACAACAAGGAGAGCTGGAACAAGAGAAAGGAAGAGGCAGTGGTGCCTTCTGACCACACAAGAAATTTCCCAAACCTTTGTTGCTTGTACATCATTTCCATGCCTGAGAAATGAAGGGCAGAAGTGCACCTGCCTCTGATGCTCACACGCTGCAGGGTCAGAGATCAACCTCTTCCTCTCCTAGAACGGGAGGTAATGGCCATGTGCATCCCTGCTCCACCTTTCTTGGCTCACCGATGACTAAACATCAGTGTTTCATCAACTCAGGGTGCGCCCTCCTGTAGCACAGGATAAGAAAGGAGCAAGTTTCTGGCAAACAGCCATTTCCCTCTTTCTTGCCCAGTGTGTGCCACTAGCAAAACTCCCCAGGTTTGTAGCTTGTCTCCAGTGTGTTCGTTGCTTACACTTCTTAACTTTATCCTCTCACATAAAGAAAAGAGAACCCGAAGCATCTGAAGTCTGTTTTGTTTTTTGAAAACAGGCCAGCACCACAAAGAGCCTTTTATTCTTTTTTAGAAATCTGGAAAGTTGCCTTTAATTATTTAGCTATCAGACAACTCACAGGCTTAGGTAATAGATAAGAAGAGAACAAGGAACCATTCAATGATTCAACCAAATGAAAGATGGGAGACGGTCCTCCTGCCTGGCTCCAGGAAGAAACACCAGGTGCAAAACCCAAAGCTCCCATAGAGCGTGCATCCTCAAAGACTCATGTTACATAGTCAACCCAAAGATACTAACTTAAAATTTGGACAAACAAGAACAACAGTGTCTTCTCTGAACAGTGATCCCCAAACCACACCAAACATCAAGGTCATCCTGGGTGTTCTGTAATCAAGTTCAATCTCCAGAGGTAGATCTCGGCGTTTGTATTTTTAACAAAATATTGAAACATGACTTGATTCTTAGTGTAGTCAGCTTAACACCATCTCCTAGAGATGATTTTACTTTATTTAGAATCTTATATCTCTTGCTATGTAAGTAGCTATAATAACAAGGAGATAATAATGACTTCTATGTAAAACAGTCTGACATGGAGAAAACAGGGAGGGATTTGAACGTGCAGAAGGTATTTTTTAGAAGGAACAACTGTCGAAGTTCCCCTCTAGAAAGTCACACCAATCATATCTATTTCTGCAAAATAAGATTTAACAATTGCTGGATGCTGAAAATATGACATTATGCCTTATCTTCAGTGGCCCTCCAATATTCAAAGATTTCACTCAATATAAAGCCTAGGGAAAAAATTAATTTGTTATCTTAAGGGCACAATGACCTGTGTCCACCAAGAGGGGGCCCCCTCTGCCCCAGGCTATACTCACCTCCTGTGTTCTCAGATGCTACAGCTGAGAGCATCCCAGCACCTCAGGGCAGAGGCAGTGCAGTGGAGACAGATTCTTTGTCTTTGTCCAACTCATATCCACTTATCCCTGGCCACACAGCTAGACTACATTTTCCACCTTGCCTTGCAATCAGATGCGGCCTTTGAGGAGTTCTAGCCAATAGAACACGGAGGATGTGAGTCCCTTCCAGGTAGGCTGAGACCTCGTATAGAAAATCCAGCAGCGGACTCGAGGTCTAGGAGATGACAAAGCCACAAAAGTGGGGGAGCCTGGGATCCTGAGTGCATGTGGAGACAGGAGTCCTCCAGTACCTGCTGCCAATTAGACCTGACATAAGGAAGAAATAAACTTCTAACGTGCTAGCCACTGATATTTTGGGGTTATTGGTTCTAGCAGTTAGCCTTCTCTGTCTTATACAGAAATCAAGACAGAAAAACTGGGATGCTGACTTAGTGAAAGCCTAAAATGTGAAGTACTGTTTTAGCAGTCAGATAGCGGACAATAAGGAAGTAAATATAGCAAGCTAGAGAGCTGTAGAGCCTTGCTGATCTCTGGCCAAACATTTCATATAAGTATCATCTGTAATAACTTAAGGACTACATGCTTCTGAGCCTGAAGTTGTGAGGAAACTGGCTAGAAAGAGGTAGAGTGAAAAGCATGTTGATTACTCTTAAATGCCTTTAGTACAGGAGCTTAGGCAAGAAAGGAGAGCTTTTCATGCACAGATTGAAGGAAAAAAGTCCAAAGATCAAGAGTCTTACAAATTTAGAAGAGCCAATTACTGCTGAACTCCAAACAGTAAGAGATAGGACTGGAGAATGTCCTGAGTTACAAAGACCCGCTAAGACTTCTTGCTGACACACTGTGGCTTTGTAGCAAAGACCAGGATAAGGGGCATATCCTGGCACCCAAGCCTATTGTTTCAGTGAGCCTCAAGTTAGCTGCCAGGAACTTGAGAGAAGGATACACGGAAATGAAAGAGAAAAGAAAAAAATCAGACTTGAGAATTATGTCTAGGCACAGGGAACTTACTCAATATCCTGTGATAAACCATAATAGAAAAGACTGTGAAAAAGAATGTATATATATGTATGTGTGTGTGTATATCTCAATCACTTTGTTGTACAGTAGAAATTAACACAACATTGTAAATCAACTATACTTCAGTAAAATACATTTTTTTAAAAAGGAATTATATCTAGAAAGGAACTTGACTGTGGTTACTGATTAGAAGCAAATAGGTCAGAAGCTTCGTGGGCCTTTGAGGAAATTACATTGCCAAACTAAGCACAAGCTTGCTCTAATTAGGTTTCTGATTGTTCAAGGCTTAAAACTATTCTTGAGCCCCTAAACTTGCATGAGCAGGAAGCAGGCTATTAAGCTCCCAGGGAAAACTTATTGCCCCATGCCCACTTCAGAGGTGACCCTGGAGGAAAACAGAGAACGAAGAAACCCCTAGTGGGCGGATTAAGTGTCATGGAGAATGAGGGACAGGGGAGTTCCGCCCAGAGCAGACTCTGGGTCTGGCAAAGTCACCTCCCCTGCTGCCAGGGAAGGGCCCTTCAGAATGTCTGGCCAAGAGAAAGTATGCTGGACCAGTGGCTGCTCTGTGTCTCTCACTCTGCCCTTTTACGTTGTTTTAAGTTGTACATTGCTTGACCATTATCTACTGAGGGGGAAAGGGGTGGTGTGGAGGGGTGGAAAGTGGGAACTGATAAGTTATGTTTTCACTTCACAGGTCACCAGAGGCTCCACATCCAAGCCCGATGAGGACTCTGCATTGCCCAGAGATCCTGGACTCTGAGCGGGATGCAGGAACTGCCTGGGACTTAGCACTGTCTCCCTTGGGTAGGGGAACAGTGGGTTCTGTATATGGAAGAAAGAGTGAAATTAGTATTTGGTGACCAGAGAGTAGGCTGTGGCATAGACTTTCTAGTCACAAGACCTATTTTCCTCCTGTGCTCTCAATCAAACTACTTTTCTGGCCTCTTTTGCATGTGGTCAAATTCTAGTGGTTAGGAACATGGGGCAAAAGTGCTGTGTCCACTTCCAGGTCTGACTCATAAGTAATCTAAATGTGCCAATCTCACCCTTCTCCCTCATTTGCTAGCTGCAGGCAAAGGATGCAACAGAGGACCCCAGGACTGGCAAGAAGGAAGGAATCTACATTCCTAAGTACAGAAGCTCCACCCCCTCCCCATTCATTAACAATGATTGGCCTTGATGTAAGAACAATAAACTTCTATGAAAAGCCACTGAAATCTATGGGTTGTTTCTTCCAGCAACAAGCCTTCCCTTACTAATACAGGTGGGCAGCGTGCCAGCCACTCATACTTAGAGCATCTTTAATTGAGGGAGAACCCTGACAGTTCATTAGCTCTCAGAGACATGGCCTTCTGAATACACATCTATTCTGCCCTTTTCTTTCTGTGTATCAAACACTGAGGCACAGGACAGGAAGTATCCTATTGTGAAATAAAGACCTGATTTTAAATCTAAGATCTGTCACAGATTAGCTACTTGTTCTTGGGTAAGCCATTTAATCACTCTGAACTAGTAACCTTACAGAGTTGTTATGAGGAGGAAATGAGGAAATGTGAAAGTTTTTAGCATAATTCCTGGAACATGGTATGTATTCAGTAAGCATTAGTTTCTTTTCTTCTTTCTTATAATAATAACCAATAGTTATTGAACTCTTTTACTATGTGGAAGGTATTCTAAGTAATATCTACCTATCTATAATCTCATTTTATCTCACAACAATTTTATGATGTTGGTACAACTCTTATCCAAATTATACTCACAATGCATGTAAGGCACAGGGAGATTAGGAATTGCCCAAAGGCACACCATCAGTAAACAGACTAAAATACAGGGGTCTGACTCCACAGCCCTCCTTCCCACTGCCTGTCCTACAATGCTGCTGCCTACAGACATTAGGCCTAGCAACATGGAGAGAGAGCATCCCTCCCAGCTTCTGTGAACACACAAAGGTCTCCCATCAGGGAGCCTAGTAACATGTCTCCTACAGTGAATTCTCTGATCTGCTTAGGACTTGCCTTATTCTTTTTTCTATGCTCTCCCCTTAATACATCATGTACCCAGCTCCTCATTGCTGGAATGAAATAGAAAAAGCAAGTGTAGCCATTTGTCTGGTCTTACCTGATGAGTGCATTGAAGAGAAAGTCAAACAGAAGCAGGTCACTGAGGTCTCTGCTTTTTTCTCTATGACATTTGCTGAAATGGTCTCTCGGTCCCACTCAATGGGCACATACTTGGGGACAGAGGGACAGTAATGGTTCCCATGCCTCCTTTTGGGTGACCTGGGAACAGTAGCTTCAGAGGAAAGCTTATGTGAATGCAACAGATCCAATTAAATTTCTTTTTTCTTTTTTTTAAAATAAATTTATTTATTTTAGGCTGCGTTGGGTCTTCGTTGCTGTGCACGGGCCTTCTCTAGTTGTGGCGAGCGGGGGCTACTCTTCATTGCGGTGCGTGGGCTTCTCGTTGCAGTGGCTTCTCGTGTTGCAAAGCACAGGCTCTAGGCGTGCGGGCTTCAGTAGTTGTGGCACTTGGGCTCAGTAATTGTGGCTCACGGGCTCTAGAATGCAGGCTCAGTAGCTGTGGCGCACAGGCTTAGTTGCTCCGTGGCATGTGGGATCTTCCTGGACCAGGGCTCGAACCCATGTCCCCTGCATTGGCAGGCCAATTCTTAACCACTGCACCACCAGAGACGTCCCTAAATTGATATTTCAAACTTCAGGATATATTACGGAAAACTCCCCTCTACACACACACACACACACACACACACACACACACACACACACACCCTTCATGTTTTACATCTATCTTGCTCCCCAGAGTGATTTTAAATATATAATTCAAATTTTCAAATAATTTAAACATTATTTGCCTTATCTGCCTTTGCCTTAAGAAAATTCTTTTTCAAGTTTCTCAAAAGTGATTGTAACAGATGGTGACTATTAGATTTGTTTGTGCATTTTGTAGATGAGCTCTTAATTTGCATTGTTCACCAGTGTTTCCTAGAAGTGAATCAAAGAGCAGTAGTCTGTTCTGTCAGCTCTTGGAGAGTTACAAGTTAGTATTCCGGAGGAAGTTTGTCCCTTGTTCTTTAAAGGAAGGCTGGAGAGACACCTTAACTGGGTAGAGGAGAAGTCACCTTTTTGTATATGGAATCAGCATCAGTGATCCTCTAATCATTGTTAGCACAGAAAGAAAGTTTGTAAAATACTGGTGGCTTCTGGGAAAGTCACTCAAGATGTAGGCCATGGTTGATCTTTGCCCCGAAAAAGATGACAATAAGGTATTAGAGTGGCAACCAGTGGGAAAGCTTTAAAAAGAAGCCCGTGATCTAAGAGTTAGCAACTTAGTTGATAAAGTTATAAAGTAGCTTTTTTTTCCAACTATCTCCTTAAAATGTTTTCATATATAAGATGGGAGGGGGGCTTCCCTGGTGGCGCAGTGGTTGAGAGTCCGCCTGCCGATGCAGGGGACACGGATTCGTGCCCCGGTCCGGGAAGATCCCACATGCCGTGGAGCGGCTGGGCCCGTGAGCCATGGCCGCTGAGCCTCTGCTCCGCAACGGGAGAGGCCACAACAGTAAGAGGCCCATGTAACCCAAAAAAAAAAAAAAAAAAAAAAAAAAAGGGAGGATGCTGTTTTCCATGCCCATCGATGACAACTCAAATAGTTCCATGATTTTTTCAGTCATTCTTAGGTAATAATTCTACATGCCCCCCAAATCTCCAAACCTAATCTTTTTTTTTTCAAACCTAATCTTGATGTATTAAAAATGTCTAATCTCACAATATCAAAATTCCAAATGTGACTTAAAGTTAAATCTTCTCACCAGTTGCAAGCAGGAAGCTGGAGAAATGGAAGCATGGTTCTTCTTTTCCCTTTTCCTGTGCTATGGCGTTCATCCCTCCTCCTCCTCTTACTAGCTGTGGTTTCTGATCCCTCAAAGGTTGAATACAAGGAAGGAAGGAGGGACACGAAGATGTTCCGTTTGGACTGGTACTGTTATAAGATGCTTTCATTATTTCTGAACCTGACTGGAGATACATTCTCTAACAGAAATTTTCTTGGCTTCTCCAGGGACCATCCATCACCAGTGTTGGGGATGTCTAACATGTAATTCCCATAAAGTGGGTGATTCATTATTCCTGATCACATTCCTTACTCCTCCTGCAATCCCTAGGAATCCAGAAATATGTTGAACTTCTATCTGTCCCTTCAGCCCTCTATTGAGCAGGGCCTCACGTAGCCCACACTGGCTCTCTTTTGCATGTGGCCCACTGTGGACCACAGGAAATACTAGTAATTATCCGCTCTTTGTCCTTACGAGCTCTGGGAGTGTGGGCTGATCCTAAAGCAGCCCCCTTAACTTGAGCTCATCTGTCAAGATCTAGACTGTCCACCTCTCAATTTTTCAGATGGGAGTCAGACTCGAGAACATCGTCCTTCAACTAGAGGGGACACACATCAAATTCGTCCAGTGGTCCTCTTGAAACCATTCTTGGCTAGAGAGGAAAGAGAAGCAGGCCGCCCTCTCTCCTCTGTGGTGGGCACGGGACCCACGGCCCAAGATTTTCAAGGGAGTCCCTCCAGAAACCCTACCACACTGACTGCCAGCACCTGGCACTTTACACCCTCACTGTGCATGATGGTATTAGAAGTTGTAAAACTGTGCTTCTGAAGTTACCTTGAAATTTTGCAACCTGGTCCAGAACCCCACTTTAGAATGTCATACCCATTATATCTTGGTGCTTCCTGGGAACTTCCCATTTAACATTTTACTACACATAGTATTGAAAATTTGGAACCTACAGGATCACGTGATAAAGAAAACAAAATCATTGATAATGATTTCACTTCTCACACAAATATAATTACTGTCAGCATTGGGGGGAATATTTGTTCTGTCTCTGCCTAGAAACATGTTTAAAAATACATACTTGTAGAAGATGGGGTTATACTGTCCGTACTACTTGTAAACTGTTCTTTTTTACCCTAATATATTTTGAACAACTTTCCAAGTCACTAAATGTATTTCTACATATTTTTAGATGGCTGTTCTAGATAATCACCTTTGGACATACAGTGTTGATTCAACAAATCATTACTATTATAATGATTCCATTATATAAAACCCACTCTCATGAATATCTTTGTGGACAAATTTTTGTGTTCATAGTAAAATATAAAGTTAGAAATATAAATTATTAAAAGTTACAAGTAAAACATAAATCCCAGCATTCAGGAGTAGTACTTCAAGCTGTCATCAGTAATCACTAAGTTCACATTAGTGTGAATTAAGGGTCTAGGAGAAGATTTTGATTGAATGTCTCATAGAGCGAGGCCAAAGCCCACAAAGTGCGTTCCAGAGGATTAGAAACAAATTTGACTCATATCCACAATTTTCCTTCCCAAAACCAGCTCTTATTCTCACCATGTGCGTTAAAATGTCACTGAATACCATTAATTCTACTTCAGAAATATTTCCTGGATGCAGCCCCTCTTCTCCGTCTCCACCCCCTTTACTTGAATCCATGCCATCACTCTTTTTCACCTAAATGGCCATAATCACCGTCATGCCTCCCTCACCCTTCATCTACACTGACACCAGATTGGACTCCCTTAAAAGATTTATATTGATATTACTTCCAGATTTAGGTTCTATGCGGCTTTCAGATGGCTGAAGGATAAGTCTAAATGCATTGCACAGCAGTTCAAGGCATTCTCAATCTCACCCTTGTTTCCAGGCTTATACCTCATTCCTGTTGCCCCTGCCTTGCACTTTACACTTTAGCCACACTCAGTTTCTCACTGGTCCCGAGATACACTGAGCATTTTCTAATGGTTCTTGTACATATGCTCCTTCCTTTGTCTGGAGAGTCCTAACCCTCCTTGATTCCTTTTTCAAACTATCAACAGATGCTACAATCTCCTCTCTCTTTTCCTGAAATGTCTAGGTAGTGTCCATTGCTCCCTCTTCTGGTAGTTCACGGTATGTACAGGGTTCTCTGGTGCATGCTTGGCTTTATCACATGACCTTGTATTGTTCTTTACCCCTTAGCCTGTCTCATCAGATTGAGCGTCGCTGGAGGACAGGGACTTGGTCTCTCTCACACCTCACACCATTAGACATGGAGAATATGCTCAGTAAATCAGAATGGTCATTTAGAAATCTTTTTGATACTAATAAGATACTTAACTGTTCTGCAACATAATGTAGAAATGAGCATTCATTTTCCCCCATCTTTTACACCTAAAAAGGATAAAGCCAAGGGACAGAGGAGTCACCACCTCGAGGCGAAGCAAAGGAGTACCTGATTCAGGAAGCTGGGAATGTGATCCTGCCCTCCAGCTCATGAGAGGATAGGATAGCAGGTGAACCTTGGCTCAATGGGGTATATTACAGAAAACCCACAGATTTCCAGGTTAAAACTGAGGCCTAAGATTTTAAAATATATTTCTCCTCTCACTGTGCTGATTGTGTACAATGATATCATACATAATATGTCTAAGATACAAGCCCACATATGCATTTCTGGGCTGCATGGAATAAATACTCCAACTCCAGTAAACATCATTTTTAAAGCACATGCTCAATGATAGATTTAAATTAGAATAAAAAGACAGAGAACAGCATATGAAACACTTCATTACCTTTTACATTTCTACGAAGCTTAGGGTAGAGGCAAGTATTAAAATAACAAGATTGAAAAGTGGCTGGTGGAAAGGTCTTTAGCGCTTCTTGTCTGACATTTTTAAACGGGCTTATTAATGCAAAAACCCTGAGGTTTTCATCCTGCACAAGCGGAAACTGAATCTCCGAGGCACAGACAGACAAGAAAGGAAGTAGGCCCCATCTGAGATGTTCCATAGAAGAGGGTGAAAGGAGGCTGCTGCTTCTACTCCCTCAATGTCCCTTCATCCACCCCATCCATCACCACTTTCCCCAAAGCCAAGCTGAAAAATGTGGTTTCCATCCTTATCCCAAATGCCAGCTTCACCAAACTCGACAGGCTGCGATGCCACTGCCCCTGGGCAGTGCTGTCCACCCCACTGCTAATGGAGTTATGCCACGCAAGTCTATCACTGCTCCAAGGGCTGAAATGGGCCATCAACCTGGCCCTCTGGTGTTTTGACTTTGTATGAGAAATCCCTGTACAGAAGCCAATCTGTTCTCCTTTTCAAAGCCAATAGAAGCCAAGAGTCTCTGCTACCTGAGAGAATTCTGTCCACTACTCAGAAGTAAGATGTGAGGGACTTCTCTGAAGCATTACTCCTGCTGACCCCGTACTCTAGAATCCGGTGCCCTGTTTTATTATGCCCCATCTCAACACACTATAGCACCATGTAATATGGTCCCTACGGTGCACATTGCAAGCCATGTCTCATTCTGCACCTCACATCCTTGCATCCTCAAACAACTGGGGATTGAACCAGAGTTGTCAAAATTCCTTTCCTTCTTGAAAAGTGCTTCTTAACTCCCCCTCCTTTTGTTTATTCTGGACAACTACTAAAACTTCCCTCTCATCCCAATCCATTCTAGCCTCACCCTCTCTGAGCATTTGATCCCCTCATCATGCTGGCAGGTAAGAGGCCCTGGACAATCCCCTCAAGAGATCACAAGCCCTTCTTACCACCTCCCACACCAACCCAGACTAAGCCTCCCCTCACTGAGTTGATGGAAAAAAGAGAACTAGGTACAGGTAATCTCTGCATTTCAAACTTTCTACTCACAGGGTAGAAGAACACTTCAAAGATAGTTAAAATTCCAGTTGATACTTCCAGGAGCCAGGTCAAGAGTATGACAATTCAGAAAAATAGTACATAGTACATAAATCTACATCCCAGGGGCCCCTGTAAAAGAATGATCAAAATAAGAAGAGGTCAGTTAAAGAATAATTCTTAAAGGGAAAAAATAAAAGAATATGACAATTCATTTGGAAGAGTTTTTATCCCCTTGATACTACACTGGTCCTCGTTTCTCTGCCTTTGAAAGCACTCCTGAGTCTTCGTACCTCGGTAAAACAAACATCACTATGGCTAAAATCATCCTGATCTCCCCTGACCTGTACTCCTGACATTTGCAGAGCTAAGGAGGCATAGAGCTTAATGGTAATCTAGAGATCATCTCATAAGAAGTGCCCTACAGCCATTCCCACCATTTTACAAAAGGAGAAAATGAGGCAAAAAGAAAGAGATTTGTCTAAGTTAGAAGGGGAGATAAGATTTATTAGCATTTCAGGCCCCTGACTACTAAGCCGCTGCTCTTTTCACCAATCCAAGCAAATGATATTCAAGCTACTAAAGATGGCCGCAGAGGGCTCTCTCATCAAGGCGGAATGTGATGCTCAGCACAGGACTTCATACTCAGCGGTCGGTCGTTAATAAAGAAGTGACACTCCAAACAGGACAAGTTTCCTGGATAAGAAAGGCCTGAGGCAGTGGTTTTTGTTTTTGTTTTTCTTTTCTTTTCTTTTCTTTTCATGACCAAGAATGGATTCTCTTCTGCCTCAAGACCTTGGAGGATTCTCTACTTCTAATATCAGAGCAGAAACATCTTTAAGAGTGGTGCTCTAACAACAGTGTCCAAATTTGGAACCTTGAAACTCAAGGGCACACCTGAGGGACAAAGCAGCTTGAGAGACTTTAAACTCCTAAGACTTCATCAACAATCAACTCTTGAGGGTCTTCAGAGATGACGTGATGACTGTAACATAAAATACCTGATTTTTAGCAAACATGGTGAAACTTGCTCAAGTGAATTAGTATTCTTTTTTTTTCACCTCAAGTAGTCACTCTGTAAGAAAGTATACTTTATCCTAATATATAGTCATTTCACAAAATATTTTCGAACTTCTCTTTGGAAATTGCCATGAAAGCCTATTCAGCTTTCTTTCGAGGGTCTTCAGTGTTAATAGATGCTTCTTCCTTAAGGTGGATTTGGATATTAGAAATAGCCAAAAGTCACACTCTTAGTTAATTAAAAGGAACAAGGCAGGTAAAATTATGTTTTTGTTTAAAAATTGTATATTGATAAAGACACCAATTTTCTGGGTTGTTCTGAAGGTGTTTCCAAAAATGTCATTTCAAAAATAATTTAAGGAATGTCGATATCATTGGAATAATCTTCCCAAGTGATTAAAGCAGAATCAATATTCATTCCTTCAAATAAGCTTTGGTATTGTGGTTCAGAGACAAGCCACAAGTATGACACAGTCCCCCAATGAAATACACACTGTTATTTAAATGGACATTTGAAAAGATGCTTAATAGCTTAGAAAATGCTTTTGTTATAACATTAAATGAAAAAAGCAGGGTATAAAATTATACATCACAGATTATTACAACCACATAAAAACGCTCATAGATAAAGATTGGAGGAACAGACACCAAGAAGTTAAAAGTGATGGTCTTTGGGTGGTGGACCAGCAAGTGATTATATTTTTACTGTTCAGTGTTGTCTAAAATTTTTAATGAACAGGTATAACCCGCAGTGACGAGGAACACTTTCTTTTCCTTCTTAAAAAAACCTCAATTACATGTAAGCACTTTCTAATAACCAATGAAAGAATTCCTTCTATTAGCCTCAAATTATGATCACTTCCCTGCATGGTGCCTCATCTGTAACATGAAGTAGCTGGGTAGTTACCATCACTCTGAAGGCTTTAGAAAAGACCAAATGCAGCAACTATAGATGCTAAAATTAAACACCCAGAAAAGTCACAGATTAATAAAGTAGTATGATTTGGTTCTATTAAAGAAATATTTTGTTTACTTGAACATCTTATACCATGATTAGACTAAATTCTGTAACTGCATATTCATTTTAGACCAAAGTTGACCATGTGTTAATTAAGAAGCTTAAACATAACCATATAGCAGCAGATCTAGACTTTACCTAAAGACATGGTAGTCTATTTTTTAAAAATTTTTATTGGAGTAGAGTTGACTTACAAAGACATGGTAGTCTTTAACTCAACTGGCATACTACTGTTGGCATACCACTAAATTCATTCCTTCCATAGGCATTTATCAAGTGCCATAAGGCACCCAGCACCAGGTACCCAAAGGCTCTATGAGCGATTGTATTTTGCGTATCTATGGTACAATACTTTCCTTGTTCACAAAACATGATGACTTATGTTCCCTCTGATTTTTCACACAACTCTGTATTCATGATACAGCTATTGCTAGTGTTCATCACACGAAATTAGGAATAGTTTTAGGACTGACTGTTAACACCCTGAGGGCAGGAACCATGCCTTAATTGTCTTAATAGTCAATAAGTTTGCCAAATTAAATTCCCATTGTGCAGATTAGGACATTGAGGCTTAAGGATGTTGCGTGATTTGTTCACAGTCATAAAGCCAAAAAGTGGTTTGGGACACCCAACTTATTTTCTATTTTACAACTTTCCTAAAATAATACCAGCACTTTGATACCTACAGTATCTTTTAGATATGACTAACAAAAAATTTAATTCAACACTCAAGTATCTAAATTCCTAGAAGCAATAAAATTTATAACGAAGAGAGTGACTCTTTACTTTACAAAAATACCTGTAATAACCATATAAACAACTAAGGATGACTAAATACATTTACAACTAGGCAATTACAAAGAAAATGTGCTATAAAAATGTAAATAATAATGAACCAAGTAAGCTGAGTTTATCCTCACTGGATAAGATAATACCTTGAGCTGTGATCTAATAGAGGTCCTCAAAATCCTAAAAGATATCAGTAGAGGTTGAGAGAGAAAAATCATTCATATGGGAGAAGTGCTAATAAAATTGTCTAGAGACCATCATCTGAGAACTAAAAATGAGGACACCTAGGATTTGGGACAGCATATTTTCTCACAAAGAGTAATAAACACAGGCTCCCTGGATTCAATCAGTTCAAATATTATATAATTCTCCCTAATACACCTGAAAATGAAACCCTCTACGCAGTGATGTACTAGTTAATGTTTACAATCAGACTGTGGGGGGGGGGAGTGTGGGGCGCTGGGTTGGGGATGTATGCATGTATATACGTACATATGTTTCTTATAAATTTTACTGATATAAAAGATGTATTTCCCACAATTTAGAAATAAAAATAACATGCATTATTTTTTATTGTAAATTCTACACAGTCAGCTGATTCTCACAGAATGCATTTGCTGATTTTTGCCATACTTTTGTGGCCATAGCCAACGTATGGTTGCAGTTTAATGAGCATAGTCCAGACTTATTGATGTCACTGAATGTCTAATTAGGAGGAGATGTACAGTAGTGCACCACTGTATAATATTTCCACCAAACAGATAAAATAAATGTAAATAACCACCAGAGCATATATAACAGCAAAATCCAGTAAAATGAGAATGCGATGAGTTTTGAATATGTATTACTCTTGTTTCTAATATGACTTATTTGATTTTTAAGGTGATATAATTTTTGTTAATAATGGCTCTGTTTGTGGCATGGGGGCGGGGGGGAATTCCCAAGATGGCAGAGTAGAAAGACCCTGAGTTCACCTCTTCTCGCAGGCACACCAAAATTATAACTATTTACAGAACAACTATCAATGAAAAAGACCAGAGCCTAACAGAAAATATCTTCCACATCTTTAGGTTTACATATAAAGAAGGAACCACAACAAGATGAGTGGGAGGGACGGAATTATGTTATAGTCAAGACTGATAACCCCAGGTAGGCAATTCACAAATGGAAAAATAATTATAATTGCAGAGGTTCTCCGCAAAGAGTAAGGGGTTTGAGCACCACATCAGGCCCCCCAACTCAGGGTCCTATGCCAGGAAGATCAGCCCCAGAACGCTTAGTTTTGAAGGTCAGCAGGGCTTATTTTGGGGAAACACAGAGGGCTGTGGGAAATAGAGACTTAACTCTTAAAGGTGAAGATTCACACAAAATCTCACACATTCCAGGACCCAGAGCAGAAACAATAATTTGAAAGGTGCCTGAATCAGACTTATGTGCTGATCTTAGAGAGTCTCCTGGAAAAGAGGCACGACGTGAAGCACACCCTGGGGACATAGACACTGGTGGCAGCCATTTTGGGGAGCTCATTCTACCATGTGGACACGGGTGCTGGCAATCAACATTTTGGAATCCTTCCTCCAGATTATTAGCCTCAGGACCCAGCCCTGCCTTGGCCTAACAGCCTGTAGACACCAGTTGTGGGATGCCTCAGGCCAAGCAACTAAATGGGTGGGGACACAGCCTACCAGCAGACAGGCTGCCTTAAGACCTCTTGAACCCACAGTAATCCCTGTACATGTCCCTGCCAACCAGAAGGCCCAGGACCCAGCACCACACACCAATATGCAGGCAATAGACCTGGGACCCCAGGACCCAGCTCACCTACCAGTGGGCAGGCACCAGCCCCAGAATGCCCTGGGCCCCAGCCCCACCAGTGAGCCTGCTCTAGCCTTGGAACCAGCCTCATCCACCAGCAGGTGGACACCAGCCACAGCAAAACCACAGCCCCACATCCTGCCATGGCAGGACCCAACCCACCCATCAGCAGGCCAACACAAGCTTCAGGACACCCCACACACCACTGCCAGCTGTGTCAGGAACCGATCCCATCTACCTGTGGTCTGACACCAGCTCTGGGACCCGGGGCCTGGCAGCCAGATCCCAGGACCTGGCTCTGCCTTCCAGTGGGCTGGCACTAGCCCTGGGATCTCCTGGACCCTGACTCCACCCACCAGTAAGCCAGTTCTAGCCCTGGGGCCTCCCTGGGATCCACAGTCAGCTTCCTCATGACCCAGCCCTGCCAACCAACACTGGCAGCCGCCACACAATGCGAGGCCTAGCAACAAACCAGACCAGGGGCCATCCATGCCTACCACACCTCCCACAGTAGTCAACCCGCCACAACAAGAGGACCCACACAGCCCATAGAGGCACCACTAGAGCATATAGCTCTGGTGACCAGAAAGAAGTGCACTGCTGGGACACATAGGACATCTTCTACAAAAGGCCACTTACCCAAGATCAGGAAACATAACCAACCTACTAGATACACAGAAATAAAAACAGCAAGTTAGGCAAAATGAAGCAACAGAGGAACATGTTCCAAATGAAGAAACAAGAAAAAAAAAAAACCATAAGAAGAACTAAATGAAATGGAGATGCAATCTACCCAATAAAGAGTTCAAGGTAATGATCATAAAGATGCTCAAGACCTAGGGAGAAGAATGGACAAACACAGTGAAAAGTTGAACAACGTGCTAGAAAACTGACCCATACAGAGCTGAAGAATTCAGTAATTGAAATAAAAAATACAGTATAAGGAATCAACAGTAGATTAGATGATACAGAAGAACAGGGGACAAATGAAGATGAAAGGAACAAAAAAGGGACTACAAAAGCAACCCCAAAACAATGAAAACATGTCAATAAGTACACACATATCGATAATTACTTTAATTGTATATCTAAATGTTCTAATCAAAAGACAGACTGGCTGAATAGATAGAAAATCAATACTTGTATATATGCTACCTACAAGAGACTCACTTCAGATCTAAAGAAACCAGTCTGAAAGTGAGGGGATGGAAAAAGATATTCTATGCAAATGGAAATCCAAAAAAGCCAGATAGGAATGTTTATATCAGACAAAATAGACTTTAAAACAAAGGCTGTTGCAAGAGACAAAGAAGGACATTACCTAATGATCAACGGATCAATCCAAGAAGAAGATATAACAGCTGTAAATATATATGCACTCAACATAGGACGAACTAAACACATAAAAGCAAATATTAACAAACATAAAGGGAGAAACTGACAGTAATACAATAACAGTAGGGAACTTTAAGACTCCACTTACAGCAATGGACAGATCGTCCAGACAGAAAATCAATAAGGAAACACTGATCTTACATGACATGTTACATCAGATGCACTCAATAGATACATACAGAACATTCCACCCAAAAGCAGCAAAATACATATTCTTTTCAAGTGCACATGGAAGATTCTCCAGGACAGATCATATGCTAGGTCATATTACAAGCCTCTGTAAATTTAAGAAAATTGAAATCACATGAAGGATCTTTTCTGACCACAACACTGGGAGACTAGAAATCAACTACAAGAAAAAGTGCAAAACACACACACACATGGTGGCTAAACAACCAATGGAGCACTGAATAAATCAAAGAAGAAATTTTAAAATACCTGGAGGGGAATTCCCTGGTGGTCCAGTGGTTAAGACTCAGTGCTTTCACTGCAGTGGCCCAGGTTCAATCCCTGGTCGAGGAACTAAAATCCCACAAGCCACGCAGTGTGGCCAAAAAAAAAAAAAACAAAAAAAATACCTGGAGACAAATAAAAACAAAAACACAATGATTCAAATATCTATGGGATACAGCAAAAGCAGTTCTAAGAGAGAAGCTTATAGTAACACAAGCTTGCTTCAGGAAACAAGAAAAATCTCAAATAAACAACCTAATCTTACATCCAAAGGAACTAGAAAAAGAAGAACAAACAAAACCCAAAGTTAGTAGAAGGAAAGAAACCATAAATACCAAAACAGAAATAAATGAAATAGAGACAAAACAAAAATAGAAAAGATCAACGAAACTAAAAGGTGGTTCTTTGAAAAGAAAAACGAAATTGACAAACCTTTAGCCAGATGCATCAAGAGAAAAAGAGACAGGACCCAAATCAATAAAAATCGAAATGAAAGAGAACTTACCAGACACTACAGAAATACAAAGGACCATAAAAGATTACTATGAAGAACTATATGCTAATAAAACGAACAACCTAGATGAAATGGACAAATTCCTAGAAATGTAAGAACTCCCAAGACTAAACTGGGAAGAAATAGAAAATATGAACAGACCAGTTATCAGTAATGAAACTGAATCAGCAGTAAAAAACAAACAAAAAAACTTCCCAACAAACAAAAGTCCAGGACCAGATGGCTTCACAGGTGAATCCTACTGAACATTTAAGAGTTACCACCTAACCTTCTCAAACTATTCCAAAAAATTGCAGAGGAAGGAATGCTTCCAAACTCATTCTACAAGGGCAGCATCACCTTGATTCCAAATCTAGACAAAGATATCACAAAAAAAGAAAATTGCAGGCCAATATCACTGATGAGCATAAATACAAAAACCTTCAACAAAACCAAATTCAAAAATACGTTAAAAGGATCATACACTATGATCAAATGGGATTTTTACCAGGGATACAAGGATGGTTCAATATTCACAAAACAATAAATGTGTTACATCACATTCAGCAAAGGAAATCACTGACAAAACAAAAAGACAACATACTGAATGAATGGGAGAAAATATTTGTAAATGATAAGACTGCTAAGGGGTGCAGGAACATGGATGGACCTAGAGATTATCATACTAAGCAAAGTAAATCAGAAAGAGAAAGACAAATACCATATGATATCACTTATATGTGGAATCTAAGTACGACACAAATGGACATATCCACAAAACAGAAACAGACATAAAGAACAGACTTGTGGTTGCCAAGGGGGAGAGGGGATGGGAGAGGGAAGTATTGGGAGTTTGGGATAAGCAGATACAAACTATTACATAAAGAATATATAAACTACAAGGTCCTACTGTATAGCACAGGGAACTATATTTAATATCCTGTGATAAAACATAATGGAAGAGAATATGAAAAAGAATGTATACATATATATATATATGTATGTATAACTGAGTCACACTGCTGTACAGCAGAAATTAACACCAGAGTGTAAATCAACTATACTTCAATAAAATTTTTTAAAAAGACTGCTAAGGGGTTAATATCCAACATATATAAACAGCTCATACAACTCAACATCAAAAAACCAAACAACCCAATTAAAAAACTAGCAGAAGAACTGAACATTTTTTCAAAGAGGAAATACAGATGCCCAACAGGCAGGTGAAAAGATGCTCAACAGCGGTAGTCACCAGAGAAATGCAAGTCAAAACTACAATGGCATATCACCTCACACTTGTCAAAATGGCTATCATCAAAAAGAACACAAATAACAAATGTTGGCAAGGATGTGGAGAAAAGAGAACCCTTGTACACTGTTGGTGGGACTGTAAATCAGTGCATCTATTGTGGAAAACACTATGGAGGTTCCTCAAAAAATTAAAAACAGAGCTACCATATGACCCAGCAATTCCACTCCTGGGTATATATCTGAAGAAAATGAAAACACGAATTCGAAAAGATACATGCATCACAATGTTCACAGCATCATTATTTACAATTGCCAAGGTAAGGAAGCAACTTAAGTGTCCATCAACAGATAAAAAGAAGATATGGTACACACACACACACACACAGCCGAATACTACTGAGCCATAAAATGAATGAAATTTTGCCATTTGCAACAATATGGATGGACCTTGAGGATATTATGCTTAGTGAAATATGTCAGAGAAAGATAAATACTATATAATCACTTATATGTAGAATCTAAAAAATAAAACAAACTAGTGAATATAACAACAAAAACAGACTCAGATACAGAGAACACACTAACGGTTTATACTACTATGTATAAAATAAATAAGCTACAGAGATATTTTGTACAACATGGGGAATATAGCCAATATTTTATAATAACTGTAAGTGGAATATAATCCATAAAAATGTTGAATTACTATGTTGTACACCCGAAACTAATATAATATTTAAATCAACCATACCTCAATAAAAAAGGAAAAAATTATAATGGCTCTGTTTTAACAGTGCCTTTCAAGATTCCTGTGAATTTAACAGTGGGTTCGTATGAGCCAGCATGTGGCAGCTCCAGCCTACCACCACCCGACTTCACCCCTATAACTCTCTGTTCTCTTACCCTGTTCCCTGCTTTATTTTTCTAAATGGCTTTCATCATCACCCACAGTTAGATTTTTGTTTCTTGCTTATCTCTCCCACCAGAATATAAGTTCAATGAGGGCAGGAATTTTGTCTGTCTTGATCATTACTGCCATGGTGTCTGGCACATGGCAGAGAGGGGTGTGAGGAGCCCAGTCTGAGAGGCGTGGAGAGATGAGGTCAAGTAATTCATGCCATCGTCACTGTGTGCTCAGCGAGTAGACTCTGGTGTGGAGATTAAAGTGAAGGAGTTCTTTGGGAAGTGTTCCTATTATCAACACCTGTGGAGGAAGGGAAGCAAGAAGAGCTGGCAGAGGAAGAAGTCTAGCTATGATACAGTCCCAACCAAAGCTTCAGCTTATCCCACAGGATCTCTGGAGCTGAGATGGACCATCAGAGTTGCCCTGAGTGTGAGTCTTTATACCCTCACCTCTTTGATTATGTATGGGCTGCCCTCAAATGGGGGCATGACCTTGGAGAAGGTGATTCTCTTACTGATAGGTGGTTGATAGCTAAGGAGTATCTGTCAGTAGCAGTCCAGCAGTTGGGGAACATGTCCTGTGCTAGGTTAGACTCAGGACGAGGTGCCAGTGCCAGCAAGAAATTGGAGTGCAATACGAAAATCAAGATGGAGCCAGTCACGGGAATCATAGGGAGGGAGCACAACTGGTGGGACTGAGAGAAAGCGTGCAGCTTGGAAAACATTCAAGTGCCCAGGGCTTGCTCCAGGGTCATTGTTTTTCTGGTGTTGGGGAGCAACAGGAGAACCAGAGTGGTAATACACTGCCTGCCTCTCTCATTTACCTGGTACATCTGTAACCCTCACAGAAGCCCTAGCCAGTCTGGCTGTTACCCAGGATTCTTACACAGCACATGTCTTCAAAAATATGTATTAAATAACTATTATGTGTCAGGCCCTGTGCTACATTCTACAAACGCAAGGGGGAATGAAATCAACACAGTCCCTGACCTAATGGAGCTTACAGCTAGTGCAGTGGTTCTTAATCATGACTGCAGACTATTATCACCTGCAGAGCTACTTTAACTTGCCAGTGCCTGGGCCTCATGTCCAGAGATTCTGATACAACTGGCATCAAATGCAGCCCTAGCATCAGTATTTTCCAGGTGATGTTCATATATAGTCAGATTTTAGAACCATTACTTTAAGCCATTGAATGAAAAGAGTAAACACCCAGTACTCCCAAATTCAAACTGAAAAACATACACCCTGAACACAAAGAAACAAAACAAAACAAAAAATCTAAACAATGGCCTGATCCAAAAATACAATTTCACCTAGTCCTCTGTACCCAGTCTGAATCATCACTCATGACTAGATTAAGTCACTGATATCACATCTCTAGAACAGATCGAGAATCTTTTTGCTGATTGGTTGGGATTACAAACTGTATGTATTCCCTGTGTCGCATTGATGGCACAACTAGAAGTGCCTCTCACACGTCAATAGACATCAGGGCAACCCAGACAGGGTCTAGACTGCTCCTGCTAAAAACTGGCAGCACCTTGGGCTTTTGTCTCCTGATACTGTCAACAATAAGTCAGCCTTTCTCTCTGAATTCCTGACTCTAGTGCCCAGACACAGTATTTAATTAGTGTTTCAATTACCCTTTAAATGTTTGCACATCAAGTTCAATAAAGATCAGGCAGATGAATTTTGGGACAGTAGTTGTATCATCAACCATCTCCACAGAGATGGTTTACTTGAAGGTTAACAATTCTAACAGAGGGGTTTAAAAAGTTGTTAATTGGTGTAAATACTTTTTCAGCTGCAGGAATCAGCCCTGCGAACAAGAAGAGCTCCTTTAATCTTAATGAACTAAGATGGTTTTCATGCATCACAGCAGCTGGTTGGGTCCTACACTGCAGTTACAAGAGCTCAGACGTCATCTCCTTCCAAAAAAAATTTCATATTGGTTAAATTGTAGTTAGCCTGTACACAATTAACCATAGGATTACCAGAATAACTTTATTGCCTGGAATGTTTTTTAAAAATCATGCAAATAATAAAATTTGAATGGAAATGATTTGGAGTGGAGAAGCCAGCTTTATATTACTATCAGAAGATGAAAGAGAAATGGAGGATACCTGTAATCAGATTGGCTGTTAATATTACCTTATCTATTTTTGTGCTTAAAGGGTAATAACCTTGCTTATAATGAAAAGAAATGTAGGGGAGACTGAGGGAAGGAAAGAGAAAGGAAACTTAAATGGCATACCTGTCCACAACACTTCATCAGGACTAAAATGACTTTCAACACTGTGTAGATTAAGTGAGCATATGTTGAGCCCTCTGCCCATGTTTAAGGAGGTACAGCTGGATTTTCATTTAATTCTGAGTTTTCTTGCCTACAGGCCTTAACAGGTTTTTGGCTAGTTTTCAATTCAGTTTCAATATGTTTAATAATGTTTAATAATCCACGCCTAAATGAGATAAATGGATTTCAGAAAGCAGAAGATCCCAGAGGAAGGCAGATTACCTGGGCATCCCTCAAAATGGAATCACTTTGTATTTTTGCATAGCTTCAGACCCTGTCTTCTGAGTACACAATTAAGGGGGGAAAAGAAACTACATAATATGTTTCAATCCCTTATGAGTCATTTCTCCAAAATTAGGATTCACCCTTCTGTTTCCAACACACATCCACTATTTTAGAAATCTTTCCAGGATTCTTCTAGGACTTCACTACTCAGTTTGTGGTGGTGGCTTTTTTTTCCCCAAAAGAATTTGCCTGGCCTCTCACTGGCTTTTCTCAAGGCCACGGAGCTCATATTTTTAATCTTTTATGTCACGTTACCTCTTTAATACTCTGTCCATCAGAAGACAGAGTTGGACAGGATCTTGAAACTGGAAGCAACCTCATGCGTCATCAAGGCCAATTTCCTTATTTTATAATACCGCCGATGCTCAAAGTGGTTGGCTGACTCTTCCAAGGCCCCGTACTCTTTGCGGAAGCAATGATGGAGAGCTCCACCTCTAGAGTCCTACACACTCGTTTAGATTCCAGCACCAACATCTATTGGTTGTGGGACCTTGGGCAAGTTAGTTAACCTTCCTGAGTTTCAACTTTCACATCTGAAACAGAAATAGGAATAGTACTCCTGGAAATGTGAAAAGGATCAAATGAGATAATGCATGAAAAGCTCTTAGCCCAATGTCTGACACAGTGACCACTTGATAAATGAAGATCATTACAACTATTGACAGAAGCCAGACTAGAATCAAAAATCCTGACTTCCAGTCCAAGGGTCATCCCTTTTTATCACACTGGACAACTTTTTCAGTTGTCAGAGCTCTACCATCAAAGTTCTAGGCCTTCTTGCTCTAGAAAGAAATATATTTCCTTTCATCTGTATTATATTTCCTTCAGTCTCATGAAGAAGTGAGTTAAGAAATGATTGTTCCTTCAAGGTGGCTCTTCCAAAATGTCTCAGCAGAAGCAAAATGAAGGGTGGGGTCATTGCCCCGGAGGAGGAAAAACCGCTCGTGTTATTTCCAGCTGCACTGCAGTAATGCCACATTGGTGTTACTTCCCCATCTAACTTCTTGCCTATTTTCTTCCTAACCACACAGTTGGCCACAGTTTGTACCTCTGTCTCCAAGAGCATCTATTTCATAAATTAATTATGCTCTCTGAAAAGGCAATAGACACCTAGGGTGTAGAAAGCTGCTCCAACATGAAGTGGGAAGACCACTCTGCCTGCTTCCTAAAAATGACATTGCCATTCCAAAGGGTTATTCTCGGGATCATTCATTTAGAAACTGCACCAACATCTTCATAGTAAAGAAGGCAAAACAAAACACTAAGCCCACCACTAACCTTCATTATGTTGTCAGAAAGAATACCTTCTGAAGTGTGTCAAGCATGAAGAGCAGTTAAGGTGGAACATTTTCAATTTTCGACTCTGGTTCGTACAAAATGAGTCTTCCTCCTCTGATCTGCATCGCTGTGAGTAACTGCCACCTCTGACTCACTGATCAGTGTGCTGGGGCAAGGCAGTGCACGGACCAACAGTTGGCTCAGCTGCCACAAAGGCTTTCAGGGAAGCTCATCCATTGTGTTACTATGGAAAACACTGAGGGAGCTGGCTCATACCACTGTCAACGCTCAGATATAAAAGTAAAAGTGATCTGAGAAAACCGTATTCCCAACTTGGTCAATTTGGAAGGAAAAACAATAACATGAAACTCAAACCGAACCTGTGAGACCCTTGTTTCTTGGAATCTACCTGATTCCCCAGGAATGAGCTTGAATGTTATACTTTTGGAGGTTGATTCAAAACAAAGGGAACTTCAGAAGCCACACTGGAATCCACGCACTCTCTCCCACTTTAGATTTCTCTCACATCTGCTCCATTTTCTAGTTGGTCATTGCGTTCTACTGCCCTTCTTCCACTTTTCTCAGATCTGCCTGTTCCTTTCACTTCCATCACAGGTAAAATTCTTCAACATTCACATCTCAAATATTTCAACAGTCTCTTTGTTGGCCTTCTTTGCAACCAATTTCTTTACGACCCAAACCAGCTTGTGTTGTGCTAGAGGATTAATCTTTCCTAAGTCACAGTTTTCATCACATCTTACCCATTTGCAAACAAACAATGGTTCTTATTTCGTTCAGGTATTCATATCCCTCCATCTCTGAATACACACAGCTCCATTTCCACTGCACATTCATTTCACCGTGTCTTGAATTTGCCTCCTGCCTTCTTACCTCCAGGCTATTTGTTGCTCTGTTTTCTGATGCAATATTACCTTTCCTCTTCTTTAATCTGAATATTACACTTCACTTCTGGAGCCTCCTTCAGTGGGAAAGTAACTTCAGCCACTTCAATATTCACTGCTTCATCTTTACTTTCAGCTACTTTTCAGGAATTTTTTCTTCTCTGAAGGTTTTTCACTTCTTTACCACTCCATCTCTTGGTGGCTATACCTCTGCTTCCTCTCTAGAAGGCACACGTTCTGCAAAAGTTTCCTTTCTCCCATAGCTTTGTTCCTAACCACAACCAACCTCCTGCAGTAGCATGAAACATAAACCAGAGTGCAATCCTGGAAAAAACTACAAGAGAGAGATCCCAAAGACACATGCGTTTTCAGCAATATTGTTAGGTACACAGAACACCTAAAAATTCTGGGCAATATGTAAAAGCCTTTAAAAAAAAATAAATGCATGGCTAACCTGGCTGGAAAGTAAGAAATGCCCTTAGAGGTCAGAATAAAAATGAAGTTTCAAATCCAGACATGAACTATCAGAATTTGTGACCCAGAAATGAGACATTAGCCTGTGTCCTCTGCCAATCCTGATGGACTCTAACTTGGCTTTGGCAGACGATGGGGAGACCACTGAGGTACAGGCATCACGGGAGTGCAGAGCAGGGATGTTTGTATCAAACGAGGGCCACAGGAAGTTTCCGTGGGTCAACTAAGAAAAGAACTGCCTCACACTGAGAGCTGGTAGGATATTTATCTGTTTGGGCCTTGGCTCTGGGAAAAGGGGAAAAAAGAAAATGATTCCTCTGAAATCCTAACCACATCTCTGCCCTCACACAAATTTAGGGCTAAAATTCACATCGATTGTAAGACTCAAAAAAACCACATGCTAAAAATTGAGTTTAAATCAGGCATTGGTATGGTCCGTGGCCAAATCCAGCCTGCCATCTGCTTTTGTACAGTCCACGAGCTAAAACAGTTTTTACAGGTTTATATGATTGAAAGAAAATCAAAATCAGAAAATATTATCATGACACAGGAATGTTACATGAAATTTGAATTTCAGTCTCCAACAAAGTTTCACTGGTGCACAGTCATGCTCATTTGTTTACACACTGTCTATAGGTCCTTTCACTCTACAATGGCAGAGTTGAGTCATTGTGACAAAGCCTGTATAGCCCAAAGCCTAAAATATTTACTCTCTGGCCCTTTACAGCAAAAGTTTGCCGACTGCTGGTTTAAAGCGATCTCAGGTTGGCAAGAGCAAACAATAATGCTCTCTGGTAAGCAAACTTTATACACAAACCTAAAGGAATTCCACAGATAATGTTCTAAGGAATAAAAGTTCACAATTTTTTAAAAAAAAGGCAGTCACTAACATTCAAGGAATAAGATAGTGTGGGTGACAACAGAAATAACTAATTAGAGAATCTGACCTACCAAGAATGTAGATACCCAAATTATCAGACACAGAATTTAAAATATGTTTTTATCACATTTGCCTAAATCAATCTGGGAGTCTCTATCCAGTCATATTTCTGAACATTTTGTTTGTTCACTCATCTATGTTTTTACCTCCTGTCTTCTTTCTTTACAGAAGGTGACTGGTGGTAGTTCCTTTTGTTTTTTTTCCTACATGCATTGTAAATGCCATTCCTTTTATAGAGCATGATATTTAGGGCTTAATTTATACTTTGTTTCAAATAGATCCTGGAGGCAATTTAACACCAAGGTACAATCCCAACACTGGCATTTAACCTACTCAGAATTCAACTGCCTATAATAGAATTGGGAAATTCTAGTCTACTGGAGTACTTACCACTAAGAAGTATTAGGGTCAGCAGCAATTCCTAACCAGGACAGTTTCACAACTTGTGCTCAACAGGTAATCACTGAATTGGAAAATCTTCCATCCACTTGACCTTCAAATAGGTCAGCCACCTGAAGATACTGAGTCATGCTAGCTGATGCTGTGGGTCATACTCTTTGCTCAGATCACTAAAGATTCACTCAACTCACCTTGTAAGAGAGGCCTTCCTGAGCACTCCTTTTGAAGATTCTTTCTTTGGATGTGGACCATTTTTTTTTTTAAAGTCTTTATTGAATTTGTTACAATACTGCCTCTGTTCCATGTCTTGGCCTTTTGGCCGGGAGGCATGTGGGATCCCAGCTTCCCAACCAGGGATAGAACCTGCACTCCCCACATTGGAAGGTGAAGCCCCAATCACTGGACTTCCAGGGATGTCCCTGAGCACTCCTTTTAAATAACCCCTACGTACACACACATTATCTTTCACATTCCCCTATTTAATTGCCTTCAAAGTACTTCACATTACCCAAATAGTATTTATTCAGATAGTCACTGTCTCTCTCTTTCAGAATGTAGGTTACATAATAAAGGAATGTCTTTGTCACACATTCACATTACTCTTATATATGGGTACTTGTATCCTTAGGACCTAGAAGAGTACCTGGACCAGGGGTACTCTTCACATTTAGCCAATTAATGGTATCTTGCCTGAAAAGATGAATGAAGACAGGTCTATGCTTTGCTTGAGACAAGTTAGAAATTATAAATTTTTTTGGTCTCTCTGTAAAAGCCAGTGACCTCTGGTTTACTTTCATGTCTGCCTAAGAATTCAGGATGGTCATGTCACACCAGACTCCAGATTTCATTTATTTTCAGCACTGAAAACCCAGAGAGAAGAGTTTATAAGTTTTCGGGTTCAACTGCTCTTGAACTGTGAACTCTGTCCTTTCAATCTGTGCTCTCTCCAGCTGAGTGATCACAGCAACAACAATTATGTGGCCATTCCTAGGACCTCGAAACACCCCCAGCTAAATTTACAAATGACAATGAACAAACCACCCTGCCTCTCCCAGAGTCAGTGTGCTGGGCTCATTTTCTCAATGGGGTCAGCTTTCATCAGAGTGCACCGCTGGAGATTCTATCCTTGTTGGAATTAAACTGGTCTGAATCTTGGCGGTTATTTCTTTGCCTTGTAGAATAAAGAGGCATATACATTTATTCCCCTATTACCACACAGGTGACTTTTTCCAGTTACTATTTATTGCTGTGTAACTATCCCAAAATGTATGGCTTCAAACCACAACCATTTTATGACATGCGTGGATTAACAAGTACAGTAGCAGCCAGCACAGAAGGGGTGGCTTGTCTCTGCTCCATGAAGTCTGGCACCTTATCTGAGAAGACTTAAAGACCAGGGGTGACTTGATGGCTGGGGCTGGAATCATCTGGAGGCTCCTTCACTCACATATCTGGTGCCTGGACTGTTCTGACATGCGGTCTGTCCATGTGAGTTGACTTCCTCAGAGCACGGTGGCCTCAGGGTAGTCAGACTCCTCAGTCGGTGGTCCAGGGCTCCAAAAGAGAGCGTTACAGCGAACACGCTTGTTACAGTGAACAAGGCAGAGCTGCCTCACCTCTTATGAGTCCAGCTCAGCAGTCACACAGCATCATCACCACTGCACTCAATGGTCAAAGCAGGCCGTCCACACTCAGGGGACGCGACAGACCTCAGCTCTCGATGGGAGGAGTGTCAAAAAATTTGCAGCCAACTTTTTAAAATGCTACACTCTCCTTTCCTCTTAAACATGCTCCTCTCTCCACGCAGCCTAGTGTATCTACCACTAATAAAGGCTAATAAAAATTTCTCTTACGATCTCTGTAAGTTTTGGGTAATGTATCTTCTGTTAATTCATCTGCATAAAGCTTTGGTAACGCATCTTTTGTTACCTCAACGGCATACTAGAGGGGTTAGACTTGATGACCTTTGGTTTTCTCCCTTCCAGCTTTTACTTTACATGCTTCTACTATTGTAATGGGTTGAATTTCATAGTGTTATCCACAAATTCATATACACCTGGAACCTCAGTACGTGACCTTTTTGGGGCAACAGTGTCTTTGTAAATGTAGTTAGTTAAGAATCACAAGATTAAATCATCTTAGATTTAGGATGGGCCCTGAATACAGTGACAGCTGTCCTTATAAGAAGAAAGGACACAGAGAAGAAGGCCAAAGACAAAAGCAGAGATTAGAGTTAGGCTCCCACAAGCCAAGAAATCCCGGGAGACACCAGAAACTGAAAAAGGCAAGGCAGGTGTCTCCCTCAGAGCCTTCCGAAGAGGCTAGGCCCTGCGGACACCCCAATTTCAGACCGCTTGCCTCCAGAACTCTGAGAATCAATCTGTGTTGTTTAAAGCCACCAAGCCTGGGTAATTTATTATAACAGCGCTAGGAAATGAACACAACTGGCTTCTTCCATCTCTTCCTTTCCGAAATCAAACCTCAGTTATCACAGGTAAAGGCTCCTCCCTATTCCACACCCCAGACCTGCTCCCCAGTGACTCTATGCACACGGCAACAAGACATGAGTGGAAAGGACAGAGACACTGGGGGACATGCTCGTCATCTAAAGCCGTAGTGCACCCAGGTCACCTCCGAATTGCTCTGTCGTTGTTGTTGACCTCGGGCAGGGGCAAAAAGTGAGGCTGAGGCTGAGGAGAAGTCCTAGTGGGTGGTAGACACAGACGTGCTCTAACGCAGGCTCCAGGGAGCGAGGCAGGGAGGACAGGGAAACATGTAAGTTGTCTCCACGGTAGATGCTACTCCTTGAGAAGAGACACCCAGCACGGCACAACTGCAAGGCTGAAGGACAAGTATCTATGTTCTCGAGACATGGAATAAAGAAAGGGTGGACTAGGTAGAATGATGAAGCCAAATCAATTCAGATGCTTAAAAAAATTTTTTTGTCTGAGAAGCTGGAAAAAACAAGAAATTTAAAAAAACAGTAATGTAATGGGGCCTGAATAATCTATAAGAAAATGCTAAAACTGCAAATGATTCAACTGTTCATGTTTTGACTTCTGAAGACTCTGCAAGCTGCCAAAGGCTGTCCGCTCCTTCTTGCCTTGAGAGATGCTTTCATTCCTTCCTCCTCACTCTGATGCCGCTCTCTCCCCACCTGGAGACTGCCGAGTCCAGAGATGTGCTGCATTCTCACCGGAGAGCGCCCCTTCTCTCTCCCCATCTCATTTAAATTTCTAATTCCCCAAGGCCTAAAAAAATGGATGCCTCAAGACAAGCTGAACTCAGAAAGTCAAAGCGAATAGGAAAAATGGGTTCAACTACAGACCATGCACTCCACTTATCTGGGTGACAAACACACTCAAGTAATTTGAGTTCCTGCCCTCATTTTACTTTGAAAGTGATTAGAAGGTCTTAATATATTTTGAAAGAAACTATCTCCCCCGCCCTTATATTCTTCACAGACCACATGCTAATAAGCTAGCCTGCAAGAAGAAATTTTATTTCAAAGAAAGATTAGAAAGTGCCTTGTCGAATGCTATCAAAGCTGACGCTGAGATGTGAAAGGTACAGCTAATCAGATATTTAGAATATAGAGCCTTGCATCATTAACAGGGTGTACTTTTCATTTGTGCAAATCATTTTTGAGTAGATGGTGAGGGAAAAGAACATATGTAATAAGGACATTAATTTTTACTTTATAAGGCAGAAGCTCACAAGGGGAGCAGCAAATGAGCTGAGCTGTTTATCAAAGGGCTTCAATGGAAGAAGAGCACAGGCGGTTGCCCAGCACAGTAGGCAGGTCAGTGAACACAGAGGCACTGCTCACAGCCCTTCTGGAAGCTGCAGAAATTAAGCTTTTCTCTTCTTGTATTGTGGCCTGGTTGACTTTGCACCAGGTCGAAGCAATGATCTGTATAATTGCAAACCCTCCCCTATTACCAGAGCCTGTCACTTCAGAAAGTGATGTCTGGGCTCTGAGCCAGATTTTGGTTTCACCTTAGTTTTCAGGATACTCCATATTGATAAAAGGAAATATATGATGGTGCCTAAAGGGGGGAGAGAGGGAGCAGGCAGCAAAAGGGAGAGAAAGGAAGGAAGGAACAGAAAAGCACAGGGAAAGAAAGAGAATGAAAACTGGGAGAGGACGTTGGGCAAGAAGATGGTCTGTGAGGGGGTGAAGTTCTTTTAGAAACAGCATACCTGTATTTGTCTGTTTATGGAAAAGCAGTATGAGGATGTATAGCAGATTTCCTTCTAACCAAGAGGGAAAATGACATGAAAGAATATTGTTCTCTTGGTATGCTCTGCTGTGCCCTGTTCCTCTGGATAATTATCACCCTTATTCTTAAGATTTGCACTCAAAGAATAATTGTCCTCTTAAATCATGCATCATTCATTATTTAAGTTGAAAAGTAAGTGCACAGAAAACACTGCAGTGTGGGAAGGCACAATTCAAATTTAGTGGAGGCAGAGGACATGAAACAATGATGTGGTGGGATGTGATCACTGCTCCACTGAGTCATTCTGTGGAACTCAGAATGAGAAGTATTTATAAACCATAAATGTCTCTAATAGAAAAAAAGTGGTCTATCACTCCTAGAAACTCAAATCTTCTCATAGGCTGCTGCCATCCTTTTCTTTTGAGAAACATTGATCCATCTTCCCCTTAATTTCTTTTTGTCCCAGGCTGTTAGTCGGTCCACAATGAATGGCAGGAATAATCAGGTGATCAATACTGGTTAGTCCATAGTAATACGGAATGTTTTCCCACTCCCAGGACTGGGCAAGAAGCAATAATACAATTGCCCTTCTCACTGGCAGGTGAGCAACTCAAGAAATGGTGCACCAAACCCCACTACACGCTGTCTCCTTCCTCAAGGGGAAGGCAACTCTGCATCCTCGCAGAACCTTGAGTGGACAAGCTCTCCCCTCCGTATCCTCTGTGGAATCTCCAAGGTGACCAGGTCATGCCTTGCACCCCTCAACAGCTACAATCTTCTCTGTAACAGCTCCTTTCAGTTTTCAAAGTACATTCACACATATTAGCTTACTTGGTCTTCTAACCGTTCTGCTTTCTCTAGGTGAAGAAAGCCTCAGAGATAAGTGGTTTGCTCAAGACTGCATGCCTAGTAAGAAGGGATTCTGGGCCAGGAATCCAGGTTTCTCACATGATAGAAGAACTAGACCCACCTAGCTGCTCTGAAAACACCATTTGGGGTTGGACAGTGGGCCTAAGTAAATAAATAAATGAATAAACAAATAAGTTTTAATTTACAAAAGTAGGAAATGTAGCTGAAGATAAATCTCCTGGCCCTAGGTAATAAGACAAAACAAGAATTGGGGGTTGGGAAATATTAGCAGCAGAATCTCTACTTATGCAAAAAAAAAATCTTGGTGTCCTTGTTTTCAAATTAATGGGATGAAAAAAGGAGTTATGACAGATATCCTAGTCTCCCAAATGAAGTGAGTCAGTGCACGCTTTAGTGGCTGAAATTACCTTAAGGCTATGGACAATATATTAGCATTTTCTAAGTTATGCTCATCGTAATTAAAGATGATTGTGTGTTTATGCTTGATAAATGGGGAAGAGAGCAATCATAGCTTTTTATATCCCTATTCCTATGACCTATGAAAATTAGATAATTGATAGTTCTCTGCAAGAAAGAGCCTACCCCTAGTTAGCACTTCTTCCTACTCACCTAAGCAAACCCCCTCACCATTACTTAGCTTTCTGCCCATCCATCTGAAACCAGACTCATATTATTCTACTTCTGCTGTTGCAAACTGAAATATGCCTTTTCATCAGTACTTCAGTCAGCACACCTACTACAATATTTATTGAGAATATACCATGTTAGGCACCAAGCATACAAAACTGATCAAAGCATCAAAAGCAATCATTCCTACTGATTATACCTGTTTTTTTAAACAGCAAAATGGCTGATTTAAATCTAACCATTTTATTTTGTATTGAAATATAGTTGACATATAACATTGTTCATTTCAGGTGTACCACTTAGTGATTTGATATTTGCATACATTATAAAATGATCACCACAGTAAATCTAGTAACCATCTGTCTCCATACAAAATTGTGTTATTGACCATATTCCTTATGTTGTATATTATTATATCCCTGTGGTTTATTTATTTTATAACTGGAAGTTTATCCCTTTTAATCTCCTTCACCTATTTCACCCCTTCTTCCACCTCCCCTCTAGCAACCACCCTTTGTTCTCTGTATCTAGGAACCTGTTTTAATTTTGTTTCTTTTGTTTTTTAGATTCCACATATAAGTAAGAGCATACAATATCTGTCTTTGTCTGACTTATTTCATTTAGCATGATACCCTCTGGATCCATCCATGTTGTCAAAAACGCAAGATTTCTTTCTCTTTACGGCTGAGTAATATTCTATTGTCTGAACATACCATATCACCTTTATCCATTCATCTGTCAATGGGCACTTGTGAATAATGCTACATTGAACATTGGTGTGCATATATCTGCATTTATCTTTTCAAATTAATGTTTTTATTTTCTTCATGTAAATATCCAGAACTGAAATTACTGAACCATGTGGCAGTTCAACTTTTAACTTTTTGAGGAACCTCCATACTGTTTGCCATAGTGGCTGCACCAATTTACATTCCCACCAACAGTGTATGAAGGTTCCCATTTCTCCACATCCTCACCAACACTTGTTATTTGTTGTTTTTTTGAAAATAGCCATTTTGACAAGTATGAGGTTGTATCTCATTGTGGTTTTAATTTGCCTTTCCCTGATGAGTAGCAATGTTGAGAATATTTTCATAAGTCTGTTGGCTATCTGTATGTCTTCCTTGGAAAATGTCCTTTGCCCATTTTTAACTGGGTTGTATGCTTTTTTGATATTGAGTTGTATGAGTTCTTTGTATATTTTTTATATTAAATCCTTATCAAATATATCATTTGCAAATATCTTATCCCATTCAGTAGGCGGCCTTTTCGTTTAGTTGATAGTTTCCTTTGCTGTGCAAAGCTTTTTAGTTTGATGTAGTCTCATTTGTTTATTTTTGCTTTTGTTTCCCTTGCCTTAGGACATATATCCCCAAAAAATATTGCTAAGACCCATGTCAAAGAGGGTAATGCCTATGTTTTTCTTCTAGGAGTTTTATGGTTTCAGGTCTTACATTTAAGCCTTTAATACATTTTGAGTTTATTTTTGATACGGTATGAGAAAGTAGTTCAGTTTGATTCATTTGCATGTAGCTGTCTAGTTCTCCCAACACCATTTATTAAAGAGGCTGTCTTTTCCCCACTATATATTCTTGCCTCCTTTGTCTTAGATTAATTGACCATATAAGCTTGAGTTTACTTCTGAGCTCTCTACTCTGTTCCATTGATCTATATGTCTATTTTTATGCCAGTACTATATTATTTAATTACTGTAGCTCTGTAGTATAGTTTGAAATCAAGGCAGTGATACCTCCACATTTGTTCTACTTTCTCAAGATTGCTTTAGCTATTTGGGGTCTTCTGTAGTTTCATACAAATTTTAGAATTATTTGTTCTAGTTCTGTGAAATATGACACTGGAATTTGGTTAGGAATTACCCTGAATCTGTAGATTGCTCTGGGTAGTATGGACATTTTAACAATATTAATTCTTCCAATTCATGAGCATGGTATATTTTTCCATCTGTTTCTGTCATCTTCAATTTCTTTCATCAATATCTTACAGTTTTCAGAGTAAAAGTCTTTTTCCCCTTTGGTTAGATTTATACCTATATATTTTCTCACTGATGCAATTGTAAATGGGATATTTTTCTTACTGACAGCTCATTATTAGTTTATAGAAATGCAACAGATTTCCATATATTAATTTTCTACCCTGCAACTTTACTGAAATCATAATTTAGTTCTATAGGTTTCTGGTAGTGTCTTCTGGATTTTCTGTAGATAGTATCATGTCATCTGCAAACAATGACAGTTTTACTTCTTCCTTTCCAATTTATATTCCCTTTATTCTTTTTCTTGTTCGATTGCTGTAACTAGTACTTCTAATACTATATTAAATAAAAGTGGTGACACTGGGAATCCTTGTCTTATTCCTGATCTTAGAGAAAATGCTTTCAGCTTCTCACTGTTGAGTATGATGTTCACTGTGGTTTTGTCATACACAACCTTTATTACGTTGAGGTATGCTTCCTCTTTACCCACTTTATTGAGTTTTTATCATAAATGAATGTTGAATTTTATCAAAAGCTTTTTCTCCATCTATTGAGATGATCATGAGATTTTCATTCTTCAGTTTGTTAATGTGGTGTATCACATTGATTGATTTGCAGATACTGGACCATACTTGCATCTTTGGAATAAATCCCACTTGATCATGTTGTGTGACTCTTAATGTATTGTTGAATTTGGCTTGCTAATATTTTGTTGAGGATTTTTGCATCTATGTTTATCAGTGATATTGGTCTGTAGTTTGTATGTGTGTGTGGGGGCGTGTCTTTGATTTTGGTATCAAGGTGATACTCACCTCAGAGAATGAATTTGGAAGCATTCCTTTCTCTTCAATTTTTTGGAATAGTTTGAGAAGAATAGGTGTTAACTCTTCTTTAAATGTTTTGTAGAATTCACCTGTGAATCTATCTGGCCCTGGACTTGCGTTTATTGGGAGTTTTTGAATTCCTGATTCAATTTCATTACTGATAATTGGTCTGTCCATATTTTCTATGTTTTCCTGGTTCAGTCTTGGGAAATTGTACATTTCTAGGAGTTTATCCATTCCTTCTAGGTTGTCCAGTTTACTGACATGTAATTGTTCATAGTATTCTCTTATGATCCTTTGTATTTCTGTGTTGCCAGTGGTAACTTCTCTTTCATTTCCAATTTTATTTGGTCCCACTGTCTTTTTTTCTTGATTAGTGTGACTAAAGGTTTATCAATTTTGTTTATCTTTTCAAACAATCAGTTCTTGCTTTTATTGATCTTTTCTATTTTTTAATTCCCTATTTCATTTTTTTCACTTTCATCTTTATTATTTCTTTCCTTCTACTAACTTTGGGTTTTGTTTGACTTCTTTCTCTAGCCTTTTTTTTTTTTTTTTGGATGTAAGGTTAGATAGTTTATTTGAGAGTTTTCTCATCTCCTAAGGTAGGCCTGTATTGCTATAAACTTTCCTCTCAGAACTTCTTTTGTTGTGTCCCATAGATTTTATTTTGGAATGCTGTGTTTACATTTTCATTTGTCTCCAGGTATTTTTAAATTTCCTCTCTGATTTCTTCAATGACCCATATTGTTAGGAATGTACTGTTTAGATTCCACACACTTATGTCTTTTTAGGGTTTTTTTTATAGTTGATTTCTAGTCTCATACCGTTGTGGTTAGAAAAGATGCTTGATATGATTTCTATCTTCTTAAATTTACTGACATTTGTTTTGTGGCCCAGCATGTGATATCTATCCTGGAGAATGTTCCATGTGCACTTGAAAGGAATGTATGTTCTGCTGTTTGGGGATGGAACGTTCTACATATAGCTATTAAGTCCACCTGAAGTGTTGTTTAAGGCCAACGTTTCCTTACTGATTTTCTGTCTGGATGATCTGTCCATTGATATCAGTGGAGTGTTAACATTCCCTACTATTACTGTGTTACTGTCAATATCTCCTTTTATGTCTGTTAATGTTTGCTTTATGTATTTAGGTGCTCCTTTGTTGGATGCATATATATTTACAATTGTTATATCTTCTTGGATTGATCCCTTTATCACTATGTAATACCCTTCTTTGTCTCCTGTTACAGTCTTTGTTTTAAAGTCTATTTTGTCGGATATAAATATTGCTACCCCAGCTTTCTTTTCATATCCATTTATATGGAATATCTTTTTCACTCCCCTCACTTTCAGTCTGTGTGTGTCTTTAGATATGAAGTGAGTTCTTCTAGGCAGCATATATATGGGTCTCATTTTTTTTATCCATTCAGCCACTCTATGTTCTTTGACTGGAGAATTAATCCATTTACATTTAAAGTAATTATAAATAGGTGTATATTTATTGCCAGTTTATTGTTTTATGGTTTTATAGTTCTCTACTCCTTTTTTATGCTCTTGATCTTCACTTGTTATTTCATGACTATATAGTGTTATGTTTGGATTCCTTCCTTTTCTTTTTTTGTTTATCTATTATAGGTTTTTAGTTTGTGGTTATCATGAGGTTCACATATAAAAAATCTATATCTATTGGTATCTATTTTAAGTTAATCATCTCTTATGCTCAAACACATTCTAACAGCCTTATATTTTTATCTCCCCTGCCCTGTTTTATGTTTTTGATGTCATATTTTACATCTTTTATTTTGCATATCCTTTAATTACTTATTGTGGATATAGATGATTTTACTACTTTTGTTTAATAACCTTCCTACTAGTTTTATAAGTGACTGATCTACTACATTTACTATATGTTTGCCTTTACCAGTGAGATTATTCCTTTCATAATTTTAATATTTCTAGCTGTGGCCTTTTCTTTGCCACTCAGAAAAGTCCCTTTAACATTTCTTGTAATGCCAGTTTATTGGTGACGAACTCTCTTAGCTTTTGCTTGTCTATAACATACTTTACCTCTCCTTCAATTCTGATTGATAACCTTTCTGGGTGGAGCATTGTTGGTTGTAGGTTTTTTCCTTTCATTACTTTGAATATATTTATTTGTGCCACTCCTTTCTGGCCTGCAAAGTTTCTGCTGAAAAGTCAGCTGATAGTCTTATGGGAGTGCCCTTGTATGTAACTAGTTGCTTTTCTCTTGCTGCTTTTAAGATTCTCGATCTTTAATTCTTGCCATTTTAATTATAATATGCCTTACTCTGGACTGTGCTTCCTGGACCTGGATGTTGGTTTCCTTTCCTAGGTTAGGAAAGTTTTCAGCTATTATTTTTTCATATATGTGACTGCTGCTTCCTCTCTCTCCTCTTCTTGGACCTTATAATGCAAATGTTAGTATGCTTAATGTTGTCCCAGAAGTCCCTTAAGCTATCCTCATTTTAAAAACTTTTTTTCTTTTTTCTGTTCAGCTTGGGTGATTTCTACTACTCTGTCTTCAGACTGCTGATCTGTTCTTCTGTATCAGCTAATCTACTGTGGATTCCTTCTAATGTATTTTTCATTCCAGGTATTGTATTCTTCAGTTCTGATATATATATTTTTTATATTTTCTAAATTTTTGTTGAAGTTCTGTGTTCATCCATTCTTCTCCTGATATCAGTGAGCATCTTTATGATCATTACCTTGAACTCTTTATGGATAGATTGCTTATCTTCATTTTGTTTAGTTCTTTCTCTGAGGTTTTGTTTCATTCCTTCATTTGGAACATATTCCTCTGTCTCCTCATTTTGTCTAAGTCCCTGTGTTTATTTCTATACATAAGGTAGGTTTGTTACATGTTCTAATCTTAGAGAGTAGACCTGTGGGGACCAGCAGCACACTCCCTCTGACCACCAGTACTAGATGCTCCAGGAGTGTCCCCTACATGGACTGCATGCTTTTTTTAGTGCTGCTAATTGTGGGTGAAGTGGTATGTGGGGCTGGCCCCTGGCCTGGCTGGTTGTGAGGCTCTGCCTCATGTGGTTGCTGCAGACCCGCTGGCGAGCAAGGATGGCTCCCCAAGCACCTGGCTGTGTAGCCTGGTGAAGCCCGACTGCTGCTGGCTCATTGGTGGATGGGACAGGCCCCTGGTGTTAACAGGCTAGAGGAAGGATTCCAAAGTGGCACTTGCCAGTGCAGGTGTCAGTGTGGTAGAACAAGATTTCAAAAATGACTGCTGCCAGTGTCTCCATACCCAGGGGGAGTCCAGTTGCCCCCTGTCTCTCTGAGAGGCTCTTCAAGATCAGGAAGTGGGTCTGACCCCAATGCCTTTCAAACTACTGTCTCTGTGCAGGGACTCAGACAATTTAGATTTTGTGTGTGTTCTTTAAGAATGGATCTCTGTTTCCTATAGCCCTTCAGCTCTCTTGAACACAAGCTCCATTTGTTTTCAAAGCCCATCTTTCTGGGGGCTTATCTTCCTGGTGCAGGATCCCTAGGCTGGGAAGCCAGATGTGGAGCTGGGGAGGATCCACATAAGGGAGGATCTCTGCAGTTGCAATATCCCTCCCATTTGTGGGTCACCAACCCAAGTGTGTGGTTCTTGACTAGACTGTGTCTCTACTCCCCTACCTGTCTCATGTGGCTCCTTCTTTATATCTTCAGTTGTGGACAGTCTTTTCTGCTTGTCTTCAGGTTGTTATTATAGATAGTTGCTTTGTGAGTAGTTGTAATTTTGGTATGCCCTTGGAAGGAAGTGCGCTTGGAGTCTTCCTACTTTACCATGGTGATCGCCTCCCTCTCCCCACCCTTTTATAAAAATCCATCTGCAAATGGCTATGCTGCAGGGCAATAAAAGAATGGATATGGTGACTCTGTCCAAGATGCCACTATAAACACTTCCCTGCCTTTCACCCCCCCAAGAAGAGGAGTCAATGCTTAGATTAAAGTGCAAAATCTGGCACAATTAAACATACAGGAACCCTAATTATAAGTACATAAATAAGATATATGATGTGGAATAAAATCTTAGACTGTAATAAAGTAGGTATTTATATCTGTTGGCAGCTTCAGCCCTCCTGGCAGTGCACCACAGATTGTACTTTAAAGTTTTCATTTTTCCAATAGGAGATTTTTTTTCTGAATGGTAAATAAATACATTGATCTGTTATCAGTAATAGCCCTATGGATTATTAGAACATTTTCTTCCAAGTTACAGTGCCTTTGAAGTTTATTGCTGGTAATTTATTGCAGCATATTTAGCAGAGTAAGGGAAGCTTGGGTTAGGTCAGACTCACAAAGCACCCACATTTCAAACATCAAGGATTCTCTGGAATCTTATATTAACTGACTCAATAGCCTATGTGGTTCCATAGCTGTCTCCTTTATTCTCCCACTTTTACTCACTTAAATTTTATCTGCTTCTAAAAAGAATATTATATGATTTAAATACACATACTTAAAATGAAGGTTAAAGAAACAATTTAGGGGAGAAAGGATAATAATTTTATCCATACCTAAAATGAGATCACTAATGTAATTAAACACTTATTTTATCCACCAGCTTCTTAGTAGTCAAGGCTAACATTAAATGTAATATTATATAGTTACATTAAAAGGAAGCCCACAATTTTACCTGGGGAGGCATTTTCATGGCACTAAATTCCTGGACAATGGTTTTCCATTCTCATCATATATGAAACAGTAAGCAATACAGTAAGTAAAATGAAAAATAATAATTTTGGAGGTGATACTGAAATAGTCTTCAACTAGTTCTTCCCTATATCAAAATTTAATAAAAACCCAACAACACAGAGAAAAGTTTGACGTGAATATAACTTTGTGGGAAGTTAAGATAGCAGTCCTGGTATATAACATCCTGATGATCTCATTTTTTACAAGGATAGAGTCTGAAAAACCTAGATAAGGTACTGCTCAGCCCGTCTCTTTTAACCACAATTTGTCAGTTATACTTTGAGTGGATGTTTTATAGGGGCCACTTCAAGACTGAGATCTTTTAAAGGTGTCTAAACTGCTGATTTTTTTGTACTGTTGACTGATAACAGTGCTGTGACCATGAGATGGATTTTTGCTAAGTAAAATATAGATGAGGTTCCCTAATGTTTATTATAAGATACTAACTTTGACACCCCCTGCTCCTCTGGTACCACAATCAGAATGAGCTATCCCTGTTCAAGAGAGTGATTTAGCTTACTGACTTCACTGAACACCACCAAGAAAAAAAAAAATCTACAATTTTTGTCTTAACACAGTATGTATCAAGCATCCAGTCTTTGTCAATAATTCGTTTCTTGAAAGACCAATTAGCTCAAAGTTACAGTCAGAGAATTGGAATCTTAAAATTGTAAGATACTCCTTCAACATTGGAATGTGAACACATCCAGTGACAAGTAACTCACCACTAAATGAGACAGCTCGTCTAGCTTTTAAAACACTCTAAATGTGAGAATGTACTTTTACATAATGCTCTTTTATAAAATTTACTTCTGCCTAACTTCTACCTTCAGTCTTTTCTTCTGCCCTCTGATGCACGCAGGATATGCATGATAAATAGAAAATATCCATTTCAAATCACTGCTATACATTTTGTGTGTGTGTGTGTGTGTGTTTATATCTTTATTGGAGTATAATTGCTTTGAAATGGTGTGTTAGTTTCTGCTTTATAACAAAGTGAATCAGTTATACATATACATATGTTCCCATCTCTCTTCCCTCTTGCATCTCCCTCCCTCCCACCCTCCCTATCCCACCGCTCTAGGACAAAGCACCGAGCTGATCTCCCTGTGCTATGCGGCTGCTTCCCACTAGCTATCTATTTTACGTTTGGTAGTGTATATATGTCCATGCCACTCTCTCACTTTGTCACAGCTTACTCTTCCCCCTCCCCATATCCTCAAGTCCATTCTCTAGTAGGTCTGTGTCTTTACTCCCATCTTACCCCTAGGTTCTTCATGACATTTTTTTTCTTAGATTCCATACATATGTGTTAGCATACGGTATTTGTCTTTCTCTTTCTGACTTACTTCACTCTGTATGACAGACTCTAGGTCCATCCACCTCACTACAAATAACTCAATTTCGTTTCTTTTTATGGCTAATATTCCACCGTATATATGTGCCACATCTTCTTTATCCATTCATCCGATGATGGACACTTAGGTTGCTTCCATCTCCTGGCTATTGTAAAGAGAGCTGCAATGAACATTTTGGTACATGACTCTTTTTGAATTATGGTTTTTTCAGGGTATATGCCCAGTAGTGGGATTGCTGTGTCATATGGTAGTTCTATTTGTAGTTTTTTAAGGAACCTCCATACTGTTCTCCATAGTGGCTGTACCAATTCACATTCCCACCAGCAGTGCAAGAGTGTTCCCTTTTCTCTACACCCTCTCCAGCATTTATTTGTTTCTAGATTTTTTGATGATGGCCATTCTGACCCGTGTGAGATGATATCTCATTGTAGCTTTGATTTGCATTTCTCTAATGATTAATGATGTTGAGCGTTCTTTCACGTGTTTGTTGGCAATCTGTATATCTTCTTTGGAGAAATGTCTATTTAGGTCTTCTGCCTATTTTTGGATTGGGTTGTTTGTTTTTTTGTTATTGAGCTGAATGAGCTGCTTGTAAATTTTGGAGATTAATCCTTTGTCAGTTGCTTCATTTGCAAACACAAAAATAAGCTCAAAATGGATTAAAGACCTAAATGTAAGGCCAGAAACTATCAAACTGTTAGAGGAAAACATAGGCAGAACACTCTATGACATAAATCACAGCAAGATCCTTTTTGACCCACCTCCCAGAGAAATGGAGATAAAAACAAAAATATACATTTTAATTATGCCATGGGTCAAAAGTTCATCTTTGCCCATAGTGATGTGTAGCGCACCTATATCATTTCAACACAGAAAGCTCAGAGCACAATTGCTTTTTGTGGTGTTAACAGCATATGTAATTCTTCTCTATTGACTTAACACTTCTCTTCGTCTCCCTGCGGTGAGAACTTAATCCAAATGTTTTGCGGGCCTGCCCTTCCTACAGTTCCATGGTATTCAATATGCGCTTCCACCCCAACCTAGACCATGACTGGCTGGAATACAGATAAATATCCCAACCAAAGGCCACCAATTCATGACCTGAGTGCTTTGTATTACTAAAAGGAAATGGTCTCATAAGATTCTCTCTCTCTGAAGACAGATGTTAACCTATTGTGGTAATCATTTCACAATATATGCTATATGCCTTAAACTTACAGTTATGTATATCAATTACCTCTTGATAAAACTAGAAAACATTAATTAATTCTTTAAAGATTCTCTCTTAAATACAAAATATGTTGTTAGTCAATGGTGAATGTTAGAGTAGTAAGATCATGAATATTGGAGGATATCTTACAATTTAAGCGATCACAGAGAAGCTGATTAATAAGATAAGGTAAGTATTTAAAGAAAGGAGAATAGAGTGTATGTGCAGGGGAGGACTGCTGGTATTTTATCAGGGCCTGAGTAATAGAGAAGAAGTTTTGATATCTGGTGCCTTCTGTTTCCACAAGGCCTAGTTATAGTGGTTCCAATCTTCAGATCCCTATGTGAGCTCTGTATTCTTATAATGTCCTCCCACCTTTACCGGATCTGATCTGACTGGGTCTTTGTTCCTTAAAAATGAGATAGCCCTGACTGAAGAGGAAGAAATTCAGACATCCCAAGTGTACAGATGGAGGATCTAAGTTACAGAATGAGATTTGAGTTAAGAACATGGACAGCTATATGCAGCACTGACAACTGAAATCCTCCCATCTAAATTCCATTTTATATGGGCTAATTTCAATGACAAGATTGTTTTATATGCTTTTATGCATAAAAAAGGCAGAAATCAGATTAAAACAGATTAACCATGACTCCAGTCAGCCTATGTGGTTCAGACTGCAAGTATCTGCATATAAAAAATTAAGTGTACTTTGCACCATAGATCATCCCCAGGAACTTGGTCTGTTTCACAGTAAGATGCTGGTTCAGCATGCAACTTGTCCCAGTGCCAACTCCTGATAAGCAGGAGTTCAGACTGATGTTGGAAAGCCCCACTTCACATGAATAGAGCAGATCACGGAGCGTATGAAAACATACTCGGGGAATCCTCCTTGCACACCTCTCATCTGTGGATGTGCTGGAATTCCAGGAGGATAGATTGCATCTGATTGAGGGACAGTGGGTCAAATGAGGGACAGAACTAGTTATGACTGCTGGGAGGGGAAGATATAGATGACATTTGAGAACCACTGGTTTGGAACATGATTCATAGTATTTTCCAAAACGGGAGTTCATACCTCGTAGCGCACAATTTTACGCCATGCAATATGTATTCATTTCCCCTCCTTCTCCACTCTATTTCAGACTTTCAATGAGTCATTGTTGACACATGTTGTATTGTTCTGGACACCAGTTATTTTGAGAAACAGTACGGAATAAAATGCTCTCTCGTTACTTCATATCCCTAGGAGCTATTGATAATTTCATTTGGTTTGTAATACTTCTTTTTTTGGTTCATAAAATATACCATTCACTGAAGCCCCGAGGTAATCACACATGAAAATAAAAACATTCGAAAGCAAAAATCTACCTCACAAAATTCCCATTTTCTCTATGCCCAAGGGAAGTTTTCTCTTGGGAATTAGAGTGGGAAGCGAGAAGGGGGAGAGAAAAAGACAAAGACTTCACAGTTAAAGTGATTTCTAACAGGCACAGGGTATTTTTTTAAATGACAGAAGTTACATTCAGCAAAGCCAAAGCAAAAAGGCAGAGCGAAATGAATCACACAAATGTCTGCTCAGAATCTGAAAATTAAACTACTACTCTGAATAAAACAGATACAATTCCCAATTGAACAATGAGCTGAAATCCAGGAAGCTTTCAGAAATAAATAGAAGGTAATCACCGTGAAGAGTAAAGATAAGTGTACCTTCTCATTTACATGTGCGGACAGTAGTTCCACAGGCATTTGCTTATTAAAATGGATGGCTACCCAGACTGCAAGGAGCAAAATGAAATGGATCATAAAGTTGCTCATTTTAATGCTACAATCTCTCAATGAAAATGTATTTTCAAATTAAGATATAATATGCAAGATGAAATCTCAACAACATCTGAGTGACCACAGAATCACTGAGAGGGATTTTGAATTAGCCAACAATCTACTGTTTGGGGCAAAGTGAGTTTTTGTCTAAGTGACGAACCATCATTATAATTCAAGGGCTTGTTAGGGTATATCTGTATATCCTTCCCTCATAGACACTCGCTATTCTTACCTTTTCCAGGTAACTGTAGCTCTGCCTCATTGCTGCAGAGTGCCTGGGTCAGCCATGAAGTTACTTATCTAGGTAACCAGGATATAAGCCCTACCTTCAATGAGTTTACATATCTGTCAATAAATTATTTATCACTATTTAACAAACTATTTCAAAATTTAAGGACTGAAAACAACTTACTGGCTTATGATTCTGCAATTTGGGCTGTGCTCAGCTGGGCAGTTCTTTTGCTCATCTTCCTGAGATTAACCATGGTGGCCTGACCAGGGGTGGATGATACAAAATGGCCTTGTTTATTAACTAGATCTGCGGTTCCTCAGTTCTCTTCCACATGACCTTTCCATGTTTCTTACATGGAAGCAGCAGCCTTCCAAAACAGCAACCCCAATACTCAAGTACATATTAAGACTCTGTCTGCATCATTTTTATTGATGTTCTGTTGGCCAAAATCACATGGCAAGTCACACAGCCAAACCCAGAACCACTGTGGGAGAGAAATCACACAAAACTGTGAAATTCCAGACATCAATATTCACAGGGCTATTAATGTAACAGTACACTAAAACTCATATTTGAGGTTGAGCATAAACCTCAAGGTTTAAGAATAAAGTACAAACTACTTAGCCTGGCATTTCTACATATTCTTATCCCAAATCACCTTTTTGTTGTCCAACAGAAATGTTACAGTAGCAAAAACAACCATGTGCTTCATCCTGAAGACAAATTTGCACGCCATATCCAGAATCTGTTTTGCTATTGCTGAAACACACTCTTAGGGTCTCCAGCTCCTCCCGTCTACTGAGAATCCTGGCCATCCTTCCACGTGCAGGTTATAGGTTGCCTCTTCTGTGAACCCTTCCACCATTGTCCCAACAGATGGGTATTTCTCCCTTCTCTAAACTCAGTATCAAGGTGGCAGAGCGTAGTGGAAATGATTCAGGCTTCGGAATCAGACACATCTAGTTTCAAACCCCAGCTCTTTCAATTATTAGTTTGTGATTATGATCATATTACTTCAGGTTCCTGTTTTGCTTTTTATCCTCTTACTTTGAGAACATGTCTTGTCAAAGAATGTGAATCTTTAAAGACACAAATAAGTATTAACACCATTTTATTGCCCAAGCCTACCTCTCTGTCACTCCAATATCTAGTGTTTATTCAATGTTAGCTGAAGGCAGAAAAAGAGGAAAGAAGGAAAAGTAGAGAGGGAAGGATGGTTGGTATTCACTTTATTTCTTAAAGCAAATGATGTCAGTTATAGTACCTCTCTTTGTGAAGGGGGAAGCTAATGATCACTGCCTGGTAATTACTGAAACTGCTAAGTGCTAAGCTGCTAAGACATACTAAGTGTCATTGTAGGAAAACATTTTTTTAACCGTAGTAAGTTTCTATCTGATAAGTAAAAGTATCATGGATTTATAGACCTAGAATAGATGCTAAGAAGTTGTTTAAGCTAGCTTCTCCCTTCAAACAGAATTGCACCGAATTCATGAAGACAAAGGTGAGGCTTGCCTTAGCAGTGGAGGGAAGGACAGATTCTGCTGAGAGGAGGTGTGGCAGGCCCATCACCTGGACAGGCTCCCATTGCTGACACACCTTCAGGAAGATGATGATGGTGGATATGTAATTTCTAGCAAGTTACTGTTAAACTACTTATTTTTCCCAAGCACAGGGATGTGTCTATCAGCCTGGTTTGGAGCAGTGCTAGAAAGTTATTGGGGAGATAAAAGGGAGACAATGAAGCTAACAGGCAGGGAAACTTAGGACAATGTGATCTGAGTTGAAGGGAGGAAGACTTGGGTAAATGATTTTAAAAGTTGCCATCAGAAGAAATTTGTCAAAATCAAATTTTCATTTCTATGTGGACTTCCAAATATCCTTATCTTGCACAGAACTATGTAGAATTTTCTAAGGATATCAATTGATGCAGAAAGACAACTACTACTTGGCATCACTTAGATGTGGAATCTTAAAAAAAAGTCTAACTCATAGAAACAGAGAGTAGAAAAGTGGTTTCCAGGGCCTGGGGAGGGAGGGAAGTAGAGAGAGGGTGGTAAAAGGATACAAACTTTCAGTTATAGAATGAATAAAGTCTGAGGATCTAATGTATAACATGGTTAACTACAGTTGATAACACTATTAAATGTTCCCACCTAAAAAGAAAAAAAAGGTAAATATGTGAGGTGATGGATATGTGAATTAAGTCAATAGTGGGAATCCCTTCACAGTATATATGTATGTCAAATAATTGTATTGTACACTTTAAGTATCTTATAATTTTATTTATCAATTATACCTCAATGAAGCTGAAAAAAAGGAAAACAAAAAATCAGTTTGTAAAACATTCCAATATTCCTATTACAAAGGTCCTCAAGATGAGATGAAGAAAATTAAGAAAGCCTCTTTAGGCATTAAAGCTCAAATAAGTGATTCAACCAGAACATTAGAACTAATAATTTTGTCAATTATACCTCAATAAAGCTAAAAAAAATTATTGTCAAAGCCAATGTCATGAAGCTTCCCTCTGTTTTGTCCTAGGTATTTCAGCTTTAGGTCTTACATGTAGGTCTTTAATTCATTTTGAGTTAATTTTCTTATGTAGCATAAAGTGTCCAATTTCCTTCTTTTTTCACATGGCTATCCAGTTTTTCCAGAACCATTTGTTCCTTTCCCCATTGTGCAGTCTAAGAACCCTTGTTGAAGACCATGCATGTGGGGGGGGGGCGGTTATTTCTGGGCTCTCTGTTCTGTTTCATTTGTCTATATGTATGTCTCTATGCCAGCACCATACTGTTTTGATTACTATAGCTTTGTAATATGTTTTAAAATCAGGATATGTGAGACCTCCAACTTTGTTCTGTTTCAAGATTGTTTTGGCTATTTGGGGTCCCTTGAGATGTCATATGAATTTCTGCAAAAAATACCATTGAGATTTTGATAGGGATTGCATTGAATCTATAGACTGCTTTGGGTAGTACAGACTTTTTAACAATATCATGTCTTCTAATCCATGAGCATGGGATACCCTTCCATTTATTTGTGTCTTTAATTTCTTTCAACAATATGTTACACTTTTTAATGTACAAGTCTTTTACCTTAGTTAAATTTATTCATAAGCCTTTTTAAAATGTTATTGTAAATGTGACTGTTTTCTTAATTTCTTTTCTATTGCTCATTGTTAGTATATAGAAATGCACCTGATTCTTGTATGTTGGTTTTGTATCCTGCAACTTTGCTGAATTTGTTTATTAACTCTAACAGTTTTTTGGTGGAATTTTTAGGGTTTTCTATGTACAAGAGTATGTCATCTGCAAACAGAGATAATTTAACTTCTTCCTTTCCGATTTGGATGCCTTTTATTTATTTTTCTAGTCTAACTGCTCTGGTTAGGACTGCCTGTACTATGTTAAATAAAGTAGTGAGAGTGAGCATTCTTGCCTTGCTCCTCATCTTAGAGGAAAAAGCTTTCAGTTTTTCCCCACTGGATATGATGTTAACTGTGGGATCATCATATGTGGCTTTTATTATACTGAGGTAGTTTCCTTCTAGTCCTAGTTAAGTGTTTTTATCATGAAAGGGTATTGAATTTTGTCACATGCTTTTCCTGCATCCATTGAAACGATCATGTGGGTCTTATCCTTCATTTTGCTAATGTGGTATATCACACTGATAGATTTTTGTATGTTGAAGCATTCTTGCATTCCAGGAATAAATCCCCCTTTTCATGGTGTATAGTCTTTTTTTTAAAATATTTATTTGGCTGTGCCACGTCTTAGTTGCAGCATGCAGGATCTTCATTGCTGCGTGCGGGATATTCATTGTGGCATGCGAGATCTTTAGTTGCACCATATGACTCTTAGTTGTGGCATGTGGGAATCTAGTTCCCTGACCAGGGCTCGAACCAGGGCCCCCTGCATTGGGAGCATGGAGTCTTAGCCACTGGACCACCAGGGAAGTCCCATGGTGTATAATCTTTTTAATGTGCTGTTGAATTTGGTTTGCTATTTGTTTGTTGAGGATTTTTGCATTAATATTCATCAAGGATATTGGTCTGTATCTTCATTTTCTTGTAGTATCTTTGTTTGGCTTTGGTATCAGGGTCAGGGTAATGCTGGCTTCATAAAATGAGTTTGGAAGTGGTCCCTCTCTTCTAATTTTTTGAAGAATTTAAGGAGGATTCATATTAATTTTTCTTTAAATGTTTGGTAGAATTCTCCAGTGAAGCTATCTGATGCTGGGCTTTTCTTTGTTGGGAGGTTTTTGATTACTTAACTCATAATCCTTACTGGTTATAGTTCTGTTCATAATTTTTATTTCTTTGTGAATCATTCTGGAAGGTTATAAATTTCTGGGAATTTATCCATTTCTTCTAAGTTATCTACTTTATTGGCATATCATTGTTCTAGTTTCCCCCTATGACATCAATTATAATGTCTACTCTTTCATTTCTGATTTTAGTTATTCAGTCTTCTCTCTTTTTTACATACTCTAGCTATGAGTTTGTCAATTTTATTGATCTTTTCACAAAACCAACTTTTAGGTTTGTTAATTTTTTCTATTGTTTTTCTACTATTTGATTTATTTACACTCTAATCTTTATTATGTCCCTCCTTCTACTAACTTTAGGTTTAGCTCTTCTTCTAATTCCTTGAGGTATAAAATTAGGTTGTTTATTTGAGAAATTTCTTCTTTTTTAATGGATGTACTTTCCACTGTCAACTGATCTCTTTTTACTGCTTTCACTTTATCCCATAAGTTTTGATGTGTGTTTTCATTTTCATTTGTCTCAAGATATTTTCAAACTTCCCTTGTGATTTCTTCTTTGACCAATTGGTTGTTTAAGAGTATGCTGTTAAGTTCCTAGAAAATTGTGAATTTTCCAGTTTTTCTTCTTCTATTGAATTCTAGTTTCATTCTACTGTGGTCAGAAAAAATACTTGGTATGACGTATTATGACTTCTAAAAGCCAGTCCCCAAAAGCTATATACTTCATGATTCTATTTATATAGCATTCTTGAAATGACAAAATTATACAAATGGAGAACAGATTAGTAGTTGCCAGGAGTGAGAGATGGGGGTGAGAAGGAAGTGAGTGTGCCTGTAAGAGGGTAACAGGAGGGATCCTTGTAATGGAACTGCTTTGTATCTTGATTGTATCAATATCAATATCCTGGTTATTGTACTGCACTATAGTTTGCAAGATGTCATTGGGGAAATTGAGGAAATGGTATACAGGATCTTCTCTGTTTTATGTCTTACAATTGCGTGTGAATCTACCATGATTTCAAAATTAAAGGTTTAATTTAAAAAATCTCTAGAGAGGCAAGTATAACATTTGAGTTGAGAGTCAAGTATAGAATACAGAGTTTGTTGTCACACAGAAGAAGTTTCCAGTCCCAATTCCATCATTAGTAGTTGTTTGATTTTGTCTTAACCTCCCTGAACCAGAAATCCCTTGTCTTTTGAATGGGTTAGTAATAGCACCTATCCCATAGGGATATGCAAGGATTCAATGAATTAAGGTATAGAAAGTCTTATCCCCAAGCCAGGCACGTGGTAACTCCACAGATACCGTTCCTAATTATTACTTCACATTTTCTCTCTCTCAATACAGTACACAATTGGTGAGTATCATTTTAGGAACACAGGAGAAATAACAAGATATAAAAATAGGAAGACTTTTTTTTTTTACATTGAAGCTGAGCAAAGACTTAGTGTGAACATCTCAAATGCGTAAATTATAATGAGACACAAATGCAGTTATAATTAAACTAAGCTATTTTATTAACTAGAAACAAAGTCACTGCCCAGGTTTATGCATCTCCTTTTTCTTTTTTTATGAAACAGAGAACCAATTAAATAGCCTGAGTAGAAGTTTGAATTAGCATTAAATAGAGGCACAAAAGTGATAAAGATTACTCCTTGCTAGTTCCCCAAATTGCTAACAATAATAACTAAAATCAATTAAAGTTTTCCTAAGATGAACTTTTCCTTGGAAAAAAATTTCTGTGATGTTCACACTTTTATGAATTCAATTGCCCAGGTTTTTGTGCTTTCGTCCTCTAAGGAGTATTCTTTTCAAATTCAGGAGAGGCTGTAAGAGCATGTGAACCCTCTCTTTTACAGAATAGTGGTGGATGGAGATAACAAAGGCAATTGAAGTCCCTTGAAAAAAATGTAAATTTGTCTTAGCAACTATTTTTATCTTCTTCCCTAACAAGCAGCTAACCATCAAACACATGGACTGAACAGCATTTGCATGTTTATTCTGACCTGATCACCAATTGCTAAAAAGGGAGGAAAAGAAACACTCTAGGTCAGGATAAAATTTAAACAGTCTGTAGAGTTGAGGATACCATGCATCCTTTGCACTTTAAATCATCATGGATTCAAGATATCATAGGGACTTCCCTGGTGGCACAGTGGTTAAGAATCTGCCTGCCAATGCAGGGGACACGGGTTCAACCCCTGGTCCGGGAAGATCCCACATGCCACAGAGCAACTAAGCCTGTGCACCACAACTACTGAGCCTGCGTTCTAGAGCCTGCAAGCCACAACTACTGAAGCCCACGTGCTCTAGGGCCCATGTGCTGCAACTACTGAGCCTACGTGCTGAAACTACTGAAACCCGTGTGCCTAGAGCCCATGCTCCGCAACAGAAGAAGCCACTACAATGAGAAGTCTGTGCACTGCAACAAAGAGCAGCCCCACTCGCCACAACTAGAGAAAGCCCACAGGCAGGAATGAAGAAGACCCAATGCAGCCAAAAATAAATAAATAATAAATAAAATTTATTTTAAAAAAAGACTTCATAGGAGACAAAAATTAAATTTTAAAACAGAGAACAAAAGAACCCAGCAGAACATGGAGAATATGATTTTCCTAATGAAGTTTTACTATTGGTGAGGATGACTCTATTACCCTGGTGAAATGAATAGAACACGCACATTGAAATCAGAAAAACTTTAGTCAAAACCCAAGCTCTCGAATAGCCAAAGCAATCTTGAGATAGAAAAATGGAGCTGGAGGAATCAGGCTCCCTGACTTCAGACTATACTACAAAGCTACAGTAATCAAGACAGTATGGTACTGGCACAAAAACAGAAATATAGATCAATGGAACAGGATAGAAAGCCCAGAGATAAACCCATGCACATATGGTCAACTTATCTTTGATAAAGGAGGCAAGAATATGCAGTGGAGCAAAGACAGCCTCTTCAATAAGTGGTGCTGGGAAAACTAGACAGCTACATGTAAAAGAATGAAATTAGAACACTCCCTATACACAAAAATAAACTCAAAATGGATTAAAGACCTAACTGTAAGGCCAGACACTATCAAACTCTTAGAGGAAAACATAGGCAGAACACTCTATGACATAAATCACAGCAAGATCCTTTTTGACCCACCTCGTAGAGAAATGGAAATAAAAACAAAAATAAACAAATGGGACCTGATGAAACTTAAAAGCTTTTGCACAGCAAAGGAAACTATAAACAAGATGAAAAGACAACCCTCAGAATGGGAGAAAATATTTGCAAATGAAGCAACTGACAAAGGATTAATCTCCAAAATTTACAAGCAGCTCATGAAGCTCAATATCAAAAAAGCAAACAACCCAATCCAAAAATGGGTGGAAGACCTAAATAGACATTTCTCCAAAGAAGATATACAGATTGCCAACAAACACATGAAAGAATGCTCAACATCATTCATCATTAGAGAAATGCAAATCAAAACTACAATGAGATATCATCTCACACCAGTCAGAATGGCCATCATCAAAAAATCTAGAAACAATAAATGCTGGAGAGGGTGTGGAGAAAAGGGAACACTCCTGCACTGTTGGTGGGAATGTAAATTGATACAGCCACTATGGAGAACAGTATGGAGGTTCCTTAAAAAACTACAAATAGAACTACCATATGACCCAGCAATCCCACTACTGGGCATATACCCTGAGAAAACCATAATTCAAAAAGAGTCATGTACCACAATGTTCATTGCAGCTCTATTTACAATAACCAGGGCATGGAAGCAACCTAAGTGTCCATCGACAGATGAATGGATAAAGAAGATGTGGCACATATATACAATGGAATATTACTCAGCCATAAAAAGGAACGAAATTGAGTTATTTGTAGTGAGGTGGATGGACCTAGAGTCTGTCATACAGAGTGAAGTAAGTCAGAAAGAGAAAAACAAATACCATATGCTAACACATATATATGGAACCTAAAAAAAAAAATGGTCATGAAGAAACTAGGGGCAAGACGGGAATAAAGACACAGACCTACAAGAGAATGGACTTGAGGATATGGGGAGGGGGAAGGGTAAGCTGGGACAAAGTGAGAGAGTGGCATGGACATATATACACTACCAAACGTAAAATAGATAGGTAGTGGGAAGCAGCCGCATAGCACAGGGAGATCAGCTCGGTGCTTTGTGACCACCTAGGGGGGTGGGATAGGGAAGGTGGGAGGGAGGGAGACACGAGAGGGAAGAAATATGGGGACATATGTATATGTATAACTGATTCACTTTGTTATAAAGCAGAAACTAACAAACCATTTCAAAGCAATTATACTCCAATAAAGACGTTTTAAAAAAGAAAAAGAAAAAGAAAACAAGCTCTACCAATTACTAGCTGTGTGACTTCAGACAAGTTATTAGGTTGGCCAAAAATTTCATTCGGTTTTTTCCATAAGATTTTACAGTAAAGATGAATGAACTTTTTGGCTAACCCAATACTAACCTCTTCAAGCTGCATGTTTTTCATCTGTAGAACTGGGGTTAAAGTAGCTGTCTTGCTGGTGGCCCTGGAACCAAGTTAGAGCACGTGGATGACATGCCCACCTCAGTCCCTGGCTCACAACAGGAGCTGAGGATAGTGTTAGATCCCTTCTCTCTTTGCTCTTGTATCTTCTGTTTCTTTTGTTATTGTGGCTTATTGTTGGCTTCAAGTTACTCCCCACTACTGATTATGAAACTATTCCTTAAGGACCAAACCCTGACTTTTCATGGCAACACTGAAGGAAAATGTGATGCCTGTCAAGTCTGGATATTCCATTTCCAGGTTATTACTGACAAGTAAATCCTTCTGAATCAATTGCAATCCACACATGCTAAATAAAGTTCACATAACATTCATTCTTTGGAATATTAAAAAGGAGAGAGAAATAGATAAAGGGAATGGGGGTTGGAGAAGAGCTCAGCTCCACTGACAGGAGGCACTTTATAGATCCATGGGTTCATTCCCATAATCTTGCAAAGTGAGTGGTCTCTCCCATCACCTCAAGTGAAGGTCCCTGAACTCATGCAGAGGAGCTTGAAGGTCTGCCTCTAACCCAGTTTCAGTGACCAAAAATTCAGAAAATTGATAAAGTGGTTGTCTCCTTGAAAGAGCGAAGTTAGATGGGTCTCTCATGGGCCAAGAAGCAGGAATCTGGGTTTACGCCAATGTTGAAATCTCCTTTGATTACTTATCCATTATGCCTTCACTTCCTTATGCCTTAACTTTTTCCTAATTGAATAGAAGCAATGTACCATTGTAGGATGTATTCTGACATGAAAAAATGTTAATAATAATGTGCATGAATTAGTACACGGTCAGAAAACTCTGATCCTTTTGTATGTCTCTGGTTATCCATCCTGGCATGTATGATACGTTGTTACAATAATGGCCCTAATGAATGACGTTTTCCTGTATCCACTTCTCTTTGCAGTGTGGCTTGCCACTCCTCCTCTCAAGTAGAATCTATGTCCCCATCATTTGAATGTTAGCTGGGTTTGTGACTTTTTTGGACCAACAGAATGTGGTAAAGTGAGTGTGTGACTTCCAAGGCTAAGCCTGAAGATGCCTTGCAGCTTGTGGAGAGGCCCCATCGAGAGCCAACACCAACCATCAGACAAGCAAATGAGGTCATCTAGGAATGGCCTGGCCCCAAGCTCATCAACCAACTCTCTGAGAACATGTGAATGAGTCCAGCCAATACTAGAGGAGCAAAAGGATTTCCCAGCTGAGTCTAGTCCTGTGACACTATGAGTTATAATAAGAAATTTGGTCTTGGCCTCACGTTTCTGGTAGAGCTCCTAAAACCCTTGGAATTTCCTAAGTGATAAGAGTAACAAAGGTGTCTTTTGTTATGTTAATGAAGTTACACTGGAACTGCACCTAAGGATGGAGGCTGGTTGTCAGGAGAACCAACCATGTTGGTTAGAGGATTAGGAGTTTCAGTCCCACCCTCCTGACTTCCCAGGAGGGAAGAAGGGCTGGAGGTTGAATCAACTGCCAACGGCCAATGATTTAATCAAATCTGCTTGTGTAATGAAGCCTCCATAAAAAACCTAAAAGAATGGGGTTTAGAGAGCTTCCCGGTTGGTGAACGTGTGAAGACGTAGGGAGAATGGTCCACTGGAGAGAGCACGGAAGCTCCGTGCCCCTTCCCCATACCTTGCCCTGAGCATCTCTTCCAGCTGACTGTTCCTGAGCTATACCCTTTTATAGTAAACTGGTGATCTAATAAATAAATGTTTCTCTGAAATCTGTGAACTACTCTAGCAAATCAGTCAAACCCAAGGAAGGGGTCATTGGAATCTTCAACCTACAGCTGGCCCATCAGGAGCACAGGTGACAACCTGGATGTGTGATTGGCGTCTGAAGTGGGGCTGCAGCTTTATAGAACTGAGCCCTTACCATGCAGCACATGACCCTATCTCCAGGTAGACAGTGTCAGAATTGAGTTGGCATGTAGGACACCCAGCTGGTGTCACAGAATTGCTTGGTGGTGTGCGGAAAAAACCCACACATTGCAAATGCGTGCGGAATCATAAGCCCAAATTGCCAATGCATGGAATTGTGATCACATACACAGTTATAGTTTTAAGCTACTAATTTCTGGCTTGTTTTTTTACTCAGTAATAGATAACTGACACACTAGGGGAAAGGACCTAGTGTGGCAAACTTCTGATTCAGAATAAAAGTGAAGCACAGGAAACCAATCACCCCCACCTCCCATTTTTGTTACATCCAGTTGCCTTTTTTTTCATTTTTTTTTTTTTTCCCTTGGTAGTTCTGCAACTTTTTTTTTTTTTTTTTTTTGCGGTACGCGGGCCTCTCACTGCTGCGGCCTCTCCCACTGCGGAGCACAGGCTCTGGACGCGCAGGCCCAGCGGCCATGGCCCACAGGCCCAGCTGCTCCGCGGCATGTGGGATGCTCCCGGACCGGGGCACAAACCCGTGTACCCTGCATCAGCAGGCGGACTCTCAACCACTGCGCCGCCAGGGAAGCCCTCTGCACTTTTAAAATGACTCATCACCCTTTTTTGCCATGCCTCCTGGATTTTCTTCACTACTTTCCTCCCCCGACCCCTGACCTCACAGTCTCCTTCCCCATGACCTTTGCCAGCTTCTTTTCCTCTAGATTCTCAGCATCCCAGTTCTTGACTCTCTGCTGTTCTCTCCCCGTCTCACTCCTTTGGTGAGCTCACTCACTCGTGTGGGTTTCCCCTGACAATTAACTCTATTCTGAAGTCAAACAAGTGTTTATCTATTGCCTGATCTCTGCACATCATTGATTTTCAGTAAGCACCTGTCAGTTGCTTTTCATATGGATTCATATGGAAAATAAAATACACACATTGACTGTGGATCTCAGAATTATGTTGGACAAAACTGAAAACATCTGAAAGTCTCTTAAGTGGTTCTGATTTCAAGAGATTTCCCACCTGACTGTGAAAGTCTGCATATTAAATTCCAGTCCAAATATTTCCCATCCACAATGAGGAAGCCAAAAGAAAACACAACAAAAAAAAAAAGCCAGTAGGAGTACAACTCTTATTGTCAACCCAAAAACACAAGAAGAATGAACGACTCAAGTGTTAAAATACTCACATGTCACTGTGGCTTCAATACCTTTTTGCAATCTTCAGTTAAGCGTTCAAAGATGCTTCTGCCAGTTCCAAATAGGAATGCACATGTAGCTCTGGGCTTCAAAGGCTGAAATAAAACAATAATTTCAATTTTACAAGTCCTCAGAGTGAAAACAACTGAGATGTAGCCTTTTTCTGGCTGTTGTGTGTTTCAATCCCTGCAGGCCAATTAAGTTCTTTCAAAGCCTCAGCAAGGGCTTGAAGGTTAATTAAAATGTGTGATTTAGGAAAAAGGGGAAAAACCAAACTGAGGATGGTATATAGGCACATACTCCACCAGCTGCCTTGGCAGGAACATTTAATTAACCAGCAGTGAGGCGCATCACCCGCTTTCCCCCCATCTCTGCACAGATACCGCGGCTGCAGAGGCCAAGGTCTCAGTAGGTGATGTTTGCAAAGACAGCAAATGGAATGTCTCTCCATCCCCCACTCCCACTCTGTCCCCTCCTCTTAGACAGGGATCTTGCTTTTTAGTGTCTTTATTATCATACTGGGCTGACTTCCTCCCACAAGTAGTAGATCCTTCCCCATTGACCCTCCTCCAAAGCCCCACAGAGAAATTTTTCTCCTCTCTCCTATTCCCTCCACACACAACTTGCCCATCTATTTTCTGCTTTTCAGAGTGGCAGCCATTTGGTTAATTAGTTAATGGCCTGTTACTATGGTAATCTCTGGAAACACCTACATTTAACTGAAGGGCCCATAGGGCTTGAAAGCCCATCAATGGAAAGGGGTGGCCAGCCCCGGAGAAAGCCCCAATGATGCCTGCCTCCTGGTATGCACACCTGTATGTAATCTCCTCCCACATTTTACCAGGGCTGGTCTGGGTGATCAATATAACAGAAGTAATACTGTGTCACTTCCAAGAGCAGGTTATTTAAAAAAAAACCTTCCATCTTAGGTTTCCTCTCTCTTTTCCTCTCTTGTATTACCTTCCTGTAGGGGAAACCACAGAGTAGGAGCCCTGTGGAGAGACCTTTGTAGTGAGGAAGTGAAGAGTCCGGTTAGTAAGCTTGGAAGTGGTTCCTTCAGCCCCAGAGAGGCCTCAGAGACTGCAGATTTTATTGATTGCTTGGCTGTGACTTCACGAGAGATACTGATCTAGAACCACACAGTTAAGTTGCTCCCAGATTCCTAACCTACAGAAACTGACATAAATATATTGTTGCTTTAAGCCACTACATTTTGGGGTAATTTGTTATGCAGCAGTAGAGAGCTGATACAGAAAGTCTGGATCTTTCCCAAACTTTTCCCACTTTTCCCACTGAGTGACTTGCTGAAGTTGAGTGAGCTGAGCACCATTTTCCGGGTGTTTCTAGGAAGAAAAGAGGAGAGCAGACACTTCGAGAAAAGTGTCACATGGGGAGGGGAGGGTGGGAACGAGAGGAGAGTGTTGCTGGGCAGAGTCAGCAGGTGCTGGAGAAGGAAACAGGTGACTGCTCAGGAGTCCAGGTTTTCTCCCTCGTCAGGTTAGGCTTTGAAGCCTCCTCTGTCCCACCATTTCTCTCTTCCTCAGGCCTCAGCCACCATGAGGCTGATGAAAAGCACGTCTCAGGACATGAACCAGGACCCTCTGAGGTTCATGGCAGATGACCGGGGCCAGAGCCAGGACCCAGGGAAGAGGTCTAGGACTGGAAGGGACATCAGTTACTTTAGATGCCAGACTGAGGGTTCCTTCAATACTGAGACTGAGGTCAAGGTAAGCACAAACCAGCTGTTCCTGAAGGGTACAGGCTCAGCTGCAGACTGGCTACATGCTGCTCTCCACCAGCCTGCCTGTCTCCCATGATCCTGCCAAGGTGTGTATCTCCTTTCTTCAAGGTTTCCTTTGAGGCGATGATACACATCTTCTTCCTTTTGCATGAAATGAGCTTTTGTGTGATGATTGCCCAGTTGTTAGGAGAAAGGATCTGGGGCGTGTGAGAGAGGAAGGTGGCAGTCTTGTTCAGTAGACTAACTTGCAGAATCACGTGGGCATTTACTAAAATGCGGATTGCTCAGTCCTATTCATGCATTCATTCATTTAATACATAGCTGTCAAAAGGTTTCAGGCATTGGTATAGGTGCAAGGATACAGAAGTAAATGAATCAGACATTCCTGTATGAATGAAGCTTACATCAGAGATTTTGATTCAGGAGAACTGACTCTTCCTTCTGTGGCTCCAGGGTGCAGCCAGGTTTATCAACCACTGGCCTAGTCCAACCTTAGACCCAACAATGTGACTTTTTTTCAATACTCACTTTTTTATTATGCAATATTTGATACTTACTAAAGAATATAACATACATGTTATAGAATATAATAAGAGAATGAATGCTTGTGAACCCACTACTGACTTACATACTAGAACATCACTCAAACTGTCCCACCCACCCTTGCTTTCACCTCTCTCCTCCTGCTTCCACCAGAGTCCTTCACCTCCTTGGTTAAGTTTATTCCTAAGTATTTTATTCTTTTTGATAATTGTAAATGGTATTATTTCCTTAATTTCCTTTTTGGAAATAATGAGCTCATTATTAGTGTATAGAAAGGCAACTGATCTTTTTAATGTTGATTTTGTAACCTGCAGGTTCACTGAATTTGTTGATTATTTCTAACAGTTTAGGACCATTCACTGTGACCAAATGCAATTTATCTCTAGGATGCAAGGACTGTTCAACATATACAAATTAATTAATGTGATACACCACATTAACAGAAAAAAGGATAAAAACCACATGATCATCTCAATACAGAAAAAGCATTTGACAAAATTCAACACCAGTTCATGATAAAACTCTCACAAACTAGGTATAGAAGGAACTTACCTCAACACAATAAAGGCCACATACGAAAAGCCCACAACTAACATCTTGCTGAAAACTGAAAGCTTTTCCATTAGATCAGGAACAAGATAAGGATGCCCACTCTCACTACTTCTATTCAGCATAATACAGGAAGTCCTAGCCACAGCAATCAGTCAAGAAAAAGATATTAAAAGGGTTCAAATTGGAATCGAAGTAAAGTTATCTCCATTTACAGATGACATGATCTTATATGTAGATAACTTTAGACTATACACACACACACAAATGTATTAGAAGTAATAAATGAATTTAGTAAGGTTTTAGGATACAAAATTAACATGCAAAAATCAGTTGCATTTCTATGACGTTCAAGTATGATAGATTCGTGGCAGTGGATTCCTCTGATTAGTGGAAGATGTCTTTGGACTGAATCTCAGATAAAGAAAAGTTGCCTCCTACCTGTGGTATTCTGTAATTGGTATTGGGTGCAGGTCTTATCTTTTGGGGAGAGGAGCACTGTACAGTAAAAAGAGCATGGACTTTGGAGTCAGACAGACCTGAGTTTAAGTTCTCTTCCCATCACTCCACATCCCATCACTCTGACTTTGTGAAAGCTATTTTCTCTCACCGAGCCTTTGTTTCTCGTCTGTAAAATGAGATTATTAATATTTACTTCACAGACTTATTGTCAGAATGAGATATATGATGTATATGAATATAGAATGCCTAAAATTTAGTAGAGTTTCATAAAATTTGGCTGTGAAAGGTGGCAATAGGAGAATAAGTATAAACAGTAAAAGCAAAAGTATTTATCAAGCACCCAAACCTTATGTAAGAATTCTTCCCTCTGAATTCCCAGACTTTTCAGCCACTCCTCCTTCCTCAAATTTCTCAGAAGCTCTAAACAGAGGAGAGAGTGTGAGCATGTCAGTGTAGAAAGGGGAAAATATCTACTCCCCATGGTGTTCTTAAACTTGGCCAAACCCACAGTAGCTTCCATGTGTTTGTGACTGAGAAGCAATATAGTAGAGTTGGAAAAGCATGTTTTGCCACCAGATCCCTCTAGCTGCAGATGTATTCTCTGCAGCTTACTAGTGGTGTAAGGTAATTCCTATGAGCCTTGGTTTACTCATCTATAAAATGGGAATTATGTCCAGCTCGTTAGCTTATTTTAAGTAAGACAGTATACATAAATCTCCAAACACAGTTCCTGGAATCTAGAAAATGCTCACCAAATACTGATGTCCTCTCTTTCTGTTCTCCCATCTGAATCATTCAGAGAAACTCTAATAACTCCCAGAGATTTAGAAAGAACTCCAGGGTTTATTGCATGATTCAAGAAAAAGGTTATATTATAACCTTTTTGAATGTACAATCACTTCTCAAGAAAGAGGAAATCGTGCTTCCCTGGTGGCACAGTGGTTGAGAGTCCACCTGCCGATGCAGGGGACGCGGGTTCGTGCCCCGGTCTGGGAAGATCCCACATGCCGCGGAGCGGCTGGGCCCGTGAGCCATGGCCACTGGGTCTGCGTGTCCGGAGCTGTGCTCCACAACGGGAGAGGCCACAGTGGTGAGAGGCCCGCGCACCGCCAAAAAAAAACAGGAAATCATTTGTATGCCCTAATTTTTATATTATTTTTGCTCCACCTCCAGATAATACTTAAAATACACAGGATTCAAATAAATTTATGAAATTATCCAAAGCACAGATGAAGCCTATATGAATGTTTAACTGTTACTTATAGACCAAGAACTAGCTCTATGGAAAAGATTTAGAGATGAAAGGGAACTTAGAGCACATGCAGGCTAAGTGCACACTCCACGTGGGAATCCCAACCAGACCACCTTTTAGAGACAGAACGGTACTGGAATACCTGGATTCAAATCCCAGCTCTGCCCCTAATTATCTGTGTGACCTTGGGCAACAAACTCTCTGAGCCTCATCTCCTCTTCTCTAAAATGGGAATAATTATAGGACCTGACTTTTAGGGTTGTTGTGAGAATTAATATATCTGTATCTAGAGTGAAAAAATGAAGTACAAAACAGTTTGTATAACCGGTTCACCGTAAAAAATGCAATTATTGTGTGCACTCATATGTATGTACACATAGAACATCTCTGGAAGATTCATTAGAAACTGGTATCATTGGTTCCTTCTGGGGAGAACAGCTTGGCATTAGGAATGGAAGGGACACATGCTTTTCATTATACCCTCTATCTTTTCAATTTTATAAAGAAAGCTTGTATTATAATGTATATATATATAATATATGTATGTATCAACAGTGTCTATTTATACTAATGCCTGGTAATCAGTAAATGTAAGTGGTCACTGTCATTTTCAAGTGGCCATTGAGCTCTAGCTTGAAACTTCAGGAAACTCAGCCCCTTACAAGGCAGACCTTCCACTATTTGACAGCACTGGTTCTGTCTTCTGGGACAGAATAAAGCAAGGCTACTCTATCCAGAGAGGCAGACCTCCCGATACTCAGAGGCAGCTAGAGCCATGCTCTGCACTGTGCCTCCTGTCATGAAGGGTTTCCAGACCCTCCATTCCCTGGATGACCTCCTCTAACTGCTCCCAGTTTGTCAGCGATCTTTCTGGAGTGTGTCATGCAGAATTAACTCAGTGCTCCAGATGTGGCTAGTAAAATGGGACTAAGATTTCCATTAACAAAGAGTAACTCTGTATCTTTACCAAGACAGAATCACATTGTGTTAGGGGTTTTTGTCTCTTCGTTTTTGTTTTGTTGTAACATTATAAGGTCAAGTTTATTCGGTACTAAATATAGGTCTTTGTCTCTTGGATTTTATCTTATGAGTAAGATGCCCGTGTTCTATCCTATTAATAACACTTTGAATTCTTTCTATTTTTCCCACTTTTGTGTCAGCTACAAAGCTACAAACCAACAAGAAGCTTTCATCCAAGTCATGTGGAAAAGGGCATTTTCTTAAATTGCTGCTAGTAAGTGAGTAGCACTACTCCATCTCAGTGCGTAAGAAAACAAGGGTAGTGGGCATCTTTTGGACATACCCATGGATGGTGTGGCCCAGAGGGACGCAATCTCTGCAAGGAGACAAAAGCCGCTGATCACAGAAAAATCAATCAATCGATCATTAAGGAGAGGCCCAGAAGAAGAAATACCCAGGCTAAAATTCACACTGAACAAGAAATGACCAATATTAGATACTCTCTGAGAAAATGGGTTTTTTTGGGAGAAAAGTGACTGGATTCCTAAACAGGGTAGAAAAAAGTTATCCAAAAGAGGAAGCATTCAATGGAAACTTCAATTAATTCACAGTTCAGTGAGCTCTCCTAATAAAAGCAGACTCTCTTTCCTAGACACTTTGGAGGAAAAGCCTTTTTTATCTTGTAGATGAAGATTCTCAGACCACATGATTTACACCTTCCACAAATGCAAATAACTATTAGATACAAAGGACACAGATTTCTTAACTTGAGGTATCTGCTTTAGAATTAAGGAGAGTGAATGAAAACATGTAAAGAGAACACAGTAATATTAAACAGCAACAAGAAGCCATGGGAAAAAAATAAAAGGAAAGTGGGAAGGAAACCAAAACATTATTGAGAGCCTATTGTGTGCTGCTTTCCATACATGATCTCTTACATTCCTTCCCAAGATTCTTTAGTGTAAATAACCCATGTTTTGTAGATGAGAGAGGTAATTTTCTCAAGGCTTATAGGTAATAAGAAGCCAAATACGACTCGAACCAGGTTTGCCTGACTCTAAATCCTGTACTCCCTCAATGCAACACATTGCCTCCTTGGGTTGCAGTCTATTTGGGGAGAGTAGATATATATAAACTGAAGAAATCGAATTATGGCAGCTATCGCTGAACTGATAATTGACAATGTTGATAACTTTTGTAGCACAGATTAGAAATTGTTTTGAAGTTCAAAAGCGAAGAAAACCAAAGAAATCTAGAGATGTCAGAGAAGGTGGCTTCACAGAAAGCTTGACCATGTGTTGACCCTTACAAGATGGGTATAGAACTTGACTCGTTGTGGGGAGAGGGTAAGGAAAACAGAAGCCATCGTAGGAAGATAGGAGAACCATTTCTTAAGAAAATTTGTTAAGACCTAGTGTGGTGCATGATATGGAGTGTGAAGAATATAGAAGAAAAAATGACAACTCCAAAGTGTAATGGTGGTCCCACTGACAAGGGTCAAAAGAAAGTAAGGGGGAGACTTTCCTGGTGGTGCAGTGGTTAAGACCCCATGCTCCCAATACAGGGGGCCTGGGTTCGATCCCTGGTCAGGGAACTAGATCCCACATGCATGCCACAACTAAGAGTTGGCATGCTACAACAAAGGAGCCTGTGAGCTGCAACTAAGGAATCCACGAGCTGCAACTAAGGAGCCCACGTGCCGCAACTAAGACCTGGCACAAATAACTAAATAAATACTTGAAAAAAAAGACAGTAACGGGAAAAGATGCTTTTAGGTGAAAGATGATAAATTCTTTTTAGAATTGTTGAACCTAAGATGACAGTGAATTACACAAACTAAAATCTCAGTAGAGGAAACAAACTAAAACTAGTGAGAAAATTGGGCTTGAAATACATATCTGAAGGGTACTTCACCATTGAGGTAATAATTGAATTTAAAGGTATTATTAATGAAGAGAAGAGCATAGTACAAGAAACAAGAGTACTCCTGAAAATCCAGTTACGTAATTAGAGGATCCAGTGAAAGGTCACTGGAAACACTGTAAGAGTCTCAGAAGAGTGTAGAGTCACAAAAGCCAGAGTAAGAGATGGTCTCAGGTATGATACCCTGAATGGTTGGCTTCAATTCCCTGCATCCAACCTTTGCCATGGGCTCATCAGAGATGAATGTACCTTTCTGCCCCAGACTTTGAGTTTACCCATATGACCTGTTCTGACCAACAGCATGTGGGAACACGTGACAAGGTGGCAGCTCCAAGCCTAGGCTCTAAGAAGTCTTCCATGTTTCCACTCAGCTTCTTGTGTCTCTGCCATTACCGTGAGAAGAGCATGCCCCAGCTTGCTCACTGATCATGGGAAGAGGATGGGAGAAATGTGGTGAAGAGCCTCCTTGGCTGACCATAGTGTACAGCAGAGCTACCCTAGCAGCCACAGCCTGAAGCAAGAGCCACCAGCCAAATCCACCCTCTATCAGCCAAATCCCTAACAGCCTGCAAAATGTGTGAGCAATAATGTCTGATGGTTGTTTTACATCGAGTTTGGGGCTGGTTTGTTATGCAGCTACAGCTAAGCATCAGGATAGCTGACTTGAGCAAATATGTCAGAGATGATATAGAGAAAAAGTACTGAGTTTGGAAACAGGGTAGCCCATAGAGATGTTTAAGAATAAATGATGATGTAGTTTGTAGTATTTGTTTGACAATGAAACACAGTCCCATTAGACTGTAAGGAGAATACAGGCTGGCAGTGTATGAAGACTAGGCTTTTGAGAGGGGCAGGGAGTTGGAATTCAAACATACCATTGGGGTGGACTCTGAACATATTGCTAGCTGAACACATATTGTTGTTGCAGGCTGGATTACCTGACGATAGAGCCTTTTTCATCAGCTATCTTGAATAAAATGTATCTGTGCTTCTGAATCAGTGCTGTTGGTACAGAATTCTTTAGAAATGCAGAATTATTATTTAAGAGTATATGGTCTGAAATGGCTCTAGAGGAATATCCTGTGATAGACAGTGAAAATGTGTGTCTCTCAAAAAATAAATAAATAAATGATGATGTTTTAGGCAAATTGCAAGTGCAAAAACTAGATTTCAAGGAATAAAGAACAGTGGGAAGAGTTAGGAAATGCACTCATAAGTAGAGATCACTTACTTGAGAAGCCTTGAGGTTAAAATATAGAGGATAACTATTAGTAGGATATTCAAAGATCACATCCCAATCAAAGTGGCTTGTGCGTTATTTGGAAGCACAGGGAAGGAGTCTGTGGGGTGCGGGTGGAGGGGATAGGGAGGCTGGTGTTTGTGGAGCAGGACAGCCTCGATGTGGAGGGAAGGGTCCCCAGACATCAAGAGAGGAACGGTGTACAGCACAGAGCATAAAATAAGTGATTCTGCAATCTCCAAGGGGACATAATAAAGGAACTGCAGTCAGTTCCTGAATCAACAGGCCACAGGTGGAAGGAGCATTTTTTCAGTGAAGTCCTTAGATTGTGTTGCTAGCAATGATGGGGGTGTGAAAGAGTATTACATACTTGCCTGTGAAATTTCTGTTTTCCTTACAGTGAATAGGATTCTGAAGAGTCAAACATCTAACGAAGAGATGCATCCAAAGAGCTCTACAGTTTTTGTGGTGAGAGAAAGAATTCGACACCCTACATAAAATTCAAGACCATGGCTTTGGGTATCTTAGGGTACTTCTCAGTGACCAATCATGATGTCAAATGGGGAAGTGCAAGTTAATGGGGTCACTAGGAGAGAAGGGAAGCACGTTGTCTCTTGGAGGAGAAGTATGATGCACTGATGCTCTGAGCTGTTACTGGACTACTCTAGGCTAACAAGAGTGCCACCATCTTCATGTTCCTATGACCCAGGAGGACATGAGATTTCCTTTCACTGGCCTGCCTTCACAATCTCCAGCCAACTATATGACTGTATCTGTCTGAAGGCCTTTCAACATTACATAATAGGACAATGAAACAGGCCTGAGAGCAATTCATAGATGATGCTGGTTCCGTTTTTGAACACTGGTTTGCAGGATGTGTCCCAAACTAGCTGAGACCAAAGTCTCCAAGCTGTCTGAGCAAAATGGAATAGGAGCCATTGTCCAAAGATCTATTCCTGGCAGGGCTGCTGCTGACTCACCAGGAGAGGTCACAAGCACCACAGCAACCATGCCATCACCAGCAAGCTGTTCTGCCTCATTTCTGCTCTAATGCAGAAGTCAGGACAATACTTACTCTGCCTGCTCTGACCTCCGTGGAGTATTATCAAGGCTTCCCTCTGGCTCAGCACTCCTTGCTTCCCTCCCATCTCAGCCTGTCTGGATGGTCAGGGAAACATTGAGACCCGGATGCTTGGGGCCACTGGCCCATTGGCTGCAGGCACACCTGCAAGCAAGTGAAGCCAAGGTTATTCCCAGAGCACCTGTCAGGTGTGTGTGTGGGGGGGGGGGTACGCCTGAGAGAAAGGGATAGTGCAAGAGGTTGGAGGGAAGAGTTTCTTGGGTTTTCCAGTGAAGGAAAAACAAACACACTGCACTCTGAGGAGAAGGGAGTCCAGTGTCTGGCCCGCTCCCAGACACTCATTCCAGAGGCACATTTGGAAATGCTATGTGGGACAAAGAAGAAGCCTGTAGGGTGGTTCTAGTGACATGAGCCAGGATACCCACTAGCTACCCTAGATTCAGGTTTTAAAATTTGCTGTTGCAGTATGTCAGGCGGCTTCTGATTGGCAGGAATTCCCTAATCAACGAATGCACAGTCCGCACTGGAAACTGTTGTTGAAAAGCACACCCTTCCAATCTTTCTAAGCTCTCCTCTGTAATGTGGGGATGAGAAGCTCAAAACCCACGGTTCCCAGGCTCCCTTGCCAGTAGACCCAGTTAGATTCAGCCAGTGAGAAGCATTTGCTTGAGACTTTGAGGCAGAAGAGAAGAAGAGCCAGTTATGCTCTAAGTGGCAGCTGCAGACCAGGATGTGGGTATGTATCAGCAGATGACAGACATGACAAGGATTTTACGTGAGGCTATCAGGCATCCTCCCGAGAGCCATCCACTTTTCCATGTGGAGGTCAGCTAAAGCCACAGTGATGGCTTCTTGTAAGCCTGTTCTTCCTGGTTCCTAGACAGAAATCTTGCTTCCCTTTACCCTCCCCCCACCCCCAGCCTTCCAACCTAAGGCCTTCCAATTATGCTGACTCCAGTACCATTTATTCAACCTTTTCCTCCTTCAGATACCTGGGGTAGCTTCTGTTTTACTGACCAAACCCTGACTGATACACAATCTACATGCTTCTGATTAAAGAATGTTCGCAAATATTGACATCTCTGGGTCCTTGACCCAGACTAAGCCCCAGCAAGCCACATCCTCATCTGAGTAATAAAAGCATAGAATGAGATGGGAAACTGCTGGATAGTTTCAAGCATGTATTGCTTTCATACTAAGGAGAAAACAAAGAAAACTTCACATCATATGCCATCAGGGAAATTCAAATTAAAACAGTAAGAAGATACTACTACACCTATTCGAATGGACGAAATCCAGAATCCTGACAATGACCAAATTCTGGCAAGAATGTGGAGCGACAGGAACTCTCCTTCACTGCTGATGGGAATGCAAAACGGTACAGCCACTTTGGAAGACAGTTTGGTCATTTCTTACAAAGCCAAACATACACGATCCAGCGATCACACTCTTTAGTACTTACCCAAAGGAGTTGAAAACTTACGTCCACACCAAAATCTGCACATAGATGTTTATAGCAGCCTTATTCATAATTGCCAAAACTTGGAAACCACCAAGATGCTGTACAGTAGGTCAAAGGATAAACTATGACATATCCAGCCAATGAAATATTATTTGGCATTAAAAAGAAATGCTAATCAAGGCAGAAAAAGACACGAAGGAACCTTAAATGCCTATTACTAAGTGAAAGAAGCTAATCTGAAAATAATAATCTGTATGATTCCAACTATATGAGATCTGGAAATAGCAAAACTACAGAGATGGTCAAAAGATCAATGGATTGCCAGGGGTTGTGGGGAAGGAGGGGTGAATAGGCAGAGCAGAGAAGATTTTTAGGGCAGTGAAAATATTCTGTACGATACTATAATGGTGGATACACATCTGTGTATATTTTTTCAAACCCATAGAATACACAGCACCAAGAGTGAAACCTAAGATAAATTCCAGACTTTGGATAGTAAAATATGTATCAACGTAGGTTCATCAATTGCAAAAATGTGCTACTCTGGTGGGGGATGCTGGTGATGGGGAAGGCTCTGTATGTGTAAATACAGGGCGGTAAATGGAAATCTCAGAAACTTCTGTTCAATATTGTTGTGGACCTAAAACTGCTCTAAAAAATAAAGTATATTAAAACATAAAGCATGAGAAAACATAGGCACAGAATTCTATTCTCGAAAGCCACCTGCACTATACTTTCCACTGGCCAACTACTCCTCAGATATAATCGACTGGCTTCTTGGCTTTGGTTTGCAAACACCAGTTTTTGCCATCCTAACAACCTGGGTTATAAAGTGATTATGAGCTGTACACCAAGCTCTTACCAGAATTTTCTGCAAATTGCAAAATAAAGGTTTAGTTCCCCAGATGGCTACACGATAATGTTGGACTTAAGGAGAGGCAAGAGGCTAAAAAATAACAATAACAATGCTAAGAGAGAAAGTTGTACGTAATTTGGCTGAAACGGTTTCCCCGGAAAGAATGCCCACTTGATTGATACTGGAGAATGTCTCATGGAGGGGGCTCCAGCACAACGAGAACATGAGAGCTCCCACAGCTGCACTCCAGATCCACCACGCTGAGGAAGACATCAAGACAGAGGCACTCTGCTCCAAGGAGCGCACTTCAGGTCTTAAGGGCTGCACACAGATACTGCGCTAAGACAGCCTCGTCCAAGCCCAAGCCTCCAGCACAAAAACAAGCTCCTGAGACAAGCAGCTGAAAGCCAAAGGAGATGGCAAGGAAATGATAAGAAGGGGAGAGGAGGGGACGGGACAGGAAAGGGGAAAAAAAAAGGAAAGGGAAAGGAGAATTAGACTGTCTCAGGTAATACTCAGGGGCTGTGAGTAAGAAAAATTCCCAACAAAACACTGGGAAACAAAGGAGAGAAAATATCTGAGTTTCATTAACTGAACTTAACTAGGACTAACACAAGAGGAATTCCAGCCTGACTTTAGAAACATTTTTAACTAAAAGGATGAGAGAGGTTATTACAGCTTCTATTTGCTGTCTGGTTCAACCAAAACTTTTCCCCAATAAGCTTCTCACCTAAAGCCTCATTTAGGAAAATATCATATAGTCATTTAAAAAAAAAAAAAACTTCTAGCTCTATGTAGACATGAAAATTGTACAGCAGAATTCAAAGGGCTGTTAACACACGAACAACCCAAATTTTGAAAAGGCACTCCTGGCTCTAACAGCTCACCTGGTCAAGCTCCTCCTGTCCACCCCCCAACTACACACGCCCGCACAATGCACACCACACCCCTTTCACTCCTCCCGTGGCTCTGGGCATCACATATTTGAAATCCATACACAAGCTTGTTGCCCTCAGCTACTTCAGTGCCTGACACAGGTTGAATGGGTGTGTTCAGCACCAGGGTAGTCTTGGCCTCAGTTATTGTGTTCATGGCATGACTTGAGAAGCAATGAAAGGCCCCTGTGCAGAAGTGTGGTTTCTGCTCATCTTCTAGAGGTTCTTGCTTTTCAAAGCAGGAGCATGGACCACAGCATCAGCATCACCTGCGAGCTCATTATGAATAAAGAACCTCAGGTCCCACCCTCAGACCTACTGAACCAGAATGTGCATTTTAACAAGAACTGCGCATGTTCTGTCTGCAAATGAAATTTGAGAGGCGCTGCTCCACAGGGTCCCACATTTTCAGCCGTGCAGAGTTAATCACTGACTAAAGGTACTGCTCTCTTAAGGGTTCTAACTGGAAAGAGGGCTGTGGGACTTCTTTTACTCTTCACTGTGATATCAACTTACTATGGACTTTAGGCAAGTCCAAGAGATGTAAAGGCAAGCTGCATAGGTGATTTTACATTTTCTAGTAGCCACATTAAATAGTAAAAAGAAACAGGTGGAAATAATTTTAACACTATATTTTATTTAACCCAACATAGACAAAATATAATTATGCCAACATGTAGTCAATATAACAACTTATCAAAGAGATGTTCTACATTTTCTTTCCTACTCTGTCCTTGAAACTCAGTGTGTATTTTACATTTACATCTCAATCTGGGCTGCCACATTTCAAGTGATTGATAGCCACCTGTGGTGAGTGGCTTCAGTGTTGCCCTGTGTCCCTCACAAGATGGGTGCATATGACTAGATAATTTCTGTGAACACACCTTATAAGCTCTAAATGCTGTCATCCAGATAGAACTCATAGGTTCAAAGACCACTTGAGTCTGTCATGTATTATGCCAACTATCACGGGTTCTATCGCCCAGTAGTACTTTCCTCCAAGACAGTGAGCTGTGATCAGGACACACTGCCAAGTGTAGTTGTATTTGTCACCACAGTTGTGGTCTCATGGAATGAGCACAGAACGTGGAGTCAGGACACACAGGGTTGAGTTTTTCACCCGTATCTTAGCTGTATGACTTCGGGCAAGTCCAGTTTCACTTTTCAGCCTGAGTTTCCTTAACAGTAGAAATAATATCTCTTCTATGTATACAACAGATAATTGTGAAGACAAATGAAGATGGTATGTGGGAGTAAACTATAACATATTACAAAATGCTGGATGTTGTCGTTCTTGTATTTACCAAACGCAGCATGCCCGCACATAGCTGTGGACCGGGTACTAGGAACACAGGTGATTATAGATCTTTCCAATTTTGAAATAAATTTCTATTCATTGCCTCCTCTAGGAGAGAGCAAGTTTTAAGGTTTGGTGGGCTGGGCTGTGTTCTGATGCGATGCTTACAAATGCCCCTCTGCCGGAGCAAGTGCCCCTGTGTGGACTGTTTCTGCAGTGGGTAAAGGATCGCGAAGGCAAATTCAGATTAGAGCAATGTTAAGAACATGTACTGGGGGTCAGAAAGAGCCAGGTGAGAATGCTGGGCCTGCTACTTGCTCTCTGAGTTATTTTCCTTTTTGAACTCCGGTTTCCCCATCTGTGAAATAAACTATTGCCTAGAACTGTTGTGAGGCTTCCAAGGGAAGACACAGTCAAATACTCAGTACTGTAGTTGGCCCATAGTCTACCCCCATTAATCCACAACTGTTTCTGTCATTATCTCAGCATAGCAGACGCCTGACATGTCATCCTGGAAGAGGGAGGAGCTTCGGTGAAGTTCCAAAGTAGCCTGGCCATTCATCTTGTTTGAGGGGTTTTGAGTGGAGGCTGCTGGCAGGTTTGTTGAGCAGGGACAGGCCCTCAGCTGGCACTCAGCTTGATAACTTCAAGCCATTTAGTCACATTCCACCGGACAGACTCATTATTTCTAAAGAGCTAGAGAAGCAGCTCACAAGATTGATGGCTCCAGCCAGTCCAGCCAGCTCCCACGGGGCCACCCTCAGAGCGTTTGGCTTCCCAGGGGGAACCTTTCTGCTAGATCGACTTGGGCAGACTGAGTCCTGCCTCACGAGTTCTCATCTCCGACAGGCACTCAGTGAGTCTATGACAGCCATGGTCATTATTCTGGCTGGATATTTGTAAGAAGTTCTATCAGCCCAAAGGATCTCAAATTACTTTCTAGGAGTGACATAATCCCTGGGTGACAGCGGGAGGACCGGAGAGGGTGGCACAGGGCCAGAGCAGTGACATCTAGCAGGTGTTTATAGTTATAACTAACTGTGCCTTTGATGACAGAAGGCTGGAGGACCAACTGTCCTGGTTTATTGGAGACTCGGGGGTTGCCTTGGCTGCAGAACATTTGCCAGATTACTGAGAAGTCTAGACAAAAGGTCTCCTCCTCGGGCCAACAGGGTAGAGCAGCGCTTCTCAAAATTTAACGCACACAGAGTCGCCTGGGGATCTTGATAAAACGCAGATTCTGATTCAGAAAGTCTGAGGTGGGACCTAAGATTCTTCATGTCTAAGAAGCTCCCAGATGATGCTGACATTGTCAATTCATGGACCACACTTTGACCAGCATTAGCAGACCTATAGGAGGCTTGGCTTGGCATCCTGGCCACACCTCTCCTCAAATGTTATTCTTTGAACTTCACTTTCCTCATATGCTCGAACCAGATAGCCCCTGCAGATAAAACTCACTGTCGAGGCTACTCATAATTCTGTGTTTCTGATCCCTAATCTTCAGTCTCCCTATGCAGCCCCTACCCCTTACCGCCTCTTGCCCTTCCCTATTTATGCCAGTGTTCACACCCTCCAGCAGGGGGCACACAATCATACTCAACAAATGCCAGCTTCCTGTCCCCACTCCTCACACCTTCAGCAGTGGTGATTCCAAGTCAGCACCTGTAAAATGCCCCTCCTCCTCAACCTCACCCACTTCACCCATTTCCAACATAAATATGGATGACTTGGGTCTGAGTGTGCCTAAGGACGTTTAGCCACAAACATTCCCCTCCTACATACAGTCTATTCTAGTTGTAGGTTTCCCCACTATGGTAGGCAGAAATCTAAGATGGTAGAAAGTATTCCTGCCCCTTGGTGTATGTACACCCGTACAACTTCTCCCAGTAATTCAATCAAATGCTAATCTAGGTGCTGCTATGAAGGGATTTTGCAGATGTAATTAATTCCCTCATCAGTTGACTCTAAGATAGGGAGATTACCCTTGACTGGCCTGATTTAATCAGATGAACCCTTAAAATAGACTGGGCCCTTCTTGACGTGACAGATCAGAACTATGAGAGGGATCTGATGTGAGGAAGATTCTCCATTGCTGGCTTTGAAGACAGAGGGTGCCATGTGGCAGGGAACTGCAGCGGACTCTAGAAACTGAGAGTGGGTGATAGTCAGCAAGGAAATAAAGACCTCAGTCCTCCAACTGCAAGGAACAAAATGTGGCCAGCCACCTGAATGAGCTCGTGATCGGATTCCTCCCCAGAGCCTCCAAATAAGAACCTAGACCAGTCAACACCTTGAATTTGTCTTGTGAGACCATGAGCAGAGGATCCAGTTAATCTATGCCCGGACTTGTGACCCACAGAAATTATAGGTGATAAATGGCATTGTTTTAAGCCACCAAATTTGTGGTAATCTGTTTTGCAGCAATGGAAAATGAATACACTAATACACCCTCTCAGATTACCAAAATAGGAGAGCAAACGACCACCAGTCCATTTGGCTGGACGTTCCCTTGTATGATTTCCCCCAGGAATCAAAGCACACTGGGTCAAAGTATGAGTGAAATGATATGCACACAGCATATAAGAGAAATGCTTACTAAAATCGAGAACCGTGATTCCTCTCTGCTCTCACCTCTTACCATTATTTTCCTCACTTCCCCTATTCTAGCCATACAGGCCTCTTTGCTCTTCCTCAAATACGTCAAGCGTGTATCTGCCTCAGGATCTTTGCACATGATGATCCTTCTGCCTACATCACTCTTCTCCAGATGGCTGCATGACTCCCTTTCTCATGTGCTGCAGGTCTCCACTCACATGCCTCCTTATCACTCACATTCATGATCTGCATGATTCGTCCCATATATGGTCAGGCCTTCCCTGACACTACTTATTTTATTTATTTATTTTTGGCTGCATTGGGTCTTCATTACTGCACGCAGGCTTTCTCTAGTTGCGGCGAGTGGGAGCTACTCTTCGCTGTGGTGTGTGGGCTTCTCATTGTGGTGGCTTCTCATTGTGGAGCACAGGCTCTAGGCGTGCGGGCTTCAGTAGTTGTGGCTAGCGGGCTCTAAAGAGCAGGCTCAGTAGTTGTGGCACACCAGCTTAGTTGCTCCGCTGCATGTAGGATCTTCCTGGACCAGGGCTCAAACCTTTGTCCCCTGCATTGGCAGGTGGATTCTTAACCACTGCGCCACCAGGGAAGCCCCCTGACACTATTTAAAATAGCCACCCTCTAACCCTTCTGCACCAACACCCAGCAACATTCATACGTACTCCCTATGCCCCTGCTTTATTGTCTTTCCTTGCTTTTTTGTCTCTTCCAAGCAGCTATTAACATCTATTTAATTTATTTGTTTGCTTTTTTCTTTGCCTCCATTCACTGGACCATAAATTCTGAGAGAGCAGAGAATTTGTCTATTTGTTCACTCCTACAGCTCCAATGCTTAGTAGATGCCTGACACATGGTAGGCCCTCAAAACATAATAATAAATGGCTACTGTAAATTGTGTGACATATTAAAACCTTCCATATAAGAAAATAATCACAATTAGCCAGATTAATGCACATATAAACTACCAAAACAAAGCATTCTGACTTCAAATCCCTTTATAAATTCCTTCTATACTACTTATAACTTGTTTCTGCACCTAAAAATGCCTAGGGTCTATGAACTGTCACCTGTGTTTGTGGGCACATTCATACACAGATACATACACACACACAAAGCTTAATACAGAGTACAAATAATATGCACCATAAGTGTGTTTTTGCAGGGAGGGAGTGAATTCTCTGTGAACCCTGAACAGCACGGCACCCACCGCCTTAGTGCAAAGCAGAAGACACTTCTCCTGCAAGGAAAGGTGGTCCTAGTAACCATGTTTCTTCAAATATCCACCTGACCAACTCAGCTTAACTTGGATGAAATCACCAAATCTCTGTGTCCAGCAGAAAGAGAACAAAGCGTATCTGTGTTTAAAAGGTGTCTTGACTGTTTCACAATGGCCTTAATTTAGTGCTAATGGTTTAACTTCCAGGTTGCATGTCCTCCCTCCTTAAATAGCACTTAGTGTAATTGACGCCAGGTTAATCACTGTGCCAGCCAAGGGAAGTGTCCACAGGGCAGGAATCACATGCTGTTCTACCTGTGCTTAAAAAGAAAAATGCCATGGCTCTCTGAAGAAACAATGCTGTCTGAGAATAGTACCGAGACTCAAATGAGATCTTTGAGAAAAATAAAGCATGAAGCAGAAAGTGAGAGAGACAAAAAATCACCACTATCTAAGAATTAAGATGAAGTTTAAGGTGTTCATTTTTTCTTCCTTATATTATTAAGTAATTTAATAATTATTAAATAATAATTATTAAGTAATTTCCAAAACTATAACAGTAGATGTATATCATTTTATAGCTACTGAAAATATAGTGTTATGTAAAAAAAAAAAGATGTATTATAGGGAACACATTCTTAATTTTAATTGGGACTTGTCTTCGTCCATTTGAGTCGCTATAACAGATAATCATAGACTGGGTGGCTTAAAAACAATAGGAATTTACTTCTCACAATTCTGGAGACTGGGAAGTTCAAGATGAAGGCACTGGCAGACTTGGCGCTTAGTGAGGGCCAGCTTCCCAGTTCATAAATGGCTATCCTCTTACTGTGTCCTCACACAGTGGGTCGGGGAAGCTCTGTGGGTTTTCTTTTGTAAGGATACTAATCTCATTCATGAGAACTCTGCCCTCATGACCTAATCACCTCCCAAAGGCCTTACCTCCTAATACCATCACATTGGGGTTAGGCTTCAACATATAATCTTGGGGGGACACAAACATCCAGTCTATGTCAGGACTACAGAGAACTGTAAGGCTCTAAGGAAGCACACTTAAACGCTAACAATGAATATCTGTGAACAGTGGGATTATTGCTAAATTTTATCCCTCCCCTCTGTGCTTTTTATTATTTTCTAAATTTTTTTAGTATGGGCTACCTTTTTAATTTAAAAACAAGTTGGTTAATTTTCTAAAAATTGCTACCATCCTCTTTTTGCAATAACTAAGCATTTTATTTGTTCGTTTGCCTTGGGTTTACTTTAAACAGATTTTGTCTATGATTCCTGGCATTATATACACTAAGAGGGGGAAAGTTTTTGTCCTGGAATGGGAAAGGGAGTGTTCCCCTTAAAGTGTCATCTTTTGGAAGGAATCTTGCCATCCTGCCTTTCCCTAAGATTTCCCCTTCACTAGTGGAAACAGGGCAGGTAAGGAGAGCTGCACTCCTGGCCTTACACTCATCTGAACACACAGCTGCGCGGCCTTGGAGATCAACCGGCACCAACCCCTTTCACAGAGGAGGAAACAGAATTCCTAAGAGGAAAGGATTTACTCAAGGTCACAACGTGTTGGTGACATCATAACAAACCCAGGTCTAGAATCTCAGAGAGAACCTGTATTCTCTCCGTTCTCTGCTTATCCTTTGGACTCAGATATAGAATCCTCATGAATTCTAAGCACAGTACTTTGTATGTAGTAGACCGTCAACAAATGAAGGTTGGAAGAGTAGAAGAATAAATTTTTAAAGTTTTGAACATTAACGATCAAGACTTTACATGGAGAAAAAGGAGGCTCTGAAAATAAACATCAATTCCTTTTCTTAAGTTGACATGAGAAAAGAAAAAGCAGAGACAAAACTACCTTAAAAGTAGAACATCGACTCCTGTCTGCCCCCCATGTTGGCATCAGGTATCTGAATCTGTCCCCAGAGAGAAAGTTAAGATGACTCTGGTGATGGCAACGCACAGGGAGGCCTGCACAGATCCATCTTTGGGTTTAAGGTCCCAAGAAACTGGAAAGAAATGTAAAAATGTCTATCTTTTCCTGGTGGGTAAAGAGAAAACCTCATTCAGTGGCCACAAGGGCGCTCCAGTAAGCAAATGATTGAGGAGCCTCCAAAACCCAATAGAGTATTGCTCAGCTCAGCAAAAACCGAAGTGGCCAACACGTGACAAACTTCAGGTACTAAAGGGACGTTTAAATGTAGCTGGAGGCAGTAAAAGGAACAGAAAGAACATTTAGTCCCAAAAGTGGGGACAGTTTTAGAAACAGCACGTTTTCAGGATTTAGTACAGCTTGCTAATAACGATGCAAAGGCTTCTCCAATGACAGGCTGCACATAAAATGCAGGGCTTGCATTTCTTCTGTCATTCTCCTGTCATTCGAACCAGCTAGATTCTCCTCAGTAGCTTTGTTTACTCTGAGAGGCACAGTCATTTCACACAACTCGGTAAACCACAACATTCTCAGAACACAGCAGCTGCCAGAGTTGATGGAATTTTTCCATCATCCCCATTATGAGGGCTTCCAGTGCTAGTTTTCATATTTTCCCATCTAGAGATGCTTTATCTGAAGATCACCAAATTGTCTTTTTAACCTCAATCTTTGACGCAGGTGAACCGTAAACATGATAACCATGGTATACCAGATATCCTTTCACGGAACATTTTCTCACCCAATTCTGAGATTACGGATTCAAATTTTCTTCATGGGATGAGAAAAACAAAGGTCACTGAAAACAAGGATGTGGTATCGCTGTCCTGTGTATCATGGGGTGGGGGCAATGGGCAACGATATGCATGTCGTTCTCATGGAGCTTCAATTTACTTAGATGCTCCCCTTATTGGAAGGTAGGCCCCTCTTCTCAAGATAATCTCTACTTCTTTTCCTTTACTAAAACCATTAACTAGACTCATTTGGTAAAAAGATGGCTTTCCAGACAGAGTGGTCCAGGAACAACTATGGAAATCTATCATGGGCTCTCAGCTTTAGAAAAGGGGCTTACATACAGAAGTCCCTTAATATGCATTACTAGATTTAAATAATCTGTGGAAGGCAGAATAATGGCCTCTGTAAAGATGTCTATGTTCTAATCCCTGGGACTTGTGAAAATGTCTCCTTACATAGCAAAAAGGACTTTACAGATGTGATGAACTTAAGGACCTTGTGATGGGGAGATTATTCTGTGTTTTCTTGTGGGTTCAATGTGATCACAAGGCAGGAAGGTCAGAGTAAGAGAAAGTTTGAATATGCTACACTGCTGGCTTTGAAGATGGAGAAAGGGCCACAAGCCAAGGAAGGCAGACAGCCTTTAGAAACCAGAAAAGGCAAGGAAACAAATTCTCCCCTAAAGCCTCCATAGGGAATGCAGCTCTACTGACACCTTACTTTTAGCCCAGTAAGACCCATTTTAGACTCTGACTTCCAGAACTGTAAGAAACTAAATTTTGTGTTGTTTTAAACCTCTTTGTTTATGGTAATTTGTTACAGCACTAACAGGAAGTTACTACATAACCCAATTGAAAAGGCACGTTTGAGAATTACCCAAATTATCCCTCACCCGTTTCTATCAATAGATGATTAATAGACAGGAAAGCAATTAATAGACAGGATTAATAGACAGGAAAGTCCAGAGACTTCTGGTGTGGACTCTTCCACTAGCCTCTTGCAGCAAAACAGTGCCACAGTGACCTGCCAACATGAGCACATAAAGCTGTTGCCACCCTCACTTTGGCTAATATGCATTTCACAAAGTCATCTGCAATCAGAACGATCAATTTTAAATTACAGAGCTCTCTGCTCTGTCAATCACCTCTCTGGCCTTCTTTCTCCTCCAGATTATAACAAATTCAAACACCTCAGTAGCACATGAACAAAGACACAAAGACATTGCCTAATGTGTAATTTGGGAGGGAATTTAATGATACATCTGTCTGTTTTGACAAAGCACAGTCTTGAAGTATCTACTTAAAATAAAATCAGCAGATTGGCAGCGATTAAAAATGAAAGGCTATAAAAAGTTTAGGGAAAAAAAAATTAAAGTCTAATAGCTTTTGGTTTATGTGCCAGAAGAATAGTAAATATATTTCCAGCACCAAATTTCTCTCCTGAAATCTCAGCATTAGCTACTACAAAAAATACCACCATTAAACACATGTCAAAAAAAATCCATCCTTTATAAAGATGAGGCAATGAGTCCACCTGGGATCCAGTAAGACTGGGTATGCATAATGTTTTAAGCTATTTTATGGCACGTTGCTGAACTCTATCTTTCAAACCAGTAAGGTAGGAAAGATATGCTATTACTTTGTATAAATATTGCCTTGAGATCTTTTTGATACTACACTAACCAAGCAATTTTTAAAGGAATTTTGGAAGTTTGTAAGTTTAGGATATTCTAAATGATCATTTGGAAATATAATAACCATATAATGTATTGATATCTGTTCCCAAGAGCTTTAATATAGTTTACATCTTAAAGCAATAATGTAATGACAACCAGAGACAGCTACTATCAAAATGTAGTTTTTAAGTAAAGTTAGTCATAAAATCCCAGGAATTACCAGTGACTGAATGACACCTGTAAGAACTCTAAGGGTAAAAGCTACTGCATATGCAATAGCCCAGGACACAGAAGCCCACCCTGAATCACACCCCAATGCAGACCTCAGTTCCCTCCAGAGATTAATCTTCCTTTACCTTATGGCTCCAACTGTACTTAATGTCTCCTTAGGTCACCTGCATACTTTCCCCAACTTATCTTATTGAAACTGTTGGAGATTTGTGAGAATCTAGTCCTAACCTTATAGATCTCTTAGCTGATATAAATTCTCTTGCACAAGCTCCTTATGTCATGGTAAAGCCTTATATGCAGTAACTCTCCCAAGAACTACAATGGGGACTTCAAAATAATTCTATAGCTTTAAAAAAAAACTAGTTAATTGTGTAAATGGCTAAAATGATCTATGGCATGGCATAGGACTGTGCAAACGTGGACCTTTAATACGTCTAGTATTATAACTACTTCCTTAGAATATAGCCGGCCAAAGCTTCTCCAAGAAGCAAATAAAGGCAGGAAAGAATATAATCAAGGAAATTATGTTTATTCATTTATTTGGTAAATATTAAATTTTATAGCTACTATATGCTATGTCTTGTGCTAAGTGTTGAAAATACAACGGGGGATAAGATGGACATGGTTGTGGCCTTTTCCCTCTTGGTCTAAAATGACTGAAAAAGCTCCAGCCATCACAAATACATTTCAGGTATTTGGATGTAGGAAAGGATAAAGAAGAGCATGTCTTCTCCATTTAAGGGAGTAATTGTTCACAATGTCACTTAAATCTCATTGATAAAAACTTAGCCACATATTCACAGTGCGCTGTAAGGGAGCTGAGAAAAATAGATTCTTAGGTGTCTGATCTGTGCCCAGTGTAAAAGTAGTGTTCTTATTTCTAAGGAAAGAGAAACAGATCTTCCAAGTTAACTAGCATATTCTGACATAGTATTTATTTCTTTTATATCCAACAGCATACAGTCTGACTTAAAAGCATGGGAAATTCTCCATTTAGTTTGAATAATAATCAAGTGTGACAATATAAGAAACAGCTTTGTAATCTCTAAAGTGTCACATACATGTAAAATATTATCTTTGAGACAAAAATCAACTAGCTGTTAATTCAGGAAATTGGTACTTTCAAAACCCAGAGCCTGAGAGGTGTTATAGGACAAGACAAAGATCAACCCATAATATACTGAATTTTTTTGTTAAATTTACAGTTATTTCATTTCAGGTATTTATTTAGTTGCTACATTAATTTAACTAATAGTTATCTATTCACAGATTGGTTTGCTTTTTAAAATATTTAAATATCATTCTTGTATAAAACATCTGTCCTCAGGCTTCTTTCTAGGAATGCACTGCATACTCTAATTTATCGAAATGATTCATAAATAAATTCACTCATTCAACATATGTGTTCAGAATGCCTACTGCGTAGCAGGCACTGTTCTAGGTCTCAGATGATAGAATATACAATAGAAAACAAAAACAAAACCATGCTTTCAGAGAGCTAGTGTGGGAAGAGAGAAAACAGAGCAAAGAAAATCCTTCTAGCTTTGCAATTTCTGCAAGTTATACAAAAACGAAGAAAGAAACAGAACCATTTAATGCCCCTTTACCTCTGTAATGATAAAACAAGCATACATGATTGTTAATAAAGACGAGAGGAGAGAGAGAGAGAGGAGAGAGAGGAGAGACAGAGAGACAGAGAGAGACACACAGAGAGAGAGAGAGAGAGAAAGAGTGCAAGGGGGCATGGGGTGGTGAGAACATTTGCACGGCCGAATGAACCAGTTGAAGAGCCATGGCCACTGAGCCTGTGCTCCGCAACGGGAGAAGCCGCAACAGTGAGAGGCCCGCGTACCGCAAATAAAATAAAAAAAAAACAGAGGAAAAGAAAAAAGTTGGTAAATGTTAATGAAATAAATAAATTGCCCCTACCTTGAGACGTGCCCCACAGGGTTAACAGAAACTGATGACTAACAGAATTTCTTGAGCTTGTCTTACAGAACAGCAAATAAGGCAACAGCTTGTTCAAAACCTCTCCGGGGCTTCCCTGGTGGCGCAGTGGCTGCGAGTCCGCCTGCCGATGCAGGGAACACGGGTTTGTGCCCCGGTCTGGCAGGATCCCACATGCCGCGGAGCGGCTGGGCCCGTGAGCCATGGCCGCTGAGCCTGCGCCCTCCGCAACGGGAGAGGCCATTCAACAGCGAGAGGCCCGCGTACCTCAAAAAAAAAAAAAAAAACCTCTCCGCTTACAACGCAACAAAACTGGCTAAAACTGGGTGGAACCTATGTGGCCGATCAGAGTCTGTGCAGAATAAGCTTGCTTGTCCAATGGGTAACCTTTTGACATCACAATCCAAATTTTCTCCACCTGTTTCATACCTGCTCGCCTAAAACTCGCACACGCGACTCACGGAGACCTGAATCACAGGTCTCCTGTGATTGCGCCTGCGCGTTAAGGGAGCCTGCTTGCGCCTGCGCGTTAAGAGTTCAGCAAGTCAATAAACTTTGGAACTAGCCTCTCTCATCCTTTTTCTTCCTCGCCCCAGAACCCTGACTCTTAAATAGCCACCTCACTCTGCCATGGGGAGACAGAGTTGAGCCTTGCCTCCTGTCTCCTTGCTTGACCGCCCTGCAATAAAGCTTTTCCTTTTCGCGGAAGGCCTCCACACTATCTGGCCTCCATGTGGCTTTGGGCAAGGGGCGCTTTGCTCCGTAACAGCCTCTGCACCAGCCAATGGCGATAGTGCACAGTGTTCTGCTGATGTGAGTACGACTTGGGATGATGATGATTCGGAACCTTGCAAGTCTCCCCCGGGTGAAATCTGAAACTGGCGCTCGTACACGGAGGAGGAGATCTCTGCATCCCTGGCCAGATTCTTAAACGTTTACACAAAGGCCTTACCTGGGTTCAGTCACACCTACCATCCAGATGGTCTCAACGCCGCCACCTTGCTCTCTCAAAGCTGCATCCTTGAAAACGGCTCCAGCTGTGGGAAAAGGTGGGCAGAAGGTACATTCCAAGGACAGGGGTGGGGGTGAGCGGCCTCCAACTGCCCTGGTCCAGCTCGTGGGTCAGCCGACAGTCACGTCCTCTCCGTGACCTCCTCTAACAGATGAGGATGGCTGGAAAGGCAATAGCTTCTTTTCCCCTGTGATATCTTAACAGACTGAAAAGCTCATGGGCCAAGTGAGAGAGGAAGGGCCACCCCAGTGCAGAAGGAGGTGAATTTATCCATTCATTCATCGTGCTGCTGGGGCTTGAGGGGGCAAAATAGACCCAGTCCCTGCCTTCACGTGGTGTCCAGTCTAGTACAGACAAAGAGGAACAAAAAGAAACGTATATTCATAAGTTGTATGTCGTACTCTGAAGGGAAAGTCAGGACTGTGGTGAGAAAATACAATATGTGGTCCTGTGATAAGTTGGGTGTGGTAGGATGGAGGCCGCTGGTCCGTGGAAACTAAGAAAGAGGCATCTGAGCACAACGAAAAGGATGCATAGATGTTAGCTGGGGGAAAAGTAGGCTAAATCCAGGAAAGCATTAAACATTAGAGGTTACTGGTGAGAAAATAGGTTTTGGAGATTTAAGTCACCGAAAAACTCCCATGTGCAGATGACTCATTTGAATTTGATATATAGTAAAACATTTTCCAAATTAAATGTAATATGTCTCTAGCACTGGTGTGCTGGAGCTAGCTCATACTGGCTCACTAGAGCCTATTGTAAGCATCTCTTCCTGAATCTGCATTTGGTGATGTCAAAATGGTAGCTTGAAATTGGCCGTGGTCAGAGTCTTTACATCATGGAAATTGTCAAAGGCTATACATCATGGCATTTTTTTTTCCTTCTAGACAGCTTGTTGTTAAACATTTACCAGCATATCATTGCTCTTATGTCAACTAATGCCAGGATGGCTAGGCAAGAAACACCCAGAGAAAGGCAATGAAAACCAGTAATTTAAGCCATTCTAATTAAAAATCTGATATAATATTTTGATATTTCTCTAATGGTTTAACGTCTTCATAGAGGAAGTATCAAGGTTATTTTGGGAACAAAATAGAATAAGCACATATTTGCTGTATCTATAGTAAGTTGCTTAATAACAATGGTTCTAGAATTTACCTAAGTGTGATAACTTCACTTCTGAAAACAAAGTTGGTCATTTTTTGAAAACTACAACACATTTCATTGATTCATATTACTTTTTATCTATTCAGCTTTAAACATTTAAGGGCTTCCCTGGTGGATCAGTGGTTAAGAATCCACCAGCCAATTCAGGGGACACAGGTTTGAGCCCTGGTCCGGGAAGATCCCACATGCCGCGGAGCAATTAAGCCCATGCGCCACAACTACTGAGCCCGCGTGCCACAGCTACTGAAGCCTGTACGCCTATAGCCCGTACGCCTAGAGCCCATGCTCCACAACAAGGGAAGCTACCACAATGAGCACCGCAGCGAAGGGTAGTTCACTGCAACTAGAGAAAGCCCGCACGCAGCAACAAAGACCCAACGCAGCCAAAATTTAATTAATTTAAAATAAAAGATTTTAAACATTCAAAAACCTATTTTCTGATTGCTAATTATTGTGCCAAGCTCAGCAAAGTAAATGCCAAAGAAAAACAGCAATCCTAGGACTCAGTTTTCAGTGTAGTTGGAATGAGGAGGAATATTTAAAAATTGGAAGACTACAAATGTTAATGAGCAGTAAGATAGAGACAGGTAAGCATAGATAAAAATGATGAGGGAGGGAAGATGTCACTGAGAACTTGATCTGGGCTATCAAAGATGTGTGGAATGTCATTCTATTATGATGAGAACAATCTAACATACTGCTGGTTGGAATGTAAAATGGTCTAGCCAATCTGGAAAGAGTATGGAGGTTTCTTACAAAACTAAGTATGTGCTTACCATAAAACCCAGCAATTGCACTCTTGGGCATTTATCCCAGAAAAATGAAAACTTATGTTCACCCAAAAGACTGTACATGTATGTTCATAGCAGCTTTATTCATAATAGCCCCAAACTGGAAGAAAACAAAAACCCAGTTTGCCTAACCATTTTCCCTTCAATGGAATGAATGACTTAAAGAAGTGTAGTACATCTACACCATGAAATACAACTTGAAGAGATCTTAAGGGAATTATGGTGAGTTTAAAAGCCAATCTCAAAATGTTAGGTACTGTATGATTCAATTCCATTTATATAGCATTCTTGGAATGACAAAACTATAGAGATAGAGAACAGATCAGTGATCATGAGGGGTTAGTGAGTGGGAAAAGGGAGGGAGATGCCTGTGGCTATAAAAGGATAGTAGAGAGATCCTTATGCTGGAATTGTTTTGTATCTTGACCATAGTGGTTGTCATATGAATCTATATATGCAATAAAATTGTGTAGAACTAAATGCACACACAAATACACACACACACACATGCACGCACAAAAATGAGTGCGTGTAAAACTGGTGAAATCTGAATATGGCTCATGAATTGTATCAATGTCAATTTCTTGTTTGTGACATTTTACTATAGTTTTTTCAAGATTTTATTATTGAGGAAACTAGGTGAAAGATACACAGGGAACCCTCTGCATTGTTTCTTCTGACTACATGTGAAACTATAATTATCTCAAAATAAAATTTTATTTAAAAAGTATAACATAATAGTGAATAGGAATGAAAAAATAATCTCCATAATGTCATCACACCATTAAAATAATAATGGCCGTTTCTTGTATTCTCGTGGGTAGTAGTTGGATAAACACACAGAATAGGATGGGGTTTATTAGAGTATCTCAACTAATAGTACATAACTCTAGTATGACAAAAATATCAGTCAGTTATTCTCTGTTAATACGAAATATGAGAAGAAAACAGTACAGAACTGCATTGCAGACTCAGTTTCCTCTCTTATTCATCCTATTCCACCTTTGATAAATATGTCATCCTGCCTACACCATCCTTGGCTCTTCTGAGAGAGGATGTTAAGAGTAACATCAGGGCTTCCCTGGTAGCGCAGTGGTTGAGAGTCCGCCTGCCGATGCAGGGGACACGGGTTCGTGCCCCGGTTTGGGAAGACCCCACATGCCGCGGAGCGGCTGGGCCCGTGAGCCATGGCCACTGAGCCTGCGCGTCCGGAGCCTGTGCTCCGTAAAGGGAGAGGCCACAACAGTCAGAGGCCCACGTACAGCAAAAAAAAAAAAAAAAAAAAGAGTAACATCAGATTGTCATTTAGGGCAGAATTGCTGTACAAACTGAAGGTTTCTTTCTTTATCTTTCTCTTAATTTTTTATTATACAGAGACAATCAGTAATTTTACAGCAGAGTAGATCCCAGAGTCTTGGCCTGCTGTTACATTGGAAAGTAAAACTTCAGGCTCAGAATGGCAGTGAAGTATATTTTTCATCTGATAAGGCACAAACCCATGCATGAATCTGTCTGTTTAGCTGTACGCAGAATCACAGAGTTTGGATCTTTATGTACAATACCCCCCCACCACACACATGTACACAAAACGTATACATGTTTTAAGTTCTTCTTATAAATGACTATAAAAATTATGTAGAACTTACTGATGAAACTAAACCATAAATTTGACATTTGAGTGCTCTCTCCTGAGTTACCCCAGGTAACATCCAAAAGCCACAATTTAATTTTAGACCCAGAATGAAAGGTTTATGACCATGCTATTCAAACAAACACATGTTGCTGTGAAATGCCACTCTGGTCAGGCCATCTGTTTACCTGGGTGAATTCATTTAGTACACAGATCTGAAGGATAAATCAGCTGCTTTTTGGCATAAGAGGGGCCTTCAGAGAAGGCTAAAGCCTGTAATTCAGTTTCTGCTCATCCCTGGTCAAGCAAGAAGCCTTAATCAGAGTAGAGTGGCAAAGGGCTGATTTGAAACAGCAGGCTCTGGGCTCTATTTTTAAAGTCTCTCTTCCTAGAAGGTCCTTCAGGTTAGGGTGGACAATTATATGTGTGTCTCTGGTGCTTATATGATATGACCAGGTATTATCTTGGGAATGTGAATGGCACTGTTTATCCTTTCAGCTGTTTTTCATGCTATTGCTTTCAAAGCAGAGGTGCTTACGATCGTAGGTTGAAACAGAGTAGTGTTAACTGACTATTGTTATATTGTTCAAAAAAATTTCATCTGGTAAATTTATTTATTTATGTATTTATTTATTTATTGGCTGCATTGGGTCTTCATTGCTGCGTGCAGACTTTAGTTGCAGCAAGCAGAGGCTACTCTTCTTTGCAGTGCACGGGCTTCTCATTGCAGTGGCTTCTCTTGTTGCAGAGCATGGGCTCTAGGCTCACAGGCTTCTGTAGTTATGGCACGCAGGCTCAGTAGTTGTGGCACATGGACTTAGTTGCTCCACGGCATGTGGGATCTTCCTGGACCAGGGCTCGAACCCGTGTACCCTGAATTGGCAGGCAGATTCTTTTTTTTTTTTTTTATTTTGCGGTACGCAGGACTCTCACTGTTGTAGCCTCTCCCGTCGTGGAGCACAGGCTCCGGACGCGCAGGCTCAGCGGCCATGGCTCACAGGCCTAGCCACTCCGTGGCATGTGGGATCTTCCCGGACCAGGGCACAAACCAGCGTCCCCTGCATCGGCAGGCGGACTCTCAACCACTGCGCCACCAGGGAAGCCCAGATTTTTTTTTTTTTTTTAACATCTTTATTGGAGTATAATTGCTTTACAGTGGTGTGTTAGTGTTTGCTTTATAACAAAGTGAATCAGCTATACAGATACATACATCCCCATATCCCCTCCCTCTTGCGTCTCCCTCCCAACCTCCCTATCCCACCCCTCTAGGTGGTCACAAAGCACTGAGCTGATCTCCCTGTGCTATGCGGCTGCTTCCCACTAGCTATCTATTTTACGTTTGGTAGTGTATATATGTCCATGCCACTCTCTCACTTCGTCCCAGCTTACCCTTCCCCCTCCCCATGTCCTCAAGTCCATTCTCTACGTCTGCGTCTTTATTCCTGTCCTGCCCCTAGGTTCTTCAGAACCGTTTTTTGGTTTTTTTTTTTTAGATTCCATATAGTTAGCATATGGTATTTGTTTTCCTCTTTCTGACTTACTTCACTCTGTGTGACAGACTCTGGGTCCATCCACCTCACTACAAATAACTCAATTTCATTCCTTTTTATTGCTGAGTAATATTCCATTGTATATATGTGTCACATCTTCTTTATCCATTCATCTGTCGCTGGACACTTAGGTTGCTTCCATGTCCCGGCTATTGTAAATAGAGCTGCAATGAACATTGTGGTACATGACTCTTTTTGAATTATGGTTTTCTCAGGGTATATGCCCAGTAGTGGGACTGCTGGGTCATATGGTAGTTCTACTTTTAGGTTTTTAAGGAACCTCCATACTGTTCTCCATAGTGGCCGTATCAATTTACATTCCCACCACCAGTGGCAGGTGGATTCTTAACCACTGTGCCACCAGGGCAGTCTGGTAAATTTAATAATTATGTATTTTTTTGTTTTCTTTTGTAAAGTTTGTCTTTTTTTATTGAAGTATAGTTAATTTACAATATTGTGTTAGTTTCAGGTGTACAGCAAAGTGATTCAGTTTTATGCTCTTTTTTAGATTCTTTTCCATTATAGGTTATTACATGATATTGAGTAGAGTTCCCTATACAATACAGTAGGTCCTTGTTGGCTACCTATTTTATATATATAGTAATATGTATGTGTTAATCCCAAACTCCTAATTTAACCCTACCCCCCCTTTCCCCTTTGGTAACCATAAGTTTGTTTTCTTTGTCTGTGGGTCTGTTTCATTTTTGTACACAATTATGTATTTTTAAAACTAAAAATCTGAGAACAAAACAAATTTAGATATTGCCTGTACTTCTTAGTGGAAGGGACACAAATTTGAAATCAAACAGACACCTTTTCACATGTCCACTCTCTTTCTTGACCAGCTGTAACTTGGGCAAGTTACTTCACCTCTCTAAATCTGTTTCCTCATTTGTAAAACAGGAATAAGGAAAACTACCCCTCAAATTTTATGAGAAGTGACCCAATAACTGGCACACAGTAGGTGCTGAATACATTCTCACTGAAGTCTTTTATTGAGATGTTCTTGGGTAACAGATTGCCTTGAGTTGTTGTGAGAATTGGCTCAATAATTCAGTAGGGCCTCAATAAATGCTTGTTCTAGTCCTTTACTGAGATTTTCTCCATAACAGAGGGCCCGTCAATTCAAGGCAGTGCGTGTAAGTGGTGAAGACTGCAGCTGTTGAAGCCAGACTGCCAAGCTATGAGCACCAGCTGTAGCACTTTCTACTTAAAAAACCTTGGACAAGTTATTTCATCTCTCTATTCTGCAGTGTCCTCATCTGTAAAGTGTGGATAATAATAGAACACCTACCTCCTAAGGACTAAATGAGTTAACATAAAGCACGCAGCGCAATACCTGGCACCTGGCAAGGGCTAGATAAGGGTTAACTGTCAGTATTACTATTACCATGGGTTGCTTGAAAACATATTTCATGGCTTGCATTTATTACTTTCAAAGACCATTTTTTTCTCTTGGTTATTTAATAAAACTAATATTTTCCATTGTTTTATATTAAAAATACCTGGGTTGGGCTTCCCTGGTGGCACATTGGTTGAGAGTCCGCCTGCCGATGCAGGGGACACGGGTTCGTGCCCCGGTCTGGGAGGATCCCACGTGCCGCGGAGCGGCCGGGCCCGTGAGCCACGGCCGCTGAGCCTGCGTGTCCGGAGCCTATGCTCCGCAACGGGACAGGCCACAACAGTGAGAGGCCACAACAGTGAGAGGCCACAACAGTGAGAGGCCCACGTACCGCAAAGGAAAAAGTAAAATAAAATAAAATAAAAATACGTGGGTAAGGGACTTCCCTGGTGGCGCACTGGTTAAGAATCTGCCTGCCAATGCAGGGGACACGGGTTCGAGCCCCGGTCCAGGAAGATCCCACATGCCGCGGAGCAACTAAGCCCGTGCTCCGCAACAACTGAGACTGCGAGCCACAACTACTGAGCCCACGTGCCACAACTAATGAAGCCTGCATGCCTAGAGCCCGTGCTCCGCAACAAGGGAAGCCACCGCAATGAGAAGCCTGCGCACCGCAACAAAGGGTAGCCCCCGCTCGCCCCAACTAGAGAAAGCTGGTGTGCAGCAGTGAGCACCCAGTGCAGCCAAAAATAAAATAAACACATAAATAAATAACTTTCTTTAAAAAAAAATACCTGGGTAAATCTGGCTCTCTTCCTTCCTGCCTCATCAAGTCTTCCTGGATAACATTATACTTCAAATCTGGGATCAATGACCATTATAAGTCTCTCCCAGGAGGGGAAGCCAGCTCGAAGTTTCTTTTGAATATCTGAATAAAAGTTTCTTGGTTTTTTTCTTCTGGTAAATCTACCCTCAGGCTTGACATTCTCTAGGGTTCCTTCCTGCATTAAAATTCTGTGAAGACATCCTTTTCCACTCATGGAGATGATTAGGGAGAAAGAAACAAGTTTATCTAAATCTCTATAGGAAAGAAGTGAATAATACAAATGCGACTAAGACATCCTTACTCCCTCCTCTTCTTCAGTGATGAGTCCATTAATATATTTCAAGGCAATTCTATCACAATAGCTTGAAAAAAAAACTTCCTTTTTGCTTTCCATTTTTATAAAACAGCATATTTAATTATATTAAATAAAAACCTTAAACCAGAATAATAGCAATGGTCTCCTTTTCAGAGAGAAAGGTGCCACTGCTGTTCTCCAAGGGTAGGACAAATCTTTTGGGTGAATTGACATTGGGGTGACGGATTTGCACTCTTCCTGAATACTCTTACGCTTTGCTTCTCTTTGACCAGGGTAAGATGGCGCCTCAGGCTGGGAACACAGGTTTTCTCCACAGCCATGGCACGAAGGGCAGCTGCCAGGCTGCACCCTGAAGCCCTGAGTTGGTGGTGACAATTCTGTTCTTTACTGATCAGCCAAAGATTCAAAGTCAGCATTAGCCAGAGAGGGCAGAAGTGGCACTTCATCTCATTCAGTTTGGCTATCTTCTAAAATAAGGGGACCAAGACAGGGGACTATCCTTAAAAGAACATCCTGAGATTTTTCTCTTTCTTCCCTAAGAAAAAAATCCTGCACTCTCATCCCAATTCAGATCCTGAGTCACATCACAATATCCATGAGGCACTGGAACCCTCCCAGAACTTATGAGAGATAGTTCCCACTTCAGTGAAAAAGAGCTATCTTGGCAGTAAATCTGACCTTATACAGAAGGAGTGCTCACCCACCCAGTGTGGCTCTAGGGGCTGTGAAAAGCCCCCTGAAGTTCCTCCCTCCCTGGCTACGCTCCCATCAGAACTGATTATTCAGATTTGGGGCAAATAATTTGCAATTTGAGATAAATTGTTTGTCTCTCGTTGACCTTTGGAAAAATGAAACTCTGCAAAATAAGAGAGGACAGATCTAATCTTTTTTATTGCTCATCAGATATAGAGACTGTTTTAAAAACTTAGCAGTGAAAATACTAAAGCTCCTTTAGAAATGTTTGGCGATGGCTGCAAACTGCTAGCCTCTTAGTTCATAGGCGGCCAAGTAATTGTGCACAAAATTCTCATGGGACAGGAGCGTCAGAAAGAAGAAAGCACTGCTTCCCATTTAGGCTGGAGTAGCCTGACCTGGGCTGGAAGGGAGGCTGAGGAAGACCCTGCTGATTCTCCAGGGCATCTTCAGAATGGTCAGCCAGAAGTACAGTGACCATAAGAACCAAATGTGCTGGGACAGCTCAATTTCATGCATTTTTTCCTCAAAAGAGGCATTTTGCTAACTATAACTAAATATGATCTAATTTTTATGTTGAAAAGACTTTTCCAAGACAAATCGGGGAAAAGTGTCCTTATCCCACATGTTCTGGTTTGAGGTTAGGAAAATATAGCCTTGATAATAAGGAATGCATAAGCCAGAGCTGGGCGACTTGGTGACACGGTAAAAGGAGTACGGCTGAGCCCAAGCCAAGGCAGTGCAGGACGGCGGGGTCAGAGCCGTGCCCCACCCACTGGAACCTGGGAAGCAACATAAGGAGTCACAAAGACCGCCTGCAAGGCCTGCCACCCAGATCAGGTCTGCTGGAACAGGGAGGAAGGTGGTGAAGCAGCCTTTTACACTACAGCTGCTCTGTGGCCTAAAAAGACACAGCCACTATGTGGGACCAGCCCAGGCAGGCGGCTGAGGTTTGCGTCCCTCCTCACTGTGTGCCTGACTCCACCCGGGTATCCATCCTCTCCCTCCTCAAGCAAAAGACTTGGGGCTGTTTTTCTAGGAAGCTACTCAAAGTTTGTTTCAGGGAAAAAAGAAAAAAAAAAATTTTTTTTTTTTAAATAGAAGACACCCATTGTTCTAGGAGTTCAAAATTGCTTTCAATCTTCTTGTATATGTTCTGAGTTTATTGGCATTTCCTTTAGCGAACGTCTCCAGAGCGCGTGCCAGACATTTTGCACCTGGGGAGGGCCCAGCACGTAGGCCAAACCTGCACTCTCCTTTCTGTGACTCCGGCACGAATCACCAGGACACGACGGTAAGTTTAAGTTCCTGCATTTTTGCCGCATGGGGTTCATCTCAACAAACACAAATTTATACCATTATGATTGTCATGCTCCACCCCTTAATTGTTCCTCTTTTCTTTTTTTTTTTTTCTTTTGCATTGCGCGGGCCTCTCGCTGCTGTGGCCTCTCCCGCTGCGGAGCACAGGCTCCGGACGCGCAGGCCCAGCGGCCATGGCTCACGGGCCCAGCCGCTCCATGGCACGTGGGATCTCCCCAAACCGGGGCACGAACCCGCGTCCCCCGCATCGGCTGGCGGACTCTCAACCACTGCGCCACCAGGGAAGCCCAACTGTTCCTCTTGAACACGAGAAAATATGAATTCCACACGTCAGCTAAGAAGCTGAAAGGATGTAATTTCTCAAGCAACATGACAGGCAAACTCACTGACATGCACATCACTGTTCTGCTTGAATGACCCTCCTCTCGACGCGGAGGGTGATCCCGGCAGCCCCTCCAGTTGCTGGAAATGTTTACATTGAAATCAGCCCTAACTACCTGTTTTCAATGCTGTTTTTGAGACTATAAAACTAATACATATTTACTGAAGTGTAGAATATCTGACAAAACACAAAAACAAATAGAAAAATCTATTTTAACCTCATAAAGGAGTGCTGTTAATGTTTTAATGTATTTATCCCAGCGTTATTTATACAATGTGCACCTACACAAACACATTTACACGCCTTACCACCTGTGACATAATTGAGATTACAGGATATAGTATTTTGAATCTTACTGTTTTCACCCAATAATATATCATTAATATTGTCCTACGTTGTAAAATATTCTTCGAAAACATTTCAATGGCCGCATAATGTTCCACAGAATAAATGCACCATTATATATTAACTTCATTAATGAGTTTTTGTATTTTTTCCAATTTGCTCTTTCAAATAGTAATTTAATAAACATCTTGATACAAGCATCTTTGTCTGATTGTTTTACTATATCCATAGAGTAGATTGCAAAATGGGAAATGATTGAGTCAGAGAGTATGGGCTTTCGTTTTAGAAAAATGTATGTTTATTTTCCTAGAAGCAGTGTTTGAGAGTATTATTTCATTATCCTGTTTCCAATACTGAATAGTATGATTTAAAAGTTCTTTATTGCTATAAGGAGTGAAAAATAGCCAAACCTCATAGTTTTTAAGAGGTTTTATTTTCCTAAGAAAAAAAGAAGCGTGATTTTGTGTATGGCATACTTTCTTCACAACATCTATAGTAGTTCTACCCATAGGGCCGTCCTTAACTCTCACAAATGGAACTATTTGGTGGTAACAATGATATTCTCAATATAGAGTTAAACTCACCAGTCTCTGAGGCTGTGCCTTATGGAATCAACACATCAGAGCACCGGCTACAGAAAGGAAAGGGAAAAGGGACAGGGCTGAGAAGGGGGCTGTTTTCAAGCTTGGAGCCAAGCAGGAAGGGCAGCCCTGTCAGAGCTGCTGTAGCAGGAGGACTTTGGATACTGGGAAAGGAGGTGCTGGATGACAGAAAAGAATCTTAGGATATGAAGGTATTGAGACAAACACTGTCTAATAACTTGTCTTGTAAGGATGTTCCTACTGAGAGGAAAGCCTTGAGAGGATGCTGGAATGGCAGAAGTCATTAAACACTCTTATAGCCATGGGTGTCAGATGGAGATGCTTGCTAGAAATGGAAGAGGTCAGACCTACCCATCTGGTGGGCAGCCTCCTGTCAAGCAGCACACAGTGGATAGACATCCAGCTAGGAAGGCAGAGCGTGCCATCCCAAGTGGCAGCTCTTGCCCAAGCAGATAGCACTTGGCATTGGGAGTCCCTTGGGTGATCCCTGGTGGATGTCCCTGACCTTGACAGGGATGCAAAGCTGAATACACCGTCAGCTCAAACGTGAGGCTTAAGCAAGGCGTTGCAACAAGCAAAGACAGACCCCCAGCTCTTAATTGTGGTTCGGGGAAGGACCAGCAAAGGTAAGGGGGACCCTGGATGATTTGACAATCTGGACAAGTTAGGTCAGATCCTTGGGCCTAGACATCCAGACAAGAGGCCAGTTTCTAGAGCTCACGTGCAAGGTGCAAGCTGGGCAAAGAGATCTGCAAGAGCTGGGATACCAACTCCACGCATTCTTGTGGTGACGCCTGGGATTGAGCCCAGACTCTGCCTCCAGATGTGGTTGAGAGGTCTCAGCTACGGGGACTGGCAGGCGGAGGGGGCCAGGAGCCAGGGAATGGCAACAGAGAAAACAAGCAGAGAGCCCTTGAGAACTCCCCCAATGAAACTCAAAATATTGCATTTCGTTCTCACCATTCAAGTTCATGAACAACTGGATGCTTCAAATGATAAATTGCAAGAGATTCACGGGTGAGGGGGAAAAAAAAGTACTTGAAGAGGCCCAGTGGGGAATTAACAAAACCCATAACTGTTAAAGTAGGCTAAAAGGAATGAAATGAGCAACCAAAATGAAGTGTATTGTAACACCAGCAAGCGGGGGGGTGGGGTGGGGTGGGGGGGCTAAAGCAGGAGAAGGATTTGCAGGGAAGCATTTTTTTTAAAAGCCAGCTTATAAATCAAGAGCATGAGACTAATGATGACTTTAAAATGGCTAAGGTATTGAACTGATTTTCTTAATCTGTCTTTAATAAGAGAAATGGAACCAAGCTGCTGTTTCAATTAGGTGGTAATGTAGAGTTTGCAAAAATGTCCACAGCTGGTAAGAAAAACCTGGAGACTGTATAAAATATGCAGCTCAGCAGATGCTGATGAGATTCATCCTTGAAGTGATGCCTGCAAATAATCCACACAATGTGGGGAAAGGGTAGGCAAAGTGGGGAGGAGCCGGGAGACTGGAAAAAAGGAGGGAAGGCAGCTGGTTAGAAGAGTGCCCTGCAGCATGCTGGCGGAGATGGGTATTAGAGAAGAGGTCTGTGAGATGTCCTCAGTACAGTCCTGGGAAGCAGGCATTAAAGCGTGTCACCACGCCAGGAAATACTCCTTAGGGTAAATTAGTTAGGGACACGGGGAAGGAGTTGTACGTGGTGGTCAACATCACCATGTTTTCCTGCGTGTCTTTAACAAGTTCAAGACAGTTTGCCACGAAATGCAACGAAAGGCATTTTTTGGAAGAGCTACCCTAGTTTTGAAGTTCATATGTTATATTTTGTTCAATCAGTAAAAATTTGCCAAATACATATTACATGCGTCACCTGTGCTGGAGGGGATGAAGGTGGCAAAATTATATTATATCTACTCTGTTGTTTTTTTAAAATGTCTTTATTGGAGTATAATTGCTTTACAGTGGTGTGTTAGTTTCTGCTGTATAACAAAGTGAATCAGCTATACAGATACATATATCCCCATATCTCTTCCCTCTTGTGTCTCCCTCCCACCCTCCCTATCCCACCCCTCTAGGTGGTCACAAAGCACCGAGCTGATCTCCCTGTGCTATGCGGCTGCTTCCCACTAAGCTTATGAACTCATGGAAGCAACCAAACCAAATGAGAAAATAGTGCAAAATGGTGTAAGCTAAACTGTCAGCATGTGAGGTGCAGGACCTGAGGGCCAGGCCCAGGGACAGAGGTGCTCAAGTGGACTTCCCGAATGGGAAGACATGAAGAAGGGGGCACCTGAAATGGGCTTTAAGGAGGGGAAAGAAGGATCTAGGCAAAGAAGAGAGTGTGGGCTCCCCTTGCAGAAGTTAGAATAGCAGGTCCTGTGCATTGGGGGAATAGTAAATAAGCTGATGGGAATAGAGAGCTCAGCTAGGAAGTAGGAGGGGCTCAAGTACCATAGATAGGAAGAATGCCAACTTGCAAAGGGTTAGAGTCCTCGAAAAAAGAACAGAACATGATTTGCTCAGCAAGGAGTTATTTTGCTGTTTTTGAGTGATAGAGTGACATGAGAAGAATGAACTCACAGAAAGAGGTCCAGCCTTGGAGAATTCGGGGAGGATTAGAGCATGGACAGACGGTTAGGAGGGTATGCCTTCAATATAAACATCACTTTTCCTGTCCCCACCCTGATCTAAGCCACACAGCCTCTCAGCTAAATGTTTGAACTGTTCTCTGAACTGGACACCCTACTGGAGTCCTTTCCCTCTTTGGTCAGTCCCAGCATGGCAGCCAGAGTGATCCTATTAACATATAAGCAGAGTATATCACTCCTCTGTTGAGAACCCTCCAATGACTCCTAAACCACACAAGGAGAAGCCCAGTCCTCATAATATCCCACAAAGTATTACCTGATCCAGCGCCTGCCTCCCATTCCTTCTCAGACCTCATCTTCTACTTTTTACTTACTCATTGCTATTCCTTAAAAATGGTGGCCATACTCCTGCCACAGGGCCTTGGCACCTGCTTCTCCCTCCACCTGGATAGTTCTTTCCCCAGATGCACATCCCTCCACCCCCTTCCCACCTTTACTTAAATATCACCTTCTCAGTGAGGCCTTCCCTGGCCACCTTATCTAAAGTTCTAAACCCTATGCCCTCAACATTTTCTAACTCCCTTCCCTGCTTTGTTTTTCATTCATATGTGTCATTTTCTAATATACAACTTTCTCAATTAAACTGTTTCCTGTCTCTCTTACCCTCTACACCCGAGAGGCAGAGTTTTTTGTTTGTTTTGTTCATTGCCATATTCTCAGCACCTGGAGCAGAACTCAGTAGGCACCCAATCACATATATCAAATAAATGAATGGATGAATGCATAAATAAACATCACAGAAAGCTGAGAAGTGTTAAGGGTGTAAAGTGGATGGGAGCTCTGGAGAAATGGGGGATAACTATAGAGAGCTATACGAAGGTGCCAGAGGAGGAAATAAGGAAATGCATGTCCTCTCCTCAGAAGCCCTGCTGTTACTCAGAGTGTCTGAACCATGGGCTGATAAGGCCCAGTTTCATAAAGGAGAATCATCTTCGAAGCACAGTGAACATCTGATTGAGACCCATTAAGTGACCTGATACATGAAAAAATCTCAACCTTTTCTTTCCAGGATATTCCTAATGAGATTTGGAAACATGTATTTTCCCCCCTCTATCTTTAATTCTGCTTGATATTACTGAAAAAAAAATCCACTTTAACACTGGTCAGAAATCAGTATTAGTATGTTTTATTCAAGAGTTTATTTTTAAAAGAGTATTTTGAGGTTTCTTATGACAAATATTATAATCCCTTGTTTTACAATTAGAAGCCTCAAAGAACCTCAGATATGTGGAAATTGAAAATAAGGAAGAAAAAAGATATGAGATGAGTGATATGAAGGAAAGGACCATGAATGTGAGAGTGAAAAAAAAAGGATAAAAATAAGAAATGGGTGGAGTCAAGCTTTTTCTAAAGTGCCGCTATAAAGAAATACTGGTAGGACTAGAGTTGAGGTTAGATCAATGCAAGCACAAGCCAATGGGTTTGGGGTTGGTGATGGGGGGTTGGCTTGCTCCCACTCTGAGATGGACAAGAGAGGAGCTGGAGGGAGGCTTCGCACGAAGGGCCTCATATCCTCTCCACATCCATCTGGTAACATGTGGTCCAGATGGCTAAGGGCACAGAAAGCATGTGTGGAGGGACTGGGAGGCTTAAAGGACCTGAGCAATTAACAGGGTTTGGGGAGGGATGGGGAGACTGACGTGATGGCTTTTCACATGTGTGAAGCAGGGAAGGATCAGTCCCTGCACATAAGAGTACAATAAACATCACATCTCTTTCTTTTTCTCTAGTCAACTTTTTCTAAAACCCTGCTTCCATCCCAACAGGTGAGTTGGAAATTTGAAGTTATTCTTGCAACATTCTTCTCTTACCTTTTCTGTCTCAAGGTTATTTCAAAGTCCTGGGGTCTGACACAGTGGTGAGGTGTGGGTAGTGTCTCTTCAGGCTCAGCACTGTGCCCTTCTTTGCCAGGACTAGGACACAGAACAGTCTCGCCTCCCATATTTCCTGGGGAACCATTTCCTCCGAGGCTCTGCTACATACACAGAAATACCAGAAACAACATGCATGTCTGTATCTCTTTTGAGACCGGCCATCCTAGAGCATCTTTTTTTAGTTTGAGAGAAATTGCCTTTCTCTTCAAACTTTGTTCTCAGAACAATGGTTTTAGGCTTCTGGGGAAAAAACGGAAAAGAAAAAAACAAACCTGCCCTGAGATGAAGAAACTACCCCCTTGAATGGGGAAGGAGAAAGGGGCAGAATATAGAGAGAAAGCATAAAAACTTAAACATTATCTTTCCACTCACAGAGCCTCCTTAGTCCATCAATAAATTAATAGTAACCAAACTAATGAAAGTAATCAGCTTCCTCCAATTTCTCTCTTGGTGTGAGCAGTGGAAAAGCACTACCCACATCCCCTTTCAGGGAAGGACTTTTCACCCCAGCCCTTAGCTCCAGGGTTGACCTGCTGCAAAGGGCCTCCTGACCCAAGAACACACCCTTTCCGGGCTGCCCACACCCACTGACTGAGGGAGGCTGAGCATGGACATGATGCTCCAGACCTCCCCGTGGGGTGGATCGATGTTTTGCAGAACTGCATCACAGTCCTAACGTTTCTCTGCCCAATTCTGCTTCAGCCCCTTCCCTTCCACAAGTGCTCATCTCTAAGAAAATACCCTGCACACCCAAATCCATCTCAGCATCTGCTTCCAGAGAACCCAACCTGCAGCAGTGCATCCAGGAATGGTCCTAGAACGTTTATCAATAATATGGGATTTGGGAGCCAAATCACTAGCCACCTGGCAGGTAAAGAGGACCCAACTGATGACAGATGGAACACGGGCATCCTCTGGCCCAAGGTGACAGTCCTAAGGGAGAAATAGTAACTGTAAGGACAGTGGGATTACATGAGTTTTGCTAAGAGCCACTGATACAAAAAAGATAATGGAAAACTGCAGGCAATTAATAGGCAATGGAAAGTCAAATATGAAAGTCAGAGGATCTCCCTGGTAGTTAACAAAGAGGCTCTCATATCCTTCAGCTGAGGCCCACGCTCAGGAGTAAATCTAGTGCTGATCTCCAGAGACGGTTAAATACCTAACCAAGCAGACCTGTTACTCATTGGGGGAAAGGAGGTCCTGACACTTGGGATGGGAATATCTAGGAAGATTCCCCTGAAAATTTTGAATCTCCAGAATCCTAGGGTGACCAACTATCCTGGTTTCCAGTGACTGAGGGGTTTCCTGGGATGCGGGACTTTGTGATAAAAGTGTGACAGTCCTGGGCAAATCGGGGCTGTTGTTTGTTCTCTAATTCCTCTGAATTCTCTGAGCCTCTTAGCACTTCCCTCTTGCTTGGAATCAATACGGACACCACTACCCCCCTTCAAGACAGCAAGTGCCCTACTCAAGATCTACCCCTACCTCTCCTCCTGGCTATTAGGCCTCTAAGGAGGATTAAGTTCCAACATAATCACCCAGGGTCATGCTGGGCCTGTTAAGGGAGAAAAGGGACTTGACTCCAAAGAAGTTGCAAGGCTTAGCCAACATCCACTGGCAGATGCAGGGCAGTACCAGTGGGACTGGATTCTGAGGCTGCTTCACTGAGAGGAGCTGGAACGTAAGACTGGATGAGGGAGAGTTTATTGATTTGGGAACACACCCCAGAGATACAGGATTTACAGTTTGGTAAGAACCCCAGGACATGGTGTCTAGGATGGTACCTCGAAGCATGGAAAAAGCAATGGCCCATACACTAAGTGAAGTTGGAATGCCAGAATGTCTTGGCAGATTGAGGAGGAAAGAATTAAAGGGCTCAGGATGTGAACATACCAGAGTAGATATATTATATATTATGTGAGGCCTGAAAACCAACGAAAGAAAGGCCTGGAGGAAATACCATGTACCAAGGCCATCAGAAATATGCTAGCGAGGAGCTTTGGCATCACTAAGGTGTCCAGCAATGAGGAAAGCACCACAAATGGGGGTAGGATAGTACTCCACGTGATAAAATCCCACATAATAAAGGGCAGGTGTGCAACTGCCTAGCAAGGCAGGTGGATGCAGTTATCCTAATGAGCAGCCAGGTGAGGTAACATAATGACCACTTCTGCCTAGCAAAGCATCTTTTTGCTTTGCTTTGATTTGAGCTGACAAATACTGGTCAACAGCATCAATCCCACACTGTAACTTTGGGCTTTACCATCAGTAGGAAGGGAAGTGTTTAGAAGCAGAGAGGCAGGAGATTGTGGATAAGAAGGCTGGTTTGTTCTTAATCACAGTTCATGAACTAATGCCAATTTGGAAACATGTTAGACTAGAATTTCAAAGGGCTAAAAGTCTGAGATATGAACTACTTATTTTCTGGATGATTTGCCATCTAATTTCTCTAGAGCTTTCTTGCAGCAATTTCAGGTGTAGAAGGAATGTTTTCTTCCTTATGCGGTGCTTTTTGGTAAAAGCATAAATCTCAAGTTGAGGCTTTTCCCAGAACCTTTGGGGAGAAGAAGTTCAGAGGCAAAATATCCGATTGCAAGAATTCACGATTCTGTATCTAAACATGAAGACTCATCCGACTTTTTTTTGACTCCCACTTTTGAATTCTTGCCCAAACCATCTGTTTGTGTGGAATATGTCTGCTCTTTTGTTTACCAGCCATTTCCTATCCATTCAACACCCAACTAAAATATACTTTCCAGTAAGTTTTCTGGATGGATCGTAACATGTTCCTCTTTGTTGCTCTGACTTCATTCCAGCACTTTTTTGACATTCTGGGGAGTGTGCATGTGTACGCACCTATCTGTCTTGTGGAAATGTGGCCATGATTCCAGAGTAATGAAGGCTGAGAAAGAGTCAAAGTCTATTTGGGAGTCTAATAATATACAGGAAGGGAGATAGTCTCCCTCCTAATGGTTGTAGGAGTGGAGGAGAAGACCGATGACAGCCAGGTAGATGGTAGCTCTAGTTCCTGATTACTTTATGTCGTATGTGCAGTTTGAGACGGTTTACATCAGCAATGTGCTACAGTCAGCTGGCACCAGCTTGCAGGTGCCAATTGTGTATGTCCCTTCCCAACTTCAAGTTCAGTGGTATCATGTCGATAGCTTAGCGCTGGCCATGGTCAGAGTGTTTACACCATGGAAATCCACAAATGTTGCAAACCAAGTTTTGTTTTTTTTTAATCCAGCAAGCCGATTTATCAGTGCCCTACCACATGTATTCTTTTTAATATCCCACATCTCCCTTTAAATGGCTCACACTTTCCTCTACATTCTTTTTTTTAAATAGGATTTACTCTTTTTTTCCTTAATTAATTAATTAATTTATTTATTTAGGGCTGTGTTGGGTCTTCGTTTCTGTGCGAGGGCTTTCTCTAGTTGTGGCAAGCGGGGGCCACTCTTCATCGCGGTGCGTGGGCCTCTCACTATCGCGGGCCCTCTTGTTGCGGAGCACAGGCTCCAGATGCGCAGGCTCAGTAGTTGTGGCTCACAGGCCTAGTTGCTCCGCGGCATGTGGGATCTTCCCAGACCAGGGCTCGAACCCGTGTCCCCTGCATTAGCAGACTCTCAACCACTGCGCCACCAGGGAAGCCCCTCCTCTACATTCTTGAACATACAGAGGGTATTTATAATACTGCTTTAATGTATCTGTTTACTAATTCTACCCTCTAGGTCAGAGGTTGGCTACCTGTAGGTCAAATCCAGCCTTCAATATGACCCATGAGCTAAGAGTGGCTTCACATTTTTAATGAGTTGTAGAAAACAAACAAACATCATTGGCAGTCAGGGAAATTAAAATAAAAAACACAACGAGATAGCACTTCACACCTACTAGGATAGCTACAATCAAAAAGAACAGACAACAACAAGTGTTGGTGAGGATGTGGAGAAATTGGAACCCTAGAACCCTCATACACTGTTGGTGGGAATGTAAAATGGTGCAGCATCTTTGCCAAATAGTCTGGCAGTTCCTCAAAACGTTAAGCCAGAGTTCCCATATGATTTAGCAATTCCACTCCTAGGTATATATGGAAGAAAAATAAACACATATGTTCACACAAAGACTTGTACATGAATAATTCATAATTATTTCCAAAAAGTGGAAACAACCCAAATGTCCCTCAACTGATGAATGGATAAAATGTGGCATATCTATAAGATAGAATATTATATAGCAATAAAAAGAAATGAATGATAAATGCTACACCATGGTTGAACCTTGAAAACATTATGCTAAGTGAAAGAAGCCTACACATTACAGGATTCCATTTACATATAATGTCCAGAACAGGCAAATTCACAGAGACAGAAAGTAGACTGGTGTTGCCAGGGACTGGCAAGGGGATGGAGGAATGGAGGCAGGAGCAGCTGGGAGTGGGTTTCTTTCTGGGGTGATGAAAATATTCTAAAATTGACCTTGGTGACGATTACATAACTCTCTGAATGACTAAAAAGCACTGAGTTTTACAATTTAAGAGGATGAAAATTATGGTATCTCAATAAAATGTTTGTTTTAAAATGGTTCCTAGATTTTGAGATTTCACAGACCAATAAAGCACCCATCCCTAGAACAAAATACAGGGATCCATCAGAGATGCCAACTCTTTTTTTAAAATAACAACATTTAAAAAGTTACCATCTAGCATCGATATCATTTCATAAAAGAAGGGACATTTTAACACCTAAGGACTAATCAGGAATGACGAACAATTCTTTAAGTGGAATAAATTTAGTTTCGTTAAAAAAGTATTAAGTTTTCCACAAGCAATTACAATAATATGTAACTTGTCACATGTTTTAAAAATATTTCTAATACTGTTTGAAGTATAAAAGTACTATTACTATTTTTAAAATCATTTTTTAAAAGGACTCCAGTATAGAAATCTACTATTTCTATAAAAGATGTTCTTTAAATCTTGAATTTTACAGTCATATAATTAGGCTATTAATTTTTAAATGTATTTTAATATTTGATTTATTGATAATGAAAAAGTTTAGTTGATAAAAGCTTTATTCAAAACATGTCAAGAACCACATAGTTCAAAACTTCAAAAATAAAAGACAATTTCTGGTAACTTAAAAATAAAGAGTACCTAGAAAAACAACCACATTAACATCTACTATTTATAATACAATCTCAAAATCAAAGCTAATCTTAGAATTTCTATTTCTTGCCACATTTGAGCTAGAATCCTCCTCCTTATCCCACTACATTGTTATGAACCCTTTCAGTTTTAACACTTAAAATACAATTTGGGTATTTTCTGTATACTATTGATCTCTTCCCATACGGAAAAATTAAAATAGTTCAAATGATTAGAAACTAATTTTCACTTTAAAAAGAAAAAGAAAGTTTAGTAAAACATTTCTTTTGAAAACAATGGGTGGATTAGTAATCTGAATTGAGTTACACAAGAACACATTTCTACCCAAGGGCTCTCCAGATTATTCACTACGCATTTATATAGTACAGGACATTTGAAAAATACTTTTCATCATTTTTTTTGTCAAGACTCATAACACCCAGGTGCTGTGAAATAGCAGAATTAACCTTAGTTTATACAGGGAGAACCAAGGCACCACGGTGAGATCTTGCCAGTGCCAGAGTGAGACCTCATGTACCTCCTGACTTATGTCCAGAGCCAGATGCCTCTTTCTGGAGGACGTTAATTTATTCAATCATGGAAGTAAGAGCGTGTGGGATTTGTTGTGGGATAACTAGTTGTGGCTCTGTAAGTAAAAAGTTCAGAGGATGGACAAGGTAGAGAGGACAACTTCATTGTGAAAGGGGGTAATGGGAAGAAAGTTAAAACCAGGGTACAGACTCTATTCAGACAGAGATCACTTTTCAGAAATAAAAACAGCAAAACAAGGATAGGCAAAAATAATAGCTATAGAGTTTCTCATTTCTAAGCCAAGGGGCTTTTATAAAATCACTTTAAAAGTAGGAGCTCTCTTGAAGACAACCCTTAAACATCTTATTTTTCCCCCTCCATAAAACCTCTGTGAGGTGGAGAGTACTAACTTACAGGGATGAAACTGAGAAGTAAGGAAGTTAAGAGGTTAAGACCACATGGAAAATGAATAGGCTGGAGCAGATGTTATGTCTTAAGCTTCGGCTTAGAAATAGAAACAGAAGGTAGAGGATAAACAGGAACTTTTCTGGATAGACAAGTGGAATAATCCAGGGATTCAGTAGCAACACCACCTACTTAACATTTTTTTACAAAGGACGTGGAATTTCAAGTACACAGTGAAACCTAAGATGACAAATGCTCTTCTGGGTATTGAAATGCTCAGTTGAAGGGAATACAGCAATAAGTTCTCATGAAACCATGTGAAAAAAAGAGGCATTAATGAGTCACAGTGTGGGTAAGTGCAAACCAATGCATTTAGGACAAAATACTGCTGCCTGTAGTTAAAATATGACGGACATGGAGCCATCAACATGACTTGTGAGAAGAAATTAACTTAGCCTGATCAATGTGTTAGGGTGGATTTAAAAAAAAAAAAAGCTGGTCATTATTGGCAAGAATAATGAAAGCCAAAATAGTGGTGCCCATGCATTTGGGAATCAGTGGAACCCTGGGCTTTATAGACCCATTGTGAGTTATTAAGGCACATTACAAATGTTTGAAGTTCATTCCTAACCTCTGGAGGAGACACATAAAACATTTCTTCATGAGTGTCAGTCATATTTGTCGCAGGATAAGCCACAGTTCTAAGCCAGTGTAGCCAATCTGATGTTCTGGATTCCCAGGGGGGCTTTCCCTCGAGGCCTCCTCTAATCGACTTTACAGTTCAGTCCTGTGTCATGATAATAAATACAACCGGTCTAGGCCATGATACCAAGTGTCCTGCTGGGCTACAGGGAACCTGATCATAAAACCTTTAAATGGTAAGGCTGGGAAAAACCTCAAGAAGGGAACTGTTCAGTCTCCTGTCTCTAGATGGGGTAAAACACTGAAACATCTCAGGAAGCTGTTTTTTGTTTATTGAAGATTGTTTGGGATGGCAGTTGTAATCTAATAATAACTTCAAGTCCATCAGTCTATCTCCTTGGGTCCAAAGGACATGCCATGTCAATCATGTGCAAGTGGCAACTGTAAACAACACAGCTCTAGAATGGGAGCACTTAGAGGACATGGCCCTGCCAACCTTTAATTCACGGAGATGCTGCTTTTTTCCATAAATATTCACAACATCTGTTCCCCTGAAACTCGGGCATTTATCCCTATACCTCACAGCTAGAGGTACCAGATACTGCATATAACTAGAACTTTTTGGTGTAGGGAGGTATGTAGGTATGTAATTTGATATATATCATGGCTTTAGCCCCCAAACACTGACTATTCTGGGGAATGGACAAATGGAAGTGATTTATTCCCAACAAATGGAATGGAGAATCCTTTTATTTGTCAGTGGTGGTTTCCCTTCTCCCTGAGATATAGAAGGAACTTCCAAATCATGTTCTCAATTGATAATGTTTGATAAAAAGATGTTTAGTGTCATCTGAATTTTTGACATTCTCTTTCATTCTAGTCTACTCAGCTCCAAACTTCCACAGTCATACAAACGTGAGTAGAGAATAACTAACCTAATAAGTGGAAATACAGTAGAAATAAACCTAATATTTTATATATTTCCACTGTCAAGGTATATATGGCCTCTGTTCCTACCTCTAACCTTTTTACAGAGATAATGCTAAAGCAAAGGTAATAAAATGGGCCTGAAATAGATGTTTGTAGATGTGAGGGTTCTGTTGTATGTGTGAACTCCAAAATTTTTTTCAACTGTGAATTTTAAGTCAGCTTCTCTCCCCTCTGCCTGTCTCTCTCTCTCTGATGCACACACACACACACACACACACACACACACACACACACACACCTCTAACAAGGTCACTACTAAGGAGAAATGCCAGCAGGCAGCAGGTGGTTGACATTAGAGCAGTGACTATACCTTACCCCAGTGTGAAGGTGTGATAACACAAGGAATCCTTAAGAAATTCTGTTATGTTGAATCTAATTTGAATTATTTTGGCACATGTTAACTGGTCTTAATATACACCCTAGGAGTGTTTAGTTAACATTTAAAGTTTCCTAGTTGGGAATACACCCTCCAAAAGTTATTAGTTAGCACTTGAAAAACTCAAGTCACTTCAGAGGCTACTACCATAAGAACTCAGCGCCAGAGACTTTGTTAGTAAGTGATTTTTTTCAGTGGTCAAGTTAGTGGTGTTAAATGTATGTGGATTGGCCCAAATACCATAGGGCACTCCATCCCTTTCACGAACAGGGCATAAAGTTCTAGCAAGCCCACTAGCCCTAAGATTCCTAGATTACTAACCTGTTCTATGTCTAGAAATTGAACAGAAATCAGGCTGCCTGACACCGAATCTACTGTAATATTATTGGATTCATTTCTAATAACCCTTTTATATAAGATATCGTTGGGTTCTCTAAAAGAATGGAGTGGGGACGTTTTCAAGCTTACATGACAGGTTGACTATTACAGGATGTCTGTTCTGGTGTCTGAGTGTTTATAAAGATGAATGATGCAGACACTGGCTTAAAATCTGATTTCAGTGTAATATACCACCTGGTAAGGTTAGGGGGGAGGAGACATATAGCCCTCACCCAACTCCTACCTACTGAAGGCCACTAAACCACCTAATAATTGCAAGTGACCAAATTGGCAAAGTCCAATTTACAACAATTTTCTTTAATAGAGGGAACACAAGTACCTTTCAGGGGCCATAAGATTCATCCAGGCATAGTCCATAGTTAAGTAGGCTTACAAACAGCAGTTTCTAGTTTAACAGAAGAACCGGAAGTCCCTGGTCCTCCTAGGTAGTCTGTAAATGGCCCAAGGATGAAGGGTGTTGCCAGTTCAGCACAGGAGCAAGAGACGCATAGAGCTGAACCACAGACATTTCTACTTTCACACCCTTCCTCCTATTCTTCTGGCTTTCTACCAGAGCCAACTCTCTTTCCAGATGTCCACTGTAACAGTGCCACCACCCCCTGGGAGATCAATAAAGGTGAAACAAACTCAAAGGGGCAGTAAGTATATCAAATTACTAAGCTGAGGAAGAGATGTTAGAAGTTTGTGCCCTCTAAGACCGAACCAACTGGGATGGAGTGGCTTTAATTATTCGGTTGGTTATGTTTGCAGAGATGGTTAATCTAATGGGTATGAGACTCTTTACGAGCATTTTGAGAAGTTCGAAAAGTAAGTAAAAACGAGCACATGCAATTGCTTTCTTCTCAGTAAACATTTTTTTTATGGTTTTCTTCCATGTACCCTCTTACACCTCTGTTTTCCAAAAAAATCAAGAAAGCCTCTTCCCTAACAGCACTCCCCAAAAGCAGACTTAAAAGAAGTAACAGCTGATTGATGGTTAGTGTGGTCTGTGGGTGTGCAGCGTAGGAGTGGGAGCCTTTCTGTCCCCACAGGGTCTCCTGCAAGGGGACAAGACAGGGGTTTGGTTCTAGTCAGTGAGATGATTCTTGTAAGGTGCTTGCCCTGGAATCCAGTCCATACTACACACTCAATAATGGTAGCTATTATTAGCAGTAATTCGTTAAACAAGAGCAACCACAGGTCAACAGAGCTTAAAAGGCTAAAATCCAGATATCAAGCTTTCCATATGACAAGTGCTTATTATAGAAAAGGGATGTCTTCCACTTGCACTTGGCTGTACTCAAATTAGCTTGAGGTGAAATTTTCATCGGCCACTTGGTTCTCCCTGGGGAGACGCTATGGTACTCAAAATGCTGGCAAGGGTGCTGGGAGTTCAGGTTCAATATGCAACAGTAATAGAGTCATAGGTATTTTCATTTGAAGAGAACTTGCAATTTCCCATCCATTATTATCTTTAACTCTCCCCACATTTCTGAGAGGCTGACAGGGAAAGAATTACAATCTCTTCTTTACAGATAGGGGCAACTGATGTCCTAGACAGATTAAGTGGGAGTAGAACCTATTCTTCTGATTCTTGGTATAATGGTCTATCCTCTATGCCCCAGGGAAAAAGAGGCTTGAAGAAAGGCTCTATTGGATATAAAGAATAGCACTGAGAGACCAGCACACTGCAGGGGAAAATTGCACAATGAAAAATAGTAAATTTTACACTACTGTGAAAGAGGAATTAGGAAATCATTCTCAAAAGATGGAAGAAAAAATATATTATCCCTATGAGTAAACAAGGCCATAAAAAATTAATGAGGGGACCAGTTCATTTAGTTTACAGCACATTTCTTTAGTATCTACTAAGTGCATGTTACAGGGAGGCCTAGCACAGGTAAGAATTTTACATTACATGTCCTAAAGAGCATGGACTTCTTCAATTTTAGAACATATAAGGCGGCCAGGGATAGGGGAGTCCTCATAGAAAATAAATCACTGCCATTTAAGAATTAACCTAAATTCTTATCCCATTATGTCAGAGCAATCCTAACTGGTACAGATGCTTTATTTTAGTGCGGTGTGCAAAGAACCTGGTGATCTGCTACTGCAGCGATGATGCACGCTCCTGGAGCTTGGGCCGCCTACAAAATAGGCATTCAAGGCTGTGTGTTTAAGATGGAGCATGCACACTCCCCCTTGAAACGCAAAACTGCAACCGTAAGTGGAAACACACTCTGGGGATTTATTTCTGTTTCAGTGTGTTTTAATAAACCAGTTATGGGAAGAGTATCTAGTATCAGCTGTGGCTTATATCCTTAAGCCTCACTCACTGACCTTTAGGAGTCTAACTTCCAAATTTAAATGGCCATCGTCAAGTGGTCTAGCCTCCAAATTTAGAGATCAACAGGCTAATTTTGGATGGCATTTTTTCCTTGGGGGGGCTGGCTGATCAAACCCCTTTAAAGCTCCTTTAAAATACTGAGCTCTATTCCATTCAGTATTTAGAGAGAACAGATGGCTGATCAAACCCCTTTAAAGCTCCTTTAAAATACTGAGCTCTATTCCATTCAGTATTTAGAGAGAACAGATGGGAGGCACCAGGATAAGCAATTATATAGCTTCTGTGACCCATGTAAGGGAACAACAGCTATAAAATCTACCAGTCTGTTAAAGAAATATCATAGCTGACAGAGAGGCAAAGAGGATATTGAACTAGCTGGCTATTGAGAGAAGTGTCTACATCCTGAGATTTCTTTTCTATAACTACACTGAGAATGTTAAAAATTGCAATAGTGGCTTCTTGATGGTAGGGAGGGTAGAAGACAGGTCAAAGGGCTCTGAAACTCAGTGCTTCCAACTCTCTTTCCCTAGCGCAAATGAAGACATCTCAACTCCCCTCTAGGTCCAGGGTCTACTTTTGTGACACTAATTCAACAACCTGCTTCCCAGCAGCACCTAGAAACCATCCCCAATGTGTAAGACATTTTTAAAGCTCACTAAAGGAGGCAATGCACCACAGTATCCTCCTCTGTAACATCTAGTATGTGTAAAACACTTCCTTATCAAGGAGAGCTCTGACTAGAGTCATCTTTCTGTTGGAAAACAACTACAAGGATCCCAACACCTTCAGTTACATTAACTCACTGATGGGATTCCAAGTAATAAAGTCAGATATCTTCTCTCTGTGCCAGCTTGCTAGCAAGGGCAGTACACTAACTCTGAGGTAACATAGTGAAACAGCAATGATGGTCCTTGGAATTTACCCTTTGATTCCACATAACCATCATCTTTTACAGAATTGCTGGTCACCCAGGTAATGGAGGGGGGTGGTGTATTACTACTGTAGAACAACCTGGATAATCTGTCTGACAAAGCATGGCAACTGAAGAAAGGAAACAAACACACAAGCAAGAACTACAGCCAGCAAAACGTGAATCATAATGTATCTTTGGTATCCCATTAGAAATCTATGTTAATATTCTCCTATTCCCTTGAAGCTTAGGTTGGAAACGTGTACTATTTTATTTTAGTGTTTATGTCACTCTTTCCTAATACATGACAAGTCTGCAGTGTTTTTTATATCTGTGACAGACCCATAATCTTCCAGAACACATAGTAAAGCAATGCTTTTCTTAAGATATGAGGGCAGATGACTGACACTTGCACATGTACCTGTGTTTCTTCCTCTGCTCACCCCACTATAATTGCTACCTTCAAGCTCATCGAGGAAAAGTTGGCAAAGGGGAGTGAGAAAACTCCAGACTGTTAAGTCAGTCACTGTATTATTTGCATTTTAGTATCTCTTTACTCTTATTATTGACCAGTTAAAGTAGGGGAAGAGGGATCAAGGACCACATGTGGGTTTAGCACATATGCCATATTAAAGGCACTTTTTGTTTTTTTAGGTTTTCAAATTCTCTAGCTGGGTTTTAAGAGTAGGGGTTATTTCATGGTGATTTTCCAGCAGGCTTTTTTCTGAGGTAGATAAAACACAGACAATAAAAAGTCTGAAGAATGCAAAGGGTAGCCAAAGCCTGTGTGGACAGGATTAGCTTGAAAGAAATTTCAGTAGTGAAAGCTGAGTCTGTCATATACAATACCACAGAAAAGAGGGCTCAAGGCTCAAGGTTGTCCACCATTTAGACAGGGCTTCTAGAATTTAATAGGTGGGAAATAGGCTAATCTGGACTATAAAGAACAGAACTGTGGGAACAATGACCGAGTAAGAGAAGAACCCTGGTTAGCACACAGCTCATCAAGATTAGGCCGATAATAGCAAGAAATACGCATCCCTCAGGACCTTGGTGATCAGGAAGGAATGCATATTACAATATCACAAGAGTCTAAACGAAACCAACAGACTTGAAGGTCCGAACTGCCTTTTGTTATTGTTTCTGGGATAAACAACAAATTTTGCCTCTTTTCTCAGGCCTCCTGTTTGTAAGGAGGTATTGTAATTGTATTAAGCATGTCAGGAAAAGCCAAATCCCAACTAAATAATTAGTGAGATGGATTTTGAGCTACTTTTCCTGCCCATTTGAGTTACAGATGAACAGGCTGGTCTGCCTGAGACCCAGTGAGGTTAATACTCCCAGCTGGGGCCTTTCGTTCTGGAGAATCACTGCTGTCATCCCAGGCAGATGCTCTACTTTTAAATGAACATGCCGTTGCAGGCCAAATGTTAGTAGTTAAACACCATCATCACAGAAACACATAACGCTAGAGCCAAGTTCAAAAACACAGCTGGTGATTAAGAAACTCTTAATGAAAGGAAGAAATGTGCTATTGGCTCCAAGTCATTCATCACTACTTCTGATATACTTAGACTGGGATTGTTTTATACGAGACAGAATAAAAGCATACCTATTGGCCTCAGTTTCTCTCCCTCAATCTAAGAATAAACATTTGTTAGAACACCATTGGAGAAAGAGGACAATCACACGTAATGCTCCCGTGGGTTGATGTAGACTCTCTCCAGGTCACGGCTTGGATGACATTTGCCAGGACTCCCGTCTTGGTAGCACATCTGATTGTAGAGGGGGTACATCTGCTGAATCCCATCTTCCCCCACTGGATTCTCACCTTCGTAGTCAAATCTTCTGCTATTCAGTCCATTCTAAAAATTCAAACATTGCTTACATTATCAGAGCAGCTGTTTGTATTTTTTCTAGCTCTTGGGTAAAAACAGGCAAGAACAGAATTCATTACACACAAGCTATTGAATGGCAAGGTAAAGTTCAACAACTTATCATTTTCCAGTCACTTGTTGCTTACAATACCTGTACAAGAGTGGTGGCATCTCCTAAATAGAAAATTGTGACTAATGAGGACTGTGGTCAGTTTCAAAATTTGGAACTGGTATCAATTAAGGTAAACTGGAGAAAAACAAGGTTGTGAACTGCAGGAGTCTCTCAGCAAGGCTCAAGCTTGGAATCCATGCATGAGATAATAAAGAGAATTAAAACAACCAAAACAAAACCAAAAGAAGCTTCAGGATTCAGCACTGGGGAATTAGGGAAGAGACACAGTGAAATGAACTGGTATTTGACTGTATGCCCAACGTGGCTGAGGATTAAGAAATGCTGTCAAAAGCTAGCCTCTTGTCTTGACCTTTCTTCCTTGCTTAACTCTGGGTCACAGCTGACACCATAAAATGAACCTCCCTGATGCTCTATGGTGTGTCTGGTACTGAGCCTCTGTCAGGTTACTGGTTTCGTAAAACTTGATTACTTCTAAGAGGAATAAGCAAGCTCAAGGACTTTACAGAATCACACCACAAATGGTCAGATAGCAGAGGTGAATAAAATGAAATTTCATGGAAATAAAACAGTATTTTAATAAACATGGTGGTCCCTGGCTCCGCCTGGGCTGACCCTACTAGAGGACCATGTTACTTACAGAGCGCTGGAGACTGCCAACCTCTCTTCCTTTGAACTGAGTCTGCAGAGGCAAGTGTTCAGTCTGGAGGGAGAAGACAGAAAAAGACATGCACTTTAAAGCACCAAGCACGATAAGACATATCAACCAAGACCGCTAAGACTCCTGTTTTTAAAAGAGCCAATCATGTCTTGTTAAATGTCTGCCAACTAAGCAAAATGTTCCACATGAGGATGGGAAAAGCAACTACATTTCCTGAGAGTTGTCTCTCTCTCCTGGCTCCAAACTTCTTGTAGAAGGAAGAAAATACACAGAACATCTGCTACAGAAGCTCTCATGCAAACTTGTTTACATCTTACTTGAGGTAACATTCAGCACAGGTCTCTTGCCTTTTCTCAGTGGAAGAGTCTGATATTTTGAATTGACTAAAAAGGGTTTGGAGTGGCAATGAAAGATTTTATAGACGTATACATGGTCTGCTTTTGTTTCCTGTTGCTACTCCCTGTCTTCCAACCCCACACAGATCATAAAGGGGCTTATCGTTTTCAAACCTCAGCCTAAGAGAATCTTTCTCAGCTTCCCTTTCGCTTATAAACACATACTTACCCTTCAGCCCCAAGTTCAAATATCATCCCTTTTTAGGAAGTGAGGCACAAAACTCTCAGACAGAGAGCGCCACTCTCCTTTCTGTGCTTTCACAGCATGTGTTATCACAATTATTTATTTGCTTTCTCCTTCACTGGATTGAGGGTGCTGGTTGGAGTATTTATAGACATTATCTCATTTAACTTTTATATTAATTCTGTAAAACCAATGTCTTTATTTTACAGATGACTAAAACTGGGGCTCAGAGTGGTTAAGTAATGTGTCTCCAGTCACACAGCTGGTAAGTGGTAGATGCTTTGTCTGATTCCTAAACCTATACTTTTATACCCATGCTTCTGGCTCAGTGCCTGGAAAACAGATGTTCAATAAATATAACAAAAGAATGCCTGAAAGTCCCAGCATGTAGGCATATCTATCAACACGCTCTTCATTTCACTGTCTTTGCTCATGCTGTCCTTTTTGTCTGGAAGGTCTGCCACTTTAACCTCTGGCACTTGAAATACTACCCATCTTGGTCTGACTAAAGTCATTTTCTTTTTTCCTAAAAGGCTTTTCCACACTACCCACCAAAGTTTATTTACTCCTACTTTTCCTATTGTTCTTGTTTATACCTCCATTATAGGTATAAACAAGCAGACATCATGCTCTGTCAGTTTTATGGTTCCTAATGTCTGTATCTTTCAACCTAGTAAACAGTGAACCTCTTTTGGTCATCCTCCTCCATCCCCACACCCTAGCCTGTGGTTCTGCAACAGTAAGAATTCAACATTTAACCAATAACTTCACTGAAATATGAACTATCAACTCTTGATATTCTGTATCATATGCCATGTTATCCAAGTTGTAAGTTATCTGTGACAAATTCATTCCCCCTGTCACATTCTGCATGATTCTAGGGTGCTTCCCACATGACTATTGATACTGACAGTACACACTGGTAAAAGTCCAAGGCAGGGCCTGCTTCATGGACCTTGTATCGCCATCTTGACATGCTTAAGTTTTAAACAAGGGGCCCTGCATTTTTGCTTTGCACTGAGCCTCACAAATTACATACATGGTGCTGGTCCAAGGAAAACAGACTCAGAAAAAAAATAACCTAAAATTAAAATAAGCATTTTCTTTTGTTGCTTGGCTATTTTAGATGAGCCATGGCTTTATGAGCAATAACAGCATTGCTAACCTTTTCTCATGGCCTGAGATATAAAATCAGCCCGAAGTGGTACACTTGAAAATACTAGACAAGAAAAGAGAATTCCTAGGACTGAGCAGAAAGAAATGGTGTCTGGACACCATGAACAGTCTTCACTCGCACTGAATGGACAATTAGCAAATGTTAAGTTCTTCTTCTCTACCCAATATTGTAACCCTTCATCAGTAATCATTATACTTCACATGAGCCCATGAATTTTGTAGTACAATAGTTAATCAAATTCTTTATACAGACAGAAGCCCCACACATCCTAGGGATGGCCCTGCATTAGGGACCAGGGCTATGCAACAGCATGCTGTGCTTGACTCTGCATTACGTGGCCATTTAGCTTCTGAGAAGATACCTAAGGAACTAAATTCAATCTAAATTCTGGGTACCTGTGCTCTCTTTCCGCTAGTCCATAAACTACCCTAAACGTTGCATATTCTGACTTTTTAATAAAGTTAATCACCACAGTATACAGAAAAGGGTCTTGCCTTTCATATGGTTGGTGCTTTCATATGGTTGGTGCTTTCATATGGTTGGTGCTTGGTATATATAAGCTGAATTACCTATAATACTTTAACTGATGGATACATGATATATATTATTCTATTATTCTTGTGGTTTTTTCTCAGAAAGCCTTGGGATACTCTGAATCTCTAATACGTATTTTGATTTCCCTACTTACATGTACTGTAACAATTTCTATTGAGCTACAAACCCATATTCACTTTCCTGATTTACTAAAGTCATGTAGACTTTCATTCCTGTCTTCCAAGGTGCTAACAACACTAGTTTTTCAAGTTTTATTATATATTATCTTAATAAATATTTTTACTTTCTCTGACTCAACAAATAAACCAAAACCTCTACATTTTACTAGGTGTTATATTTTAATCTGTTTCCATGTAGATAATATTTTAAAACCCCATAAACAGAGCTTTTAGAGTTACTAAGGTTTATTTTCGGGGATGACAGAACCAAGATTTCAAGTTGCTTTTGTCAACAAGTCTACAATCACCCTGGATACTCTGCTTGCTCTGGCAGTAGAAGAACTTCAAACTAGAGTTCCATTTGGAACCATTATCCCCACTACCAAGTTGGAGTCCTTTTGGTCTTCTCTCTTGTTTCATAATTTCACCCTCAAAATGCTCTGTACTTCCTTCCATGTCTCCCTTTTGCTCAGACTCTTTCACTGTGATCTGTAAACCGTAAACATTGTTCTTGTTAAACACATTCTCCTACCTTCCCAAACTTTTCTCTAAAATGTTCCCTCCAATTCCTAGCTCCAACTGACATCTGTCTCTTCAAGAATTTTCTTAAGCCTGGAGGAAACAGGATTTCTTCTAACTAGTGCAAATCACTCCCACATCTACAAGAATTTCCATATCATTCTCTTATTTTTCAACTTTTTTTTTTTTTTTTGCCATGGATTCCTACCTCCTGGCATGCAAACATATTCAAGAATCTGCCGTCTTAAGAGATAAATGAAAATATCTATTAAAACTTTGTCTTAAATTCTAAAAGGTCATTATTAACTTACCTCTTAAAACCTCCACTTAATAAGATACCTAAAACTCATAACCTGCTGAAGGACCATCCATCTTCCCTCAGTTCCTAAGGTTGTAATAAGGGAAGGTAAACTAAGCACCCCACAACCTCATACCTAGTTTGTAATTGGTCTCTCCTCCATTGCTACCTTCCCAATTCAAGCAGCCGCATCACATCCTTGGGTAACTTTACACTGCCACTTACAGCACACCAGACATAGCCAAATATTTTAATGTTCATTATTTTTATAAAACCAGAGAATCTCAGAGTAGAGATTATATGAAGAATGTATGAATAATGAATTTATTAGTAAACTACTATGATTCTACCTGTAATGTCTTGAAAGACACAAAGTTCTTTCTACAGGGAAACTCCAGGCCCTGATGGAATCACTAGTAAATTCTACCAAACATTTAAAGGATTACTACTACTCTTAAATTCTTTCTGAAAATGGGAGAAAAGAGAACACTTTGTAACTACTTTTATGAGATTAGCATCACCCTGATACCAAAACCAGACAAAGATATTACAAAAAAAGAAAACTAAAGTTTTTATTCCTTGTATCCCAAAACCTTAAGCCAAAACAGCCCTCAACAGTTGAATGTCTAAACAAATTATGGTGTATTCATAAAATGGAATACTACTCAGCAATGAAAGGAAATTAATTCAAGCAACAACATGGATCTCAAAAATATAATGCTAAAGAAATTGGACACAAAAAAGCATGCTGTGATTCCCTCTATGTGAAATTCTTTTTAAAAAGCATAACTAGTATGTTGTGATAGAAGTCACATTAGTGGTTGCCTGAGGTGTCAAGGAGGGGTGGTCGTGGTAGAGGGTGTGTATGAGAAGTTTTCCAGGTAATAGAAATGTCCTTGATTGAGGTAGTGGTTGCATGAATGTATACAACTGGCAAAGCTTATCAAACTGTACACTTAAAATGGGTCATAGTGTTATGTCAATTATATCTCAATAAAGTTGAGTTTTTTTTTAAAAAAAATATATACCCTTCCATTTTATCACAGTCATTCCGTTTTGGAGGAGCATGCACGTGGAGGTGAATTTAAATGGGAATTCACCAACATAGTCTGGAATCTGGCGTGATGCAAGGACACAGTAAATTCTCAATAAATACTTTATAACAGATTGTCCTTGATGCAGGAGTTTCTCGACTCCAATATTCAATTGCTTACTTGTGTTCTAATGACTGAGATCCTAATCCATAGATATATGATTTCACCACACTAAAGGAATTAACACATGAATAAATGGTTATCATACATCATTCACTAAGTATGGATTCCTCAAGGCATAAAGGATATTACATTTCTATCCATTAAGTACCTCTCTAAGCCATGACTAAAACTGTGAACCAAAAGTCAATTTTCCCTTTCACTCTTATTAATAGTTGTGAGGGCAGCCAGCCATGTTGTATGAGCAACAACTATAGAGACTGTGTTCTAATCAAGCAAAATTTACAACAACATTAATTAGGCACTTGTTTAATGAGATATATAATTGTTACTGTTCTCCACGATAATTACTGAAGCTACTCGCATGAATGTCTCTTATTATTACAGTAGACCCTTGGCATTCACAGATTTAACATTGCTGGTTTTAACCATTCATGAGTGAATTTTACAAGGTTATGACAGGTTGTAATTTGTAACTTTGTTGAGACACAAATTTGAATGAAGACTGAGGAGATTTCTGACATGGAATAGTCATTTAGCTCGTTAATGAGCATAGCGACTGTTAAGCTGTGTCTCTGTTATTCTCAACTCACATATGAATTCTATAAAAGATAGGGGTATTTAAGAATGTAGGGTTTCTCAAAAGCCTGTGAAGTCTCCTCTGTGAATGTCAAAGGGGTGCTGTTATTAATCAACCTTTTCCTTTCAAATTGAGAATTTTTTTTTTTTACTGATTTTTAGTCAATTCTTAGGTTTCTAATATCTAGAATCAATCATGATCAATGCAGATTGCCACTACACATTATACAGATTCGATGTATAAAGTGTACCTGGATGTTATTCCCCAAGACTTGAGATTTTATTTGCTTATAACTCCTCTTTCCCAAGTTCTGAGAGAGTAAGGTTCATTTCTGTGTTCCATCCATGCACTCCATCCTATAAATCCTTTCCTGTCAACACTCTAAGAAGGAGACTGGGAGGTTTCCCCCAAACCTCACATGGTGCTATCACAGAGTAGATGTTCAGTGACTCCCACTCTCAGTCAGCGGTCACCACAAAAGTCTTGGTGCTAGAGTACGTTGTGAAAGCTGTGTCAGTTGGACTAGAAACGCTGGGGTCTAAATTCCTAACTGCAAAGAATAGGGCAGAGTTAGGTCTGAACATGTTCAAGAGAAGGGTGTGAACACCACGAAAATAGGTTCTAGATCCTCAGTATTCAGAAATCTTATAAAGACTGGAGGAGAGGATCTAAGGTTAAAGGAAGAGAAAAGGGGAACAAAGAAATTGGCTCAATAATGTCAACATGGTTAAAATAGACATCATTAGGCTCTGCGTAGACAAAAGAACAACTGTAACTTGTAAGGACTGACAAAAGATTCTTCCCGTACTCCTTGCCCCTTAAGGTAGGTGCTGTACAATATGCTTTAAATGTCCTCATATTCTTATATCATGTCCTAAAGGTAATTTTATTATTGTTCCTATAATAAAGATGAGGAAGCTGAGGCTCAAGAGAGTTGAAGCAATGTTCCCAGTTCGTAGAGCTGAGATTCACATTTGTATTTATGTAATTCCAAAGTCTGTGTCTTAAACCATCACACAAAGCTACCTATCTTCCTACCTTGAGTATATCCACTATCTTCCTAATTTGACTGCAGAAGGGGACTCAAAAGCAAGAACACAATGGGCACTCGAAGGGGAGAGGGCATAAAACTGAGGGGAGAGACTGAGATGCTCAGTACTTGACAATTTTGCAAGCTGCTCCGAGTTTTCTTCATCTGAACTGGTCAAACAGAAGCTATGGCCTAAGTTACTTCCCCTCTTGCTTGGGCTCCAGCCTCAATTAAAAAAAACAAAGGCAGGGCTTTTCCTGAGCAGTTTAGGACTCTCAGAGTTTTACCTCTGCCTCAGCCCAGGGCTGAACACATAATGGTCATTTGCTGTAGGATAATACTTTATAAAATTAATTTAGAGGGCATTTCCTCTCCTGTTTTATTGTTTGTTTTTACCTTTCAGTGATATATTGATAGTTGGTACCTTGAGAGCAATGTCCAGTCCCCTAATTTATAATGTTAAAGATTGCAATGACGCAATTACAAGCAGAAATGACTACAGAATGTCCTCATGGCAAACTTTTCAAATGTATGCTTAATCATGAGGCTTATTATAAGACAGAAGAATATTAGATATCTTATCCTACAAGGCAGCATTGGGTTTGTCTTAAGTCACCACAGAATTATAACTGCCTAGTTGTTGTTGAAACTGTTTTCTTATCCAAAAGGAAGACAGTGTTCCTTCTTATCACTGGTAAATAAATTTCATTACTTCTACTGAGTATACATTCTAGATTTTAATTTTTCAATGTAAAATTTGGTATGACACATTTTAATGAAATTTCTTATCTTGGCTATGGTCTCACTAATGCTTACCTTAAAATACACAAGAAAATGATACTTCACCTAAATTGTAATATGTATGCAAAGCAAAGTACCTAATTAAGGCAGACAGATGATAAAGATGATGGAAAATTATCTGCAGGCGAATGAGACACCCACATACAATACTAAGATGTCCCCCCAATCATAAATCATACCCATTTAAAGGACACAAATCAAATGATTATGCATTCATATGTGCTATTTTCCACAACTAATAAATACCTGCACATGTTAACATCAGAATGCTGTGCTGTCCTTGTCACAATGGGCATCTTTGCTCTTCAACCCCTTGCCTTAACACTGCACCAAATTACCCACGCATATCACTTTATCTCCAAATTTGCCCACAAGGTAAACCTTCAATCCAGAGCCGTTAATGTATTTTCATCCATGCACACAGATGCCCTCAAAGAAGGTGTTAATTACCTCTTCTATATCAGGCACAGTACTGTACTCCAAGCCACTATGTGCAGAAATACTATCTTCATAAACCAAATTCTAATTCCTCTCTAGAAACTATCAATATGAGCCTTCCCAAATCTCATATTTGATCCAACGTTCCTGAACTCATGGCACTGGGAAAAGATACTCTCATAAGAACTTCTTTGTGCTTAATAAGTTACGCTATTCTTAGCAAAAAGATAAAAAAGTAAAAAGAGCCTCCTAAAATCTTTAACACTCAACATATTTTAGATTGTGAAACAAAATGCAGTATACTAAATGTAGAGCACCACTACTCTTATATTCCTTCCTACTGAAAGGTGAGATAATACAGGAATCATTTCCCTTACCAATAATCTACTGCTTCTATTGAGGGTGTAATTAAAAGGTAGAAAATAAAACATGAATAGGTCTTTATCTGTTTGCTTAATGATTACTAACCCATGAACAATCTAAAGGATCCTTGAATATACTTAGTTAATAATTACATGTATTTTTTCCCTTGGGGTCTTACATTTAATTGAAAAGCATTTTTCATCATTTTCCTGAAAAGAAAAAAGAAAATCTAGGTAACAAACACTATTTCTTCTTCTAAAGGAAGATAACCTAGTAACAGTAAAGAAGGCGAGACAGAAGAGAAATCATCTGCTATGGAAAGCTAGTATTAACCTTCAGGGACGCAATTTTGTAAATATAAAGCCCAAAGTAGGCAGTTCTGTTTGAAATAGAGAAGTAGCTGTAAGCCCAGTTTGGCATTTCCCTGCCCACAGGCACTAACGTCTTGAGCAACCTGCACAAAGGTACCTTGGGCTGGAATCCAGCTCCTGGGTTAAGCATGACCAGAACATGTCAGTGACTGGAACACAGTTCACAGCACCAGTGGTTTAAGGAGGAGGGTGAAGTCGATGACACAAAAGGAGGGGAATCCTTCCAGTGGAGATAAGAAAATGAGTCAAGGATCTTTTGTTTGCCTTCAGTTTACTCAACAGAGTCAGAACTGAGTGTTCAATATATGCTCTTATTAGATGCCACTGCTCCATCAGGCAAGAAACACTGCTTACTAAAGTAAATGACAGTTAACATAGCATTTCGTCTTCATGCCCACATAGTTTAAATGGCCAAACAAAGCCTGAGTATTTTCTATTAGCCCCTAGAACAGGCTAACAACTACAAATAACAGGTCATCCGCCAAGTCTCGGATCTGTAAATACCACTTCAACTGACATTCCTTCACTGGATACTGAAAGGAGTCGGTCTGTTAGGACATGATCATTTCCATTATTTAAAACAAAGAACTAAATATGAACTTCTGGGGGAAAAAGCAGAAGGAGTAAATCATATTTTTAAAATATCAACTTAAAAGATATTTAAATTAATTCCATATTAATGGCATTTAAGGTGACATAGTTACCTAGTCCCTGCCCAAGCTGGAATAGCCCTAGGCTGTGGGTGAGCCTGGCTGGAATGGATCTTACCTAGAGGGGCCTCCTTGGGGGCCACCAGCAGGTGCCACTGAAGCAGCAGCAGCTCCTTCCTTAGTCCTGTGTAGTTAGTTCAGACACAGTGTTCGTGAGAGGTGCCATCCTGTTTGGGATACCTGGTCTGAGAGTTGATGGGAATTTTGGTGCTGCTGTTTATGAGAACTGAGCTCCACAGAGGTGAACTTCAGTCTTCTCTAAATGGGCTGGAAATCAATAGTCTGTCCTCTGAAATAACCTCATCATTAGTAATACTCTACCAATAGGAATGCCAAAGAACTTACCTGTTCCCCTGCCCTCCAGGAATTTACAACCTTATTTCAGGTGTCTTGTCTTCCAAACAGTTAAACAACAAAGCAACACAGTTTGAATGCAAACCACTCAAAAGCGGGAAACCTGTCTTACGCTTCTACTTTTTCTCTTCTACCACAGTACCTACCATGCCGTAGGTATATAAACACCTACTGATCTAATCTGATTATAACCTCAAAGTGCTACAGATCCACAGTTTCTTATCTGAAAGTTTTAGGAACAGACGTACTTTGGAATTCAGAAATTTTTCAGATTTTTAGAAAGGTGATATGCACTTATTCCATATATTTATAAAACATCTCCAGACCCTTCTGGAGAAGGATCTGGAGATGTTTTATAAATATAAACCCCATACAGAACCCCATAATCAAGCATATAAATATTTCTGCAATGGAAATATGAGCATTCACATTAAGTAAAGAAAGTAATGACTCTGTATAGCTTCATGAGAGTCAACAGTTCAGGTCAGATTTTGGCACAAAATGAGTTTAAAAAAAAAACTTCAGGGGCTTCCCTGGTGGCACAGTGGTTAAGAATCTGCCTGCCAATGCAGGCAACACCGGTTAGATCCCTGGTCCAGGAAGATCCCACATGCCGCAGAGCAACTAAGCCCGTGCACCACAACTACTGAGCCTCCCGCTCTAGAGCCCGCAAGCCACAACTACTGAGCCCAAGCATCGCAACTACTGGAGCCTGCACGCCTAGAGCCCATGCTCCGCAACAAGAGAAGCCACTGCAATGAGAAGCCTGCGCACTGCAATGAAGAGTAGGCCCCGCTTGCCGCAACTAGAGAAAGCCTGTGCCCAGCAATAAAGACCCAACGCCACCAAAATAAATAAATAACTTAAAAAAAAAAACCTTCAGATACCTAGAGATTTTTATAAATGTAGATAACAGATTGTGGACCTATAACACACATCATGAGAATGACGGCAATTCAGAGGCTAGAGCAATCAAGATAAGCTGTGGAGAGGTGAAGGTGAAACAGTATTAGTGAGAACCCAGACTATTGGTGGGGTGGGAGGACTCATCTGACCACACTGAGGGTATGGGGGGGGGTATGACCACAGAGCACCAGGCTGAGAGTCCCAAGCCTCCAGAGCCACCCAGATTCTAGGCTATGCGAGCAACACAGTGAAGGCAGGGTCTGAGAAATATCAATCTAACCAGTGGTGATGATCACGATGATGGTGAGTGTGGCTTTTTAGAGAACAGGAAAATCCAGGATTTGACCACGAATAGCAGGGAGCAGAGAAGGGGAAGTGAGAGAAGGCAGAAAATACCAACAGACCTACAGCTATACACCAAGTCTGCAGATGCTATAAGCATGTACAAAAAAGAGAAAGTAAGAGGGAAGAAGAATAAACGTAGGCCATGTGCTTCATTAAAGGTTTATGGGACAGAAGGTATATTTGTCCATGAAAAGAGAAACAGTGCAGATAATAGCAGACATTATCACTACAGATTGAGTCGAATCATGAGAAAAATCACATTCTATCCAGGAAAACAGATCACAGATTTAAGAACGATAGTTCTTAAAGAGAGCACAAAGGCTGTAAAATCCCTGGGTGGGGAGTGAGCTGCTCATGTCACAAACATTGAAGCAGTTGTGAGGTTGGGGAGGAGGAGTAGAAGGAAAAGGGCTGCTGTGCCCCCAGAAGATGGGTAACACTTTATGGGCCCCCATGAAAGATTAAGGCAAATCAGAGTTGAATCAAAGGATTCTGACCGAAAGCATCGTGTGTGATTACAGGTGAAAGATCCAGAAGAGGTGAAAGCCGCTGGCCTGACAATGACAAGATGCAACAAAATGGGAGGGGTTAAACGTTATCACATGGAGGAAAACACTGCTGCTCATGTGAAGATGAGCAGCAGCTGCAGGTTCAGAAATAGACCTCCCATGCTCACAGAGATGAAGCATGTTGTATTAAAGAAGAGTGGCATGCACTTGGAAGAGGAGTCATGTTTTCCTAACAGACTCAGAATGGGTAACAGATCAAACAGAGTAAGCACCATCTGTGTATTCAAGGAAAGGGCATAATGTTTGCTTTTGATTGTAGCCTGTTGTTGTTGTGTTTTTTTTAATGTTGCATTTCTATGTAAGTTGGTTGGAAGAGAGAAGGAAAAGAATATACTCAATATAACTAGACTCAAAAGCTCCAAAAATCTTCTATCACTTTTCCCCCAAAGAAGCTCAGAGTGCTTTGCTAGATCTCATTTTTACTTCCAAAAGGATTTGGGGAAACTCAGCAGTACGGGTTAGAACAGACAAAGGTTCTCAGAGAGACTTATGCAGGATTTCACAGTAAGTCTAGGTGCTTTACTGTGTTCATAGAACAAATGAGGCCTCCAACCAATATGCATGGTACCTGGCAGATCAAAGGAAAAGGCCAACAGGAAAAATGTCCTCCTGATAACAATTTGTGGGTGGAGAATTTTCTAACAGATACCATGGCACCATTAAGGGTGAAAGTTTTACTTCTTATGAACCTGAAGACCCACTTTAATTTTCTCCTTCTAAAATCAATTTTGAATACCATATCATCTTACTTTTAGTATGGTTTGGAGAAATATAAATTTTTTAAAAATAAATAAATAAAGAAGCTAGGTAATCCAAATTTCTTTTCTGAGAAATAAAATCCAGGCTAACTTTAGACCCTTTAAATGTGCAGAAGTAGATGAAAAGGATCTAGTTTTTATATTCATCCTTCCTCATCTAGATTTTGGCAAGTATCCAAAAGTAAAAGGAGATGTAACAGTACAAAGTCCTCAAATTATTTATTTTAAAATATCAGTTTAGTTGAATCTGCATTCAGTTCAAAACAAGAAGAGATCGCTCAGAATATTTAGATGATTAATGCCAGCAAATGCGTGAATGTTTCCCTATTTTGTGAAATGTTGAAAAAAAAATCTACCTCAAGAACTTGGCTACTTGGTGCGAATGTAAATTGATACAGCCACTATGGAGAACAGTATGGAGGTTCCTTGAAAAACTAAAAATAGAATTACCATATGATCCAGCAATCCCACTACTGGGCATATACCCAGAGAAAACCATAATTCAAAAAGACACATGCACCCCAATGTTAATTGCAGCACTATTTACAATAGCCAGGACATGGAAGCAACCTAAATGCCCATCGACAGACGACTGGATAAAGAAGATGTGGTACATATATACAATGGAATATTACTCCGCCATAAAAAAGGAATGAAATTGGGTCATTTGTAGAGATGTGGATGGACCTAGAGACTGTCATACAGAGTGAAGTAAGTCAGAAAGAGAAAAACAAATATCGTATATTAACGCAGGTATGTGGAACCTAGAAAAATGGTACAGATGAACCGGTTTGCAGGGCAGAAATTGAGACACAGATGTAGAGAACAAACGTATGGACACCAAGCGGGGGAAAGCGGTGTGTGTGTGTGTGTGTGTGTGTGTGTGTGTGTGTGATGAATTGGGCGATTGGGATTGACATATATACACTAATATGTATAAAATGGATAACTAATAAGAACCTGCTGTATAAAAAAATAAATAAAATTCAAAAATTCAAAAAAAAGAATTTAAGATTGAAAAAAAAAGAACTTGGCTACAAATCTGTGCAACAGATCTTTAACAGGGCAAGCTGGATGACGAAGTGAGTTGTTCTGAGAAAATACATGCACTTCACATTATAGCTAAACTTTTTTCCTTAACTTAGCAGGAGATGAAATATATATATTGCAACTGTTTTTAATTTAAGAATTTTTCTCCTTATGAGGTTCCACCCATATGTACAGTGGGGTAGTGTGACACCTCCTTATAAATAGCTTTCAAATGGCAATATGCACTGGAGTACGGAGCTCTGTTCTGTACAGATGCAAAGGCACCTGATGTACTAGGAAAGGACCATGTATTAAATTGCAGCAGCTGAGCATCTTCTAGGTACAGTCTCAGAGGCTGTGGGATAACATAGCTGCTAAAGTCTAAGATTGTCCTTAATAACTGATGAATCAGAAGCAGCAGACTGGCTTAGTCCCTTTTATCTGAGGAATTCTAAAATGTTAGTGCAAGAAGGGCCTCAGGAATTATCCAGGAACAAATGCCCTCCTTTCACATATGAGGAAACAGGGTTCCAGAGACGAAAAGGGATTTCCCCCCAGGTTCACTTATGACACAACTGGGACACAAATCCAGATCCATATTTCTTGACTCCCATGCCAGTGATTTTTCCAGTATTTGTGTGAACTCTCGAGCTAGACTGCCTGGGTTCTAATCTCGGCTCTCATAGCTGGGGACACTGTCAAAGTTATTTAACGCTCTGAGCTTCAGTTTGCTTACATGAAAGATGAGGATCACACTAGCATGTGCCTCACAAGGTTGTTATTATAAGGGGTACATAAATTCATACATATAAAGCAGTTCGGACAATGCCTTGCATTTAACAAGTGCTAACTAAATGTGAGCTCTAATTAGTTAGTGTTAACAGGTGTAATCTCAGTTGGTAGGCAGCAAGGAACAAAAGAGCCCAAACCTACAAGCCCTTCACTAGAAATTACCTCGGGGAAATTAACCCCTCAAAGCCTTAGTTTCCTCATTTATAGAACGGGGAAAATAGTAATTCCTACCTGAGAAGGTGACTATAAGGATTAAATGAGGCAGTTCATGTGAAATATTTACAACAGTGCCTGGCACATGAGTAGCACTCAACAAATAATAGATATTATTCACAAACAATAATTCAATGAAAACTTATAACTCTCTATCACCAACCTACTTCCTCCCTACTTAATACTGTCTCCTTCTACCTTTCAACTTTCTCCATCCCTATGCCCAACATAGAAGAAAAGAGTAGGGGATTTATTTTTCAACATTAAATAAGGGAAAGAAGGGGAAAAAAAAGTTTAAAAGGATGATTCATTTTATTGGGTTGGTCAAAAGTTCGGGTTTTGAAAAACCCGAATGAACTTTTTGGCTAGCCCAATATAGAAACAGCCAAATTTTCCAATATATCAGTGCATGAGAGCTGACACTTTGGAGAAAGGAAAAGCTGTATGCATGAGAACATTTTCAACTCACCAGCATACCATTTAGGGCCTTAACGAAGTACAGCAGTAATTTTGTTAAATACAGAACAAGCTAATAAATGAACTAAAAGACGTGTTTTCCTCTCATATACTATTGGTGGTAGTGTACCTTGGTATAAAGTATAAATCTGTGGCAATAACCATCAAAATAAAAATCCATATACCCATTAATTTCCATTTCTTAGGGATTCATCTAATAGATATGTTCTACACGTATAAAAAATATATTTACAAGTTAATCACTGCAGCTGAATGTGAAACTATTTCCCTAATTCTTAGTTCAAGGTTCTAGGTATCTCTCCAGTACCTAGTCATATGTACCTATACATTGAGGGTTTTAATGGAAAAGTAATACCTTCACATTAGACCCTATAAGTTAAGTAAATGGAATAATCACAAACAACTTTAAAATATGCTCTGGTAACCATGCTTATAATCTATTAATTTTCTATGATAGTGTATTTTACTTACCCTTCAGCACAGTTTGCTAGGGGGGAAAATGCTCATTGATAATATCACAGTATCATGCTGTACTTGCCAAATATTGATTTTAAAACATCAAACATTTTGGGGAGTGATATCACCAAGATGCTGGAGTAGGAGAACCCAGCCTCCAGCCCCCTACAAAAATCAACAATCAGACAGATGATCACAAACAAAAACAGTTCTGAGAGAGCTCAGGAGTCCACTTAAGAAGCTTTAGCAACATAGTGGAACAAAGAAACCTAAAAATAACTACAGGAAAAGGAAGGAAGAATAATGTCATTTTGCCTGCATCATACCATCCCCCAGGCTGGCACTGCTCAGGGCCAAGAGCGCACTTCCAGCTAGGAAGAGTTCCAGTGACTGGGAAAAACAGGGTGGGGTGAACAACCCGTCTTCTGGGGCACCACGTGAAGGATCCACCTCGGTTTCACCCCATCCAGAGACCAGCACAGCTGAGATGTATGGAGATGTCTAGGAACAAGGAAAAATAGCAGAGGCTGCCAAAAAGAGCCACACAGTGGGAGTAACCACGATTCCCTGTAAACAACTCTGCAGAGGAATCCAGCATCTTTTGTCACTGATGAAACCAACTGTCAACATAGCTGCCAAGAAATCCCTGCAGATTTTACCTTTTTTCACCTCAAGGTGTTTGCATTTGCAGACCACCAACTACCTGAGTTCTGCCCTATTCCCTCCCCTCCCTGCCCCCTCTGTAGCCCAGGATCCTCACTAGCAGCCAGCCCAGGCCTCTGTGGCTGCTTGGGTGGAAGACATCAGGCTAGATTCCCTTGGCTGATTCCCACCACATGCATATGCTTGGGGCCAGCTGTTCTGGCTGTGCACTTGCATGCTGCTAGTCTATGCCCATCACTCACCTCCACTGCCCTGGATGCACCTGTAGCAAGATCCTGCAGTCATAGAAGCCAAGGGCCCCACAGCTATTTGGGGGACCAGATTCAGTCTTCTCTAGTCACTGGCCTATACCACTGGGCTCACTTGCAGCTAGCCCTCTAGTTGTGTACCTGCACACCTCCAGTACCTGCCTCCACTCACATGTGCCCATGGCAAGACCCAGTGGCCACAGTAGCACATGCTGACAGCCAAGGTATCCACAGCTGCCAGTGTGCCCACAGCTGGCCCCAATCCTTGCTGGCTGCCTTGGCCCCTGTCACTATGTACGTGTCTGCAACCAGTGTCTGCTACACAGGTACCTGCAGCTGGCCCCCTGCAGCCTAGTGTATGCACACTACTTTCTCTGGCCACCACTTCTGCCTGCCCTGGTCCCTAGCTGCTGGACCTAGACGTGCTGCTGAAGACCTCAACACTGCAGATCCCCCCACAGGGCTTGCCAAGGACCACACCGTTGTTGATGCTGTGACCCAAGCAATCTGAGCCAAAGAGACATCATGCCTGGCTGGTATCAGGGCCACAATATGCCCCCACACACCCTGAAATCAGTGAAATTGAAGGCAGAAATTATTCACTCAGAGGAGCTAAAAATAACGAACAGGAATTGAGAAAGCCTACTGGACTTGTGGAACACCATTAAGGGAAACAATCTGTGCACTACTGGAGTCCCAGAAGAAAAAGAGAAGGAAAAAGAGGCAGAAAACTTATTTAAAGAAATAACGGCTGAGAACTTCCCAAACCTGGGGAGAAATCTGGACATCCAGGTTCATGAAGATAATAGTTCACCCCATAATTTCAATCTAAAACAACTTTCCCTGAGTCACATTATAGTAAAACTACCTAAAATTGAAAAGAGAATTTTTTAAAAGCAGCAAGAGAAACAAATTTCTCTCATACAAGGGAACCCCTATAATGCTACAAGTGGATTTCTCAGAAGAAACTCTACAGGCCAGGAAAGAGTGGGATGATATATTCAAAGTGCTCACAGAAAAAACAAAACAAAACAAAAAAGCCTTACCAACCATGAATACTTTACCCAGCAAAGCTGTCCACCAGAAATGAAGGCAAGATACATGAATATATACATGTAACAGTAAGTATAAAGTCAGATTCAGAATACTGTACTACCGTAATGTGGTGTGTTAACACTTAACTCTAGTATAAAGCATAAGGACAAAAGTATTAAAAATAGTTACAATAATTTCTTAATGGATTCACAACAAAAAAGAAGTATATTTCAATTAAAATCACAAGATTTGGAACAAGACAAGGGTGCCCACTCTCACCACTCCTATATAACAGTGTACTGGAAGTCCTAGCCAGAGCAATACAAGGAAAAAAAGAAAGGCATCCAAATTGGAAAGGAGAAGTAAAATTATCTCTGTTTGCTGATGACATGATCTTTTATATAGAAAATGCTAAAGATTCCACCAAAAATCTGTTATAACGAATTCAATCAAGTTTCAGGATACAAACCCAACATACAAAAATCAGTTGCATTTCTATACAATAACAAGAAACTATCTGAAAAAAGAAATATAGGAAATTCCATTTACAACAGCATCAAAAGAAAAAGAAAATATTGATACTTAGGAATAAACTTACCCAAGAAAATAAAAGATCTATACACTGAAAACTACAAGACACCGATGAAAGAAATTGAGGATGACTCATAAATGGAAAGTTATCCTATGTTCATGAGTCAGAATTAATATTAAAACATTCAAACTACCCAAAGTAACCTACAGAGTCAATGCAATCCCTGTCAAAATTCCAATGGCATTTTTCACAAAAATTTTTAAAAATTCTAAAATTTGTATGAAACTACAAAAGACCATGAATAACCAAAGAACAATAAAGCAAGAAGCATCACACTTTCTGATTTCAAACTATATTACAAAGGTATAGTAATCAAAACAGTATGGTAGGGCTTCCCTGGTGGCGCAGTGGTTGAGAGTCTACCTGCCGAGGCAGGGGACATGGGTTTGTGCCCTGGTCCGGGAAGATCCCATATGCTGCGAAGCGGCTAGGCCGGTGAGCCATGGCTGCTGAGCCTGCGTGTCCAGAGCCTGTGCTCCGCAACGTGAGAAGCCACAACAGTGAGAGGCCCGTGGACCATAAAAAAACAAAACAAACAAACAAAAAACAGTATGGTACTGATATAAAAATAGACACATAGATCAATGGAATAGACTCGAAGTCCCAGAAATAAATTCATGAATGTATGGTAAATTAATTTTGACAGAGAAGCCAAAAATATACAATAGGGAAAGAATGGTGTTAGGAAAACTGGGCAGTCATGTGCAAAAGAATGAAACTGGACCACTATTTTACACCATACACAAAACTCAACTCAAAATGAATTAAGGACTTGAATAAAACTCCTAGAAGAAATCATTAGTCTTAACAATGATTTTTTAGATTTGACACCAAAAGCAAAGGACACAAAAACAAATAAGTAGGACTACATCAAACTAAAAAGCTTCTGGACAGCAAAGAAAACCATCAACAAAATGAAAACGCAACCTATGGAATGAAAGAAAATATTGACAAACCCATATCCAGTAAGGGGTTAACATCTAAAATAGAAGAGGTTCTCATATAACTCAACAGCAAAAAACAAATATCACCTGTTAGGATGGCTATTATAAAAAAGACAAGAGATAACAAATACTGGCGAGGATGTAGAGAAAAGGGGACTCTTGTACACTGCTGATGGGAATGTAAACTGGTAGAGGTACTATGGAAAACAGTATGGAAGTTCCTCAAAAAATTAAAAATAGAATTACCATACATATGATCCAGCAATCCCATTTCTGGGTATATTTTCAAAGAAATTGAAATCTGAATCTCAGAGATATCTCCCTCATTCCAATGTTCACTGTAGCATTATTCACAATAGCCAAGATATGGAAATAATCTAAATGTCCACTGATGGATATATAAAGAAAATACAATGGAATATTACTCAGCCTTTAAAAAGAAGGCAATCCTGACATTTGTGACAGTATGACTGGACCTGGAAGACATTATGCTAAGTGAAATAAATCAGACACAGAAAGACAAATACTGCATTATCTCACTTATATGTTGAATCTAAAATAGTCAAATTCATAGAAGCAGAGAAAAGAATGATGGTGGTTGCCAGAGGCTGGGGAAAACAGTGAGTGGTTGGTAAAAGAGTACAAACTTTCACTTCACGTCTCAGGATCTTATGTATAATATGGTGACTATAGTTGATAATACTGTTTGCACAACTGAAATTTGCTAAGAGAATAGAACTTATGTGTTCACACCAAGAAAAATAAAAAAGATAAAACGTGAGGTGATGAATGCATTAATTAACTCGATGGTGGAAATCCTTTTACAATTTATACGTATATCAAATTGTCTTGCTGTTTACTCTAAGTATTGGGTTGGCCGAAAAGTTCCTTCGGGTTTTTCCATAAGATGTTATGGAAAAACCAAAACGAACTTTTTGGCCAACCCAATATATTACAATTTTATTTGTCATCTATACCTCAATAAAGCTGAAAAAAATAAAGCTATGAAATTGGAAAAAAAAAAAAAAAAAGACCACCCTAAAAAATCCTACCTGAAGATAAAAACAAATATACATTTTTATTGTATATTTATATATGATATGTATACTTACATATGTAGATATAGATGTAATTTAAGTATCAGAAGAGCTTTTAAAATTATTTTATTCAACACCTTTGTCTATAACTCAGACCAGGCAATTTCCTAAATATTGTTCTTGAAATACAGAGTATATTAACCATTACAAATTCATTATTCCATAACTGTAATCTTCCATTGTACAGCTAACAAGCTTATGAGGTAGTGATGTCTATTCAAAGTAGCCAAGTTAATTATTTGTTTATGTTATTTTTCATTTTACAAGCATGTGTGAAGCATCCAAATCAGCCTCTGGGAAAACCAGAATTTCAAAGGCTTCCTCTGCTTTGCCAATGGCTAGTCTGTCAATTCTACCTAACAAACAGGCAATATGGGTCAGGTTCAAACATTTTTTCCATTGTATGTTATTCTGGTTCTCCTAGGAATACCATTTTGAAGAAATCCCTCTCATTCTCTAAGTAGTAAAGATCTAACCAGGAACTTCCCTGGTGGCGCAGTGGTTAAGACTCCGCACTCCCAGTGCAGGGGGCCCGGGTTCAATCCCTGGTCAGGGAACTAGATCCTGCATGCACGCCACAACTAAGAGTTCACATGCCACAACTAAGGAGCCAGCAAAGTGCAACAAAGGAGCCCGTGAGCTGCAACTAAGGAGCACACCTGCTGCAACTAAGACCCGGCACAACCAAATAAAAAAAAAAGAAAGATCTAACGAATTATGTGAACAACTATTTTGCTTGAAAAACTTCATTGGCAAAGATACCAGGATATCCATACTCTGGTATCTTTGCCAATGAATAATTCTTTAAAAGAATTACCTGCTTCCTGATTAAAGTTAAACTAAGCTGTTTTAATAGTAAAAATTTTGATAATGAAAGATGAAACAAGTATGAAATGTCTTGTCATTTAAATATTCCTTTGTGTAAGTCCAGTGCTTGAGTACATGGTGTTGTGGGTTGAACTGTCCCCCCAAAAGATACGGTCAAGTCCTAATCCCAGTACCTCTGAATGCGACCATATTTAGAAATAGGGTCTTTGCTGATGTCATCAACTTAGAATGAGGTCATATGGGATTGTGGTGGGCCCTAATCCAATGACTGGTGTCCTTATAAGAGGGGAATCTGGACACAGAGAGGGAGAACGTCATGTGAAGAAAACTACAAGACAAGGAATGTCAAGAATTGCTGATAACCACAGAAGCTAGGAGTGAGTTGTGGAAAGAGGTGCTCCTTTATAGCCTTCAGGCACTTTGCACATACCTTGATTTGGGACTTGTGTGTCCAGAACTGTGAGAGAATAAATTTCCGTTGCTTAAAGACACTCAGTTTATGGTAATTTGTTAAGGCAGCCCTATGAAACTAATATACATGGACACATACTTCAGTCATAGCTTTTGTTAGTGGTGGGAATATGGGGTAAGAAACCCCCTTTGGAGGCTAACTGCAAAACTCAGGGCAGTACCTGACAGTCTACAGCTCAGAGAAACAAAGCCAAAGGACTCCATATGGGAGACAGGTTTAAGACATAGCATTTAAATGTTTAGTTAATATAATTTTATTTCATAAAATTAAATATTTAAACTTTTTTTTTTCTTTTTTGGCCACGCCATGTAGCTTGCAGTATCTTAGTTCCCTCACCAGGGATCTAACCCCGGCCCTCAGCAGTGAAAGTGCGGAGTCCTAACAACTGGACTGCCAGGGAATTCCCTTAACTATTTAGTTTTATATAAATAAAATGTCATGGTAACCAGATGTTTAAAAATGACCAAAAAATGGATACAAGTTTAAGATTAAAAAAATAATAATAAATACAAGGAAAACTAGATTTCAGATCTCTTTCTGGAAACTATGGTATTTTGCTAATTGTCTAATATTCATTCTAGTTTTATTAATGTTTTGATGTCAAGCACAGTCACTTCTGAAATACAATTCCTTTCCCATTTTGTACTTTTGTACTTAAGTTTCTTTTCTGTTTCACAGATAGTAATTCTGTATTCTTATTGGACTTTTTCTCTTTAAAAAAAGATTTACTTCGATAGTATTCCTAGCTTTTATTCCTTCCATTGGGCAATCTTTTCCTGATTTTGAGCTATCCCACTTATTTTACCCATATATGAAAAATAGGAAATACTCTTTCTCAAAATATTATTTATACAAGTAACTACAATCATGATATTGCAAAGGGAAGAAAAAGTCATTGTGACATGGAAATATGAGTTAATGAATTCCCACTCAAATATCTTTTCCTACTTAATTTCTTCTCATTAGCATTAAAATCTTTGCCTTCAGTCTCTCATTGGTCACGAAATGGTGTGACCTTCCAACAATGTATGGCAACTACAATGCAAATATAAGGTAAATAGATTGTAAAGTGACATTACAAGTCTTGCAAAGACTTACATTCCTATATTGCTATCTAACATTTAGTTTTATATTTACACCCTTCAACAGGCTCTGGATACAAGAGAACACAAAGAAGCAGCAAACTGTATTTTCCAAAAATTGCTGCAACGTTTATTTTGAGTCACACATGGTCTTACAGAATATAGTCCCCCAACAAGAAGTAGAGTCTGCATCACCACCTTGCCTTGTATCCTTGAATCTTGAGCTGCCATGTAGTAAGTCTCAGTGCCCAGAAGCTGCCAAGCTAGAGAGCATGCAGAGAGAATACAGAGGAAGAGAGACAGAGACAGACAGAGAACTTCGGCGGGTGTGGGTGGCGGCAGGAGTATACATTGCTCGGGACCCTGGCTGTTTGAGCCTTCCCAGAGCAGGAACCGGAGCCTTCAGATGTCTCCATCTAAAATCAATGAGGCTTCAGGTGTCTATAGCCAGCCACCATATGCCCGAAACTTTGTGAGAAACCCTGAGCAATAACCACCTAGTGGCACCTAGTCAATCCCAGTAATTAAATGACTATTGTTTATATAAGCCATTAAATTTGGGTGGTTGGTTATGCAGCAACAGAAAATCAACAGACTTTGGTCCTTGAAAGTGGGGTGCTACTGTAACAAAATCTTCAACATGTGGCAGTGCCTTTGGGACAAAGCTACAGGAAACAGAAGGATACTGAAGAGAGAGCTAACGAAGCTTGATGGCTTTCAAGGATGCGTTTGCTGTGCACTAAAAGGAAGGTTAGGCAAATGCTATTGAAGCTGAAGGAAAGGGAACCCTACTATACAGTGGGATAAAGTTTAGAAGCACTGCTGCCTGTGATGATGTGGAGAAAAATTATATAATGAAACGGTAGATTTACTTTAGGAGATTTCTAGGCAATATGATGTAAGTGCCAACTATTTTCTTTTAGTTGTTTATAGTGTTTTTTTTTTAAGGAATTGCTTAATTTTCTACATCAATATACCCTAGGGTAAACTACTAAGTGTGCCCCCGCACCCTGCAATTGCAAGATTTTGCCAGTTTATGGAGATAGAAACCTTTAGAACCTAGGTGGAAACAGATACTAAGGGTTTTGGATCAGCTAGAAGGAATGTAATGTTGAATCAAACAAAACATGTTTATAAAGATGTACTAAATCAAGATTCTTGATTCAATATATTGAGTAGCTAGTAGTAGCTCTAATAGTCAGGTTAGATGACTGAAATCCAGGTCCAAACATGGACTACCCTAAATGAAGGTGAAATTCTAGCATTTCCTTGATATATTATAGTGGAAAGTATCCAAAGACTTAAGGAAACCAAATGTTAAGGGTGGGTTTATCATGTAAGACCTGTTTAGCCATCCCTTAACTGTGCACCTCCAGTAGAGTCCTGAGAACATTCTCTTGATCAATTCTGTATGAAATGCATTCAATAGGTAAGCTCTGGCACTACTGAAGAGCTCTGGGGTAGCGATTCTCTGTAAGCCAAGAATGAATGGGTAGTGCTGCCAACGAACTGGCTCTCTGCACTAAATGGAGAAAATGGCATCCTGGGATGGCAGAAGCCAAGTGGCAGCATTTAACCACCAGAAAAAGGTGGGTGTAGTCCCAGACTAACAACCCTTGGGCACCAATTTTTGTTTGAAACTCTAATTACCTCATAGGTATAACACATCTTATGCCACCATATTGTATCTGGAAAGCTTTATAATCCATACATATTTTATTTTTTCCCCACTCCACTTTTACTCTACAACATCACAGTTTTTCTTACTTTCAAGATTACCAGAGATGCAAGTTCATTCTTTCTCTACTTCTGTTCTCAACATTGCTTCCTGCTATACCCAATTCTAATTTTTTTCTCCTAATAGTTCTAATTTCTTAATCAGAAAGTTTTTAAAATTAGAATATGTGCCCATCGTTTGAAAAATCTACACAGTGTAAAGCATATAAAGTAAAAACAAATGTGACACAAAAAGGCGTTGATGCGGAGCATGGGGAAAATAAGCAGGAGATTGTCTTCAAGTAAGGAGGCATGAATGTTACAATAATTGATTTTGATAATCCAACTAGGTCTTGACATCTCATTCACTCATTCTGAGTCATATCACTATGGCTACCTATTTTTTCTCACACCAGCTCAGGGCATTAAAAAAATAAAAATTTCTTAATTTTTATTGTATTAGTTAAAACATTTGCAATAGGTTGGAATTTTATCTAAAATAAAGGTTAAATGTAATGGAGAAAAACACAATTAGGTTAGAAAATCAATATAACTGAAAGGAAGATATTTGGATTGACAGGACTGGCTGTCAAACACACACACACACACACACACACACACACACACACACACACATATACACACGAAAGCAGACCATTTTAATAAAAGTACAGATGTTAGAAAAGAGGAGGTTCAAGTTCATTTGGCACTTACCAATTCTGGACTATTGCAATTTGTTCCAGAAAACATATTTCATGAGAAATATTAAACTAGAATTTTCATAGAGGAGAGGGACCAGAGAGGGAAGATAAACTGTATCATATAAGGAATGGTTAAAAACACTGTAAACGCTCAAGTTGGTTTTTAAAAACAGTGAGAGCAAGTCAGAGAACTTTAAATATTGGAAAAAGCTATCAAACAATTCCTGAAGGGTTGTTGTAAGCATTTGAGGTATGCATGAAAGGTATCTGGGGTAAAAGAAATCTGTTCTTAATAGCTGCAGCTTAAAATGCTTAAAAGAATTTTGAGAATTACAGAAGTCAGAATCGGGACTAATTAGGTTGAAAGGTGGCTAGAGATTTCTAATTTTCTAGCAAGGCTGGCCATCAAAAATAAAATACAATGCCTTGGGAGTTAGTAAAATTATTAATGCAAGTGTGGCAAGTTAGATAACCCATAATATCACATTCCTCATTTTTAAAAACGAGGATCAGAGGCAATTAGTTCATTATGGGAACAAACTACCATCAAAAACAGGATTACTCAGTTGTAGAGAACTTCAAAATAAAAATATAAACTCGAGTCACTTCTTGCAGAACCACCTTACCTATTCATTATAAATCCTTGTACATAAGAATCGTAATGAGGGTGAGGGAATACGCTCTGAAACAAGTTTGGTATTTGGACTTTTAATTACATACAGTACTTTGAGATATAAGGACAGAAAATAATAATGAAAATTAACCTAGTAGAGCAAAAATGGAAAATAAATTTAAGTATAAGCTGCTTTTACATAAACTAAACAAATACAAAAGTAGAATTATAAAATTTAAAGTTCCAATTGGCCATTAGCATATCTTCTTTGATGAAAAGTCTATACAGTCAGCCCTTCATAACTGTGGGCTCCCCACATGAGGATTCAACCAACCAGAAATTGAAAAACAATTTGAAAACATTTTCCAGAAAGTTCCAAAATGAAAAATTTGAATTTCCCCACACAATGGTAACTATTTACATAGCATTACATTGTATTTACAAACATTTACAAAGCATTAACAGGTACTAGGTACAATGTAATTATAAGTAATTGAGATATGATTTAAAGTATATGAAAGAATGTGGATAGGTTATATACAAATGCTGTCATCTTTTTTTTCCCCAAGATAAACTTGTATTACTTTAATGAATTAATTTTTTAAATTGAAGTATAATTGATATATAACATTATATTAGTTTCAGGTTTACAACATAATTCAATATTTGTATGTATTTTAACTTTTTTTTCTAATTTTTTTTTTGTGGCATGGACATATATACACTACCAAACGTAAAATAGATAGCTAGTGGGAAGCAGCCACATAGCACAGGGAGATCAGCTCGCTGCTTTGTGACCACCTAGAGGGGTGGGGTTGGGAGGGTAGGAGGGAGGGAGATGCAAGAGGGAAGAGATATGGGGACAAATGTATATGTATAACTGATTCACTTTGTTATAAAGAAGAAACTAACACACCATTGTAAAGCAAATATACTCCAATAAAGTTGTTAAAAAAAAACAAAAACAACTACCATATGATTCAGCTATGCAATATTATATAAATGACTTGAGCATGTGCAGATTTTCGTGTTTGCAGGGTGTCCTCAAACCAATCCCCTCCACCCACAACCCATAATGAGGGATGACTGCACACATCTTCTGTCCACTTTTTTAAAAATTGGGTTGTTCGTTGTTCTCCTGTTACTGAGTTGCAAGACTTCTTTATGTATTTTGGATATAATTCCTTTGTCTGATATATATGTTGCAAATATTTTCTTCCAATCTATGGTTTGCCTTTGTTTTCTTACTGGTGTCTTTCGAAGATCAAACATTTTTAACTTTAACAAAGTCAAACTTACCGCTTTTTTCATTTTCTATTCTGTATTTTTGTGTTCTAGTACAATTAATTTGTTTTGAAAATTGCACGTACACACACGTATGGTTTTACAGTTTTACATGCAGTTCATATCTCAGCAAGAAGTAACCACAGCAAAATTTTTCAACTTTACAGCTATCTTTTCTTGAATATAGCCTGCAATTTCTCAGGTTCTAGTTAAGTAAAGCTACTCTTTTACATCATATTTCTAAAGGGATATTTGTGGTTTCCATGGGAACACATACATTAGTATTAAGGCATATAAAATGTTTCAAACAAATACATTTACATGGCATTTCTTTTAATAAACAGGGTTGATGGCCTAAATAATTAATGCCCACCAAACATTTGAAATTGAGATTACCTTTGTAAAGTGCCAATGAATTTAAAATAGGAATTATTATAAAGCTAAGTATTTCCTTTCAAAGACCTTCAATTCTCTTTCTTCCAAAGTTACTTATGTACATGAAATATTCTGCAGTTGGCAAGTTCTATATTTCATCTACTATTCATTGTAGTAAAACTACTGTAAAGATTTCATTCAAAGTGTATTTTAAGCTTTAGTATCTATGTGGGCAGTCAAACAGTCATAATTGTAAACCAACCATAAAACAAGGTATAATTTGCATTTTAAGAAGAAAATCTTTTTCTTCCTTAAAAAAAAGGTGAAAAAAATGTTAAGTAAGTTTTGCATATGTCAAATTGCTTTTTATGAAGACTCAATAATACTACATGGAAATAGGTCTTGAAATTACACTCAATGAAAACATGGATAGAATAGAGTCAGTTACCTCTAATGTGACTGCTTTTAGTAACTCATTAACTAACTAATCAATTATATAGTTAAATATTACGCTCAGAATCACACTGAAATATTTATGCAGAACACTGGTCCCAAGTAACACCAATGTTATTTTTCAATCTACCACCAATATTATTTACTCAGGGAAAAAAAGAAAAAAAAAGAATCAAGAGATAGTGTTAGGGGAAACACTGACTGAAACCGCCGGCCCTGGCCAGGCAGAGACAGCAACAATCTGCATGAGTTATTTTATGACAGGAGATGCTTGTAAGGAACATGGAACTAACAAGCCACCACCAACAAGAAGAATATTTGAAAGGTCAAAAGGAGAGAGAGGAGATGCCAGTCCACGTCCTACCAATCTCCCAGAATCCTCCTTGCTGGAATCTAACTTGGCTGAGCAGTTGTGCGCACCACCAGAAAGGACCCTGAGTCAGAATGATTGGCCAGAGACAACCCAGAAACTAATCTCATCACAGTAAAAACCGAGACTGCAAGCCACATGGCAGAGCAGTCCTCCTGGGTTCCCTTACCCTCCTACACTCCACCCAGGTGCCCCTTCCCAATAAAGTCTCTTGCTTTGTCAGCACGGGTGTCTCCTCCGACAATTCATTTCAGAGTGTTAGACAAGAGCCCACTCTTGGGCCCTGGAAGGGGTATCCCTTCCTGCAACAACAGGACTAGAATGGGCCTTGAAATTCAATTTTACTTCCAATTCATTAATGCCTCCTATCACATACAACAAAAGACATCAGCTAAGTCCTTTAAACAAGGCAAGTTGGGAAATATGAACTATTAGTTCTTATATCACCCCATTATCAGACAGACCTAACTAATGGAAAGGTCTTCTTTACACTGAGTATTCAAATCTATGTTTCTATGTCCTTCACCTTCTGGTCCTAGCTCTGTTTTCTAAAGCTACAAAGAAAAATTATACTCCCCAAATTAAAAGAACAATAGGAAATCATCAAGTTGTTCAGCTCTGTGGAAAAGAACAGATAAGCAACTATGTAATCATAGAAATGCTAAATGAACTAAAGCTGGGTCTCCTGAAAAACAAGAAATAGACAGAGTCCCTCCCATCAAGCCTCTTAGATAGCCTCATCCACCAGTGGGCAGAGAGCAGAAGCAAGAAGAACTATAATCCTACAGCCTGTGGAACAAAAACCACATTCACAGAAAGACAGACAACATGAAAAGGAAGAGGGCTATGTACCAGATGAAGGAACAAGATAAAACCCCAGAAAAACAACTAAATGAAGTGGAGATAGGCAACCTTCCAGAAAAAGAATTCAGAATAACGAAGATGATCCAGGACCTTGGAAAAACAATGGAGGCAAACATCGAGAAGGTACAAGAAATGTTTAACAAAGACCTAAAAGAATTAAAGAACAAACAGAGATGAACAATACAATAACTGAAATGAAAACTACACTAGAAGAAATCAATAGCAGAATACCTGAGGCAGAAGAATGACAAGTGATCTGGAAGACAGAATGGAACTGCTACGGAACAGAATAAAGAAAAAAGAATGAAAAGAAATGAAGGCAGCCTAAGAGACTTCTGGGACAACATTAAATGCAACAACATTCATATTATAGGGGTCCCAGAAGGAGAAGAGAGAGAGAAAGGACCAGAGAAAATATTTGAAGAGATTATAGTCGAAAACTTCCCTAACATGGGAAAGGAAATAGCCACCCAAGTCCAGGAAGGGCAGAGAGTCCCATACAGGATAAACACAAGGAGAAACATGCCAAGACACATAGTAATCAAACTGGCAAAAAATAAAGACAAAGAAAAATTATTGAAAGCAGCAAGGGAAAAACGACAAATAACATACAACGGAACTCCCATAAGGCTAACAGCTGATTTCTCAGCAGAAACTCTACAAGCCAGAAGGGAGTGGCATGATATACTTAAAGTGATGAAAGGGAAGAACCTAAAACCAAGATTACTCTACCCGGCAAGGATCTCATTCAGATTCAATGCAGAAATCAAAAGCTTTACAGACAAGCAAAAGCTAAGAGAATTCAGCACCACCAAACCAGCTCTACAACAAATGCTAAAGGAACTTCTCTAAGTAGGAAACACAAGAGAAGAAAAGGACCTACAAAAACAAACCCAAAACAATTAAGAAAATGGTAATAGGAACATGCATATTGATAATTACCTTAAACGTGAATGGATTAAATGCTCCAACCAAAAGACATAGGCTTGCTGAATGGATACAAAAACAAGACCCATATATATGCTGTCTACAAGAGACCCACTTCAGACCTAGGGACACATACAGACTGAAAGTGAGGGGATGGAAAAAGATATTCCATGCAAATGGAAATCAAAAGAAAGCTGGAGTAGCAATAATCATATCAGATAAAATAGACTTTAAAATAAAGAATGTTACAAGAGACAAGGAAGGACACTACGTAATGATCAAGGGATCAATCCAAGAAGAAGATATAACAATTATAAACATATATGCACCCAACATAGGAGCACCTCAATACATAAGGCAACTGCTAATAGCTATAAAAGAGGAAATTGACAATAACACAATAATAGTGGGAGACTTCAACACCTCACTTACATCAATGGACAGATCATCCAAAATGAAAATAAATAAAGAAACAGAAGCTTTAAATGACACAATAGACCAGATAGATTTAATTGATATTTATAGGACATTCCATCCAAAAACAGCAGATTACACTTTCTTCTCAAGTGCGCACGGAACATTCTCCAAGATAGATCACATCTTGGGCCACAAATCAAGCCTCAGTAAATTTATGAAAATTGAAATCATATCAACCATCTTTTCTAACCAACGCTATGAGATTAGAAATGAATTACAGGGGAAAAAAACGTAAAAAACACAAACACATGGAGGCTAAACAATACGTTACTAAATAACCAAGAGATCACTAAAGAAATCAAAGAGGAAATCAAAAAATACCTAGAGACAAAATGACAATGAAAACACAATGATCCAAAACCTATGAGATGCAGCAAAAGCAGTTCTAAGAGAGAAGTTTATAGCTATACAAGCCTACCTCAAGAAACAAGAAAAATCTCAAGTAAACAATCTAACCTTACACCTAAAGGAACTAGAGAAAGAAGAACAAACAAAACCCAAAGTTAGCAGAAGGAAAGAAATCATAAAGACCAGAGCAGAAATAAATGAAATAGAAACAAAGAAAACAATAGCAAAGATCATGCCAATAAAATGGATAACCTGGAAGAAATGGACAAATTCTTACAAAGGTATAACCCTCCAAGACTGAACCAGGAAGAAACAGAAAATATGAACAGACCAGTCACAAGTAATGCAACTGAAACTGTGATTAAAAATCTTCCAACAAACAAGAGTACAGGACCAGATGGCTTCACAGGTGAACTCTATCAAACATTTACAAAGGAGCTAACACCCAACCTTCTCAAACTCTTCCAAAAAATTGCAGAGGAACGAACACTCCCAAACTCATTCTATGAGGTCACCATCACCCTGATACCAAAACCAGACAAAGATACTACAAAAAAAGAAAATTACAGACCAATATCACTGATGAATATAGATGCAAAAATCCTCAACAAAATACTAGCAAACAGAATCCAACAACAATATGGGGAGGGGGAAGGGTAAGCTGTGACAAAGCGAGAGAGTGGCATGGACATATATACACTACCAAACGTAAAATAGATAGCTAGTGGGAAGCAGCCGCATAGCACAGGGAGATCACCTCGCTGCTTTGTGACCACCTAGAGTCGTGGGATAGGGAGGGTTGGAGGGAGGGAGATGCAAGAGGGAAGAGATATGCGAACATATGTATATGTATAGCTGATTCACTTTGTTATAAAGCAGAAACTAACACACCATTGTAAAGCAATTATACTCCAATAAAGATGTAAAAAAAAAAAAGAATCCAACAACACATTAAAATGATCATACACCATGATCAAGTGGAATTTATCCCAGGGATGCAAGGATTCTTCAATATATGCAAATCAATTAGTGTGATACACCATATTAACAAATTGAAGAATAAAAACCATATGATCACCTCAATAGATGCAGAAAAAGCTTTTGACAAAATTCAACAACGATTTATGATAAAAACTCTGCAGCAAGTGGGCATAGAGGGAACCTACCTCCACATAATAAAGGCCATATACGACAAAGCCACAGCAAACATTATTCCCAATGGTGAAAAACTGAAAGCATTTCCTCTAAGATCAGGAACGAGATAAGCATGTCCACTCTCACCACTATTATTCAACATAGTTTTGGAAGTCCTAGCCACGGCAATCAGAGAAGGAAAAGAAATAAAGGGAATACAAATTGGAAAAGAAGAAGTAAAACTGTCACTGCAGATGACATGACACTATACATAGAGAATCCTAAAAATGCCACCAGAAAACTACTAATCAATGAATTTGGTAAAGTTGCAGGATACAAAATTAATGCACAGAAATCTCTTGCATCCCTATACACTAATGATGAAAAATCTGTAAGAGAAATTATGGAAACACTCCCATTTACCACTGCAACAAAAAGAATAAAATACCTAGGAATAAACCTACCTAGGGAGACAAAAGACCTCTATGCAGAAAACTATAAGACACTGATGAAAGAAATTAAAGATGACACCAACAGATGGAGAGATATACCATGTTCTTGGATTGGAAGAATCAATATTGTGAAAATGACTATATTACCCAAAGCAATCTACGGATTCAATGCAATCCCTGCAGTATAAAAAAGCAAACAAACAAACAAAAAAATCAACTAATACTTAACTTTCTTTGGGTTATTTGTATGGAAATATGTTAATATAAATGTTTCAGACATTACATGAAATTTCTAAAAATGTTATATGTTCTGGTATAATGTTATAAGTCATAATTCTAGTTATTACTATAAAATGTATATCTCAGAACTAACTAAATTTCCTTGTCAATTGCATTACTATGAACTTTCATCAAATCTTTAACCGTGGTCATTTTTACGTCTTTTGTCATTTACAGACAGTTCTGGGTGGACTCTGATGCTTTTGCAAAAATGTTCCTATAAAAGGGTTTCATCTTCAAAGAATTCATGGAAAAGGCTCTGACAAGTACAGGTTTCTGGTAACTGACTATACTGCTGAACTGAATGAATAAGCATTTTCAGAACTCTAATGGAAAACTGATGAATTCATAAAAGTGCTAACAAAAGATCAAGATGAAAAAGAAATTAATTACATGGGACTGAGTGAACTGATGAGGATGATTATAATTTTTGTGACTTTCTGTTTGAATTAAAAAAAAAAGTATCATACACCATGATCAAATGGGATTTATCCCAGGGATGCAAGGATTCTTCAATATATGCAAATCAATCAATGTGATACACCATATTAACAAATTGAAGAATAAAAAAAAAATAGACATACAGGAGGTCATCATAAGAGGTGATCCTGAATATATTACATACATATTTGCTAGTAATCAGCACACAAAGGTAAAGAAAGTGAGTTGTGCATTTTTATAAATATGGGAATGATAACAAGCCTAATGATTTTTGAAAAATATTTGTTAAGGCAGCACCAATGATTCAAACCAAAGTACCACAGAGTGGATAAGTCTTTTCCCCCAACAAGTCTTACTAATTCCTCAGTAATAAAATACTGTTTAGTCTGAATTATAAGATTAACTTCTTAATTTATACGCCCAAGGAAACACGTATATCACTTTGGGGCTTATATCTTTTCAGAGTCAGATTCCCAAATAGCAAGCAATACATTAAAAAACAATGAGTCAACAATAGGCTAATTGCTTGCCCTGCACATATTCCTAATTAAGCAAACATCAGTAAAGCAAACAGAGTACATAAAATTGAGGGGACAAACATCTTGGTTTGACAACATGTGCCAAAGAATCAACAAAATAAATCTGGAATCATGCCACAACTAAACTTAACCAGTGGCGACAGCATGTCTCTGGGGAAAGAGAGTGCTAACTATGTCTACTATCATGTCCAGGAACAGGAAATTTGTACTATAGTAGGTTGGTAACTATGGAAATTCATCTGACAAATTGCAAAGGCAGACTGGGTGACAGAGTCCCATACTCATAAAAAAATGGAATAACTTAGTGGCTCTAGGTCAAATGACTAAGGTTAATTCACCCAAGGATAAACTGGGATCTTGACTACTTTATCCAAAACAAAGCCTTTTGAATGTTTTTCCATCTATTAGATTTTTTAAATTTTTCTTAATTTTTGACATTGTAAAGCTTTCTAAACCAAAAAGCATCTTGAATTTAATTTCCAAGTGTTAGACAAGTGTAATACACGAAGTGTAACACAATTTTATTTAGTATTTCTGATTTCTAACTTGTAGCATTAAAAAAATATATATGGCCTATGCTTTATCGTTGAGGTTTTTTTTTAAAAGAAAAAGCCAACGGACTATTTAGAAATGTTTAAATTGGTTCATTCAAACATGCTTTCTTCAAATTTAAGAGGTTTCAAACTTAAAATTTTACTTTAATGAAAATCTTGACTCTAATGCCATTTTATTTAAGAAATCTGAATCAACTAAATGAAAGGGTCAATTACCCCATTTTCTGGCTCTTCCTAAATGTATCTTATGTGTTTTCTAGTTACTCTATCATTTTATGAAATAGGGAATAAAAATGAAATATTAAATAAATGATATAATACATAGCAGATCAGAAAATTAGAACCCAGGTTGCTCTCTACTTCTTGAAGTTCTGTAAGTAAGATTAATGTCTCCTATTACTTTTGAAAGTGAATATCACTGTGGCAAGTTCTTTTCCTATAGTTCACATTGCACATTTTATTCTAAATTAGATATTCTTCTAATTATCTTAGGAATATTTTTCAGATGTTAAGATATAGGAGCCATTTTAAACATAGGAAGAAAGTACTTTGAATTAGAATCATCAGAAATGGAGAAAGAAGCTATTAAGAAATTGGAGAAAAGGCTTGGGAAAGTGCAAGAAGTCTCAAAATTGGGATAGGTGCACTTAAATACATACTGACACTAAAGCACGAATATGTGAAATTAGGACAATCCTGGAAATTCTAGGATACAAGGTTGCTGTCCCAATATGTTAGGAATGTTTTGATAATAGTCAATGCTTTGATAATAGTCAATAGCACGAATATGTGAAATTAGGACAATCCTTGAAATTCTAGGATACAAGATTGCTGTCCCAATATGTTAGGAATGTTTTGATAATAGTCAATGTTTTGATAATAGTCAATAGTCAATAGTTAGTCTTCCCATAGTGATTTCATGTTAACAGGTAGTAACATATATCACTAAATTAATCTCTACTAATCTCTCTTATTAATCTGTTTATCTCTATTATTATTCTCTGATGGTAAGTCAGGCATTGTGGCAGGCATGGAGGCCGCACTAGCACTGCACACATCACAATATGACAGCTGCTGCCTGAAGGAACACTCCATTTAGGTCAGCTTAATTTAACCAAGGACTCCATAACTGAATCTGCTTAGGAAGAGTCTAAAAAAAAAAAAAAAAAAAAATCACTCAGCATAGTTTACTGTAATTCACTGAATGAATGTATGAACATTATAAGTTTAGCCATATGGGTAACAATTATCTAAAATAATATATTATTTACATTATTCTCTCAAAAGTTCATGTGTGGCCTTTACTAATTTTTTATATTTAACACGTCAAAATAACTTCAAAACAACAATTTGCCAAGACGAAAATTACGACTAAGCAGCCAAATTCAAAGTAAAGTTTGCTTGATAATGTCTATGTAAAATTTAATTCACATATAAGAAGTCTATTCTCTGAAAAAAATTTAGTTGCTCTGAACATTTAAAGTAACTCAGCTCTCTGTCTCTGTACTTAAAAAGGAATCTCTCCCAATAAAGGAAATCATGAGCACTTTTAAATAAAGAATGCTATTAGGTCCCCTAAAATTTGGGAGGAAAGTTCACTGTACTTAGCTTACTGTACTTAACTTCAATAATTCTTTTACTTCTCATTACTCATGAGTCAATCAAAAGTCACCTCTAATTAAGAATTATAGTTCCCTGGTGGCAGTGTGAATTTAACACAGATCTCAAACCACTCGAAATTGAATATTCTGATTGCATCTCAGGTATGAATAGCCTAAATTTAATTCTTCAAAAACCAAGGCAAAAAACACAAGTTAAGTAAATTAATGGTTAGGATAATACTTTTTTGCAGGAGTTCCCAAGTAGCATTGAGCCATTAAAACAGTTTTATTCCCTAAAGTTTAGTATTAAATCTGAGTTAATATTTCAGACTTTAACATGGTTTATGAGGTGCTCTAAAAGTATTCTGGTGGTAATGTCAAAAAGTTGAGGTTCATTTCCAGTTATTAGGAGTGTATGGTGATTAAATCTTTGGAAATGATAAGCTATTATAGATTGGCACCTTGTTACAACATCTTACTCAAAATTAATGATGGACTGGCTATAAAATTTCCAAGTTGTTTAAAATAAACTTTCTAGGTATTAACACAGGCAGAAGGATGAGGTGACACTATTATAGATTCTGCTGTCTTCTTTGTTCCTCCAAACTCATGGAATAACCCTCAGCTAGCTCGGGAAACTGACTTTGCAAACAATTTCACTATCACAGCAACTCAACAACAATTCCTGAGTAGCCTTTGTACAGAGCAGTTTATTAGACACCAAGAAAGGTTACAAAGGCAGTAGTAAGTCATGGTTTCTATTTATAGAAATTTATAATTTATAATTAAGAAAACAGAAAAACAGGAAACTCAGAAATACACATCTATTAAGAACAAATAGTGAGTATATAATTTTTATAATGAATCAGTTCTTATAACTCGTTTACGGATTTAAAAGGAAGAAAAATGATGAGATGTTTATAACATAGATAGGATTTAAAAGGAAGAAAGAAGGTGAGATGTTTATAACATAGACAGAACCAAGTGGAATTTTACTATAAAAAGTCTTACAAAAAGGTGTGAATTAAATATTCTCTCTGGATTGCTCAGAACATCTTAAAAGGCCAACATGTAGGTCTTTTACTTTAATCAACTACTGCTTTTTTTTTGGTAATGAGTATTGGTGACTAGGATGAAGCCAGCTCTTTTCTATCATTTAATCTACATAAAATAATTCAATCTGTATTAGAAATAGTTCTGAGGGAAATACTGCATTACTTAATTTTTTTTTCTTTCTTAAGATAGACCTAACTTTCCCACTTAGTTCAGCTACAAATCAGAAACAATCAGAATCTGGGTCAGAGGATTTCAACTCCTTTCTGAAAAATCACATAACAAATGCACTGATGCTGGCAAAACCATTTAAAAATACTAAAATGCAATTAAACTCAGAATCTTTATTGCCTAGAAATCAACTCTCCAGGTTCCCCAGATCTGTGCTGGTTTACATGTATACAGTAAATCTGAAATAAAGCTTCTTAGAGTACTTCTATAACTTACAGCAAGTCAAAATAAGTGAATCTGAATCTTCTTAATGATTATAACAAAACTGTTAGGTCCCATTTGATTCTACTGAAAACGAGTTATTCTCTGTGCTAACTACTGTTTTTGATATAGAGATGAACAGAACATATAAAGACATAATGGCTGCTTCAGTACCATGGGCCACAAAATACTATATACAGAGGCCAAATCTTCCTAATTTCTATATTTCTCAGGTGAGATTAGAATTACTTACACTATTTATGTCTCCTGAGGATACTAGATACTGAAGGAACACTAGTGACAAAGAAAATCTACTGTCTTTGAAATAATTCATTAAATTTCCTAATTGATGATGCTTATACAGGAAAAATAAAAATGATATATCATAGAAACATATTAACCAAATTAATAGAAACTAATAAAAATCAGTATTACCACAACACACCCACATTCCAGAAAGAAAGCATGGCATTACATTGCCATCATATAAATCAGACTTCCTCAGAATTAAGAACTGCTCTTCAAAAATCAGTTTAGAGAATGACGACCAAGAGAATGGGAGAAAATGTTTCCAAATCATATTATCTAACAAAGGACTTGTATCAAAATGTCTTATTCTGCTCAGGTTGCTATAACAAATTAACATGGATTAGGTGAAGCCATTCTTTTTTTTCATTTTTTGTGTTTTGTTTTTTTTAATCTGTCTTAATTTCTTTTTTAAATTGGAGTATAATTGCTTTACAGTGTTGTGTTAGTTTCTGCTGTACAATGAAATGAATCAGCTATATGTATACCTATGCCCTCCCTCTTGGGCCTCCCTCCCAACCATTCTAGGTCGTCACAGAGCACGGAGCTGAGCTTCCAACGCTTTATAGCATGTTCCCACTAGCTATCTATTTTATGCATGGTAGAATCTATTATACAGAGTGAAGTAAGCCAGAAGGAGAAAAACAAATATTGTATATTAACACATATAGATGAAGCCATTCTTTAAGCAAAGAATAAACACTTATTTCTCACAGTCCTATGGAAGTCCAAACCTCCTATGTGTCTAAGATTTCGGTTCTTGGTGAGGGCCCTCTTCCTAGCTTGCAGTCAGCTATCTTCTTGTTGTAATCTCACAGGGTAGAGAAAAGAAAGAGAAATAAGCTCTCCCCTGTCTCTTTTTACTGAGGGCACTAATCCCATTATAAGAGCTCCACCTTGGTGACCTAATCACTCCCAAAGGTCCCATTGTCAAATACCATCACATTGGTGATGAGGGTTTCAATGTATGAATGAGGGGGAGGGGCACAAACATGCATTCCATAACACAAAACATAAAAAGAACTCTCAAAATCCAATATTTAAAAAAATCCAATAAAAATGAGCAAATGTTTGAACAGAGACTTCATTAAAGAAGACAAATCAGCAAATGAAAAAAGTTACATGTATTAGTAATTAGGGAAAAAACTAAAATAATAATGAACTAACCACACACCTATTAGTACCTAAAATTTTGAAAGTCTGATAATAATAAATGGTAGCAAGGGTATGGAGCAACTCATACATTGCTGGTGGGAACATAAATGGTAAAACCACTTAGGAGGACAGTTTGGCATTTTCTTAAAAAGTTACACTTTTTAAGTTACATTTACCATATGACCCAGTCATTCCACATGTACAGGTTTACCCAAGACAAATGAAAGCATATGTTCACACAAAGACATACATAAATGTTCATAGCAGCATTGCTTATAATAGCCCAAAACTGGAAATAATGCAAATATCCATCAATAGGTGAATGTATAAACAAAATGTAGTATCTCTACAAGGTACACCTATCTAAAAGGAATAAAGGAGAGACCAAAACAACATGAAGAAATCTCAAAATCATTATGTGGAGTGAAAGAAGCAAGACCAGAAAAGAGAATCTACTGTATGATTGTTACATAAAATTCAAGAACATTTAAACTAATGTATATAGATAGAAAGCAGATTAGTAGCTGGTTCCCTGGGATGTAGAAAGGGATCAGGGAAATGACAAGAGAGGAAGATTACAAAGGGGTACCAGGAAACTTTTGAAAATGATGAATATATACATTATCTTGATTGTGGTGGTGTTTCTAGGGTATCTATGTATGTACGTGTTTGTGTATCTGCTGTATGCCAATTATACTTCAATAAAATTCTTTCCAAAAAAAGGGGTAAAAACATCATAGGCATTTATCTATTTGTCACTAAAATGTAACCTCCATAAAGAATTTTTTTTTAAATCTTTATTGGAATATAATTGGTTTACAATGGTGTGTAAGTTTCTGCTTTATAATAAAGTGAATCAGTTATACATATACATATGTTCCCATATCTCTTCCCTCTTGCGTCTCCCTCCCTCCCACCCTCCATATCCCACCCCTCCAGGCGGTCACAAAACACGGAGCTGATCTCCCTGTACTATGCGGCTGCTTCCCACTAGCTATTTTACGTTTGGTAGTCTATATATGTCCACGCCACTCTCTCACTTTGTCACAGCTTACCCTTCCCCCTCCCCATATCCTCAAGTCCATTGTCTTGTAGGTCTGTGTCTTTATTCCTGTCTTACCCCTAGGTTCTTCATGACATTTATTTTTCTTAAATTCCATATATATATGTGTTAGCATACGGTATTTGTCTTTCTCTTTCTGACTTACTTCACTCTGTATGACAGACTCTAGGTCCATCCACCTCATTACAAATAGCTCAATTTCGTTTCTTTTCATGGCTGAGTAATATTCCATTGTATATATGTGCCACATCTTCTTTATCCATTCATCCGATGATGGACACTTAGGTTGCTTCCATCTCTGGGCTATTGTAAATAGAGCTGCAATGAACATTTTGGTACATGACTCTTTTTGAATTATGGTTTTCTCAGGGTATATGCCCAGTAGTGGGATTGCTGGGTCATATGGTAGTTCTATTTGTAGTTTTTTAAGGAACCTCCATACTGTTCTCCATAGTGGCTGTACCAATTCACACTCCCACCAGCAGTGCAAGAGTGTTCCCTTGTCTCAACACCCTCTCCAGCATTTATTGTTTCTAGATCTTTTGATGGTGGCCATTCTGACTGGTGTGAGGTGATATCTCATTGTAGTTTTGATTTGCATTTCTCTAATGATTAATGATGTTGAGCATTCTTTCATGTGTTTGTTGGCAGTCTGTATATCTTCTTTGGAGAAATGTCTATTTAGGTCTTCTGCCCATTTTTGGATTGGGTTTGTTTTTGTGTTATTGAGCTACATGAGCTGCTTATAAATTTTGGAGATTAATCCTTTGTCAGTTGCTTCATTTGCAAATATTTTCTCCCATTCTGAGGGTTGTCTTTTGATCTTGTTTACAGTTTCCTTTGCTGTGGAAAAGCTTTGAAGTTTCATTAGGTCCCATTTGTTTATTTTTGTTTTTATTTCCATTTCTCTAGGAGGTGAGTCAAAAAGGATCTTGTTGTGATTTATGGCATAGAGTGTTCTGCCTACGTTTTCCTCTAAGAGTTTGATAGTTTCTGGCCTTACATTTAGCTCTTTAATCCATTTTGAGCTTATTTTTGTGTATGGTGTTAGGGAGTGATCTCATACTTTTACATGTACCTGTCCAGGTTTCTCAGGACCACTTATTGAAGAGGCTGTCCTTTCTCCACTGTACATTCCTGCCTCCTTTATCAAAGATAAGGTGACCATATGTGTGTGGGTTTATCTCTGGGCTTTCTATCCTGGTCCATTGATCTTTCTGTTTTCGTGCCAGTACCATACTGTCTTGATTATTGTAGCTTTGTAGTATAGTCTGAAGTCAGGGAGCCTGATTCCTCCAGCTCCGTTTTTCGTTCTCAAGATTGCTTTGGCTATTCGGGGTCTTTTGTGTTTCCATACAAATTGTGAAATTTTTTGTTCTAGTTCTGTGAAAAATGCCAGTGGTAGTTTGATAGGGATTGCATTGAATCTGTAGATTGCTTTGGGTAGTAGAGTCATTTTCACAATGTTGATTCTTCCAATTCAAGAACATGGTATATCTCTCCATCTATTTGTATCATCTTTAATTGCTTTCATCAGTGTCTCATAATTTTCTGCATACATGTCTTTTGTCTCCTTAGGTAGGTTTATTCCTAGATATTTTATTCTTTTTGTTGCAATGGTAAATGGGAGTGTTTTCTTGATTTCACTTTCAGATTTTTCATCATTAGTGTATAGGAATGCTAGAGATTTCTGTGCGTTAATTTTGTATCCTGCTACTTTACCAAATTCATTGATTAGCTCTAGTAGTTTTCTGGTAGCATCTTTAGGATTCTCTATGTATAGTATCATGTCATCTGCAAACAGTGACAGCTTTACTTCTTCTTTTCCGATTTGGATTCCTTTTATTTCCTTTTCTTCTCTGATTGCTGTGGCTAAAACTTCCAAAACTATGTTGAATAAGAGTGGTGAGAGTGGGCAACCTTGTCTGTTCCTGACCTTAGTGGAAATGCTTTCAGTTTTTCACCGTTGAGGACGATGTTGGCTGTGGGTTTGTCATATATGGCCTTTATCATGTTGAGGAAAGTTCCCTCTATGCCTACCTTCTGCAGGGTTTTTATCATAAATGGGTGCTGAATTTTGTCGAAAGCTTTCTCTGCATCTATTGAGATAATCATGTGGTTTTTCTCCTTCAATTTGTTAATATGGTGTATCACATTGATTGTTTTGCATATATTGAAGAATCCTTGCATTCCTGGAATACACCCCACTTGATCATGGTGTAAGATCTTTTTAATGTGCTGTTGGATTCTGTTTGCTAGTATTTTGTTGAGGATTTTTGCATCTATGTTCATCAGTGATATTGGCCTGTAGTTTTCTTTCTTTGTGACATCCTTGTCTTGTTTTGGTATCAAGGTGATAGTGGCCTCATAGAATGCGTTTGGGAGTGTTCCTCCCCCTGCTATATTTTGGAAGAGTTTGAGAAGGATAGGTCTTAGCTCTTCTCTAAAAGTTTGATAGAATTCGCCTGTGAAGCCATCTGGTCCTGGGCTTTTGTTTGTTGGAAGATTTTTAATCACAGTTTCAATTTCAGTGCTTGTGATTGGTCTGTTTATGTTTTCTATTTCTTCCTGATTCAGTCTTGGCAGGTTATGCATTTCTAAGAATTTGTCCATTTCTTCCAGGTTGTCCATTTTATTGGCATAGAGTAAGACAAGAATTTTTAACTCTGTTTTATTGACTATGTATTCCCAATATTGACATATTAGTACCTAAGAAATATGTTTGATAAATGGATGACAGAGAAAAAAAACAAAACGGAACTATGAATGAAAAGATGCAAACTCCATTTTAATTTCATTTCAAGCACTACTAAGCTTATAATAAAAGTATCAATAATTTCAAAAAGCAACATATGCCAAGTTTACATGAGCCAAAGTAGTAACAGTTTTATCCTGCTATTGAAATAATTTCACTGCTTGGTCTCTTTAGTAACTTTCTAAGAATTACATAGCTTCTTTTTAACTAACAATAATGATAATAACAGCAAACACATAGTATTCACTATGTGCCAGGCACTGTTCTAAGGATGTAGCATATGGTAATTTATTAATCTTTATGAAACCATATCAAGTAGGTTTATCTTTTCTCATTTATAAGATTGATTAGTAGAGCTCTGACTTAGTAAAAATACCAATCCTTTATACTTCAGAGGTTGCACTGATATTTTATTTGAATATATTATTTAGATATTATTCGTTTATAAATCAGTATTTCATCCAAGCTTTGTTGTTCACAAAACTTTTTCCCTCCTCAGACCAGAACAAGGCCTTACAATTCTTTTACTACTTTTATCAATAATTACCACTACCTATTAACTGGAGGCAATAGGCAGATGAAAACTTTTTGCTACTCTAGGGCAAAACCATCCTAGAAATAAATACTCAGGACTCATTTACTTAAATATTACACTCAGTCATTAGTTTCCTTGAATTTGGAAGAAAAATGTTAATTCTTTTATCATGTTCCTCTCTCCCTTCTCCCTGACCCCAAAGACCATAACTACTGATATCTGGAAACACGTTAAAATATTCAGATCCAGGGAGAAAACCAGACCATTAATAATGAGCATAAACAGCTTATCTAAAAATACTATCGGAAACTGGCAGTGATATGTTGGAAAGATGAGTTTTGAGGAGAAATAATGAGAATCTATAAAACTATAAAGAGTAGTAGGGTGAACAGGTTCAAGAAAGCCATAAATGAAATATGGTATGATTAGTAACTGAAATTAAGATACCTGGAGGACATATCTCTAACTCCAGAACTTGATAACAAGTAGGACCATCATGTTTCTAAAGCCACACAATTTGATAACATTAGGGCTCTAGTCATAACATAGTTTCTTAATTTTTCAATCTTCTTATTTTATCACATAAATCTGTGGGAATATGAGTCATCTTACTTAACACTGTATACCACAAATTTAGATACCAATGAACAATGTACATATTATTCATGCTGGAATCAAAACAAAAAATTTTCATATCTATTTATAAAATTTTTAAATAGCACACAAAAGAATGGCAGCTTGCAGGAAAAAAAAATGATCGTTTAAAACTTGAAAAGATGCTGAAACTTGCTAATAATGAGATTGCAGAATTGCAATTATATATTTACTATTTTCCACCTATCAGATTACCAATAATCAAGTGGAATACATATACTGTTGGTGAGAATGTGGAGAAACAGGCACTTTCATACATTACTCACACGAGTAAAAAACAGTACAATATTTATAGAGGATAATTTGAAAGTACTTATAAAAAATATAAACACATTTACTACTTAACGTAGCAAGATCAAGTCTAAAAATGTAGCCTGCAGATTATACTTGCATAGATACAAAATAGCATATATACAAAGCTATTCACTGCAGCATTATTGGTTTATTAAAATATTTTGACATTACAAACTATGTAATATGCACACATTAGAATCTTAGTAGACATAAGAAAGAATGAGAATGATTTTTACCCCAAAAACAAAGAGCTCCAGTATATCTTAAGAGGAAATGGCAAGATATGTAACAGTGTGTATATGTTACCTTTTATCTGAGAAAAGATAAAATGTGTGTGTGTTTCCTTGTCTATGTTTTACATAACCATATGAAGACAAACAAGAAATTGATAAAAATGGTTTTCTGTAGGAGGTGGTGGGGGTAGGGTAAGTAGGAATGGAAAATGGTACTAAGACTTTAGAAAATACCCTTTTATACTGTTTTGCATGTATCAGCCACTCAAAAAAAAATGTAGAAACACTCTTCCTCCACAAGACTGCGATGAACATTTACAAAAATTTACTAAAGACTATGATATATGATAGTGAATTACTGGGGAAAAAGGTCAAAATTTTTTCAGATAGTAAATTCTGCTGAAATACTAGTGGATGCAAACTATTATATACAGAATAGATAAACAACAAAGTCCTACTGTATAGCGCAGGGAACTGTATTCAATATCCTGTAATAAACCATAATGGAAAAGGATATGAAAAAGTATTATATAGATACACACACATATGTATGTGTACGTACGTATGTGTGTATATATATATACACACACGTACGTATAACTGAGTCACTCTGCTGTACACCAGAAACTAACACAACACTGGGAATCAACTATACTTCAATAAAAAGTAAATTTAAAAAAAAACAGTGTTGTCTTGCTTTAAGAAGAGAAACACAGAACAACATAACAGAACTAAGAGTTCAGAAATATACCTAATATATATGGGAACTTATTTTAGGATAAAAGTGTCCTCAAACCATAGAAAAGGACAGCCAATTCAATACTTTTTGGACAATTGGTTATACCATTGGGGAAAAAACGTAGGTCACTACCTTATATAATAAGCAAACATAAGTTTTAAATTATTTAAAATAAAATAAAACATCCCATAAAACTGTGAAGAGTTTTGTATGATTTTTTAACATTTCAGATCAGGGAGAGAGGGGGAAATGGTCTTTTTAGATAATATATAACTTCCAGAAACTATGAGGAAAAAGATAAAGAGATTTTAACTACATAAAAACTTAAACGTTCTGTATAAGACACTATAAAGTTAAAAAATAAGAGACGAATATAAGACAAAAGATTACTGTCCATATCAAAGAGCTGCTAAAAAATTAACAAGGAAAGTTCAAAAAGTAACTGAAAATTAGAAAAAAGATGCAAATAGTTGGTTTACAGAACTACAAATAGGCAATCAATTATGAAACTTCTTCCAGAAATCTATGAAGCTTTTAAATGAACTATTTTTCCAGTTTTATCAAACTGGCAACAACAACAACAAAAGTTCTACTAAACAGTATTAGAGAGGGAAATGGGTTTTAATATACTGTTTATGGGAATATAAATTAATACAGCTAGGCTGGCCAGCAATGTGACACCTATTTAAATGTAAAAAATATTCACAGTAATTCTATTTCTTTGCATATATTTTATAAATATATGTGTACAATAAAGTATATAAAAGTACACTCAATGCAGCAATTACTGTAATAGAAAAAAAAAGGAAAAAACCTAGGAATATCATTAGGTAATTTGTGGTATATCAACACAATGGAATACTATTACAGCCATTAAGAATGAGACAGAGAAATAGCAATAGTTCTCAAACCTGAATGTGCATTAAAATTCACCTGGTGAGCTAGGTAAAATGCCCATTGTCTCCAACCCCTGGGATACTGATTCAGTGAAACTGAATGTGTGTTCAAGAATCTTCATTTTTAATAACCCAGAGGATTTTGATAAAGGTGGCAACATTAATCACTCTGAAAAATATTGGTAATAGAGTGGAAAAAGCAATTTCTATGACCACATTTATGTTTATAAAGAAACTACTTGTAGATGTAAATATGGATGATGTATACTTCAAAGTAAACTTGTGGAAAAAGTCTGGGAGGATATTTAAATTCCTAACAATGGTGACCTCTAGGGAAAGAAATAATATATTAGGGGATAGGGGGATGAAACAGAACTTTAACCGTTAACTCTAAATTTCTGTAGTATTTGGATTTTTTTGTACCAAAAATATACCTACTTATTACCTATAATGTTAAGAAAAAATGTCCTGAGTTAGTATTTGTTTCCTAAATGAAGGCTCACTTTTCTAGGATTATCAACTAATAACATGACAAGCTGGTGGTATTAATTATTCTTTGCCTTCAGGCAAGACATTCTTCTTTTTATTTCCCTCATACTTATGTGTGCCTCCCTGCATCTTCTCTGCAGTATGGTAATAGTTCCATTCCCACTCAAGGAAATCACCCCCTCACAATACCAGGCCTCATCCTCCTAACTTATATTTAGAGGGAAAATTCTCAGGTATGAGTTTTGGCACTATTATCACAAAAGTAATGGTTAAGCAGGGGAAACAAAAGTTAAGTAGTAAGGAACTCTTTCTTTCTGTGGTTTCCCGAGGGTAGAACACTGATGAGTAGAACAAGTGGGACTCTCTTCCTTAAAGCCATGGTAATATTTGGGAGCATCGCCTGGCTGTGAGGGCTAGGGACTAATGACTTCAATTAGGAATTACCTCATGAGTTTAAAGTTGACAAGTTATCTACTGAAGCGGAACATTATGAAGGCATTTACTATTACAGCAGGCTATCATTGCATGAAACTAATTAGATAGTAATTACACACTTACAGATTTCTTGGTAACCAGGAAACAGTTCTATGTATTTTGCATTTTGATATCACAACATTAATTAAAACGCAGACAGCCACATAATTAACATACGACATTATAACACATGAATCATAACAAATTATCTTACTGATGGATAATGATTTTAACCTAAATTATTCTCAAAATCTTTATAGAATTAAGAATTATTTCATCTCCAACTCAAGTTTTGACTCTCCTAAGCAAAATGACAGCAACCAGCTGACCCTTAGCAATATTTTATAGACTCAGTTTTATAGCTAGAAGAGGGAAACAATCATGTTTTTCACCTGCTGAATTTAACAGATGAGGAAAAAGTCACAATAGTACTAAATGTAAATGGTCTCTGACTCCCAAAGTCCAATGTTTGTTATCCACTGCAGATGCTGTCCCACCAATTTCCTTTCTAAAATTTCCATTACTCTTTCACATAACTGTTCATTTCCACCTAGATTTATGCTTGTGATTATGCAATTTACTCTAATCAATAACTGAGTAATTTTATCACATGTATCAAAATCCTACTTCCAAAATTGATCCATCCAGGAAGACTTCTCTGACTCCAAGGATAAAAATTGCAGTTTGTACCACTGTCAAGTCATCCAAGAAAAATCTTCCTTTTGTGTTTATTTAGCAGCACTTACATATATAGAAATTATATTTTCTTAACTAAAACCCAGGACACATGATCTGAGCCAAATAATTTTTTTTCAATTCATAAGCTTTTATAAATATTTAATTTGAAAATATTAAATAAGTAAATAAACTGATTTTAAGGACAAGAATAAAATTGTATGCAATTAGGGTTGTACTAAAAAATTACTAACAACATTCTTAAAAAATTCCCACACCTGAATCTAGAAATCCTCCAGTTAGTGACTAGCTTTGTGGAGGGAGAAAAACAGCTATCCATCTGCAGCAGTTAACACCTTTAACTAAATATTTTGTTGACATTTCACACTACTTGTCAAGTTAATTTATTTGCCAAAAAAGATGTGAGGCTATATTCTTTATGTAAAAACAAGAGTTCTGTAAAGATGACGCATCTTCATCCCTAAGACACCACACTTGTGCAAGATGACAAAGGTGGTGCCTATTGTCAATGAGTGCACATGCCACGGAATGCTCCTCCCTGCCCCATGCTCAGGCAGGAGACTGATTATATGGTCAACCTAGGAACAGAAGCTGAGAACATCTTAACAGAAATATTCCTTTGCCTTACTCAAGCTGAAGATACAGGACATAATTTAGGAGAAAAATATTATAGTGTCACAGGTAATAAAACCCCAATACAGGGTTAGAGCCCCAGGAGGCTGCATGGGTGATAGAGGAAAAAAGCAAAAACAAAACAATTAAAGTTAAGAATAAAAGCATTATGGCTTAAACCTTCCCAAGTAGAGCATATTAATCTAGATATAGAATCTAAGACAGAAGCACTGAATCAATACTTTCACACGAATTACTGTAAACTGATTCGAAAAGAAATTTTCAATTATCCTAAGTGTAAAATGGGGCCCAATATTCATGCCCAGAATTTTAAATTGGAATATAAACCTTTTGTTGCTAAATAAAGGAATGCTAAAACTTAGATGCATATACTGAAAATTTTGCATATACTGAAAAATAAACAAAAATAAAATACATATGCCAAGGAGAAAAACCTCTCCATCATAAATCAGACCCTACCATTCAATTTTTCTACCTTTTATGTTATATAAAAATGCATATTTTACAATGGATCATTACGTCAATAAAACTCTATTAACAGTAAGTCTTCAGCCATAAGCTTTTGTAAAAATTTGTACCCCTAATACAGTGTTGATTTGTCTTACCTATACTGGCCATAACTTCTTTTCTTACCAATCTGTAGACTAAATTTGATCCCTTGAATGTTTCAGAGAAATGATTATATATTATTATGTAATATTTAATGTATAATGAGTAGATAATATTTTGAAACAAATAATATACATTGCTTAATATTTTTTATTTCATTTTATTTTACGTGTACTCGGGAACACTTACCTGATATAGAAGGTCTTTCTGAGGCAAAGGGGGGGACTGTCCTTCATACATAGGAGGTGGTTTATGTGTGGGTGGAAGGTCGATCCTGCATTAAAAAGTTTAAAAAATGTGATTGCCACTTTTAGCAAAAAAACAAAAAAAAAGGGTGGGTGGGGGAAACATTCAAGATTCGCTTAAGTTTTAAGAATATTTTCCTCATACTAATATTTGTATTAGCATACATGTTTAATTCAGTTCTTACATTTCCATTAATCAATCATAATTGGAACAAAAAAGTGAACTGGTTTTAAAGGTTCTGTTTAGGACTAATCTGAAATAAACAATTCTTTGAAAAATCTAAAAAAGAAGCAAATAGAAGTATTTTTTGAACATTATTATTAGGCAAGTAATCTAGTATATGACTAATTAAGTACTGCACATTTTTACATATGACTATGCCTACCAACATTTTAAATATAGTCAAACATGTGTAATGGAAAACACTTTCCTCCAAAGTGTCATAAAAGTCATTTAAAAGACTGTATCTTAAAATGATAATGAAAAAATATGCTTATACTATATTTTGGAAATACTTCCATAATTAGTTTTCAAAAGCCATGGTCATTCTTAGAATATTCATCATGTAAATTAAGATTTTCAATCTACAAACCATTATAAATCTTGGCACCTGAAATAAATGAAGAGACCATTACATCCTTGGGGAATGCATTTATCTTTGCAAAAATGACCTAATCTACTAAAAAAAAGTATTTTCATATATTTTTAAATTGTTGCATTACAACAAAAATAGAATTAAATATATTGTGTAGCTCTCTGCATTTTAGAAAATAATTTTTCATATATTCTCCTACTTTTGAAGATCACAGATAACTAATTTTCAGTAATTGAGATTAGTAAATCAAATAAAAATTTTACCTATATTAAAAGATAAAGAGGATGAAAGCTATAGAGGCCAAAGAAATTACAAATTCTCACTTCTCCATGTGGGCATGAAATAATATTTTAAATGAACAGAATTCAAATAATAAATAAAATGATTACATGGATGTAATTACTAGTCTACTAGTAAATTATCTTTTGGAAATTATAGAAAAGTTTGAGATAATCTGGCAACTAAGATGAAGTTAACCACAAGCTAGATACTCTTGAAATATTAGAGGAATCGGTCTTACAGGTATTAGACTGACAGGGTATTTTATAGTCCTTTTATTTAAAGTAATTATTTCCTTTAATGTAACAAAAATCACAGCAAATGTATAGCTCCAAGATGCCGTAAGTTATTTAGGTGAGAAAACCAAGGTTCATGGATGTGACTCGTTCATGATCATACCACTAATTTGATCGTAATAGAGCTAACACCCAGGTGTCCTTAATCCAAAAAGATCAGTGCTCTAACTGTGCCAGATTAGAGAGGCAGAGACATACACAAAGCATTTATGAAGAGAGAAGAAATACATTCCTTCAGAGCCAGCCTCATGTCCTCATATAAAATCATTAATAACCACACAAGAAATAATGTCATTTGTATAGAACTTCACAGTTCATAAACATCATCTTATTCTACTCTTATCACAGCCATGTGAGGTAAGCAGGAAAAGTATTATTCACATTTCACAGATGAAGCAACAAAAGCTGCTGATGGAATTAAGGGAACTGGGACTTCGGTCTTTTGATTATACAACAGAGTGCAATTTCTGTTTTGTAATTCTATCTCATGATTAGGTCCAAAACATTGCTTTCTCTTTAAATAAAAGCACATTTTGTAATTCACCAAAACCAAATTTCTTTAAGATAAAAGCTTTAAAACTCAATGTATTTAATAACTTTTGGCAGTTTAGAGTTAGTTATATCTATACATAAGACAGGCATAAACAATTTAAAGAAGTAATTTAAACTTCTAAGATTTTTTATATCTGTCTTTCAACTACTTCATGGAAGACCTGCATTTTTATTCAGAAGGCAGGACAACGTAGAGTCATTATGTTACTATTTGGAAAGATATGTAATATACTGTAGGTTAAAAAGGTGTCTAATATATTTGCCTCTAGAAGCCCCTTACAACTGTTTATTTACCAAAATGTAGTCAGACTTCCTGACAAAACCAGTCATCTTACAAAGACCTAACAGTATCTTTACTTCCATCCCTCAGACAGTTTTCATATGAGTAGCTGTAAAGATAAAGACTGCCACATACTGAATATTCATAGTTGAACACAAGCAAAAAATTTACCTACACTTTGTCAAGGTAGGATGGTCTCTTTTTTCGAGGAGTCAACAGCACAGTCACAAAGATGGCAATGATGAAAAGGGCAAGGACAGCTCCAATTACAGCTCCAGCTACAGCTATAGAAGAGGTCTGCTTAAGTGGAACATCTGTAAAGTAACAAAAATTAGGTTTTTAAAACAATTTTAAGAGTTCTTCAGTTTGTGTCCTCTGATTTCTACAATGTGCAAGGACTGATTAAGTATGTTATCCAACCACAAGTTTAGAAGACCCCAAATTTGATTCATTACTTTTTGTAGCATTATGCTAACACATTTATTCCTTGCAAGATGTCACCTTAGTACTCCAACTTTACTTTTTTAAAGTGATGAAACGAATAGCCCCAGTCAGGTATCAATGAGTGAATCTACTGTCAACGGGCAAAGAATGTCTGAACGAGAAAAGAAGATAGAGAAAAGGATGAAAACTAAGTTCTTACTCTAAAAGGTGATAAAAAAAAAAAATTCAGTATTCTTTAATGGAGTTAGCCAACAATGTATTGAATAGATTTTTACCTTTCATTCCATTAAAAGAAATTCTAAGAAACCAAAAACCTTCAAGAAAGGGAAAACAACACTAAAAAACAGAAAATATCCCAGACGTAATAGTCAAAAAGTGACATTGTAAAATCTAAGTTTTTAAAATAGAAGTAATATTAAAACAGTACTTGCTGCAGATAACTTCCTTTAGTTCACACACAGTTAATACAAATTACACTTTAAGATAGTGTCTATACTACAAAATTATGTAAATTCTTCCCTGTCTCCTGGCTATAGACACACTCTATCATTTCTGAATACCAATTTCTCTTTTCCAGCCTGCACCACAAAATTTTATAAGAAAGGATGTTAAAAACATACTTAGTAGTTAGCATTTCACACAATTCTAAAAAAAATGTCACCCTACTTTATGAACTCCCAATTAAAGGAATTTACTAAAGTTATTTTCAAATATAAGTATTATGGATATGACAAAACCATCAATCCTTATGTGTAGGTATTATTTTGACAATTACAGCCATATTAAACCCAATAACTGAATTTTGTGAAGCAACCCATCAGTTACAAAGAACCTTCAATATACATGATTTTATCTTTCTAACCAGTAAGAAAGATATTTAAGGTAACATTCTATAAATGAAGATACTGCTATTCTAAAGTTAAATATTCTGCCCAAGGTCATTCAGTCAATGAATAGGAGAGAACACAGGGTGAAATAAAGCTAGGTTAGGGCAGGATAGAAACCTCCACCCATAAGCCCTTTTTGGGAAATGGATTTTCGCAACATCTAACGTAGTCTCTCCTTTTGGGTCCCCTATTTGGAAACGCTGAGCTCTTAGTCTTCAATTAAACTGACGTTCATATACACCCTTAAATAATTACAATTACTGTTGGAATCCAGACATGGCAAATTTAAATAGAATTAAGCACTATCAGTTTTGAAATATGTTTTACCTACTTACCATCACGGTATTTCCAAATACATACATAGTGTATTTAGAAGCATTTCCCAACTGTTCATATTAAAATGTGATTCATGTGGTGTTTTAGATTGCTAAAAACAACATTTTAGGGCTTCCCTGGTTGAGAGTCCGCCTGCCGATGCAGGGGATACGGGTTCGTGCCCCGGTCCGGGAAGATCCCACATGCCACGGAACGGCTGGGCCCGTGAGCCATGGCCGCTGAGCCTGCGCGTCCGGAGCCTGTGCTCCGCAACGGGAGAGGCCACAACAGTGAGAGGCCTGCGTAACGCAAAAAAAAAACAAAAAAACAAAACAAAAAAACCCACAACGTTTTACTTTCTTGCCAATTATAAAAATCTCTTCAGCAAACTAATGATCTTGTGTTTATTAATGGTTCATTAGCCTCATTCTAGACTAAAAATCTTATACCAATGAGCGCCAAGGAACCCAATCTGATCATCTTTCAAATACTGAATAGAATCTAAAAATATACAATTATTTTAAACAATATAACCAGCTTCATTGTTCAGGATGTTACCCTCATCTGCTAATACATACCTGGTTTATCTTCCTGTTGTTGCTCATTTCTCTAATCACTACTAACTCCATTTGAATATGTGCTACATGAGAAAAAGATTTGAAAACCAAGCCAGTCAAGTATTACTCTGCTCTTATAAATGTAGAAAAAAGACTTGGGATGATTTAGGGCTAGTCTTATCTTCTACACTATCACTCTTCCCACCATGTAAGTTATAGTTTTGTATTTGGTTTTTAACAATAGGCCAATTGAAACCTATTAAGATTACATGACCAAGGTTATTTGACCAAGGTCATACACCTTGTCAGTGGCAAAAATAAAATATCCCAATGTGTCAAGTATGCTACCTATTCTACACTAGTTAGTCTAAAGATTTCCTTTTAATGGAATTTTTTCTTTTGCTAAGGAATAAAGTGGCCCTATCACTTTTGCCCAAGTGTGGAGAATTTAAATTTGGGTGTTCTTATTTTGATGATAATGACAAAGTTGATACCATATTTATGTAATACTTCTGAAATTATTTTTCAAAAACTCAGGTTACTCTTTGAATATAATTAGCCCAAATTAAGATTAACAATCTTAACACATCATATATATATATATATATATATATATCACTCAATCCCAACGTATCATTATAAATTCTTCATCAAACCTCACACCTCCTACAAGAAAGCCTTTCATTTAATCTTAGCAATAATATTTAATTTGGTAGTGGTTTGTGAGTAATAAATCAAAATCAGACTTTTAATATCCTAATGTAATTCCCAACTCTGAATATATACTATTTTTAATATCCTGAAGTAATTCTCAAGTCTATATAGATACTATTCTTTAAACATTTAAATTATGGTCTACTTATCCAATTCTGTCCCATTAGTCTTCTAATTTCTAGCTCTAGAATTCCATAACTGAGAGGTGACTGTATGTATACTGTAACTCTTCCTTCTATTTTAATTTGAGCATATTTATTTCACTTGGTTCCATTCATTCTTTATTCATCTCTAACATTTTTTGCACACCTCTTCTTAGTATTGGAACAGGCTAGTAAGTGCTGAAATGAGGAAGTGGAAGAAAAGTTAGGTAGAGTCCATTTACCAATTGGATATCCTACTCTACATAGGTAAACTGATTAAGTACATATATGACATATATATATTTCCTTTTCTGATTCTTCAACTTACTAAGAAAAGGAGAAATAATATATTTAAGAGTATTAAGATTTTAAAAGTATTAATGGGTGATGAACACTAGTATGAAATGCAAAGGAAGAGCTCAAGTTTCTTGCATTCAAGTCAAAGAATTTTGACGAAAATTGAGAATTTAGCCCCAACACTGCCTCCCCACATCCCTGTCCTCATAATCTACATAGACTCTATATTCCAACAAAACCACTACAAGGAGAAAAAAAATTTAACTAAGTAAATGTATAAAAATTTGGCATTTTTCAACATTAAGCTAGTTTACTGAGTGACTGACATGAAGCAATATTACCTTACCATCACCTAAGGAGATGTTCTACTGAATCTAATTGTATGCTTACAAGCAGCAGAAAACAAAAAGACAAAAGCATTAAAATATTTAGTATTAAAGGATTGGTGCATGTCTCCCAGAAGAACATCTTTCTGTTATCACAGCTGCTTATTAATCCATATACATTGGAAACTCACCTCCAAAAACAGAAAAATAGCATTCCTCAATACAACCAAAGTACACTATCCATAATTAAAGACACCATGCATATATCTTATGGAGAAAGCTATTAAAAATCAGTTACAAATCATATAAAAAATTACAGATAGGAGAAATAACTTTCATTACTTTTTGAAAAAATATACATAAATATTATAGATATTAAACTGAATTAAAGTTTGTCTTTGTTTTCACTTTGTTACAAGTGAATAAAGCCTACGTAAAGGCTATTCAAACATGTGCTCACCTGATTCACACCTGAAACTGAGGCATCATAAAGTTTTTAAAAGTTAAATACTATTCTATACACTAAAATGCGTGTTTCTGGCAATTTCCTAAAACCATTTAAAATGGGTGAGTACAGAAATCCATAGTCCCTTTTTACACTTACATTAAAACACCAAATCCCAACAATTGAGATGTTAAGTTTCATCCCTCTTTATCTTCATTTCCTCCACCCAAACTTCTGTGATGCCATGGATTGATTCACAGCTTAATGTAATACCCTACAAACTTATCTTCCCAACTTTCATTTGGGATTAAATTCATATATCTCCATAATACATGTTACTGTATTACCAAATTTTCCCCATATGCCCCACTGTTTTATTTTTCAATAGCCGTTTTAATGCTTATCTTTTCAATACAACATCTAAGCCTTTATATCCATCCAAATATTTATCTCACTATTTTTTAATAAAAGTCCTCTATTTGGGTCAGGACAGTCTCCTCAGCTTCTCATCCAACAAATTACCAATAGTAACCGAACATGTGCCAGGCCTTGTGCTAGGAATGCCAAGGATAAATTTTACACAGTTTCTGTCCTCACAATAGAGCAAAAGCCTCAAGGTAGGGTCAGAGAATCCATAAAAATATTTATTTTCCAATGAAGTATAGGAATAAATCATCACTTTTCTAAAAAAAGAGAGGGAGAGGGCATTTAATAAAAATTACTATTGTACTAGTATGGATTGGCACTTGTAGCCCTAGTTGGTCCATGTGTCAGATGGCACCCTGCCACACAGGGCACCCAAAATTTCCTATAGGAAGTGTGGAGTGGGACAGTTCCAGAATGAAAGTAAGTAAACAGTTACATCTTTACTTCGTTGTCCCTCTCAACATAGCATCCTGTGACAGACATTATTGTGATGTATGGGAGCTCAGCTGAATGAACTAAAAACTTATCTAGATTTAACTAAAAGTCAAAAATGTAAAGGAGGCATGACATGCGTGCTCTGACAGGTGAACATCTGACTCATAAACCAAGTGAGGGTATCAGTGTTAATCCGTGTTATATACTAGTAGGCATTTAATCCAAGTAAATGCCATTCCTGCAAAGAACTGACAGAATGTAAGATAACACCAATAATGTACGCACAAATAACAACAAAACCCCACAAAAATGGCAATGCAAATAATTTCTTCCTAATACATAAACTTTACCAGTTACATTATGAAATAAAACCATGGCAATCTAATCAGATGTGACAAATGAACCCCCCCCAATCAAATACATTTAGAAACCAAATAAAACAAATTTATATTCACTCTTATTAACAACAAACCTCACACTAAACCCATACTGTGCTGAAATAGCTAATGTGAGTGGTGATTAGCATGATACTGAAAAATCAAACACCTTGAACATGAAGACTAGCTCTAAAAACAGTAGCTGGGATGAAAACTGTTAAGGTTCCCAACAATGAACTTCTTTCATTTGAATCTACTTGTTTTTGAGAGGTGGCTTAGCTTTCATACCTAAAAACAAGTTAAAATATACTCAACATGGACTTAAAACTTTGAAACACTGAATCAAAAAGTATAAAACCAAGATTAAAAAAAAATGAAGCACAATTATATGGTTTTCTCAAAAATGTTTTAGCAAGAAAAAAAGTTAACTTTTAAAATGAAGCACAATTATATTGTTTACCCAAATATTACTGTTTTAGTGAAAATAGTATTTTAAAATGTTATTTCAGCAGATTAAAAATTTGTTTTTTGTGAATATTTTAAAATGCATATAGCAAAATTCTATGGTAGCACATATATAATTTATAAACATACGTATTAGGAGTACGAGTACATACTAATTTTTAATTGATAGGCACAGTCAAGAGTATTGAAGAGCACTGATCTAAAGAAGACAGATAATAACTAGAATAAAATGTGAGGTTACAATAGAGGAGATACAAGTTGATAAAAAAGAATTATGAACAGCAAGTATTAATTCTAAAGGGAAAAGTTTCATAAAACTATAATTTGAGCTGGACCTTGAATATGGACTGGTTTCCCAATATGGCAAAGGGAGGAAAGGGTATTTCAGGTAAAGGGAGCAGCATGAACATAATTATTAAGACATTAAAGCACATGGTACGGTAAAAAAAAGAGTTAATAGATCTAGAAATTATGTAGGTTCCCTGTTAGTAGATCTAGGCTTTGAGCATCAAATGGCTACTAATATTGAAAGAAAACGAGGTAAAGACTATGCGCCTTCTGATAGAGGAACATACCACCACTGAAGTAACCTTGCCCCCCAAATTAAACCTTAATCTTATCAAGGCTCTAGATCTGTCAACTTACAGAAAATACAGAGGTGCAACTGGCACAATCCAAACTGGAAAACTGCAGGACAGATGAAGCTGTTTCTTCACCAAAAAAACTGCATGGGAAAAGTGTGGGAGTGGGGAACAGCACACAGAGAACACACAGATTAAAAGACATCTCAACCAACCAATGTATGGATCACATTTGGTTACTAGCTAAAACTGCAAAAATATATGATTAGAAATTTGAACACTCACTGGATACTTGATATTAAGGAACTATTCATTTCTGATGTAGTAATGAATCTGTGGTTACTTTCTCTAAATGTTCCTTAACTTTTAGAGCTACATACTGATATATTTACAGATGAACTAATGGCAGGAGGGATTATATAGACAGAAATTTAAATAAAACAAGACTGACCATGAACTGACAATAACTGAAGCAGGTACATGAACATTCATTTCATTATTCTGTCTTACTATTGCATATTTTTTAATAATAAACTTTTTTTTAAACAGGAAGGTCAAAGCCTCTAGGTCTTGTTTCCTCTAGCTTTTAAATCAAACTGTCCCTTCAAGACTTGGTTTTCCCTGAGATATTTCTCATAACTGAGACTATGAAATCAGGTATCACATCTATGTAGAAGTATTATGCATGAAAGGAAATAAGGCCTTGAATTATTCTCAAGTTTTGAGATTTATACTTTAAAGTTATTCTGCTAAACTCACTTTCACTAGGCTTCATCCATAGTGCTCAGCCAGAACAAACAGCAGCTATTAACTAAAAGGCAAGTGAAATAAAACGTCACAAAATTGAATCATATTTTACCCTTCAAAATTGAAATGAACATGATAAAATAACTATTATCAAGGTTCGAGAAAAGAAATGACCCCTAAGGGTAGGTATATATAGCAAAAGCTTTTGTAAGCAATGTTTGGTTTCAAGCTCTTGATGGAAACCTATCATTACTCATCTCAAAGTAGACATGTACTTTAAAAAAAAAGTGTAGCTTACTGGAATAGAAAAAAACAGAAATGCATAAACAGAAACAATTTTTAAAAAAAACACCGAAAAGTTGGTATACTCTGTACACTATTCCAAAGATTCTTTCATGCATGAATTTTTATTGGTATAACAAGAATGAAACCAAACTTAATCCAGTCAAATTGTACGTTATTTGAAAAAAACTGCTGCTTTCTCTAAAATAGTTTAAAGTTTAGGGGGGAAAAATGTATCAAATTTTAATTTATTTTATCTTAAAATATTTTAGGTTTTATAATACTGTTTATTTTATTTTTATTTTATTTTTTTGGCCGAGCCGCGCAGCGTGTGGGATCTTAGTTCCCCGATCAGGGGTGGAACCTGCACCCCCTGCAGTGGAAGCATGGAGTCTTAACCAACAGACCACCAGGGAAGTCCCTGTATCATAATTTCAAATGTCAGAAATGAGGAACAGGGAGAAGGTAACTACAAACAATAAGAAACAATGTCATTCCTACTCAAAGCAGCTCACAAGCAAAAAGTTAAAAACACTAAATGCCAACTTAAAAAATATTTTATGAAATGTGTTAATTCCAAACTGAAAGCTAATATATAAAAATTTGACTTACGTCAAAGTCACAGCAAACATTTAAAATTTATTTTAACTGCTAGGACTAGAGCGAGAAGATAATTCATGACTGTGGAGAATGTTACTGATGATATGTATATATGAGATAGGAATTATATGATTAATTAAAAGTAAATTTTATAATGGTTAACATGCCAACTTAGATGCTTCCTCAAACTTTACTTAACTGTATCCTTAACCTGATATAGTCTTGTTTGGAAAGAGAAATAAAACAGGTTTCTAATTCCACAAAACATCATTAATTAAAGGAAACTAGGTTACACACACACACTCTCTCTCTCTCTCCAGCAAAAATCAAAATGCGGACAAAGAAGGTAATCCAGAGCCATAGGCTTGTTACAGAAATATGCCTCTTAAGAATTTTTTAAAAAAACTTTTATTTAAAGATTTATTGAACGGCTATTGGGGCTACCACCTGATAAGTAACTTGGTTAAAAAAAAAAATCCCTGGTACAAATTAAAACTAAATATATCCCAATATAACAAAAATTTGAGAAAAGAGCTTTTTATGGATGATACATTAACAAGTAAATAGGAAAAACAATCCAATCTGTAAATCATTCCCCTGTTAGAATTAAAAAATCAATATGGGTACCATTTCTTCCTTTCTTACACTTTACATTGATTACTTCCACACATTAACAACTTCTTGTTCATACTTTGTTTCAGCAGTATTTACCAAAAGCAAAATCAAACTAAAATCAGATGGTTTTGCATCTAATATTGCTACATTTCTCTCAATTTTTGCACTTATACATTGTACTTCCTATAGCCCCTTATGCGAACATTCAGCCAGGCTTACCATTATAACTTCCCTATATATGGCTATCAGAAGCAATACCTACTACTGAAAAACCTTAATGGTTTCTTTAATGTTAGACTTATCAAACAGAAACCTTTCAGGCACATGGTAAAATACTATATCTTTCAACTATAAAATACTTCTCAGATACCACTTTTAAAGTCAACCCCTAGCCTATTAAAGTTTCAACATATTTTAATAAAAATGCAAAAAAGGGAAAAACAAAGAGTTGAATTCATCTCCACTGTATCACTGAAGTACTTTAACTACTGTGAAAGAAAACTCTAAAGTGAACACAAAAATGAAAAACCAGTTCAAATATAAAGGCAATAAACACGGCCAAAATAAAGTAAAACTATTCTTCCACCTTTTCCAAAAGAGTAGGGGTTCAATACATCAATTAGCTGTGCACATTACTGATACTCAAAAAGTAATTTAAAAAACAGTTTATTAATATGACTATGTTTACAAACAAGTCTCTATGTACAGTAAACATACATAAAGCTCTAATAAACAATAGTGCAATGCTTCAGAAAGTCTTAAGCACTAGTATCATATCATATTCTTAAAATTCTGAAGTCTTTTAGTAGCTTGCCAAATGATTTAGAAAGGATGCAGAATATATCAAATACTCACTTGCAGTGTTCCATGTCACTCCCTACTGCCAAAAAAAACCCCCCAAAAAAACAAACCAACAAAAACTAAACAAAAAACCCTAACCACACAATGGCCACTATTTAAAAGAAAGTTCATGATCACTAAGTAGATATTTATATTTTAAAATACAGTTCTTGGAATACATTGCTAATTTCCTTCGGATTAGAGTCAAGTTGTGATTTGTACAATATTCTAAATGGGATTACTCTTCTCAGATTCATATGACACTTCAAACCACTAAAGAGGATGTTTTGCTCAAAAAAGCCACAAATTTACATCTTCCATGGAAAGAAGTTTTAGACTCATCTATCTTATGGCCATATCATTGCTAACATTTAAATAAAAAAATAAAGTCACTTTGATCATAAGGTATTATCAAGAAAGTTTTTCTTCCAATGATTGGGACCAAAGAGTCTTAATATTGGTCAGTGGTTAGCCATATTTAAACCAAATATTTTTAACAAGACATCAATGAACTTAACTGTATCCTTAACCAACACTTTATTGTTATACTAAGTGTTTGAGGGAGAGAAATAAAATAGATTTCAAACTTCCACAAAATACTGCTATGTTAAAATAAAGGAAAATAGGTTATAATCACTGAGAATAAAGCCTTCACTACTTGCAAAATTCTATGAACATGTTAGAACTTTGCCTTATAAAAACATTTTTCTAGATTTGATGAGGATTGGGAAGGGAGCAGTTGGGAAGGTGAAAAAAAAGTACCTACTTTGCCATTTTATTAACAAAATAAGTTATTTAATTTATGATTCTCCTGCTAACTAATTTCAACTCCCTGGAAAAACTCCTAAGGCAATTCTACACAGTCCTTTTTTCAAATGAATCATCAACAGATAAAACATATTCTTTGGTCTTCAAAATACTTGTCATCATTATAATTGTATAGGACTCCACTGTAGAAGCAATTTAATTACCTAACAAAGAAGATCCACATTTGAAGATTTAGGTAAGATTTCTTTTTCAAAAGATACATGATTTTTGGAAAGGATATACTTAATTATGTAAAAACCAAAAAAAAAAACAAAAAGACCTCATGATGTTTCCAGTTTTAATTGGAAAAACAAAAATCTTGAAACACATACATACATTTAGGAGGAAAAGGGGGATGGTTTGTCAATATCCATCAGCAAGTGCTAGTGATTGGTTCTATAATTCAGATTTTTTCTTGTTAAATCTCAAATTTCCAAGTTTATTCTATTTTTTTCCTATATATTTATCCATTTGAACAACATCAATATTAAATGACTAAAACAAGATGGTCTACAAAATTCTCTGCACAGATTCTTGGCTGAAATGTTTGTCTCATTTCTAAAAATGGTACTCCAATGCTTGTTTTACCCATGGTTTTCCATATACTGAAATGCTCTCTCTGCACTCTATTAAACTATGTACCATCTTTTCATTATTATTCTTATATTTAGGACATAAATCATTAAAACAAAACTACCACTTCATGTACCAAAACCTATGTTCACATGACAATATAAGCACTGCCCTCCAGAGATGAAGAGATTGTAGTAATTATCATGTTTAAAAGGCATGTTTTTATTACTCTTGTATGTATTCTGGACAAAAATATTGATCAGCTAATTATGCTCTTCCACACATCATGTTCACTGAGTGTACTACCACAGTTTTTAGTGCAACAAAATACCTTTCAAAAGCCACTCTACAGTAATTATGGCAAGGCTCATTAAAATGCAGAGGTAAAGATTCCATTTGTATAGAAACATAGAAAATAATGTCTGAAAAGAAAAGGTGTTTCATCAGGCTGAATTTTTTTGTATACTAAAAATATATATAAACATTTCTTGAATTAGTTTTATAGTCAATTTTGATGTAGTATCATTTAGTGGTGATAAATTTTGAGAGGTATATGTTTAACAAACATTTTACTTGAGATAATAGTCTTAGGTAAACATTTAATACGCAATGCCAAGGTAGTTTCCTTTTTTTTTTTTTTAACTTTTGTACCAAAAAAGTCATTCATTTAATGTTGACATTTCTTCTTACCTGTGTGCCTCAGACCAATAAAGTACTCTGCATTAAAATTTAAATCTTGAGACAGTAGTACAGCATTGAAAAAAAAAACTGTAAAGCAGCTCAGATACACTGAACCCAGATTTTACATTTCTGTTTGTCAAATTAGAATATAAAAAGCTTGAAAATCAAGTTGAAAAGCTTATTATTCCTCGAGAAAAAGTATGAACAATCTGAAAATGATCAACTAGTATGAATGAAACATTGTACATAGTTAAGTCACATTTAGTGGCTGCTAAACATACCACTCCCTCCTGGAAATTACGGAACCATCTACATGTGAAACTAAGTCATCTTCATTTTCATCATACTGTTCATCACTGACGAACTTCATTCCCATTTTTAGATCTTCATAATAATCCATTGGTCTTTCAAACCTACTGAGATTTTCTACATTGTTCCACTGCGTTTTTTCATGCTCTTCTAAATAGTCTTTCCGTATTAGATTGTTCACTGGATTTTTGTTTTCTTTTTTTACACTGTCTGGGTAAGAATCAAGCTCATCTTGTTGAAGAACATCTATCTGTGATTCTTTTTGCATATCTGATGGTGGAATGTAGTTCTTGGCAAAGTAGTCTCCACGAAACGTCCGTCTTCTCCTATAGCAGAATATTCCAGCCAAAATACTTACAAGTACTACGAAGAGAGCCCCACCCACTACACTAGCAATGATTGTGCCAATTGTGTCATCCTTAATTGTTGCCAAAGTTGACAATGGGAAGGGCAATTTTTTTGGTTCTGTTGCTAGATCCTCGAAGTCAGCAGTTGAGGGATGCCACTGAATTGTAGGCTGAAGGGTGGTAGTAGTAGGAGGATCTAATGAAAACGGTAAAGATAGACAAGACACAGAAAGGCAAAGAATGTCAATGCAGGCTGATTCAGCAGCAAGTTGAAAAGACAGCACAGTTAATGAAAATATATTCATAGTAACAATAGTTTTTCATTCTTAATTTAAGATTAGAAAGTAGTGATACTTCTACATGTAAAAAAAAAATAAATCTGACACTTAGTCAGTTACCAATTATGTAAAGGGAATGAAAAATTATGTATGGCGTAAATCCTAAATTATTCTATTCCAAGTTTAAGTGTGACACTGTATTCTAAGAAATACTTTTTCTTTTAAATTAAGACTATTATTTAAGTGTCCTATATACAGCTGGCTTAAGAATTATCATTACTAAAAAATTAAATCGAATCATTCAAATGTACATTTTCTTAGCCAGTAGCACAAGGAAATAACAGAATAATAAAAGAATGAAAAAATTAAAATATGTTTTCTTGAAATCCATCTTTACCTAATATAGTTTATTTTTGTAAGAGCTGAACTTATCTTTAAAAGAATGAAAAACTATAGATTCTTGTTAAGTGGCCATAGTATAAGCTGTTGACTTAATAATTCTCTCAAAAATATTTTCCTTAAATAAAGAAAACTCTTTAATTTTTAGAAAGGACGTATGTAGTATATACCATTATTTAGTGATTTAAAAAATAAAAAGCACATATTTATGTTAGCCAGATGGGCTATTATCAAATGAGACCAATAGACAAAGTAAAAACATGTTATAAACTATATAGTGTTATAAAAATGTCATCATCATGTCTATACTCCATGGGTAAGATATCTGAACATTTAGGAAATTGAGAAATTTCAACCATGTCTGCAAAATTCAATGTCACATTGCTTTAGGATGGAGTCTCAGAAAGAGCAGCTAATATTTTAGAGAGAACATTCTAAGGATACTTAAATATTAGATGCAAATGATCCTGTGTATTGCCATTAGATTACAGAGTAAATAGCCATTAATATTAAAAAGCAGCTAAACATAAATAGTAAAAATTAAAGATTGGTTAATTATCAATTAAGTGGTATTTGTAGGTCATGTTACACAAAATTCTAGAGTTTGAAGAAAGGATGACTTCAAAAATCTTGAATTTCTTCATTGATAAAAAATAAATGACCCAAATGGTAATCTCTTATAATTAATTTTTAAATGAGTGGTACTGACAGAGCTTTTAAAAAGTGATTGTTAGAAAAATACTAAATCTACATGGGGTAAGTTATTCTAAAATTACAAGCTAAAGAAAAATACTTACTGAAACAGGTTTCATCACGGAATGCCATATGTATAGAATGTAGTAAAACTTTAGCAAGTACAGTGTAAAATGTAACAAGTACATTATAAGTAATTTCCTATGAGTTTAAACCAATATAACAGGCAATCCAGTCAAGTACCTTGAAGTGAATTAGTTATCATATTATATGTAAGTAAATGAATCAAAGAAGAGTTTTAATTTGTGAGAACAAATTCACTAGTTGTACAAATTCAATCTTAAAAAAAAAATTGTGAAATTGCAGGATCATTTCTATTATAAAAGTAGTAAAGCCTCATATAATCCAACCTCACAGAACCAGGATATTAAAGAAACAGACTAAAAATTAATCATTTATAAGACAACTCATGTATTTTCTGAGGAGGAGGACTAATGGAAGTTTTACATATTAAATGTCATCTTTACAATGATTCCCAAAGGAAAAAGTATTATAATAAATGGGCATCAGCATGTTTAAACAAAAGCACAAATCACCTAATTAATGATTTAAAATTCACACATTTTTGTGCACATAAAATTTTTAAAGTTTTTGATAGCTCTTGATGAAATGGTATTTTTCTCAGAATAGTACATGTACATCAGCTCTCACCAAATATGATACATAACTGTACATTTTAATGAAGTATTCTTAAAAAGAAAAAATCACTGACATTTATTTCTACTTGTAATGTTCTTTATGTGAACACAAATGGACATCTACTGTGTATTTAACTGAGATTTAACAAAATACAACTTTCAGAAAATCTAACAACAAAAAAAGAGTAACCAAAAAAAATCTATTTAAAAATCTTATTTTGTCAGCAGTTCTAGAAATTTTCAAACCTACCAGCCCCTCCTCAACTAGTGTAAAAAAAACAGCATAGGGCTTCCCTGGTGGCGCAGTGGTTAAGAATCCGCCTGCCAATGCAGGGGACACGGGTTTAAGCCCTGGTCCGGGAAGACCCCACATGCCAGGGAGCAACTAAGCCCGCGCGCCACAACTACGGAGCCTGCGCTTTAGAGCCCGCGAGCCACCACTACTGAGCCTGCATGCTGCAACTACTGAAGCCCATGCGCCTAGAGCCCGTGCTCCGCAACAGGAGATGCCACTGCAGTGAGAATCCCGCGCACCGCAATGAAGAGTAGCCCCGACTCGCCACAACTAGAGAAAGCCTGAGCACAGCAATGAAGGCCCAATGCAGCCAAAAATAAAATAAATAAATTTTTTAAAAAATAGCATAGCCTCACTATTAATAAGAGGGACTATTGCTAAACGTTATATTTTGTATCTTAAGCAATGGATATATCATGATTCACATGAGATATTTATTCATGCTTTCCAATTCTTGCTCTACTCCAAGATAATTACAGTGAGAGTCATTCTTTGTGTAAGGAGGCAGGAGGACAATTTTGTAATCACTAATAGCTACTTATTTATCATGATTTACAAATTGTTCCCATAAATAAATAAGCATTCCTTATTTATTCAGTTGTTATTTTTTATATTCTTTGCTAAATGTGATAAATAAATATATAACAAATGTAATAAACTAGTAGATTCTGAGTTCTCCACACACAACTTAAGTTTCTTTTTCAAATTAACGAGTTCTGCCAAATAGGAAAACGAACAGTCCAGTAAAAACTCTGTAGCTATGAAGTATATTTTAGCCTAATAATTACTGTGTTAAAAAAACTGAATGAATTGGTTCCCTTTTCTTTTAGACTATATAAATTGTTTAAATAAACAAAATCTATAAATGTTAAAGTTTTTTTGTTTTGTTTTGTTTTGTTTTTTTTGTGGTACACGGGCCTCTCACTGTTGTGGCCTCTCCCATTGCGGAGCACAGGCTCCGGACGCACAGGCTCTGCGGCCATGGCTCACGGGCCCAGCTGCTCTGCGGCATGTGGGATCCTCCCCGACCAGGGCACAAACCCATATCCCCTGCATCGGCAGGTGGACTCTCAACCACTGCCCCACCAGGGAAGCCCTATAAATGTTAAAGTTGAAGGATTGCTAAATTAAGTGCGTCTCATTATGTCTGGATTGAAGTTCATTCAAATTATATGATTTGAAATTCAAGATTTGCATAGGAATATACTTTGATTTTTAGGCATGAGGAACTTAAGTGATATATGAAAATTTGCTTCTCTAGTCTCAGAGATGTAAGAGGTATCAGGGAAAAAACACACACACCGAAAGCAACTAGAAAAACACAATTTCAAGCAGTCGGTTAGTCCTGGACAAAGAGCCACTGTACCACCATGAGTAATAACTGAAGTTGAATATTGCAATCTTGAATATTGTACCTCTTGCACAATAACTTATGCCAATGTGGGAAAATGTATAACAAAATTTCAAATAACTCAGAGTTGCTAATTCTATTCTGTTGTGGGTAGAACTTTTTAGCCTCCAGTCATAGCATACCTTCCTTTTACAAATATTTTAAAATATCATTTATGAAATTTTAAAATATAAATTTTATTATTGAGATTAAAATGTTTTCCTAGAGGAAAATGGGTACATATAACTCACAATGAAAAAGATTAACTTTCTGATCATTTACTGTATAAGTTATGGCCTTTTATTGTAATAAAAGCCTACTAGTAGGCTTTAATAGTCTGTTGGGGAAAGCAATTTATATCTAGGATACATGATATACACTAAGAAGCTCGTAGAGGACCTAACTAAACTCAGTACAGTATACTGTATTAAAGACTGGACAGAAAATTAAGTCTAATTCTTGATGATTACTTAAAGAAAACCATCTCATATAATGCTTTTTCTGAAGTACTCAGTGGTAATTAACTGTGATTTTTCATATTTACTCAAAGTTTTGTTTCGACTCTTATAAGACTTAGTAGAGGTTGATTTTAAAATGTGTAAAGTTTATCATCAGTGGTATATTAGTACTTCTGTCAAAAATAAATAAATTCACATAAATGCAGACTGAATTTTTTATTCTTTCCTGATTATTTTCTTCTCAAATGTATTCATGCATGCGACAAAAGTTTACTGAACACTTACTATGTGCTAAAGATTGCTGCAGAGGGTGAGAATACAGTATTGATTAAAGCACACAAAACTCCTGCCCTCTTAGGACATATGTTCTAGTGGGGGTAAAAACAGGCAAGCATATAAATAAAATATGTAGTATGTCACATGGTAATATGTACTGCAGAGAAAAAATAAGGCAGAGAAGAATGACAGACAGTAGTAAAGGGGTGAGAAGAGAGAGGTTTCAATTTTTTTTTTTTTGCGGTATGTGGGCCTCTCACTGTTGTGGCCTCTCCCATTGCGGAGCACAGGCTCCGGACACGCAGGCTCAGCGGCCATGGCTCACGGGCCCAGCCACTCCGCGGCATGTGGGATCTTCCCGGACCAGGGCATGAACCCGTGTCCCTTGCATCGGCAGGCGGACTCTCAACCACTGCGCCACCAGGGAAGCCTGAGGTTTCAATTTTAAATATGGCTGTGAAGGTGATATTTGAACAAATACCTCTTTCCCTGAAGGGAAAGAGGTATGAGGATATCTGAAGAACATTCTAGGCAGTGGAAACAGAATGTGCAATGACTCTGAGGTAGGAATGTGCCTGTTCTGTTCAGAGAACAGCAAAGTGGCCAGGGTGGCTGAAGCCAGGTGTACAAGGGATATAATAAGAGGTGAGCTCAGGGAGATAATCTAGGGCCATAACGTGTACAGAGCTTATAAATCACTGTAGAGATTTGGTTTTCATTGTGGGCAAAATGGGAAGTCCATGGAAGGTTTGGAGGAGAGGACTGACATGATCCAACATGCCCTTTAAAAGGATTATTCTGCCTGCTCATTTGATGACAGATTGAAAAGTAGGAAAATTAAATGGCTGTTCTATAGTGAAGTAAGGGTTGCCTGATGGTTTGTGCCAGAATACTGGCAACAAAAGTGGAGAATTGGTAAGGTTCTGTATATAACATAATGAGAGAGCTCACATCAATTTGTTGATGGATGGGGTGGGGTATGAGGGGAAAATTAAAATCAGGAGTAAGTATCAAGGGTTTCATGCCCTGAGCAAATGTAAGGATGGAGCTACCAATAACAGAAAAGGCAAACAAAGACTGCTGGAGAAAGAGATTCGGTAGCAAGAGGCAGAAGAAAGATGAGGAACTCAGTTCTGAATGCATATTATACTTCTACATAGGAGGTTAATGATCACTAAGAGGCAGTGGGACACACAAGTCATGAGTACTGGGAAATGGACCCAGAATACCAAAGATATAAATTTAACGTATCACCAATAGATAAGACGGCAAAATTGAGGCTTGATATTTAAATGATTACATAATTAAAACACATTGAGCCTAGGATTTACAAGTAATATCCCCACACCAAATTTTGTACAACAGAAATAAAAAGTAATCGGTCCTTAGGTAACCACATTTTAAATATGGATTTCCTGTGGCTTTAAGATTCCTTTTTTTTTTTTTTAAATAAAAAAAACCTCTAAGGGAAGAAAGAGAGACTAATATACTAATAGATTTACACCAAAGCACTGCTGTTGGCAGAAAGGACTAGCTAGAGATGTACAAAGCTCTAATCTTCTTGTGAGATACATGCAAAAAAAAATTGTGTATCATGTGCCAGGCACTAAGTGCTGAGTATACAGTAATAAAAAAAACCCCACACAAATTGTTTAAATATGAGGATAGATAATAGGTAAATAAATAATCATACAACTACAAACTGTGGTAAATACCATGAGAAAATAATATGGGAAACTGTTCTTAGATTAAGTGATCACAGAAGGACTAAGAATGTAACATTAATGCAAGCTTAAAATTTCTCTAAAATCATGGAAAAGAATCTGAAAAAGAATATATATCTATACATATATAAAACTGAATCACTTTGCTGTACACATGAAACATTATAAATCAACTACACTTCGATTTAAGAAGATTTAGTTTTAGACTGAACAGAGAAAAAAATCTTAACTACCTATTATCTAATTACCATACAAACCTCCATTTCTCAAGATTCTCTTCCTTTTTTCCTCTTTCCATTTGTTAGACACAAAGATTGCTACATTCTTATAGTCAGGAGGGAGACGTTTAAAATATTTATATAATTTTTATAAATAAGCATTCCATTGATAATTTATTATTTATAGCTACACCCAGGAAAAATATATTTTTGGCTCCAACTATGTTTTGTAAATACCCAAATATATACTCAGTCAAACTGATAAAAACATTCACAGTGAAACAAATGGAATGCATAAATTCTAAGTTCTTAGTGGCTTATGGACTGACCATAAAGCACATCTTAAATTTTATTTCATTGGAACATTTTCAGTAGCGTTCCTACTTCACCTCTCAGTAACTCTATATGGTATAGCCTCATATTGAGTGACAATGATATTTAACAAGAGGTTCATCAAAATTGATATCCCATTTTATTTATTAGATACGTGCAGAGTAGCTTACCAAAAACAAACAAAAAAATCCAACATTTATTCTTGGTGTAAATACGAAAGAACCTAGAAGGGTACACACTACCAATAAAAAGAATATCTAATACTATTTAACTGAAAAATTAGCTATATGCATAAGGTCTTAAAATGTATATGAACTTACTGCAGAGACGTTTTGACATTTTTTAAGTAATGGAATGCCACTTTACCTATGTATTTCAGGTAGATTATTTGGAAAACCTCACACTGAGGAATATGTATCTTCACAAGTATAAATTACTGCCTAGATCACAGTGTTATTGTTATGATTGTTGTTACAGAAATAATTTAAGTAACTCATTTTGTGAGTAAACAGTAACTTACCTGAAATATAGATGACCTTTTGATCACTTCTTTGACCAAGGGAATTGGTCACTTTACAGACATAAACACCAGAATAATTGAAAGTCAGTGGATGGACAAAATGAAGAGTATTGTCTGAAGCCAATAAACCATCAGGCCACTGTCCATCCAACCTATATTTTAAAAGGCATAAAATTACTTTAAATATCTTCAGATTCTATTTATTGACAGCTATTTAAATAAGATATTATACTTCCTAGTTGTCAGTGAAAGAATCAGTATCCTTTAGGTAAAAGTCACTATGAAATAAAAGCATATGTTATGAATTTTCATTTTAATAGAGATGAATTAATTGATAAAGTCCATTAAGAATACCCATTCTTTCAAAATATCAATGCATATCAATTAATATAAGTGAAGCTAGGCTAACATATTAGAGGGAATAGGAGGGAAGGAGAGAAAAAAATATGTGATTTTTAAAGAATTACATTTGGAAAACTGGAAAATTAGAAATATACATTATTTGAAGACATACCCATAGTATCCAAAGAATTAAAATAATTCTCAGTGAATTATGAATCTATACATGATACATCTACAACTTTCTTAACGAAAAGTCATCATTTTAGTACATGATAATGTTTTAGCACCTTCTGTAACATATTTAAAGAGCAACATTTAATACGGAACAAATAAATCTATACTGTGCCCTATCCAAAGATGGTTAATTTCTAAAGCACCAACAAGGGTCTTCTTATACAATAATTTCACTCATAAGGTAGGCATCTGTGACAACAAAAACCAATGCACCTTTGGTATCAATAATAACTCTTTTTAAATGGTTTCTCAACTAATTGGGTTAAAAGTCCTATCTGGTGTACACATTATTATAAACCATAATAGGAATAAAATCCCACTACAAGAACTCTAAAACCATTCATTGCAATGGAACTAAGTATACTGCTATACCTCATTTTTCCAACCTTAGGGTATACCCCATGGGGGGAAGAAAACCAATAGGTCTTTATTTTGAAAGTGTTTTTACAGCCCATAAATTATTTTTTAAGATAAGAGGATAAAAAGTGAAGTAAACCCAGGCACTCAACTACTACTATAGTTTGAGCTAAGCAGATTTTCAGAAAGTGCATTCACTCGTTCACTCAGCCATCCATTATTTAATTACTAAGAACTTACTATTTACCATACTCTGCTCTGCTGGTATTGCTGAAATGCACAGGTAAATAAGATTAGGTCCTTGCTTTCAATGATCTAAGCACATTAGTAGGAGACCAACAACTAATTACAAAGGTAATAAGAACACAGAACAATGAAAAGGTAGAAAGAAGCAAATCAACACTGGAGAACAGATGGAAGGATTTTGGTCTGTGATCTCAAGTGCATAAAAGAACAATCAGTAAAATCTTTTACAGTTGCTATGACTTTAATTTGCATTGAAGGATAAAGGTAATATTCTTACATGGTTTAAAGAACAAAAACAAAAACCCCATATCTTCTTCTTAAGAGGACTTTGGAAAGAACATTTTTACAAGCATCAGCTTTCAAAAGGTAAACCCTTTTTCTAGGAGTATAAGAATGAATATGAAGTCTATGTATCTTATCAGTTAGCTCTGTACTTTGGGCCCAAAATTCTAACCCCTTTAATTCTGAGAAATATAAAAATGGCTTATAATCCTTTAAAGTTGTTTATTCAAATAAGCTAGAAAAATCTAAATATCATATTAAACTCACAACAAATGACATGCTAAGCACCTTCCATGCTCCTGTACCTATGTTACATGATTTATATTCACTGTCTCTACCCTCACAAAAACTCTATGGGGTACCATTATCAATGAGGAAACAAAGGATTAGAAAGGTTAAATAACTTATTTAAAGAAGACATCTCCGGGCTTCCCTGATGGCGCAGTGGTTGAGAGTCCGCCTGCTGATGCAGGGGATACGGGTTCGTGCCCCGGTCCGGGAAGATCCCACATGCCGCGGAGCGGCTGGGCCCGTGAGCCATGGCCGCTGAGCCTGCGCGTCCGGAGCCTGTGCTCCGCAATGGGAGAGGCCACAACAGTGAGAGGCCCGCGTACCGCAAAAAAAAAAAAAAAAGACATCTCCCAGTACAAACACCAGGATAAGAACTCAGAATTGTATGAATTTTAGAAATACCCTATCACACATCTTAACCAATGCCTTCTTCCCACATTGAAGAAAATGGAAGGCCTTCTCTACTTTTAAAACTTTATCTTTGCTTAAAGACAATAGATTGACCAAATATACTCTTTCCTTGCACCCACAAAATACCACCTAAAGTAAGATTAAAGGAATGAAAAAACTATTAAAAACCAACGCGGAGAAAGAAAACAGGAAGTAGAATTCATCAGATGTTTCAATAAACTTTTAGAAGACAGAAAACAGATGGGGAAAACAATATATACTTTAGGACAATGTTTCCCAATCAGGAGTAATTCTGTCTCCAGGGGACATACCTGGTATGTCTTGAGACAGTTTTGGTTGTCACAACTTGGGGTGGGGGGAGCATGTGCTGCTGGCTGTAGAGAATAGCAGCCAGGGATGCCACTAAACATCCCACAATTCACAAGACTGCCTCCAACAACAAAGATTTATCCAGCCCAAAATGTCAACAGTGCCAAGCCTGAAAAGCTCTGCTTTTGGCTGAAGAAGTGCTTGCAGGAGGCATGTGAATGAGGAAGCAGCTAGTGTGGTCCACTGAACCCAAGATCTGGAGTTTGACTCACTGTACTGCAGAAGGCCAGAGTGAGGCAGAGGGCTAAAAATAAGATCAGCTGAAAGTTGAAAAAACAAAAAAACAGACTCCTCTCAACTCTGTACAGATACCAGGCATTTATGTTTTAGGCAAAATAATGAAGGTTAATTCAATAAATAAACTCAATGGCCATGAAAAAAAGAATTCTACTCTTCAGTAACTGATATCTGAAGCTCCCCCAGTGAAATAAACTCCTCTCTAGTTGATCACTCGAAGTGGAATCTACCCAGTAGGTACTCCCTATTTAAAATAAAATGCTGAAGAGTTTCCACTCAGCATTTTATTTTAATGCATCACTGTGAAATGACTGGACAACTGAGAAAATTAAGAAATATCTACAAAATGAAAGACCAAACAAACAAAAAAAAGAACCTGGAGGAAAAAAGAGACAATATGTAAGAAGCAGAAAAAACTCTGCAGAGGAAATAATTCTAGTATCCCTAGGAAGAAACCAGAAGATACTACATCCATAAAATACGAAAAGGATACTATGAAAATGAACAGAGAATAAGAAAACACTCTTAGAAACTGAAAATATGTCAAAAGAAAATTTTCAATCAGTGGAGCAGAGGGATCGAGGAAATCTTGGGAGAATAACAAAAACTGAAAACTAATAAAGAACGTTTAGTATACAATAAATAGGAATTCCAGTACAAGCAAACAAAAAAAAAGCAGGGTTAATGACCAAGGGAAAAAAAAGAAGAAAAGAAAAAGAAAGAAGAGAAGAGAAGAGAATCCACAGTTGACAGATACAATTCTCTAGACTGAGAAGGTGTGGGGCATGGGGGAGGGGTGCAAACACTGAGAAATACGAAAGCAAACCTCAATATAGCAGTTTGAAATTCCACAGATAAAGAGAATTAAGGATATTCAGATAGTAAACTACACAAGTAAAAGGAAGCAATTATTAGCCTCAGGAAAAACAAACAGCTTTAGAAACAAAACAAAACAAAATTCCAGTATACTACTTAACTCTCAGTAAATAATATTTACCTGTCATAGGAAGGCAACCATTACACAGTTTATTTCAAAGTAGCTTAATTTCATTGGGACGATGAAGGTCAGGAATATGTATATGAGTATGTTTATGTGTGAAGGGGTAGATATAAAATTAAATTTTCATTTTCATAATAAGAAGTCAATAGACAGTGTTAAAGATTAGTAAATTAAGAAGCAGCAGTTTAAGACCGATGATGATAAACACCAGAAGGAATTGCTAACATCGCCAAAGTAGCCTCCGAGGAACAGAATCGCGGGGGCTGGAAGGTGGGGAGAGGTGGGGCAGAAAAACACTTAGAAACCCTTAATTTAATTTCCAGCTCTTAGTGTAATCATATATTACACTGATAAAAACAACTTCCAATATGCATTTAAGAATACTTTTGACTTTTAAATAATTTCTCTTTAGAAGTATCTAACATTATTACCTGCTCCACACAGATTTGAAGGGTGGTGGATTTGCATCAGCATTACACTTGAGATTAACACCTTTTCTTCCTACAAACCAGTTTCCATCATAGCCTGTTACTGAAACCTCAGGAGCGTCTATAAAATAAATGCATTATACAACAGATTATCTTTTGTGAATGATAGATGCAATACACAACGATAAAGCATTAACATAGTACACAACTTTAGAAGTGGTGTATTTTCCTTCTCTCATATACATAAGAAATAAGGAATACAGTACTCAGTAAATACTGGTTGACTAAAAGAATGATTGAATGAATGGACAATGAGCACCAAACACTAGGCAGCTATAAGCATGTACAATTCTAGTTATTATGGACACAGTGTAAGAATATTCACAAACCTATAATCACCAAAAGCAAAATGTAAGAGTCCTGTTATGAAATACGCAGAGGTATATGAACAAAGAAAATATAGGTGGTAATTTGATGAGACATGGCATTTAAGTACCAAGTCACTACATAAAACTGTCTTTAAAGAAATGTTTAATTCAAAAGGAAATATCCCCTAAGAGATACCAATTACAAAAAATAAAATAAAATAAGATTCCTTATATTACAATTAATTAATACCCTCTGGGCATGTAAAGATGTGACAAACTTTCTAAGACTATAATCACAACTAAAGTAAATTATCTGAGGCCTCAATTGTTCTAAAACATTAAATTTTTATTCATGGCCTAAAAGTACACAAAGGTCTTTTAGCATATGTGCAATATAATTAGCTAAATGAGCAATTATCCACATCTAGCATCAATATAAATTTATACCTTCAAACTGTAAAATCCAATACTAATCATTCATTCAACCACCATTGTTTAGCTCCTATTAAGTGACAGGCACTGTTTTAGAGGTTTAGTATACATGTAGACTCTGTATTCACAAAACTTACATTCTAATGGTAACAGGAAAGATGACATTTTAAAAACTTTAACTAAAATCCGTTATGAGGGCCAAGAAGGAAAAGAATATGATACTAAGAGAAAAGATAAAGAAATGCTATTTATGTATGGTACAGGGACGTTCCACCCTTCTGTGAGCTATACAAGTAAACTAGATAAAGGGTACGTGGCCAGATGGGAAGTTAGAGAGAGACCAGGTCAGTCTTTAACTCTGCAGGGAAGCCTGAAGTCAATCAAGTAAGGTTTACAAAAAAAAGTAGTAAAAAAATTAAACTTTTTATACTAAGGTACAATTACCTTAATAATTAAAAAAAAGTCTGCCTCTTATAAATACAAAGAATTAACAAACATTTTTTCTAACTTAAAATTGGTAATAAAAAATGTTACTGAAAGAACAGTACAGATGTATGTGAGTTTAAGTTATTTTTAAAGGAGGAGAAAATAGGTAGTAAAGTATCCCCAAAGAATACCTCCAAATTTTGAGATATGAATTCTGGATATAAGATTTTATCTCCTTAAGATTTGTTTACATGTTTCAGACGGCCCAATTAACAGGAGAAAAGAATACTCTGAGAACATTTTAGGAGTAGGCCACTAAATCTAAACCATAATTATAAAGTTTTACATCAGGAGAAATATTTTTACACATTTAGAATTTCATTCAGGCAAACAATAATAGTATAAATACTGAAGAAAATTTCAGTCATTATTAGACACAGGGAAGAAAAAACATATATGAGAAAAATATTAATGGTACTTACAACCTGGATATAAATTTTAAAAGAAAAAGTTAAAAGTATGTAAAAGCAAGAAAGAAAAAAAAAAATTTTATTTGGATTCTCCAAATAAGTGAGGAGAAAAGAAGGTACAGTCAGCCCTCTGTATCCATGAATTCAGCATCTGTGGATTCAACCAACTGTGGTTGAAAAATATTCAGGAAAAAAAAAATTCTACAAAGTTCAAAAAAGCAAAACTTGAATTTGCTGCATACCAGCAAATACTTCCATAGTATTTACATTGAATTTATAGCTATTTACATAACATTTACATTGTATTAGGTATTAAAAGTAATCTAGAGATTATTTAAAGTACATGGGAGGATTGTGTAGATTACATACAAATATTGATACTATGCCATTTTATATAAAGGATTTGAGCATCCTCAGATTTTGGTAACTGAAGGAGTCCTGGAACCAATCCCTCATGGATACCGAGGGACTACTACTAGGACTGTATTTGCACTCAAGAATACAATGGTAATAACATCCATGTAAGACAACTTCTCAAGTTTAACCCTGTAAATGTTTAAAAAGATCCTTAGAATTAGTTTTAAAAACCATTAATTATACCAAGTGTAATGAATATGTGTAAAATTCCATGAATGTCATATCAAAAAAACAAAACAATAACAACAAAAAACAGAACACTTCCTTCAAAAACCTACCTAGATTTATGATCTGTGCATGAATGGAAATGACACCAGAACCTAAACACTTCTCCTAATTTTATCTTTAACCTACTTAATTTTCATTATCTTTGCTATATGCTACCTACACCATCACTTTTTCTCTTGCTCAAAATTTTAAAATGCTACACAAAGAATGTATCAAAAATGAGAAACTTTATAGAAGAGGGGAAAGTATATACACACATGCACATATCCACACAAACATACACACAAGAGAGTATCCCTTAACCAAAAAATAAAAGCACAAGATGGGCCAGGTTTGAACTTTATCTAAGATTATTATTATCCCAACGATGACTCTGTTTTACCTTTATGAGGATCTTACAACATGATCAATAAAATCAGACTAGAAATAATACTGAAAAAACACAAATTTTCAAACTAATTAAAGTGCATCTAGGAAGTAAAAGATCCTTGCTGAAAACATCATGGGTAGAATCAATAAAAATGAATAACAGCTAAATTAATTGGATTGGAGAAGGAGCTGTTTTTCGCCAAGTATTGCACATTCTGAGGTATAAATTTCCACAATTCACCTAATCTAGCTTATTTTTAAGGTCTAAAAAGGACAAGGTTAAATAATTTTAAGTTGGACAGCAACTTTAAAATCATTGTCTGTCTTTACAAACATAAATATGTTCTGGTTAAATGGAATTTCCATGAAAATATTCTTTTTTAATTAAGAAAAAATGTCAACAAGGAAAATCTATAACAATATCTGAATATTAAATATTCAAACTAAAGACAGCTTGATACAGAATTATGTTAAAGGGAGAAAATAAAATGCATGATGTTTAAAAGGTAAATGTTATTCTTTACTTACACTGTATGTCTAATATGAAAGAATATCGGATGTCCTTTTCCAAGGCTGGATGTTTTACAACACAAGTAATCCGCCTTCCTCTAGCAAATCTGGTAGGAAAAAGCTTGTATTGGCTGACAATTGTTGCTGTTTCATTTGGAAAAGAAGTCGTAGTGGATTCCATTTCGCCAAGATCACCTTCCCAATCAATATGTGCAACTGGTTTTCCAGTGGCTGCGATACAAATGGCTGCTACTGTTTCATTTCCTCCATCAATTAAAGAATCTGGCCCTTTTATCAGGCTCACAGTGGGTTCAACTGTTTAAATTTAAAAAAATTAGTTACATTTCAATCAAAAGCGTATTCACTCCTTCCAAGCCACAACTAGCCATATTTCATAAACTTAGAGACAACTGCATATAAAATACACACACGTTTAATGCCAACACCAGTTGGATTCTTGAAACGAGAAGATCATGAACCAGGCCAAACAAAAAGCAAGACTTTACATAACCATCACAAAGATGGCTCTCCCTGGTAAAGATATACTTTTCTTTACAGGGACAAGTTTTTGAGTTTTCCCCAAAATTAGTATATAAAAAAAATTCCTGCAAATTTGATCATAATTTCCATTAGGAGATTAAAGGTACTACTACTCTGAAAGGAGATTAAAGGTACTATTACTATTACACTACTAAGCCTATGGCACATGGGCTTAGATGCTCTGTGGCACATGGTATCTTCCTGGACCAGGGCTCGAACCCGTGTCCCCTGAATTGGCAGGTGTATTCTTAACCACTACGCTACCAGGGAAAAGAAAAAGTGGTTTTAATATATAATGCTTCAATTTGCAGCAAAAATGTTTACAACACATTTAATATAGGTACTGTTAAAATGTAATGTCACTAACAGTTTATTGAAGTGTACATGCTACCTACCTTTATCTGGTATAAGAAAGCTCCTCAGCAGGGGAAGTAACCTTAATGTTAGACCCCTTTAATCTACCCTCCATATATATGCTAGCTACCTCTTCACATTTTCCAGCAAATTTTATATGCTCCTTTCTGTGTAAATTCCTGAGTACTCACCATCATGAATTCTTTGGCTCAAGCCTATAGGTTACTGTGTGCATTAAATTTTTAATCTAAAAGACTTTTTTTCATTTCCAAAATTTCTAATTGGTTCATTTTTTTAATATTTTTTGTCTCAACTTTCTGCTCCTGAGATTTATTTATGTGGGATCATTTCGCCTTAGATTATTTTGCAATTCTTCTTTTTTCTACTTTTTACTTTTAGATCATTTAGATTTGCATGCAATTGTATAAATTATTAGTTTTAACTACTGTATGGTTCATTTACTGTTGGACATTGGTGCTATTTCCTGCTTGGTACAAACAATTTTATAAGAAACATTTTCATTCGTGTATCTTGGTATATTTGTATAAAAGTTCCTGTAGTTTATCCCTTGGTACTATGTTTATTTCCATTATTTACCAGATAATGCCAAAAAGCTTTCCAAAGTACAAATTTACTCCCAATCTTAGTACTCTGGTTGGTCCAACATACCCACTACAGTTGACAGCCAGACTTCTCAAAGTTTGCCAACCTCGTAAGTAGGTAACAGCATATCATTGAAACTTTGTTTCTAATTTCTCAGATTATGAATGATGTTAAGGATCTCTTCTTGTTGATGAGCCATTTGGAATTTCTTCTTCTGCAAAATACCTATTAAAGCCAATTGTTTTTTTCTTACTGATTTGGGAGAGTCCTTTTCTGATTATATGTGAAAATATCTTCCACCAGTTTAGGGCTTGTCTCTTTACCCTATGGTGTGTTTTGATGAGCAGAAGTTTTTAATTCAAACGCATAAAATTTATCAGTTAACTACTTTTATATACAGGCACACCTCATTTGATTGCACTTTGCTGTATTGTGCTTCATAAATATTGCATTGTTCACAAATAGAAAGTTTGGGGCAACCCTGCACTGACCAAGTTTATCAGCACCATTTTTCCAACAGCATTTGCTCACTTCCTGTCTCTGTCACATTTTGGTAATTCTCACAATATTTCAACCTTTTTCTTTATTATTATATGTGTTATGATGATCTGTGATCTTCGATGTTACTACTGTAAAAAGATTACAACTGGATGAAGACTCAGATGATGGTTAGCATTTTTTAGCAACAAAATGTTTTTTAAATTAAGGTATGTACATTGCTTTTTAAGACATAATACTATTGTATCAAAACTACAATAAGGTATCACCTCACACCAGTCAGAATAGCCATCATTAAAATATCTACAAACAATAAATGCTGGAGAGGGTGTGGAGAAAAGGGAACCCTCTTGCACTGTTGGTGGGAATATAAATTGATACAGCCACTACGGAGAACAGTAAGAGGTTCCTCAAAGAACTAAAAATAGAACTACCATACGACCCAGCAATCCCACTACTGACGTATATCCTGAGAAAACCATAATTCAAAAAGAGTCTGTACCAGAATGTTCACTGCAGCACCATTTACAATAGCAAGGACATGGAAGCAACCTAAGTGTCCAGCGACAGATGAATGGATAAAGATGTGGCACATATATACAATGGAATATTACTCAGCCATAAAAAGAAACAAAATTGAGCTCTTTGTAGTGAGGTGAATGGACCTAGAGTCTGTCATACAGAGTGAAGTAACAGAAAGAGAAAAACAAATACCGTATGCTAACACATATATATGGAATCTAAAAAAAAAGTGGTTCTGAAGAACCTAGGGGCAGGACAGGAATAAAGATGCAGACGTAGAGAATGGACCTGAGGACATGGAGAGGGGGGAGGGTAAGCTGGGACGAAGTGAGAGAGTGGCATGGACATACACTACCAAATGTCAAATAGATAGCTAGTGGGAAGCAGCCGCAGAGCACAGGGAAATCAGCTCTGTGCTTTGTGACCACCTAGAGAGGTGGGATAGGGAGGGTGGGAGGGAGACACAAGAGGGAGGGAATATGGGAATGTGTGTATACACATAGCTGATTCACTTTGTTATACAGCAGAAACACATCATTGTAAAGCAATTATACTCCAATAAAGATGTAAAAAAAAAAGAAGACATAATACTACTGCACACTTAACAGACTATAGTATAGTATAAACATAATTTTTTTTTTTTTTTTTTTTTTGCAGTACGCGGGCCTCTCACTGCTGCAGCCTCTCCCGTTGCGGAGCACAGGCTCCGGACGCGCAGGCTCAGCGGCCATGGCTCACGGGCCCAGCTGCTCCGCGGCACATGGGATCCTCCCGGACCGGGGCACGAACCCACGCCCTCTGCATCAGCAGGCGGACTCTCAACCACTGAGCCACCAGGGAAGCCCTAAACATAATTTTTATAACACTGGGAAACCAAAATATTCATGTGACTGTTTTACTGTGATATTCACTTTATTGCAATACTAGCTTTATTACAGTGGTCTAGAACTGAACCCACAATATCTCCAAGGTATGTTTGTACTAAGAGTTACCTGTCTACTTCGAGGCCAAATTACTATATATATCACATAGTAATTTGGCCTTGAAGTAGACCAAATTTCTTGTTCTCTACAGAAATTTAAGAGATTGACTTATCCCTTCAAATGGTAAGCACTGTTGTTTAACAGTCTGTGTCTGATAATTCCAACATCTCATGCAGGTCTGTTTCTGTTGTCTTGTTTGCACTGGCTGCTGCTTGTGAAGTCTTCTTTACTTGTATGCCTGGTTATTCAAGCAGATGAATCCTTGAGTTTGAATAATGAAGGTAGAAATAATTTGAGGCTTAGAATGCAGTACCTTTCTGTGTTTTCTTCTGCTAAGCTAGCTCCTGAGAACACTATCCAGTCCAGGATCTCCTTAATTTCAGACTACTCAAGTGATATAAACCAGGCCTAGAAGTCTATAAGAAGACTGGTTTCCTACATGTGTACTATTATTCTGAAAACTGTTAAGCCTTTGGGTACCAGGAGAATATAAGAAAGGTTATTAGACATCCCATCTTGAGCAGACTTGCATTCAGCTATTTGTCTCTCTCACTTCTCAAGGTTCTTGAAAGCTTAGTTCATCATCTTAAGTGTCTCTTCTAAATTGTCTAATGTCCCCAAGGTTGAATACAGATTTCAGCTTTCGGTACTAGGTTTATTTCTATGTTTCCACCTTCTCTTAGATTTGGTCTAGTTATATTCCGCACTATGTTGTTATTTCTTTGAAGTTTTCAATGGTTTTTAACATTTCACTTGCCCATCCCCCACCATGGGAGAGTTAATGTGAATAACCTGTGCCATCAATAGAGGCTTTTATCTTCGAGGAACTTAAAAAATTACCTTAAAGTCAATTTTAAATTGTTATTTCTATTTCTTCTGAAGGGAATCAATCTCCTGGTTGTACACTTCAGTTGCTTTCTAAAGTTACTTTTCTCATATTCCCCAACATTTAAGTTAACTTCTCTGCACCCTTCCCTGTCTAGTGGTTTTGTTGTTGCTTCCTCTTAAGATGCTACCCAATGCCCTATATACTCTGATTTGGGGGAACATGAAGTTTTCCTGGCCCTGCATTAATGTCAGGATTGTTAAGCCTACTTCTTTCTGTTGGTTCTTTCATCCACCTCAAAAGTTTCCTCTCACATGCACATAGATCAGTACTAAGCCAAAGAATTCAGAGGGCCATTCTGTAGGTCTCTAAAGCATACACATTCTCTCTTTCTCTCTCATGTTCCCTTCTTTCCAGTATTCTGTTCCACAAATTCTAATCACCTGTCCAATCTGTCTCTTAAACTCAGTAAGACTAGCATTCTCTACCTGAATTCCTTGTCACTGAGCTGTCACTGGAAACTGCCTAAGGAGGAGGCTGGAGCAATTGTAGAACTCATCTTGTTTATTTTCCTTCTTTCAGGGATCATAATCCTACCATGCCTATTAAGTTGCCTAGTTTTTTTGTTGCTAGAGAGAGAAAGGGTAAATCCAGTCCCTGTTACTCCATCATGTGCAGCAGTGGAAATCTTTTTTTTTTTTAATTACAAAAGTAATATTACTAAAAATTGGAAAAACAAAGAAAACTTATCCACAACTGTAATATCTTAATACAGTCATTATCATATTCTTCCATTTCCTTCTCTTATTTGTTTCTAGTTTCTATATAGATGTAATCATGGCATACCTACAGTTTTGTGGCTCATTTTATTTTCAAGCAGCAATACTTCTCTTAACTACAATTTTAACAACTATATAATATCCCATATATCAAAAGGAAGTAACCAATTGTACAACTCTTCTGCTATGGGGCATCTGTTGTTTAGTGTTCCCAAAGCTTTTTGCTATATTACATTCCCTTAATTCACTTTCTATTACTACTACTCCTTTGAAGCTCTAATGTCACTGCCTAATCTATACACTCAATACTTTTCTTTGCCTGTTCTCTTTGACTGATTTGGTTAAAATTTGATACTTAGTGCAGTTCTTCCCAATCAGTTCCAAAAGAATTAAGTTCTAATGCCTTCAGGTATCTGCTGTAAGTAATGAATTAACTTCTGGGCTATGCATTTAGAATGATAGTAGCTATGTGCCAGCCTTCGAAGAACTGAAAAAATGGTCACTGAAATCACTTTCTGTATGGCTTGATTCTCACTGTGGGAAAAAGCTGCTAGAGTAATCTTAAAAACTTTTTTCTTCTCTTGATATGAATAATATTACTTTGACAGTTTTTCTCAAAGCTATCTATTTGAACTCCTCATCTCTATTTCTTCCAATCTCTGCCCTAATAAATACTGAGTCTTAGGCCTTCAGTTACTTTTTATAAGTTTCTTAAAAACTTTTATCTGATAAACACTACTACCTGGATGATCCCTGATTTTATTTGCTTTTGATACAAAGCTTGACTCTATAGTTTCTAACCACCTACCTGGAATTGTTTGCCTATGTATCCTCCAACTCAATAAGCCAAATGTTGAGTTCATCGTCTCATCCTCCCAATCCCCAACATGTTTTTCATTCAGATATGCCCATTTAAATTAACGGTAACATAATTTACTCAATCACTAAGGTTCAAAACCTGTTACTGTTCAAACCTCCCTAGTTTATTATATACAGTCAGTTACAACGTTCTGCTAATTTTTCCTTTGTAGTAGTTCCCTTCCTCACTCAAGTGGCAGAAATTAGAAAATTAAGTTCAAGCTTTCATGGCCTCATGGCTGAGGCATTATGATTTCAGGACTCTTCATTTCAATCCATCAAAAACACCAGACTCATCATCTTAAATCACAACTTTCATCACATTACTTCTAAATCAGGTCTACGAGTTAGGTATCCCTCTAAGCAAGGTGAGAAGATGGTCAAAGCAGTGTTTCTCAAACTCTACTGTGCATAAAAAGTACTTGGGGATCTTGCTAAAATGTAGATTTATCATTCAACAAGTCTGGGAGGGGTCTGTAATTCTGTATGTCTAACATGCTCCCAAGTGATGCCACTGCTGCTGGTTCATGAACCATGCTTTAAACAGCGAGAATCTGGGACTTCCCTGGTTGTCCAGTGGTTAGGGCTACATGCTTCCACTGCAGGGGGCACAGGTTTGATCCTTGCTCAGGAAACTAAAATCCTGTATGCCGTGCAGCGTGGCCAAAAATAAATAAATAAATAAATAATAAACAGTAAGAATCTGAGAATAAAAGAAGAGAGGTGAGAAGAAGTACAATGCTGTACACTAAGTTTGCATTTCCAGCAATATAAAGCTCAAATTCCCCATCTTAATATTTAGATTACTTTAAAGTGGTCCTGCTCTACCTTTCTAGCCTTTAATTCTTGTATTTTATATAAATCCTTTGAACAATCAACAAATTACTCAGTGGTCCTGCAGAGGACACCTGGTAATGTTGAGAGACATTCTAACTTGTTGAAACTTAAGGAACTGCTACTAGCATCTAGTGGGTAGAGGTCATGGATACTGCTGAACAGTCTACAATGCACAGGACAGCTCATCACAAGAATTCCAGCCCAAAAGTTCAACAATGCCAATTCTGAAGAAACTCTGCCCTAATATATGCTGTTTTCTGCCTCCCTGCGTTGGCTCATTCTCCTCCCTATACTTCTTTCCTGTTTGCCTACCTAAAACCTATCCACCATTCAAGGACTGGCTCAACTACTTTTCTACAAAACATTTCTAAACTACAGAGTTTATTTATCCATTCCTATGCCCTACTTAAATAACATTTAGTGTATTACTGCTACATACCAGAAACTCTTACAGGCTTTAGGGATATAAAGTTAAATTTTAAAGTGCACAGTTGCAGTCCACCATAAGTTTATAGTGAAGAAGACATACAATAAGCATTATGTTAATTGCTACAACAAAGATAAGCTCAAGATACAAAGGCAAAAGAGCAAAAAAACCCCATCAAATTGCAGAGGGGTAGATATTTCAAGAATGGCTTCCAAAAGGATGTGGTTTGGGGCTTCGCTGGTGGCACAGTGGTTAAGAATCCACCTGCCAATGCAGGGGACATGGGTTCAAGCTCTGGCCCAGGAAGATCCCATATGCCGCTAAGCAACTAGGCCCGTGCGCCACAACTACTGAGCCTCCACTCTAGAGCCCGTGTGCCACAACTACTGAGCCTGCATGCCTAGAGCCCATGCTCCACAACAAGAGAAGCCCGCATACCACAACAAAGAGTAGCCCCCGCTCGCCACAACTAGAGAAAGCCCGGGTGCAGCAACAAAGACCCAAGGCAGCCAAAAATAAATAAAATAAATTAAAAAAAAAAAAAAGATGTGGTTTGATGAGTAGCAGTTAAATAGAAGAATCTAGAAGAAAGAGACAGGAGGAAAAAGGTGGCAATCCAGGCATAAGAAAACTACACATGTAAAAAAATAGGTGTTAATGAAGTATAAATAATTATGATTATAAAATTTGGGTTACTGGGAGAAGTAGAGCAAGGAGTGGAATAGATGAAGTTAGAGAAGAAGACCCAGCTAAAAGCATGACTAGTCTTATACTACCAACAGTCGAGTTTTAAACCACTGAGTATTGTGTTAATTTAAGGGGAATTACTAAAATTTAAAGCAAAAAGTCTTATTCACGAGTTCTCTCTTCTACATGCGAACTATTTATCTATTTTTTCTTGACACTGAATTTTTCTGTGACTTTTTTTATCCCAATGGCTTGCACTTGATTTTTCAGATATTTATGCCCTGCCTTCCAATCAAAACAGGTCTCAAAAGTATCAATTTTGTAAACATAAGTTATATTTTTCCCACAGCTCTTAGGGCAGGCTCTTAAACATTAAAGTCTTCAAATATTTAATTATTTCTATTTTTAAATAGTATTTCTCAATATGAAAAAATATATAACATATTTGGACAAAATTTCTTTCCTGCACATCAGTGACCCTGAAATCATGCCATTAAATATTAGAGGCTGTGTAGTTATTTGGTTCTCTGGAAGCAGACACTGAGATCAAATGAGGAGTACAAAAGGCTTATTAGGGAACAACATCTGGGAGAAAAGTGAAGAAGGATTGAGTAGGGAAAGCTATCAGCAGACCTTACAAAGTCCCTGACAGGCAAACAGGCAGATTCATAGCAAAGACCACCCATTAAAGGAGTTCCACTCTGGGTGGAAATGGCTACAGTTGCTTTTACTCCTTAATCCTCCTTCTAGTATTATAAAAGTACTCACCAGCTATTCCAAATTGGTTTACCTTTCACTGCAGGTGACTATTTTAATGCTAATAAGCTCTTCCTAAATTCTGCTATAAACTTTAATAGTTTTCAGATAGGAAAAGGCAGAAGATCTTTCAATGCAAGCAATAGACCAAGATTCAAATAGCTATGCAAATCCACAACAGCAGAAATAAAAGCTGATTTGAAAAACAAACATGAGATGTCAATGGCTCTAAGACCACAGTCACTTAAAAAATGGAAAAGCTTATTTAAAGATGGTAATTTAAAGGCTGAAAATTTGAGAGGAAATAATGAAAATAAATGTCAAAGAATCTCAGCACTTAGTATTATAAATAAAAAACAATCTTTCATGAAGAAAGTAAAATAGCTATAAATTACACAGCTTTATATAGATACACAGGTAGATAGGGACAAGATTTAGTTTAAACTGAGAGTCTAGAATCATAGAATTTTATGACAGAACTTGAAAAAACATATCTGAATTATTTTATTTTAAACCTACATTTATATATAATTTCAATTATTTTAAGTTCTTGAAAATACTTTTACAATAATCCTCACCACACCACCAAAATATACAATTTAAGTACACCTACCTAATACAGTTACAGTTGTAGAGGACTGAGCATTTCCAAGTGGGAATGTAACAGCTTTGCATATATATTGTCCAGAATCAGAGAATCCTATGTTATGTAGAGTAATTGTTGCATCATTAAGTGAATAGTTTTTAAACAAGACTCTTCCCTGATATTCTCCTTGAACAGAGAATCCATATTGAGGATGATGAACTGCAACAGTCTGTGCACTTTTGCCATGTATCTTCTCCCATAAAATTTGTGTTATAGTTTCATTTCCTTCAATTAAACACTTCAGTGAAACATTCTTTCCCCATACTGCTGTGACATGTGGCTCCACAATAACTGGTCCAGCTAAGGCACCTAAGGAAAAACAAAAAAGTGTAGTTCTTAAAAATGAAAAAAAGTTACATTAACATATTATCAAATTCCCTCCCTTCCTGTTTTCCTCTTCCTTCTTCTCCTTGTGTAAGTACACACACACACACACACACACACACACACACACACACGCAGAGGCACAGACACTAATGACCGAGTAACAGGAAGGACTGAAAAGAGCTAGATGTTCCCAGGGCTGGATTTAAGACCCAAAGAATGATTCTTAAGTGAATCAAATAATCACCAATATGTGTTGCAGTGGAAAAGCACTAGATTGGGCCAAGAGTAAGCTTAAGAGCAGGTCCTTCCCCATTCAAGGCACCAGGTAAGGTCCCAGCCCTAGCTGACACCCTGACTGCAGCCTTGTGAGAGACTCTGAAACAAAGGACCCAGCTGATCTATGCCTAGATTCCTGACCCAAAGAAACTGAGAGGTGATAAATATATGCTGTTTTAATACTATTAAATTTTAGGGTATTTTGTTACTCAGCAACAGATAATTAACACATTTAGGATCTGTCAAACCAAATATAATACCAAAGTTTCTTCCTTTGGAGAGTTCCTCTACCAAAAATCTGTATAAAACACTTCATTAAAGATAGACCAATTGCCAGAAAACATGAATTCAAAAAACACATATAAATGTGAAATTAAGTTTTTCTATCTCACAGATGAAGAAAAACTATTCTACAAGCAAAAGTTAAAATAAAATGATACCAAACTTCACTTTTATAATAATGATTTCCTTCCTAAAAGCAATGGATGAAATATAAATCATTTTTAGGAACATAGGACTAATACTCATGAATACTAAACTCAAGCAAGATGATCTTCACTGACAGGTATATTAGAACATATATAACAAATCCTTGGAGAGTTTACAACTCACATACATGTCCTGGCAAAATAAATGCTCAAACTAAGAAGTAAACCAATATAAGCACTTGAATATAGAAACTGTATAAATACCTTTAAAATTTAGAGTTATGTCTAGTTAATATTTTTAAATAAATACAAAAATGCAGAAAGGTATCACTTAAAAAGATAACCAAGAAAAATGTGTTTAAACATATTCAACAGTTCTAAACAACAACAAAACCTTTACACAATATTATTTCCATGAATAATATTTTTTCCTTCTTGGCAGGAAAAAAAAACCATAAATGAATATATTAGATAGATACATACATGGATACATACATAGCTAGATAGCTAGATAAGAGGGCAAACTTTACCACCCAAGAGATGATTGAGGATATTACAAAAAAGGACTGACAATTCACACTGACCATACTTAACAGCTATGGCAGAAAAAGGCTTTCTTTTAGCCACTCCACCAAAAAAGTATCAAGTCCAAAAAATGTACCATCATTGCTCTTATGCTTTCAAGCATAATTACAAAGCTTTTAAAATTTAACCTAAAACATATAAAATATGAAAGTATTCTAATGCATTTTAACAAGCTATCATAAGCCTAGTACTATACCCAAAACTATGCAAATGAAAGGGCAATTTACAAATATTGAAAATTTCATATAATATTATGAAAGAACACACAGCTCTTTATTTAAAGAAAAAGACACAATGACCAAGTAGGATATTCAAGAAAGTAAGGATATTTTTAGACTATTCATCACATGTGAAAGGTCACATAACTTTCTCATCTGATGCCAAAAAGACATTTAATAGAATTCAATATTCATTATCTGATTTTTTTAAATTAATTAATTTAATTTTTGGCTGCGTTGGATCTTTGTTGCTGCACGCAGGCTTTCTCTAGTTGCGGCAAGCAGGGGCTACGCTTTGTTGTGCTGCACAGGCTTCTCATTGTGGTGGCTTCTCTTGTTGTGGAGCATGGGCTCTAGGCACACAGGCTTCAGTAGTTGTGGCACACAGACTCAGTAGTTGTGGCTCACGGGCTCTAGAGTGCAGGCTCAGTAGTTGTGGCGCATGGGCTTAGTTGCTCCACAGCATGTGGGATCTTCCCAGACCAGGACTCGAACTTGTGTCCCCTGCATTGGCAGGTGGATTTTTAACCACTGTGCCACCAGGGAAGCCCTCATTATCTGATTTTTAAAAAATAACTAACAACTGAGAAAAGGACTCTTAATAATAAAGTAGATTTTTCTCAAATCTATGGCCATCACAATGCTAAAATTTAAAAGGGGGCATGGTTATTAATGAAAGACCAAGGCAAGATGGTGCACTGTCATTATCATCATTCAACTTAGACTAGAAATTCCCGTTCAATGAGACAAGAAAAGGAAAGAAGGAAGAATAAGAATAAGAAAGGAAAAGACAAAATTATTATTTGAAAAACCTATTACTAGAAAAACCTAAGAAGGCCAAGTAAAGTGCTATTAGGACAAATAATGTGGTTGCTTGCAAACCATGCAAACTGTATACAAAATGTATATTCATCAGGCCATAACAAGTGATAACCTTTACAAACTTACTGTAGAAAAAGTCAATATTCGCAAAGTATTAACATTTAAAACACCCATGAATAATGTTGTAAAGAATCTAGAAACCTGAGAAATTAACTTGAGTAAACGGAAGATATGTTCCTGAGAAGAAAGACGTAATACCTACTACTTAGACAGCAAATCTCTCCATGTTAGCACACAAATTCAATGCAACTTCAGTAAAAACCATGACAAAACTTCTTGAAACTAGAATAGGGACACTATGTTTAAAAAAAAACCCCACGATAGCACAGTAAAGGGGAGAAAGAATACTAAAGTAAAAATAATAAAAACCTTAATGTCTTAAAACAATTGAAAGTACACAAACAGATCAACATATAGAATGGCATACAATATGTAATATGTTGTACAAGTGGCGAAATAATGAATTAGTCAAGACATGATGAAAGGACAAGAGCTAATATTTGGAAATAGATCTACCCCTGCTTTACTAAACACACACACACACACACACACACACACACACAAATCCAGATGAAGATATAAATGTAAAAAAATGAGCCACATATTCCATATATACTGACAATAATTTTTTATATACTCTGGAAGATAAACATTAGTTACTCTAAGGAGGGACACTACTAAGGATTAAAGAAAGAACTTTTAGTTTTTACTTTGTATTCTTCTTTGATGTCAGAATCACAGTAAATAATGTTCAAAATAAAAGCAAATAAAAAATACAGAATCATCTTCCTCAGGTGGAAGCAGAAAAGAGATAAAAGAAGTATTATGGACTGAATGTTTGTGTTCCTCCAAAATGTATATATTGAATACCTAACTGGTGGTGGGGTCTTTTCGTGGTAATTAGGTTATATGAGGGCAGGGCCCACAGGCTGGCATTAGTGTCCTCATAAGAAAAGGAAGAGAGAGTAAAGCTCTCTCTCCCTCTCTGTGAGGACAAAGCAAGAAGGTGGCTGTCTACAAGTCAGGAAAGGGTCCTCAACAGGAACTGAATCTGCTTGCACCTTGATCTGGGATTTCTCAAACTCACAGAACTATAAGAAATAAATGCCAGATGTTTAAGCCAACCAGTCTATAGTGTTTTGTTATAGCAATCCCACCTTACTAAGACATTAAGTGTCAGAATTAACTTGAAGGGACAGTGCTAATGATATCTCCTTACAACCTTAAGAATAACAGCTTATGGGGTAGCAATACTTTTATCAGGCAGAACAGACTTTAAAACAAAATCCAGAGCAAAAGACAAAGAAGGACATCATATAATGATAAAGGGATCAATCCAAGAAGCAGATGTAACATTTGTAAACATATATGCACCTAATATAGGAGCACCTAAATATATAAAGCAAATAATAATAGACACAAAGGAAAAAATTGACAAAATATGGTAACAGTATGGGATTATAATACCCTACTTATATCAGTGAATAGATCATCCAGACAGAAAACCAATAAGGAAACAGTGGTCTTAAATGACATATTAGACCAGATGGACTTAATAGATATCTACAGAATACATATCTCACCCCAATACAGAATACACATTCTTTTCAAGTGCACATGGAACTTTCTCCAGGAAAGATCACATGCTAGGCCACAAAAAGGTCTCAGTAAATTTAACAGATTGAAATTATATCAAGCATCCTTTCTGACCACAATGGTATGAAACTAGAAATTAACTACAGAAAGAAAAATGGAAAAAATACAAACATGTGGAGACTGAACATGCTACTAAAAACAAATCACAAAAAAGAACACCACAATGCGTCCATGAACAAATCAAAGAGGAAATCAAAAAATACCTTGAGACAAGTGAAAACAGAAACAAAACTTTCCAAAATCTATGGGACACAGTAAAAGCAGTTCCAAGAGAGAAGATACAAGCCAACCTCAAGAAACAAGAAAAAATCTCAAACAACCTAACTTTCCATCTAACAGAATTAAAAAAGAAGACAAAGGCCAAAGGTAGCTAGTAGAAGGAGGAAAATAATAAAGATCAGAGCAGAAATAAATAAAATAGAGACCAAAAAAAACAAACAAACAAAAAAAACCCACCAACAGAAAAGACCAATGAAACCAAGAGCTGGGTTTTTGAACAGAGAAACAAAACTTATAAACCTTTAGTCACAATCTTCCAGAAAAAGAGAGCCCAAATAAAATTAGAAACAAAAGTTACAGCCAACATCACAGAAGTAAAACAAACAATCATAATACCACAGTTATATATCAACAAATTGAACAACCCCCCAAAAATGGATAAATTCCTAGGCATTGCAATCTTCTAAGACTGAATCAGGAACAAATAAATAGAAAATCTGGACAAACCAATTACGAGTAATGAAATTGAATCAGTAATCAAAAAACTCCAAAAAAACTAAAGCCCAGGACCAGACAGCTTCACAGGGCAATTCTACCAAACATTTAAAGAGTCAGTACCTATCCTTCTCAAACTATTCCAAAAAGCTAAAGAGCAGAGAACACTCTGAAACTCATTCTGCAAGGCCAGCTTTACCCTCATACCAAAATCACAAAAAGACACGACAAAAAAAGAAAATGCAGACCAGTATCTCTGATGAACACAGATGCAAAACTCAACAAAATATTAGCAAACAGAATTCAACAACACATAAAAAGGACCATACATCATGATCAAGCAGTATTTTAGGATGCAAGGATGGTCCAATATCTGCAAATCAATCAATGTGATACACATTAACAAAGTGAAGGGTAAAAAAAGCACACGATCATCTCAACAGATGCAAAAAAAAAAAAGCATTTAACATCTATTTACGATAAACTCTCAACAAATTTGGTAAAGAAGGAACATACCTAAACATAATAAAGGACATTTACGACAAACCCACAGCTAATATCATACTCAATGGTAAAAAGCTAAAAGCTTTTCCTTTAAGATCAGGGACAAAACAAGCATGCACACTCTTGCCACTTCTACTTAACATAATATTGAAAGTCCTAGCCACAGCAATCACACAAGAAAAAGAAATAAAGGCATTCCATTTGGAAAGGGATAAGAAAACTGTCATTGCAGATGACATGCTACTATATATAGAAAACACTAAAGTCTCCACCAAAAACAATTAGAAATAATAGATTCAGTGAAGTTGCACATTACATAATCAATATACAAAAACTGGAGGATTTCTATACACAATGACAAACTATCAGAAATAGAAATTAAGAAAACAATTCCATTTACAATTGTACCAAAAAGAATAAACACCAGCAGTGCAAGAGTGTTCCCTTTTCTCCACACCCTCTCCAGCATTTATTGTTTCTAGATTTTTTGATGATGGCCATTCTGACTGGTGTGATAATTGATACAGCCACTATGGAGAACAGTATGGAGGTTCCTTAAAAAACTACAAATAGAACTACCATACGACCCAGCAATCCCACTACTGGGCATATACCCTGAGAAAACCATAATTCAAAAAGAGTCATGTACCAAAATGTTCATTGCAGCTCTATTTACAATAGCCAGGAGATGGAAGCAACCTAAGTGTCCATCATCGGATGAATGGATAAAGAAGATGTGGCACATATATACAATGGAATATTACTCAGCCATAAAAAGAAACGAAATTGAGTTATGTGTAGTGAGGTGGATGGACCTAGAGTCTGTCATACAGAGTGAAGTAAATCAGAAAGAGAAAAATAAATACCATATGCTAACACATATATATGGAATCTAAGGGAAAAAAAAGGTCATGAAGAATCTAGGGGTAAGACTGGAATGGAGACGCAGACCCACTAGAGAATAGATTTGAGGATGTCTATATAGACTTGAGGGGGAAGGGTAGGCTGTGACAAAGTGAGAGAGTGTCATGGACATATATACACTACCAAACGTAGAATAGATAGCTAGTGGGAAGCAGCTGCATAGCACAGGGAGATCACCTCGGTGCTTTGTGACCACCTAGAGCGGTGGGATAGGGAGGGTGGGAGGGAGGGAGATGCAAGAGGGAAGAGATATGGGAACATGTGTATATGTATAACTGATTCACTTTGTTATAAAGCAGAAACTAACACACCATTGTAAAGCAATTATACTCCAATAAAGATGTTAAAAAAAAGAATATTTTATAGGCAGTTTTATATCTTGATCCAATAAAATGATTCAGAATTTTCAAAAACAAAAAAAAAAGAATAAAACACCTAGGAATAAATTTAACCAAGGACAGGAATTCCCTGGCAGTCCAGTGGTTAGAGCTACCAAGGGCCTGGATTCGATCCCTGGTCAGGGAACTAAGATCCCACAAGCTGCATGGTGTGGCCATAAAATTAAAAAATTAATTTAACCAAGAAGGTGAAGACCTGTACGTTGAAAGCTATAAGACACTGATAAAAGAAAATTTAAAAGATGCAAATAAATGGAAAGATATCCCATGTTCATGGATTGTTAAAATACCCATACTACCAAAAGCAATCTATAGGCTCAATACAATTTCTATCAAAATTCCAGTGGCATATTTCACAGAACTAGAACAAATAATCTTAAAATTCGTATGGAACCACAAAAGAACCCTAACAGCCTAAGCAATTAAAAAAAAAAAGCTGGAGGTATCACACGCCTTGACTTCCGACTATACTACAAAGCAACAATAATCAGAACACTATGGTACTGGTATAAAAACAGACACATGACCAATGGAACAGAATAGAGAGCCCAGAAACAAACCCACACACAAAAACTCAAAATGGATTAAAGACCCAAATGCAAGACCTGAAAACATAAAACTCCTATAGGAGAGCATAGGCAATACATTCTTTGGATCTGTCTCCTCAGGCAAGGGAAACAAAAGCAAAAATAAACAAATGGGACCAAATCAAACGTAAACACTTTTTCACAGGGAAAGAAACCAACAAAACGAAAAGACAACCTACTGAATGGGGAAAGATATTTGAAAATGGTATGTCCAATAAGGGATTACTATCCAAACTAAACAAAGAACTCATACAACTCAATATCAAAACACTAAACAACCCAATTAAAACATGGGCAGAGGACCTGGACAGGCATTTTTCCAAAGAAGAAACAGATGGCCAACAAGTACAAGAAAAGATGGTTAATATCACTATCATCAAATACAAATGCAAATCAAAACCACAATGAGATATTACCTCACAACTGAGAATGGCTATCATCCAAAAAAACAAAAAATAACAAGTATTGATGAGGATGTGAAGAAAAAGGAACCCTCATGCACAGCTGGTGGAAATGTAAATTGGTACCGCCACTATGAAAAGCAATATGAAGGTTCCTCAAAATATTAAAAATAGAACTACCATATGATCTAGCAATTCCACTCCTGGGTATTTACCTGAAAAAACAAGAGCACTAATTTGAAAAGATATATGCACGCCAATGTTCAAGCAGTATTATTTACAATAGCCAAAACACAGAAACGACTTAAATATCCATGAAGAAGATGTAATACACACACACACACACACACACACACACACAAAATGGACTATTAGTTATAAAAAAGAATAAAACTTTGTCATTTGCGACAAAATAGATAGACCTGGAGGATATTTTGCTTAGTGAAATAAGACAGAGAGACAAATATTATACTATATGTTTTCTCTTATATACAGAATCTCTTTATTTGTATCATCATATACAAATGCAAATCAGAACCACAATGAGATATCACCTCACAGATAGAATAAACTAGTGGGAGAGAGGGGAGGGGGGAGAAGGGGAGAGAGTTATGAAGGGGGGAGAGAAGGGAAGAGAGTTGTGAAGAGGGGCACAACAGGTGAAGGGGTTCAAGAGGTACAAACTACTAGGTACAAAATAAAAAGTTACAAGGATACAATGTGCATCACAGGGAATAAAATCAATATTGCATAATAACTTTGTGGCATATTCTATATCAAATTACTATGTTGTACACCTGAAACTAATATAATATTGTAAGTCAACTATACTTTAATTAAAGAAAAATTTTTGAAAAAAAAGAAAGAAGAACCATGGTTAATGGCCACCATTATTAAAGAGAATATTTGGAGATAGGAAAAAGAAAAAATGGATCCACTGAATCAAAAATGTATTTAAAATATTTTACAATACGTAAACGGGGAAAACCACTCTCGGCATAACAACAAAGACAGAAAAACCACCAAGGAAAAAGCTGATAGATTTGACCAAAAAAACTAACCCTCTAATAATTGAAGAGCCTGAGCAGATATTTACCAAAAAACTATAAATGGCTTTTTTTAATGTGTTCAATTTTACTCATAAACAAATATTAATGTAACTATCAGGTTTTTCTTTTCGGTTTTTTTTGTTTTAATTTCTAGGAGATTATGAGAGGTCTTTTACTTTCTAATTTTTCTACAGAAACACTGAGTAGTTTTTGCTTGTTGCAAAAGTCAATTCTGGTGTAAAACTTTTTTGTTTCAACCCTTAAACCTTTACTCAAGGCTTTATACTACCCTTTAAGTACTGATAATTTGGCTCTCCCTTAGATTCCATGAGCTTCTAATGACCTATCTCCTCGTTTTTCAGTTAGCCACAGTTAGTTTCTGTTGCTTGCAAACAAAAGTGTCTATTACATTTCCAATCCTAGACTAAACCCCAAAATTAAAAGCCACTTCTGAATAAGATTTTCCCCCATGGAATCTTAAAACTGTGGAGAGGGCTTCCCTGGTGGCGCAGTGGCTGGGAGTCCGCCTGCCAATGCAGGGGACACGGGTTTGTGCCCCGGTCCAGGATGATCCCGCATGCCGTGGAGCAGCTGGGCCCATGGGCCATTGCCGCTGGGCCTGCGCGTCCGGAGCCTGTGCTCCGCAGGGGGAGAGGCCACAACAGTGAGAGGCCCACATACCGAAAAAAAAAAAAAAAAAAAGTGGAGAAACAGATTTTCCTTTGTGGTTCTTAGACCAAGGTCAATATTAGAAAGCCTCACTACTCAAGATCTCCCAAACATTGAGCCTCTTCTTCCCCCCACTTTCTCATCTGAAGCTTCACTGGAGCATTTGACTGGAGAGCAAAAGTGTACTGGAGAAACAACTGTTTATTACTAAAGATCTAAGTTATTTGAAATATGTTCTTCATTAATGGTGATGTAAAGCCTACAACATAAAGAGGCTAAGAACAGCAAAGAATTGAACCTATCATGTCTGGCAAGACTTTAACTTTGTAATATCCTGGCTACTGCACACTCTAGAAGCCAACGAAAAACATGATAAGATACGATGTCCTGTCTCTGCTCTGTGTGTCTATTTGATATAAATCAAATAAAAAGTTTTGTAGTTAATCAACTGAACTTATTATCCTTTCAAAGAGAAAGAGAGAAAGGATTGCTTTTCCCCTACCTGTGGCTCCCATGAAAACACAAGAACCAAGAATAAACAACTATTCAGAATTTTCATGTGTATTTGTAAAGTCATTCAGTGAGTATTTAGAGTACCCAGAGGATTCAAGTCATCAGGAAATATATATATATTGATCAAGAAGCTTCTAACAGAAAAAATATATATATAGGACTGATGTAACTTCTATGGATTTTTTCAAAACAAAAACAAACAGAAAGACTTGAGACTCATATTAGAGATCACATTAAAGAAAACTGATTGAAACGGAAGTATGAGTAAAGTGGCAATTGTCCAAGAAATGAGCCAAGAACTAAAAGAAGTCATCACTATCTCTAATACTATCCTTTTTGATATTTTAATATTATCATTTACTACATTTTACTTTTCAACCTACAAGAAATGACAGGCATCTTGGACATTTTAGGTCCCAGGATCTTCCAAATGTTAGGATCTACAGAATAAGTATATGCAAATAGTATACAAATGAAACATTTATTGATTGTGCTGTGTCCAACTACAAACAACACTTCCAAACATCTCTAAAGTAGGGATCCTTTCAGACTCCTCAAAATTTAGAATAATTTTTTAAAGCAACGACTGAAATACGTATACATTTTCAAGAGACTAGTAAAATCAGAGAATCTAGGTATCCTCAACAATTTCAGCACACTTAAAAACATTTTAGAGGAATTAAATATAACACCAGTAGATTCAGTAATTAGTCTGAATTGTTTTAAACTGATAAATGTTTGCCATGTCAACTTCAAATATGTAACAAAAGTCTTTTCAACAATATCCCCAAACAACACTTAAAACAGAGATAAGTGCAGACAGAGTAGAGCCAAGTGACTAATAAAATGTGAAAACTATAAGCTGAAAACTCAAATACTATTAGAGTATGAAAGAATCTCTAACTCTGGGATCATAGGAGATCCTATACTCTAAGGAAAAGCTTGGATCACATATCAAAAATGGCTGAGAGAATCCAGGGCATTAATCTATCAGTATGTATTAAGTATGTACTTTGTTTCCAGACACTGTTCTAGGTGCTGGGAATAGTACTGAACAGAGAGATGTCCCTGTCCTTACAGGGTTTACATTCTAATTGGAAAGACAGAATTAACAAGAAAATAAAAAGATACCAGACAGTAAGAACTATGGAGGAAAATAAAGGAAGGTAAAAGGGACAGTTATTACTTTACGATAGAACCGTAACTTTTTGATCAAAGAGTGATAAAAGAAGGCCTTTTTAAAATAACACTGGAGCAGAGATTTGAAAAAAGTGAAAAAGTGAGAAAAAAGAACCTTTCAGTGTCCCTATAGTGAAGTGAGAGGACGAATGGCAGGAAATGAGGCCACAGTGGCAGCAGGGGACCAGACTATACATTTGTAGGACTTGGCTTTTATTAATCCTGATAAAATGAAAAACAAGACAGTTTTTAGCAGAAACATGACATATTCTAATTCACCTTTTTTAAAAGGACTAAACCAAGGATTCCAGTTAAGAATGTATTTTGTTAAAGGAGGAGAGAGAAGATGGGGTCTGGACCATACTAATCAAAGTGGCAGTGTTAAGTAGTGGTCAGATTCTGGATATACTGTATTTTGAAAGCACACCAAATAGGATTTTTGGTGATGGAACCAAATATTGGGTCAAAGATAAACAGAGAAGCCAAAATTACTCCCAAGTTATGGCCTGAATAAGCGGGATGGTGGAGTTGCCATTTACCAAAATGAGAATTAGCAAGTGGAGCATTTTTAAGGGGTAGAGTTCAGAAGTGCAGTTTTCAACTTGTTAAGTTTGTGATACCTATTTCACAACCAAATGGATATATTTATAAGCAGCTGAATACATAAAAGTATGCTGTTCTGGAGAGAGTGATGGACTGAGAATGTAAATTTAGAATAATCAACCTATAAAAAGGTATATAAAGTAATTAGGCTGAATGAAACCACTAAAGAGTATTAACAACACAAAGACTAAGAACCCATGGAGCATTCAAACATTTAAAGGTTTGGAAGTTAAACAGAGGCAAAGGGTGGCCAGGGAAGAAAGAAGAGGACCAAGAAGTATCCTGCACAATAAGTTAGCAAGTACCTAGAAAGAGAGTGATCAATTACTCCAAATGCTGTATAGGCCAAAAAAGAGGACTGATAAGTAACTAATGAATTTGGCAACTGTCTTTAGTGAGTGGTGAGGATAAAAACTTGATTGGACTAGATTTGTGATAGTATGGACACTCTGATTCTAGCCAAGGAAGAGTAATAGGATATACCCACCTGCTTGAAACAACCATATCAAGACAATAAGCAGCAGGCAACAAAAGAGAATGATCCCTGAGAGACAGCAAACACACAGATGAGCCAGATGACTGGACTCAGCTTACCGCCCATAGTGAATTCCAGAGCCACAACTAGGGAGAGAGAACGTAAAGAACCAGGCAGTCTCCCTGAGTCCTATGCAACCTCATATTGAAGATTCTACCCAGTACAATCAGCCAAGAAAGCAAAATAAAAGGCATCCAGATTAGGAAAGAATAAAACTGTCTTTACTTGCAGAAAATACAATCATCTGTGTAGACTATCAGATGGAATCTACAAAAAAGCTACTATGTCAAGGGTGATTAGCAAGGATGGTAGTAGTCTTATGTAGGACCTAAGATCAATATACAAATATCAATTATATTTCTATGAATTAGCAACGAAAAATTGGGAAGAAATTTTCAACACCGTTGTTTAGCATTAAAAAAAAGATAGGCTAAGGAGAGATCTGACAAAAGCTATGAAAAACTAGTATAGTTAAAAGCTGCAAAATTGGCTGAGAGAAGTTAAAGACCTAAATAAAATAAATGGAAATGCATGCTTGTTCATAGATTAGAAGATTCAATATTTTTTTAATTTATTTTTTTATACAACAGGCTCTTATTAGTCATCCATTTCAAACATATTAGTGTATACAGGTCAATCCCAATCTTCCAATTCACCCCACCCCTCAATTTCCCCCCTTGGTGTCCATACATTTGTTCTCTACATCTGTTTCTCTATTTATGCCCTGCAAACTGGTTCATCTGTACCATTTTTCCAGATTCCACATGTATGCGTTAATATATGATATTTGTTTTTCTCTTTCGGACTTACTTTACTCTGTATGACAGTCTCTAGGTCCATCCACGTCTCTACAAATGACCCAATTTTGTTCCTTTTTATGGCTGAGTAATATTCCATTGTGTATGTACCACATCTTCTTTATCCATTCATCTGTCGACGGGCATTTAGGTTGCTTCCACCTGGCTATTGTAAATAGTGCTGCAATGAACACTGGGGTGCATGTCTTTTTGAATTATGGTTTTCTCTGGGTATATGCCCAGTAGTGGGATTGCTGGATCATATGGTAATTCTATTTTTAGTTTTCTAAGGAACCTCCATACTGTTCTCCATAGTGGCTGTATCAATTTACATTCCCAACAACAGTGCAAGAGGGTTCCCTTTTCTCCACACCCTCTACAGCATTTGTTGTTTGTAGATTTTCTGATGATGCCCATTTTAACTGGTGTGGGGTGATACCTCATTGTAGTTTTGATTTCCATTTCTCTAATAATTAGTGATGTTGAGCAGCTTTTCATGTGCCTCTTGGCCATCTGTATGCCTTCTTTGGAGAGAGGTCTATTTTGGTCTTCTGCCCATTTCTTGACTGGGTTGTTTCCTTTAATATTGAGCTGCATGAGCTGTTTATATATTTTGGAGATTAATCCTTTGTCCGTTGATTCATTTGCAAATATTTTCTCCCATTCTGAGGGTTCGCTTTTCATTTTGTTTATAGTTTCCTTTGCTATGCAAAAGCTTTGAAGTTTCATTAGGTCCCATTTGTTTATTTTTGTTATTTCCATTACTCTAGGAGGTGGATCAAAAAAGATCTTGCTGTGATTTATGTCAAAGAGTGTTCTTCCTATGTTTTCCACTAAGAGCTCTATATTATCTGGCCTTACATTAAGGTTTTAATCCATTTTGAGTTTATTTTTGTGTATGGTGTTAGGGAGTGTTCTAATTTCATTCTTTTACATGTAGCTGTCCAGTTTTCCCAGCACCACTTACCGAAGAGGCTGTCTTTTCTCCATTGTATATCCTTGCCTCCTTTGTCATAGATTAGTTGACCACAGGTGTGCGGGTTTATCTGTGGGCTTTCAATTTTGTTCCATTGATCTATATTTCAGTTTCTGTGCCAGTACCATATTGTCTTGATTACTGTAGCTTAGTAGTATAGTCTGAAGTCAGAGAGTCTGATTCCTCCAGCTCCATTTTTTTCCCCACAAGATTGCTTTGGCTATTCGGGGTCTTCTGTGTCTCCATACAAATTTTAAGATTTTTTGTTCTAGTTCTGTAAAAAAATGTCACTGATAATTTCATAGGGATTGCATTGAATCTGTAGATTGCTTTGGGTAGTATAGTCATTTTCACAATTTTAATTCTTCCAAGAACATGGTATATCTCTCCATCTGTTTGTGTCATCTTTGATTTCTTTCATCAGTGTCATAGTTTTCTGAGTACAGGTCTTTTACCTCCATTGGTAGGTTTATTCCTAGGTATTTTATTCTTTTAGTTGCAATGGTGAATGGGATTATTTCCTTAATTTCTCTTTCTGATCATTCATTGTTAGTGTTTAGGAATGCAAGAGATTTCTGTGCGTTAATTTTGTATCCTGCAACTTCATTCCAAATTCACTAATTAGCTCTAGTTGTTTTCTGGTGGCATCTTTAGGATTCTCTATGTATAGTGTCATGTCATGTGCAAACAGTTGACAGTTTTACTTCTTTTCCTCTTTGTATTCCTTTTATTTCTTTTTCTTCTCTGATTGCTGTGGCTAGGACTTCCAAAACTATGTTGAATAATAGTGGCGAGAGTGGATATCCTTGTCTTGTTACTGATCTTAGAGGAAATGCTTTCAGTTTTTCACCATTGAGAATGATGTTTGCTGTGGGTATGTCACACGTCCTTTATTATCTTGACATAGGTTCCCTCTATGCCCAGTTTCTGGAGACTTTTTATCATAAATGGGTGTTGAATTTTGTCAAAAGCTTTTCCAGCAACTATTGAAATGATCATATGGTTTTTACTCTTCAATTTGTTATGTTAATATGGTGTATCACATTGATTGATTTGTGTATATTGAAGAATCCTTGCATCTCTGGGATAAATCCCACGTAATGATAGTGTATGATACTTTTAATGTGTTGTTGGATTCTGTTTGCTAGTATTTTGTTGAGGATTTTTGCATCTATAGTCATCAGTGATACTGATATGTAATTTTCTTAATTGTAGTATCTTTGTCTGGTTTTGGTATCAGGGTGATGGTGGCCTCGTAGAATGAGTATGGGAGTGTTCCTTCCTGTGCAATATTTTGGAAGAGTTTGAGAAGGATGGGTTTTAGCTCTTCTCAAATGTTTGATAGAATACACCTGTGAAGCCACCTGGTCCTGGACTTTTGTTGTTGGAAGATTTTTAATCACAGTTTCAATTTCATTACTTGTGATTGGTCTGTTCATACTTTCTGTTTCTTCCTGGTTCAGTCTTGGAAGGTTATACCTTTCTAAGAATTTGTCCACTTCTTCCAGGTTGTCCATTTTATTGGCATAGAGTTGCTTGTAGTAGTCTCTTAGGATGCTTTGTATTTCTGCGGTGTCTATGGTAACTTCTGCTTTTTCATTTCTAATTTTATTGATTTGAGTCCTCTCCCTCTTTTTCTTGATGAGTCTGGCTAATGGTTTATCAATTTTGTTCATCATCTCGAAGAACCAGCTTTTAGTTTTATTATCTTTGCTATTGTTTTCTTTGTTTCTATTTCATTTATTTCTGCTCTGATCGTTATGATTTCTTTCCTTCTGCCAACCTTGGGGTTTTTTCTTCTTTCTCTAGTTCCTTTAGGTGTAAGGTTAGATTGTTTATTTGAGATTTTTCTTAGTTTCTTGAGGTAGGCTTGTATAGCTATAAGCCTCCCTCTGCTTCTGCTGCATCCCATAGGTCTTGGATCGTTGTGTTTTCATTGTAATTTGTTTCTAGGTATTTTTTGATTTCCTCTTTGATTTCTTCAGTGATCTCTTGGTTATTTAGTAACGTATTGTTTAGCATCCATGTGTTTGTGTTTATTCCCTGTAATACATTTCTTTCTTTTTTTTTTGCACCTCTTTTTTTTTTTACATCTTTATTGGAGTATAATTGCTTTACAATGGTGTGTTAGTTTCTGCTTTATAACAAAGTGAATCAGTTATACATATACATATGTTCCCATATCTCTTCCCTCTTGCGTCTCCCTCCCACCCACCCTCCCTATCCCACCCTTCCAGGCGGTCACAAAGCACATTTCTCATCTCATAGCACTGTGGTTAGAAAAGATGGTTGATATGATTTCAATTTTCTTAAATTTACTGAGGCTTGATTTGTGATCCAAGATGTGATCTATCCTGGAGAATGTTCCGTGCGCACTTGAGAAGCACGTGTAATATGCTGTTTTTGGATGGAACGTCCTATAAATATCAATTAAATCTATCTGGCCTATTGTGTCATTTAAAGCTTCTGTTTATTTTAATTTTGGATGATCTGTCTGTTGGTGTAAGTGAAGTGTTAAAGTCCCCCACTATTATTGTGTTACTGTCGATCTCCTCTTTTATAGCTGCTAGCAGTTGCCTTATGTATTGAGGTGCGCCTATGTTGGGTGCATATATATTTATAATTGTTACATCTTCTTCTTGGATTGATCCCTTGATCATTATGTAGTGTCCTTCCTTGTCTCTTGTAACATTAAAGTCTATTTTATCTGATATGAGTATAGCTACTCCAGCTTTCATTTGATTTCCATTTGCATGGAATATCTTTTTCCATCTCCTCACTTTCAGTCTGTATGTGTCCCTAGGTCTGAAGTGGGTCTCTTGTAGACAGCATATATATGGGTCTTGTTACTGTATCCATTCAGCGAGCCTGTGTCTTTTGGTTGGAGCACTTAATCCATTCATGTTTAAGGTAATTATTGATATGTATGTTCCTATGACCATTTTCTTAATTGTTTTTAGTTTGTTTTTGTAGGTCCTTTTCTTCTCTTGTGCTTCCCAGTTACAGAAGTTCCTTTAGCATTTGTTGTAGAGCTGGTTTGGTGGTGCTGAATTCTCTTAGCTTTTGCTTGTCTGTAAAGCTTTTGATTTCTCCATCAAATCTGAATGAGATCCTTTCCGGGTAGAGTAATCTTGGTTGTACGTTCTTCCCTTTCATCACTGTAAGTATATCATGCCACTCCCTTCTGGCTTGTAGAGATTCTGCTGAGAAATCAGCTGTTAACCTTATGGGAGTTACCCTGTATGATATTTGTCATTTTTCCCTTGTTGCTTTCAATAATTTTTCGTCTTTAATTTTTGTCAATTTGATTACTATGTGTCTCAGCATGTTTCTCCTTGAGTTTATCCTGCCTGTGACTCTCTGTGCTTCCTGGACCTGGGTGGCTATTTCCTTTCCCATGTTAGGGAAGCTTTCCACTATAATCTATTCAAATATTTTCTCAGGTCCTTTCTCTCTCTTCTCCTTCTGGGAACCGTACATAATGTGAATGTTGGTGCAATTTATTTTGTCCCAGAGGTCTCTCAGGCTGTCTTCATTTCTCTTCATTCTTTTTTTCTTTATTCTGTTCCATGGCAGTGAATTTCACCATTCTGTCTTCTAAGTCACTTATCCGTTCTTCTGCCTCAGTTATTCTGCTACTGATTCCTTCTAGTGTAGTTTTCATTTCAGTTATTTTTCTGTTCACCTGTTTGTTTGTTCTTTAATTTTTGTAGGTGTTTGTTTTTTAATTCTTCTAGGTCTTTGTTAAACATTTCTTGCATCTTCTCCATCTTTTCCTCCATTCTTTTCACTATCATTATCTTCATTATCATCTTATCTTCTCTATCATTATCTTCACTATCATTATTCTGAATTCTTTTTCTGGAAGGTTACCTACCTCCACTTTGTTTAGTTGTTTCTCTCAGGTTTTATCTTGTTCTTTCATCTGGTACATAGTCCTCCGCCTTTTCATTTTGTCTATCTTTCTATGAATGTGCTTTTCGTTCCACAGGCTGCAGGACTGTAGTTCTTCCTGCTTCTGCTTTCTGCGCTCTGGTGGATGAGGGTATCTAAGAGGCCTGTGCAAGCTTCTTGATGGGAGGGACTTGTGGTGGGTAGAGTTGGGTGTTGCTCTGGTGGGCAGAGCTCAGTAAAACTTTAATCCACTTGTCTGCTGATGGGTGGGGCTGGGTTCCCTCCTTGTTGGTTGTTTGGCCTGAGGCGCCCCAGCGCTAGAGCCTATCTGGGCTCTTTGGTGGGGCTAATGGTGGACTCTGGGACGGCTCACGCCAAGGAGTACTCCCTGAAGTAGGCACTCCAGTGCTGGGGTGCCTAACGAAGGCACCCCAGCACTGGAGCCTACCCAGCTCTTTGGTTAATGGTGGACTCTGGAAGGGTTCACACCAAGGAGTACTTTCCAGAACTTCTGCTGCCAGTGTCCGTGACCCCGCGGTGAGCCACGGCCACCCCCTGCCTCTGCAAGAGACCCTCCAACAGTAGCATGTTCAGTCTTCCAAGGGGTGAGTGCTCCTTCCCCTGGGTCCTGATGCGCCCACTACTTTGTGTGTGCCCTCCAAGAGTGGAGTCTCTGTTTCCCCCACTCCTGTTGAAGTTGTGCATTCAAATCACGCTAGCCTTCAAAATTTGATTCTCTAGGAATTCCTCCTCCCGTTGCCAGACCACTAGTTGGGAAGCCTGACATGGGGCTCAGAACCTTCACTCCAGTGGTTGGATATCTGTGGTATAAGTGTTCTCCAGTTTGTAAGTCATCCACCCAGCAGTTGGGATTTGATTTTATTGTGATTGCACCCTTCCTACCATCTCATTGCAGCTTCTCCTTTGTCTCTGGATGTGGGGTATATTTTTTGGTGAGTTCCAGTGTTTTCCTGTTGATGACTATTCAGCAGTTAGTGGTGATTCCGTTGCTCTTGCAAGAGGGAGTGCTCAGTATTTTTAAAACATTAATTCTCTGTAAATTGATCTATAGATTCAACACAATCCCAATCAAAATCCAATCAACGTTTTTATAAAAACTGACAAGCTACTGCTAAAATTAATATGGAAGTACAAATGTAAATTTTTGTGACCTTAGCTTGGCAAATATTTTCTTAGATATGTTATCAAAAGTGCAATCAGTGGATTTCATAAAATTTACAATTTTCTGTTCTTCAAAAGACACTTCTTAAGACAAGCCACTTACTGCGAAAATGTCTTTTGCAAATGAAATCTGATAAAGGATTTATAGGTGATAAAGCACTTGAATTCAAAATACATAAAGAATTATCAAAACTCCATAAATACAAAGCAGGTCAATAAAAATGCGCAAAAGATTGTAACAGACACATCACTGAATAGCACGTGAAAAGATGTTCAACATCATCTGGGAAATGCAAATTAAGGCCACAATAAGACACCACTACATATCTATTAGAGTAGCTAAAATTTAAAAAGATTGACAACACCAAGTGTTGGAGAAAATGTGGAAAAATGAACTCTCCTACATTGCTGGTTGAACTGTAAAACGGTACCTCCTCACTGGAAGATAATTTGGTAGTTTCTTTAACATACAAGCACCATATCATCCACCAACTTCACTCCTTTATCTTTACTCAGTAGGGGGAAAAGAAGCATGTGCCTATACAAAGACTTGTACACAAATGTTCATAGCAGCTTCATTCTTAACAGCCAGAAACTGGAACCAACCCAAATGTCCATCTACAGGTGAATGAATAAACAAATTGTGGTATACCTGTACAATGAAATACTACTCAGCAATAAAAAGGAATACTCAAGTAGGAAGGAATCTTCTTCAACTTGATAAAGAACATTTATTTAAAAAACCTACAGCTAACACCATACTTAATGGTGAGAAACTAGAAGCTTTCACCATAAGATCAGGAACAAGTCAAGGATGTTCCCACTGTTGTACCTTTTCAACATCATACTGGTGCAATAAGTATAGGAAATAAATAATATACTGATTAGAAAAGAAGAAATAAAACATTGTTCACAAATCACATGATCGTCTATGTAGAAAATCAGAAAGAATCAACAAAATAACTCCTCAAACTAATAAGCAATTATAGCAAGCTTGTAGGATACAACTGCTTTCCTATAATATTAATGATAAACAAATAGAATTTGAAATTAAAAACACAATATCATTTACATTAGCACCCAAAAAATAAAATATTTTGGTATAAATCTAACAAAATATGTACCAGATCTATATAAGGAAAACTAAAGAACTAAATAAATGTGGAATATTCCATATAATATTCCATAGAATACTGAATCAATTTTGTCAAGATGTCAGTTCTTCCCATCTTGATCTATAGATTCAACATGATCCTTGCTCCCAACAAATTGCTTTGTGGATATTGACAAACTGATTCTAAACGTATACGGAAAAACAGAAGATACAGAATAGCCAACACAATACTGACAGAAAAGAGCAAGGTCAGAACACATGCCATATGACTTCAAGACTGACTATAAAGATATAGTAATCAAGACAGTGACATATGACTTCAAGACTGACTATAAAGATATAGTAATCAAGACAGTGACACTGGTGAAAGAACAGATTGATAGAACAGAGACTCCAGAAATAGATTAATTTTACTATAGTCAATTGATCTCTAAAAGAAACAAAGGCAATGTAATGGAGCAAAGAGAGTCTTTTCAACAAGTAGTGCTGGAACAACTGGACATCCACATGCAAAAATATAAATGAAGACACAGAATTTACATCCTTCATAAAAATTAACTAAAAATGGATTGCAGACCTCAATGTAAAACACAAAACAGAAAACCCCTAGCCGATAACACAGGAAAAAATCTAGATGACCTTGGGTATGGTGATGACATTTTAGATACAACATCAAAGACATGTTCCATAAAAGAAATAACGATAAGCTGGCCATCATCAACATTGAAAACTTCTGCTCTGCAAAAGACATAATCAAGAAAATGAGAAGACAAGCCACAGACTAGGAGAAAATGTTTGCAAAATACATATGTAATAAAGGACTATTAACCAAAATACACAAAGAACTTTTAAAACTCAGCAAGAAAACAAACAACTCAATTCAAAAATGACCAAAGACCTTAACAAACACCTTACCAAGGAAGATATACAGATAGCAAATAAGTATATGAAAAGATGCTTAACATCGTATCATTAAGGAATTGCAAATTACGATAATCAGATATCATTACACACCTATGAGAATGGCCAAAATCCAAACACTGACAACAACAAATGCTAACAAAGTTGTGGAGCAACAGGAACTCCCATTCATTGCTGGTTGGAATGAAAAATGGTACAGCCACTTTGGAAGACAGTTTGGTGGTTTCTTACAAAATGAAATATACTCTTACCATGTAATCCAGAAACTGTGCTCCCTGGTATTTACCCAAATGAGTAGAAAACTTATGCTCACACAGAAACTTGCACATGGGTGTTTACAGAGCTTTATTCATAATTGCCAAAACACACAAGCAACCAAGTTGTCCTTTAGTAGGAGAATGGATAACTAAATTGTGGTACATCCAGACAATGAAGTATTATTCAGTGCTAAAATGAAATGAGCTACCAAGCCACAAAAAGACATGGAGACACCTTAAATGCATATTGTTAAACTTAAAAAGCCAATCTGCAAAGGATACATATTAAATGATTCCAACTGTATGATATTCTGGAAAAGGTAAAACTATGAAGACACTAAAAAGATCAGTGGTTGCCAGGGGTTAGAGGGGATAGAGAAATGAACAGGTGAAACAGAATTATTAGGGCAGTGAAACTATCCTGGCATACTATCATGGTAGATACATGTCATTATACACTTACCAAAACCCACAGAATGTACACTACTAAGCGTGAACCCTAATATAAACTACAGCCTTTGGGTTATGTCAGTGCAGGTTCACTGACTGGAACAAGTACACCACTCTGGTACGGGATGTTGCAGGGAGGAAGGGGAGACACACATGGACCAGGGGGAATACAGAAACTGTACATCCTATTCAATTTTGCTATTAAAAAATAAAGTCTTTTAAAAAATTTTAAAAGGAATACTCATACAACCAAATACTACTCAGCAATAAAAGGAAATAAACTGATATATGCAACAATCTGGATGAATTTCAAAATAATTATGTTGGAAGAAGACAGAAAAAGACATACATAGAGTATGTTTCAATTTATATAAAACTGTAGAAATTGCCAACTACTTTATAGTGACAGAAAGCAGATCCATGCTTACTTGGGGGAAGAGGGTTAGGAAGGGATGAAATGGATGGTTTATAGGGGACACAAAGAAACTTTTGGGAGGGATGGATAACATTCACTATCTTCATTGCAATGATGACTCAACAGTGTATATACCTTTGTTAAAACTTAACAAACCGTACACCTTAAATATGTGAAGCTTATTATATGCCACTTATGCCCAGTAAGGCTGTTTTTATAAAAAAGTGAGAATAGGAGAGGGACTGGAAAACATTTATTATACATGTAACTTTTGTGAGAATTTTTACCATAAGGGCAGAGAAAGAGATCAGACAGCAGCTCAAGAAAGATGATGGGTCAGGGAGAGTACTTTTTTAATGGGAGATGTTACAGCATATTTTTAAGCTGACTGAAATGACTGAAAAAAATTTAAGAGACAAGAGAAGGGACAATTCTTGAGAAGAGGCAGTATGGGACAGGACTAGAAGAGGTACTGCTGGCCCTTCATTGTGCAACAGCTATAGCAGGCAGAGACTACCAGTACAGACAGATAGGTTGGTAGATAATGGTGGTGAAAGTTCTTTTCTGACTATTTCTCTTTTCTCTTTAAAACAGAAAGGATTTCATATGAGAATAAGAGGAGGTCCTAGAAGCGTAAAAAGAAATAAGGTGTGAAACAATTGTGGGGAAAGAGTAGATAGACTGAAGTAACAGTACCCAAAGTGAGACCCTTTAGATTACCTAAGACCTCTTCTGGTTGTTCATGACATAGTCAAAACTATTTTCACAGTCATACTAAGATCTTATTTGTCTTTTTCATTCTCATTCTGTCATGAGTATATGGTAGATTTTCCAGAGGCTATAAAACATGATACTCAGCAGGCTGAATGCAGAAGCAGGTATGAAAATCCAGTTGTTGTCAATTAAGATAGACATTAAAGACATTCACAAAATAAGACACAATGCTACTCTTACCACTAAATTTTTTTAGGAAATACCTATTTTTCATAAAAATATGTAATGGGTTTATTATTTTTGAAGAAATTAAAGCATTTTTAAATTTCTCAGTTTTAATTTTGAACCAAATAAATATTGACAGATAAAACCCACATTAAGAAAAAGCTCACTGTAGTCCTCAATAATTAAAAAACAATCTTTTTTAATATTGATTTAATTTTTGGCTGCATCGGGTCTTAGCTGAGGCACGTGGGATTTTTCGTTGCAGCGCATGGGCTCTTCATTGCGGCACGTGGGCTTCTCTCTAGTAGCGGCACACGGGCTCCAGACAGCGTGGGCTCTGTAGTTTCAGCGCGTGGGCTTAGTTGCCCCTGGCATGTGGGATCTTAGTTCCCCGACCAGGGATCGAACCAGCATCCCCTGCATTGCAAGATGGATTCTTAACCACTGGACCACCAGGGAAGTCCCCTCAATAATTTTTAAGGGCACAAAAACGTTCCAAGACCAAACAGTTTGAGAACCACTAACTAGGAAAATGTATGATTTCAGAGTAGTACCAAGAGCCACTTGTACTTACTAATCTTGAATTACAGTGACATCAATCAGCATTCAGCTGCCTGACTGGAGAAACTGACAAGGCAGAGAGTAAAGATTTCAGCTACGTTGAGAGTTTCACCAGGCTAGCACAATTAGAAGTGAGATGAGCAAGCAGTTGATGTGCAGGCAAAGAAATGATTTCAGTGGTAGACTACAGACTTGAAACTAGTCAAGAAGGAAATTACGATTAGAGGATTACAAAAACCAATGTAGCTAAATAATTACTGGGATTTAAGTATTAAGTAAAGTGAGGCAGAAAATGGGAGAAGGTGGGAAAGTCAATCTTTCTGAGACTCAGTTTTCACACCACATCATCAGCTTACAGTTGTGTATTCTTGAAAATTATCAAAGAGCTTTTACATACACCATTTCATCTGACCCCCACACCTCATCACCCCTCCCACACACAAAAAACCCACACTGTGAGGTACATAGGTACCTCATATGACAGATTAAGAATCAAAAGGGTTAAAAGAGTTACCACAGATCATGTAAATAATAAGAGTGCCTTTGCTATAGTCCAGAGGATCAGGAAAAGCTTTGCAGGAGGTGGCATTTAAGCTGTGCCTTCGAGGCTAAGATTTTCATTGTCTAGGAAGACCATTCCAGGCTACAAAGATCCAGTATGAGGCCAAAATATAAATAAAATAAGACTGAAGGGAAGGCTAAGTCCAAAGTGGGTAAAGGGCAGTAATCAGAAATGACACAGTAGAGAACTAGAACTGAAGTCTTCTAATTATGCTATGGCACAGTGCTTCGCATTTCATAGAACAACTCTGTCCCAGCAGCTAGCCACATGTGGCTATTTAAATTTAAATTAATTAAAATTAAATAAAATTTAAAATTCATGTTTTCGGTTACACTAGCCATATTTCAAGTGCTCAGCTGCCTCATGTGGCTAGTGACTGTAATACTGAAGACTACAGCTATACAACATTTGCTTCATTGCAGAAAGTTCTAGATGGCACAGTTTTAGAGTGGAATTCAATAAAGGTTAACTTCTAACTACAGGTCTGAGTTTTCTACAAAGCTAAAAAAAATCAGCCTCAAAGAGTTAATTTTTTTAAGGTTTAGATTTCTATAAAAATGATTTATATGTAACCAACACAGGAAGTAACAGGTTCAAGAAACAGCAAACTTCTACTACAGTATTTCCTATACATTAACACTAAAGATAAATTTCATGCCACTGTACAACATCTTTACCAATCTTTAAGTAGCAATTTCAACCTTTACAAAATGCTCTTTCTAAAATGCTGTTTCCATCATCTATTCTCAGTCACTACCTTTTAATTTCAAATAAGGAAAATACCTTGATTTAATCGACCCACATAAAGGTTCCCTTTAGTTGAATTCACCTTATGCTTTTAAGTACAGTTCCTTTATATTTTCAGAACAGAAGCACAAAATCTTAGATCAGGAAGAGAATTTACAGGACATCTGATCTAATCTCATTTTACAGAGACTGTGAAGTGATTTGCCCTTATCATATGGCTAGTGGCAAAACACAGACAAGAAGCCTCTTGGCTTTGAAAAGTAATCTTTCCAACTCCATCATGCTGAGCACATTATGAATAAATCCTAAACATTTCACAGAAAGAAAACCTAGAATGGCTATTAACGGAGACAATCAAAAGCTCAGTGACTTTCAAAATAAAAAGTAGAGGGGGGCTGTAGTTCTTAAGTAAGCACTACTTCCACTAGAAGTAAAATGCATGCGAGATGGGTTTTCATAACAATTACTAAGAATCTGCTCTTGCAATTCCCATTTCAAACTGAAATTTTAGCAATTTTTAAACACTAATGAAATTATGAGTTTCAATCACCATTATAAAATGTATTCCCCAAAACACTATAATAATTATATTATCTTAGGCCTTACTGTTATTACAGCAGTAAAAATTTATAATCAACAGTAAACAATTTTCAACCAAGGGAACTGTTTTTTAACCATACTGATGAATTTACTTCTGATCCTTAAATTTACTTTAACCTAATTATAAATGATACATAAAAAACAGAAGGCCTGTGAACATGTAAATATTCTCAGATAAATCAGACATTGTAAAGAACTAGTGCTTTAAAGACACTGATGTATTATCAATCCTCATAAATGACAGCCTTCAACAATGATACACCTAAAAATTTATACACACATTTACACAACATAATCAAAAAATCTCAAACTTACCATTTTAAAAGAGGTACCTCTAAACAAGTACATGGAGCTTATGGCTAAGTAGTGTAATACTTTTCAGACCTAAGAATAAGAATTAAAATTGTGAATGGTGGAACAGGATGGAATAAAAAAGCAAGAACTTTGGAGCCAGACTAACATAGATTTAAGAACACACAGACCTCTAAATTATTACCAGTGTGACCCTGGGTACTTGAGAGCCTGTTTTATCACCTATAAAATGGGACTATTATCACCTAATTAACAAGGTTTCAGTAAAATTTAAAAGAAAAAATTCAAACATGGGAGCATGCACTGACTAAACCAAAAAGAGGATTGCTAGAAAAACTGTTTGAGGTCCAGTTGAAGCTAAAGCCTGATTCTATACGGGCACCAATCTGCATTGTTATATGATTTTTTTTTTCTCCCCAAGTCCCACTAGTAGCTGAGAAGTAAGCATAAGAATTTGTACAGCTGAACTGATTCAGAGTGAAGATTCTGCAAGATGTTTCCCTTTAAGTGAAAAACACTGGGGCAAGGAATTAGATATTACAAGCCTAGGTTGAAAAAATAAGTGAGCTAATACGGAAAAAATACAAGTATGTATGAAACACAGTAAGAGCTCAAATATTTACTGCATTTCATTCACTGAATATTAAGTACTACGTATTATAAGGTAGAAAACAGTATAGCCTGAGACTTCCAAGATGTGAGAATCTAGAAGAGAAAATAAGACATGCAAGGCAATGGATGTATGGTAGAGCGATCATATAATTTGTCATCTAAGCCAAAACATTTTTTAGAGTGAAAGGAAGTAGAGGAGTATTATTGATAATTATGCCAGAAAAACAGTTGTAAGCCTAGACTTTCCAAGGCAAACTGGGTTATATCACCTTTATGAAAGTCACCATAGTTAAGGGTGAAAACAGAAAATTGGGAGAAGGAATGAGAGAAGCGTGTAGGGTGAGAAAAGTTGCATCTAGAAAGTGAAATTTTCCTTCAGCTAAGCCCAAACTAGTGATTCCTAATTTTGTTTGGTAATCTGTGGAAAAATAGTGGAATTTAAGCCGGATCTTAGGCAAGGTGAGTTTTTCCAAGCAGAGAATGGGCACTATGGGAAGAAGTACAAAAGTAAACAGATTCACAGAAACAGAAAATGCAAGGGAAGTTTGGAGAAGAAAAATCTAAGTATTGGTAACAAATAACAGAGATGAAGTCAGAAAGGCAAATTCTTTTTTTTTTTTTTTTTTTTTTGCAGTACACGGGCCTCTCACCACCGTGGCCTCTCCCGTTGCGCAGCACAGGCTCTGGATGCACAGGCCCAGCGGCCATGGCTCACGGGCCCAGCCGCTCCGCAGCATGTGGGATCCTTGCAGACCGGGGCACAAACCCGTGTCCCCTGCATCGGCCGGCGGACTCTCAACAACTGCGCCACCAGGGAAGCCCGGCAAATTCTTAATTCAGCTTGTTTGCACATCTGTATTTCTCGCTAACACTTATTTAACACTTACCTGTGTTGACCAGGCTTTATGCTGAGAAAGGACGAAGAGGAGGCACATTCCTTGCCCTCCAGGAGCTTAAAGTCAAGTCAGGGAAAGTGTAAATAAGCAAGAGGGAAAAAATAGGTAATACTGAAGAGTGAAAATACAGGAAGCCAAAAACATTATCTAGAAAAATTAATGTAGCAGAAGTTCACATATTACAGTGGAAAAAATAAAGATGCAGAAAGAGCAATTAGGAGGTGTTAACCTGTGAATATGACCTTAGTTGGAAAACTTATAGGCTCAAATGCATATATAAGAAAAAGAGAAATGCTAAAAATCAATAATCTAACCATTCATTTCAAGAAATAGAAGAATAGGAAATAAACCCTCCAAAAATAGAAAATGTAGAACAGATAATAATGAAACAGAAAACAAACGTAAAGAGCATCAAGAACGAGTCATAGATAGGTTCTTTGAAAAGTCTAATAAAATTGATAAACACCTGGCAAGACTGATCCAGAAAACAAAAAAACAAAATACGAACATGAGGAATGAGAAAGGGGGGCATTACTACAGATCCTCCAGGCACTAAAAAGGTAGTAAGAAAACATTATGAACAACTTCATGTCAAAAGATTTGAAACCATGAAATTGACAAATTCCTACAAAAACTCAATGTGCCAGAACTGACACAAGAAGAATGAAAATCTAGACAGTACCATGATTATTTAATGAACTGTAACTAAAAATCCTTCCCATAAAAAAATTATTTCAGGCTAGGATGGCTTTACCAACTAATTCTACCAAAGAAAAGAAAAAAAAAAGAGTACCAATCTTAAACTCTTACACAGGATAGAAAACGATGCAGCAATTCTCATATTTTTTAATGAGTCTAGCATGACTTTGATACAAAAACTTGGCAAAAGCATTATAAGGAAAAAAAATTACAGGCCAATTTAATTGATAAACATAGATGGTGAAGAAAAAATTTTTTAAAAAGTCAGTTGAATCCTATAATAAAGGATACATTCATCAAAACCAAACTGGTATTATTCCAGAAACACAAAGATGGCTTAACATTTTTTTAATGTAATTCACATTATTTTAAAAAGTATATGATCATCTCAAAATTAAGATAAAGCACTTGATAAAATTAAACTCCATGATAAAAATTCTTAAGCAAACTAGGAATAGAAATTTTCCTAATCTGATCAAAAAAAGTTTTATTAAAAAAAAAAACTACAGCAAACATCATACTTAATTTTGAAATGTTGAACACTTTTTTACCTCTGAGATAAGGAATGAGACAACGATGCCTGCGGTCACCACTTTAATTCAACATCAATAGTGGAGGTCCTAGCCAGTGCAATAAGCAACAGAAAAGGAAAAAAAAGTATAAGGATTGGAGAGAAATAAGGCTTTAATTATGCATAGATTGCACGACTGTATAGATGGAAAATCCAAAAGACTCAACAAAGTATATATACATACACACACAAACAGAAAAGTATAAGTGGTAAGTATGTAGTTGTAAGAACTATTACAAAGTAAGCATATCCACAAAACCATCATCCTGGTCAAGAAATAAATCTTTACCAGCACTCCAGAAGCCCCTTTCCCATTACTTTCTAATCACAAATCCTTCTCTCTTCCCTAGTAATAACAATTGACTTCTAACTTCATTTTATTCATTCTTAATTGATGACTTATTCCATTTCTGCCCACAGGTTCTACTACTAAGTCCCAACATCACCCTTCACTCTAAAAGTTTATCACGTAAATCAATAAAGATGAAATCCTCTCCAGAACTTCCCTCTTATACCTGGAAACCTCTCTGTATTTTCACCTATCATTTTTTTTCTCTGCCTAGTAGAAAGAAGAGCCCCTCACCATTTCTAAGATTAGCCTCTCCCATCTGTGTTTTTAATGTTTCCACTTACTTTCTGTTCCTGGACCTTGCCATATCAATGTTCTTTTCCCATCCCCCTCCCAAAGACAGAGAAGTCTCATCATAAAAATTAAAAAGTTTTTCTTCAACTTTCTGTAGTGGACAGCCATGGAAAATATATACTCTTGGGCTATGGCAATAACCGTATCTAGTTTCTAAGAGCAGCAATGTCAGTATAATAGGCAAAGCTACAATGTCCAGTGTTTCAAGGGGCAGAAAGCAATGACCTTGACAGACTGCCCCTAGACATTATCTTGGCTATGGTTCTGGATATGTTTCTAGATGCCTAGCCTCCTTTGGTTCTTCATTTCCATACGTGAACCACTCAATATCCTTCAATAAATTTTATTTTAATCAAAGTTAAGTTTTAAGTGTTCGTAATTAAGAACCTTCACTGATGTCTTAGCTCAGGCTGCTATAACAAAATACCACAGACTGGGTGGTTTAAACAAACATTTATTTCTCACAATTCTGGAGGATAGGAAGTCCGAGATCAGGGTGTTAGCATGGTTTGGGTTCTGGTGAGAACTCTCTTCCTGGCTTGCAGATGGCTACCTTCTTGCTGTATCCTCAAAATGGTGGAAGAAGGAAGCTCTGGTGTCTTTCTCTTCTTATAAGGGCACCAATCCCATCATGGGGGCTCTAACCTCATGACCTCATCTAAACCTAATCCCCTGCCAAAGAACCCTTTCTAACACCACCAGATTGGGAGTTAGGGCTCTAACATAGGAATATTGGGACAACACATTCAGCCCACAATAACTGATACATTATTCTTTCCCCTCAAATTATTTGCTCATGTTCCTCTTTCCCAAGAGCAGGCCCTACCCTACTACTTCTTCACTATCCCTTCATTAGTTAATTTTTTGGAATTTGACCCTTTTCCTAACCACTTGTACTAAATTACTAAGTCATCAATGCACTCTCTTAACTACTAAATGTGTTGGTCTATTTATCAAGTAAGAATTTGTTCCCAGATTATTTCTCCCCTCCCTCCCTCCCTCTTATCTAATCAAAGTACCTCAACCTTTTTTTTGTTTGGCTGCGCCAGGTCTTAGCTGCAGCATGCGGGATCTTTTTTAGTTGCGGCACGAGGGCTCTTAGTTGTGGCATGTGGGATCTAGTTCCCTGACCAGGGATTGAACCCGGGCCCCCTGCATTGGGAGCACAGAGTCTCAACCACTGGGTCACCAGGGAAATCCCCAAAGTACCTCAACATTTAAAATTTTTTCCAGTCCCCTCCCTACTTCCCCTTCCTTCCTTTCTCTCTTCTCTTCTCCCCCTCTGCCTCCTCTCTCCTTTAAACAGCTTATCTAATCCAAATACCTCGATCCTGATAATTCCCAATTCCACATCCTCCCCCACTACCCTCTCAGAACAAATTTCCAACTACAGCTCTAAAATATGCCCCAGAGGCACAATTAAAATGCCTCCAAAAAGTTACCAAATTGATTCATCAATCCTTCTACTATACTTTTCTAGTCATTCAAGAGAGAAACATAAGTTCATATCCAACTCTTCTCTCCTCACCTATGATATCCAAACACCATGTTTGGATGGACAACACTATGGACACTATGGACAACAGCAATGGTTTTCCCCTTCACTTGTCTCTCATATCTCCCATATATCTTTTACCTTGCTATCAGAGCTATAAAATATTCTCAAATCACTGACAGACAATAGTTACCTGCCTTCAAAAGCTCCTCACTGCCTCCCACACGAAGTCTAATCTCCTCAGCATCAGCAAAGTATTTAAAATCTATGACTTCCCTCCATAAAGCTCATACTTGAACCACATGGAAACATTAACTCCTTCCGCAGAGTCCTCAGTCCAGTGATCTTTTCAGCCTGGAATGCTCTCTTTTCCACTGACTTCCCTCAGAAATGGAAAACTCTTCCTTCAAGGTTCAGCTAGAAAATTAGGTCTTCTATTAAGTCTTCCTCCATTCCCAGTTAAACTGCTCCTTCTTCTGCAATCTCACAACACTTTATATTTCTAACATGAGACAATTCATTTTCCCTTGCGTTATGGATAGCTGTATTTGTAAAGCACTTTACTGCAGTTTAATAAGGATTTCATTTAATTTTCACAGCAACTCGATAAAGGAGCTATTATTTAGCTAAGTGTATAAGGACTGAAACAGGCAGAAAGCTTAAGTAACTGGGTATAAAACAGACACACACACACCATTTTCTAATTCCAAATCTGCTAACAATTAAATGTTACATTTCTTAAGGGCAAAGACCCCAAGGGTCCTAGCATAGCCCTTTCTGTGTAACAGGTGCTTTATGTTTTAATAAATATTCTCTCCCCTGTTTGAAATAACCCTGTTTTACCTGTCCGAATTCGAATCATTCTTTGAAGATATAGCTCAAAAGTTTCAATTCCTCTAATTAGCATTCCTGACTCTTCCAAGCCTTACTGATCTTCTTAGGCTGTATCATACTACTTGGTATGTTATTACAGATATTTAACCCACAGTTAGTCATACAAATGGATTTATAAGCTTGGGAGCAGCCATCACATCTTATTCCACGGTGATATCCTCTACACTACCTATCACTTGGTTGGTGCTCTATCATCTGTTCCCTGATTGATGTGCAATAGTCCCCAATCCATCCCCTGCTTCAATCTGTAAACCTTTTATTTTTTGCATTACAGGTATAGATCAACTGTTGTGACTAATTAAAACGTTGTCATATTTTGACAGTAAATATTATTCAACGCACTCTTGAAATTTAAAGGACACAAGTCAAGGAAGTATTTTAATCATTTCATGGGAGAAAAGTCAAGAGTGACTATTTTAGATGACTGTAGAGGGCAGCAAAGCAACAGTAGTATCCTCAAAGAAAAATAATGTATTTTTCTTAGAGAACTTCAGATTTGTTTTTATATTTTAACAGATGCTGTTAGTGTTAAAGCTTTTACAAGAGACTTTTTAACATGTTGTATAAAAGTTTCACCAGCTACTTACATATTTAAACATTTTCACTATCAGTTATAAACATAACAAAAATATATGAAAGCCCAGATCCTTTTATACACATATGGAAAATAAGTTTGATAAACAATGCATGGTTTCAAAATAGCCACCATAATTGCTAACTCTTTTAAAAATCTTTAAATAAAAGTCGACAATGTTTTTCACTGAAAAATGTAAAAATCTATCTTAAATACAGAAAAGAGTGTCAACAGTCTAAACAGTCTTATTTCTTGCTAGGAAAGATGTTTTCATTAGTATTACGAATTCTAGCCCTGATATACCTTCTTTTTGTCATTCAACTGAAAAGGCTATACCAGTTTTAAAAGAAAAATAACGAATCTTTGACACTGTACTAGTGTACAACAAACAGAAGGTAACAATTTAAGAAGAGTTTCTTACTGTTATTTCGAAGTTAAAATTCACTCTGGTTTTAATGTGGACTAGGCAAATGAAACTATGTCATCAAAATAATCATATATTTATAACCTCAGAATTGCTTATAGGAATAGGGAAGCTACTATAAAAGTTGATGTTCAATACATTTGCACTATTTGCATATGTTCCTCAAAGTTTTTGTTGGTGGTAATGTTTTACCTCCTTTAAGTTTAACAAGCAGAAATCAGAGATTTGGATTTACAGTAGCTGCTACAGCAATTAATATATGCAGACTCATGGTTTAGTGAAAAATGCTATAACGTTTTAGCCCTGCCCTCAATGAGGATAGAACTGTTAGCTATGTACCTTCTCCCATCTGAATCTCTTCAGTAAAAAATAAATAGAGAGCCTTTTTAAAAATTGTGCATTTAAAATAAAGGAACCAGGGTATCACTAAGCAGATTTAAATAAAAGATAGACTATTGTCTGACTTAGTTAACATTAAATTGAACTTATAACCATGAATGATTATCTCTAATCTAAATCAAATTAGAAGGGAGTTTGGAGTTCATAATGACAAGGACACTTGTGAAATGAAATCTTAATCTACCCCACAGTAGCTATGACTAAATTAGATATCATATTAATAAGTTTTGAAACCCATGGCCTCAGATACTTTAGTAATAACAATCATGTCTATCATGGATAACTCATAGAAAGAGTCACTATATGAAATTCATCTTACCACAGTTTCCCAGTACTAACATTTATTTCATTAATACTTTTGTATTTCCTCTGAAATGAAGCAATTAGAAGAGTTCAGCACGCTCTTGATTATATATAATGTTCTCAAACGCTAAGTTGGAGTCCTAGCTGTGTACACCTATTTTTATATCTGCCTCTTGATTTTTTCATGTCCTTCCCAATAACAGCACTGGTACACTTCAATTACAAAAGAGAATAGCTATCTTAAATAAACCCACTCTATTCCTAAAACTCAGACCCAGAGTGTGATGTGTTATACATAAAGTGAGGTCTAGCCCACAGAAGCTGCTTAAACTACATATATCCTGGGGTAAATAATACACTGCTAATTTTGCCATACCAAAGAGGAAGAATTGTATTCCTCCTAGGTCAATTTTGCAAATACCTCAGATTCAAAATGGGTAACACAACGGGGAATAAAGAGACAGAGATAAAGAAAGCAAAAAGAATTTCTGGAAAAAAGAAAAGCCAACAAAGAATTTTCTCACCAAGTAATGTCTTTAAAGCCTATCAACCTTTTCTAGTTTATTAAATAAATGAATTATATGTATATTTTATATATATATATATATATATATATATATATATTCATTCCTCCCCTATCTTGGAAGGTACAGATAGAAACAACATCAACATAATATCAAATATACAAAGCTCTCTAAAGATGTATTTCCTATAGCGTGTCCTGTACAACAAAGTTTCTGCAGCATAACAGGTTGTTTAATTACACTGCAAAAAAGAATATTTTACTAAAGAATTTCTTAAACCATTAATAAACTAATGCACACAGTGACTTTCCATGATGGTTAGTTTTTCCCATTCCCAAGTGTATTCAACCACAGTTCTTTCTTCCAAAAACATATCTTCTGAGACTAGTGTTCTATTAAACACTTCGGCAAACATTGCTCTAAACTTAAAAGCATGAAAAAATGAACAGAATTTGCTTGAGGGACTAAGGATTTGAAAGATAGCTACCATCAGATAGGAAATGAAGTCAAATCCAGAAAAGTTTTTGTAGTTACTTATTACAGCTATTATTCTGCATTATTATTTTATTTCAACATGGAAGATGAAATCATAAACCGAGTATTCTCTTGATACCATTTTGTTGTATAGCAAATTTGGTCAATTCCTTAAAGTTATTAACAGGGAAAAAAAAGCAAATGTTTGGGAGCAAAACTTACCACCCCACAACGTCTCTTTGGCACACGATTATTTTGAGCTGAAAACAATCAAGGCCCAAAAGACTCAGGAAGAAACTTTGACCTTCCCCCTAACTGCTTAAAAAAATTTAGATAGTGGGCCTATTCCTGGAATTGAGCTATCACCAGAGATATCTGCAAAAAGTACAGGCTAAGTGTGGTGGGAAAACTCAGCAGGGCCTAGAGATCAGAGTCCACTCTGTGTCCCACAGTCTCTGCAAGGCCCAGCAAAAATTTGTTTACCAAACATTTGCTTTTCCATCTTCATGTGAATTGCCTTTCTCCCCTTTGAAGTCCCAAATCGCCACCCCCAGTACCCTCTTTTGTCTTCAGCAGAAGTTGGTATTTAAGGTGAGGGTTTCTGGCAGTTTTCCTGGGTCTCTTCCATGTATACATGCCCTTAAACTTTTGTTTGATTTTCTCCTGTTAATCTGTCTCATGTCAATGTAACTCTTAGACCAGCCAGAAGAACCTAGAAGGGTAGAGAAAAATTTCTTCCTCCCTGACATGTTAAAACCTATATAGTTTACAAAAAAACTTGTGTTTATTCTGTGATGCATGCTGATGACATACAGTGAAGCCTGAGGCAAGGTTTTCACTGCAAAGAGCACACACCACAAAACAACTTACAATTAAATTACTAGATAATGAATAAAAAGAGTAACTACTTTATAAAGAAGAAAAGCTCACTGTATGAAAGAAGTGGTAAGGCAAGGCTTTACAGAGAAAATTAATTTTAAACTGGGCGCTTCAGAATTTGAGTAGGTAGGAAGAGTAATAACATTTTAGGCCTTATGAGTAAGAGCTAGAGAAGGGCATAACCTACTTTGGAGACCACAAATAGTTTAGACCTGCACTGTCCAATATGGTAGCCACCAGCCATACCTGACTACTGAGCACATGAAATATAGCTTATCCAAACAACAATCTGTAAGTGTAAAACACATCAGATTTCAAAGACTTCCTACAAAAATAAAAAAGGTAAAATACCTCAATTCTTTAATATCAACTGCATGCTAAAATGATAACATTTTGGTTATATTGTGTTAAATAAAGTATATTAAGATTAATTTCACCTGTTTCTTTTATTACTTTTTTAATGTGGCACCATAACTTAAAATTATGTATATAGTTCACATTACTTCTATTGGACAGTGCTGGTTTAGACTAAATTTTATTTTTCTATTAAGCACTTGAAATAAAGAAATCTGAGTGCCCACTACATGCCTAGCACATGAGGGTACAACAGTGAACAAAATAATGACCATATGTGGTCAAATCATATATAAAAATGCTGTAAAAATAGCACCCATCCAGGGAAGAAACAATCATCTGAAGATGTCACTCAAAATACAAATGCCCCAATCATCAGGCTCCACTCCCCAAACCTCTTGCAAAAAATGTTGATCCAATAAGTCCATAGCGGGACCTGGAATGTTCTTTTGAAAAAGATTTCCTAGAAACTAGGATCTGAACCTATCCACGTACCCTACATTTGCTGACCTTGGCTAGCTGAGAATAGTGATTTATAGACAACCCTCTTTTAAAAATTTTACTTCTTCTGAAGAAATCTGAGAGCTTAAAGTAAAGAGCCTCTACTGGTACAATAGCCAACCTATCTAAAAGAGCAAGTTTGATTTTTTTTTTACTTTTTTTGGCAGCACCCTGTGGCACGCAGGACCTTAGCTCCCCCACCAGGGATTGCAACTATGACCCCGGCACTGGGAGCTCAGAGTCTTAACCACCAGGGGACAGCCAGGGAAGTCCCTTTCTTTTTTTTTTAACTATTAAAGTTAAAAGAAAACAAGTAAAGTTAAAAAAAAAAGAAAAAACTATTACAACCTCTCCTATCTATAGAGTCACATGTATAATTTACTATCTTACACCTACAAAATAATCGTCAGAAACGCTGAAAAGCATACTATCAACTCTTAGTCATTTAAACCAGATATGAGCTGGTATGTTTTTACACATGCCTCAAATTCCAGTTTATGAATATCTACTTATAACGCTACAAGGTACTTCCTTCCTACTGATATTAATTAGCAGAATGAATGTTGGGCAATTAATAGGGTTACAAGAAAAATAACCTCCTTGGATGTTATATTAAAGAGAACATGTAAAAGTCATAATATAAGTATGCAATACAATATCCTTTCCAAAACAACTATAGTACCTGCAATATGGCTGTATCTAGACTTATAGGGGGCAGCCCTCACTAAAATTTTAAATACACAACTTTATTTATGTAAATAATTAAACTATGTCAGAGCCTTACAGAAAAATCATAAGTTTAGGAAAGCATATGGGTGCAAGACAATTTTAGATAAAAATATAAAAGGTAATCAAAAGTATGACATTAATGGTGCTTAGATTTTTAGATCTGAGTTCCTGGTACACAAAATAATTCCATTACTTACTTAAAGGTTATTTGATTTTATCCGACATTTACACATTAATAGCCATTATTAATCAAATGCCACATCTTTCACAAACCATACAGCCAGTACTGTCAATTTTATGAGGACTTTAATAGATTACAGAATATGCTATAGTAATATATTATTAACTCACTAATTTTTTAAGGGGTAAATTACAGAATGCCAAAATACTATTTTTTAACAAGGGTATCACAGCCAGCTTCTCTTCAACAATTTTCAAATAATAGGCAAGAAGCCGTAAGTTCTATTCCTTAACTATACAGATGCAAAATGTGCATCAGTTGCTGAAATCACTAAATATATCTATATATAAGCGTAAGTGACTAAACAAGGTAAAACGGTAAATACACACACACCCACAAATATATAATTGCCCAGCTTTTTCCAATTCCTATTTCTGATTCTGTAGCTAAATGCAAAAAGGAAAATTTGATCTTTTTTGCGTCCTTTTAAATTTGGTTCACTTTCCAATTATATCTGTTTTGGATGCAGAAAGATTCATATGGGCAATATGTATTACAGGCTCCAACCTGAAACTACCAGTAACTTCATAGGGTAGAAGTGAAATCATGACTCCCTCTTCAACTCCACATTTTTCAATATAACCACTAACATTCTGGGTGATCTTATAGAACTGCCCAGTCCTAAAATGCATTCTACATCATTAAGGGACGATTCAACTAGGTTCCATACAACTACACCATTGAGTTAATTTCACTATATCCTAACATTCTGAAAGTTGGTCATCTGATTATTTACCCGAGGTAAATTTAACAAATATTTAAAGAGCACTGACTAGGCTATACACTGAAAGACATAAAGTACAAATACGGCAAGTCAATCAACTTGAAAACTCAATTATTCAAGTCATCAGCGTAGAATTTAAGAATTACAAATATTAGGTTGGTTGGTTTACAATGTGCAATAAAATAAATGCTAAAATTTGAATGTACATTCCATGCATTCTAAGCGTTTTATTTTATTCTTTCATTTAATCCTCTACAGGCAAGAGGACAAGAACCCTATAGGCAAACTGATATTAACCTTTTTTTGAGAAGACGAGAAACCTTAAGTTTACTGAGGTTAAATAACTTGCCAACAATTCACACAGCTAGTAAGTGGCAGTCATTTTTCAGAATAAAACTGTTTATTTAGCATCTAAATCATAAACTGCAGAGAGAGAGCAAACTTATTCCACCTACCACAATGTCTAATCTCAATAAGAAAATCTAACTCAACTGAATTTTTTTAAGTAATTTTTTTTCTCAGTTTACACTAATATCTCTACCTAATGGGTTAGGTATCCTTCTTCTGGGTAACCCACAGTACACCTCATGCAGATCTCTATCATAAATACTGAGCTGTCCTATCCATCTGTTTACGTTATGTCTATCATACTGCTGTAAGCTCCCTGAAGCCAGGACTCTGCCTTATTCATGTTTTATGTCCTCAAGTTCCTATCAAGCGCCATGAACACAGGGAGTTCTGAAAGTGCTGTTCAATGTTCAATCATCATATTAGATCTTTTTTCCATCACCTTCTAAATATCCATTTAAGATATAACCCTGTTGAAAATGGAAAAAGTTGGAACTTAAGTCAAATAGTCTACCTTCTCTTTCATCAATACCGTATCCTAATATTATCTACTCCTCAAGAAAAAATGTTGGAAGGGAAAGTAAGATAAATCTGATCACCTATGAACTGATTATTGCCATTATAAAGAAATATGGACTTCCATAATTAAATAAATGAGGTTTATATCAAGTCAGATAGTGTTGAAAAATCTAGTTCTCTTGACCTTTACACCTAGGACTTTCTTAGGCTTTAAAAAAAAACACAAAAAAAACCAAAAAACCAACCAACCCTGACAGTTGGTTAACCTGTAAAATTCTCATTTTAAAATTTCAGTTCTTCAAATAAGACAGATAATGTACACCCTCAAAACAGCAAATCTGATTAATTTTTTATAGCTTACAGAATATCATGTCTACCAGTTTGACTGCGAGGGTTTTTACAGCAGTAAAATTAACATGACATAAAAATTATCTTGTGCTAATAGATGATATTGCAGAAGTGTAGCATAGTTAAGGCCATGCTAAATGTAAGCATAATATCAAAAATATCAGCAGCAAAAAAAATAATAATAATAAATCTGTATGTGGTTAAAAAAAAAAAGTAAAGCATTCTGATTAACAAATCATATAGTCATCTCTTTAAAGCCTAAAAATCTTCTCAACTCTAAGACTAACAACTCCCACAACATTGTAAATCAACCATACCTCAATAAAATTTTAATAAATAAATAAATAAACAACTCAAACATCAGTATGTGCCAAACCTTGTTAAGTAGTACTATGAATATCAGACCAACGAACAGGTTACAAGAAAATTCCGTTTCCATACTTACTAAGTATCCATAAATCAGGACAACTGTGCCATATTCAAAGACTGAATTCTAAAATACAGGTTGATATTAAAAACTTGTCATAAGGGTTCACAAATGAGGGTGTTATAACACTATAAGCCAAAAAAAAGGAAGCTCTTTAAATGAGCAGTGCACAGTGACACAAAACTAGTGTCTGTCTCTACAACTACAAGCTGAGTTGACTCTAAAAACTTTAATTTACACCTCTCTAAATCACAGTCCATTTGCCTATACTACTTGAATTTTTAGGACTCTAAAGTATCAAATCCCTCCAACAGCATATTATTGAAGAGATATTTTTTAAGTTTTTTCTTCTTCCATGTGAAAACCAATGTGTTCCTTGAAAAAGTAATCAACATTTCACTTGCACATTCACTATGAAATTATTACCCAGGTTCAATTTCCTTGTATTAACTGTACATATTACCTTGCTTCAGTCTTCTACGGGGCTTTGCCTAGCTAGATAAAACTTTACTGGAGATACAAATATTCTCTCAGTCCTTAACACAATCTAAGTCAGAACAGTAAACTGTTAACATCCACTCCCACCTTCCTCCCACCTAACTGTAATCCACAACCCTCCTGAATGGAAAAGAACAGTACACAAATTCAATCTAGAATCTCGCATCAATCTAAAGTGGTAACAGCATTAAGACTTGTGTAGTGGAACCAAACATCTGGGGAGTGGGACTACAGAAACAATGCAGATTAGTTAACATGCCATCTATCATGCTATACTCTGTAAATCAGAACGTGTCATTACAGTGCTTGAAACGTGACGGTGATTTGGTAGTGGAAATTCTCAGCCTATAAGAGGCACTCAATCTTTTGAAAATTTTGCCTCCCTCATAACCAGCTAGCCTGACACACCTACACGGTACAGGGGTACAGGATTCTCTTTCTTCTAAATCACACCATCCAATAAATCCGCACACATCTCTCCTTGTAGTAAATACTGATAAAACTCCTGGTTTCATTTAAGATTTCATTAAACACTGATATCCAACGCAGACTTATGTACCAGTAAAAATGTCTCAGGTAAAACACGCTTTGAGCAAGCCTAAGTTTTGTTTCTGCACTTTCCTCACCAAGTAAGAGTCATCGAATGAATAACGTCCTGCAGTGTTCCGGTATTACCAAAAGACAGAGCCAGTCCCCAAAGACCGGTGGCCTTACTTTCCCACATCGCCGCCTTCCATTAAGGATCACTTAAGTCCACCTCTCTTGCATGAAACGGAGATCTTTCTTTTTCTGTTTTTTAAAGCTATTCTTAACAAGTAGGCTTCTAGTCTCTGATACCTAGGAAGTGAACTTACAAAGAGACTACCTCCCAAATATGACAAAACTATAAGACAACGTGGGAAGAATGGGAAGAGGCGTGGGGCTTGTTTTGATCGGAACAGCTGGGGCACGGTCAATGCAATCAGGTATCTTACACATACATCGAAGTCCTGAGGACAAATAGCGTTTGCTAAAATAAACACAGTGAGACAGACGTCCCACAAACTGGAAGGCAGCGACGGGCTCAATGCGATCCAGAGGCTGCCAGGGCAGAAAGTGGCCGGAGGACCGAAGAAAACTGTAGGGGATGCTGCAGGGTGGGCTAACATGGTGCTTCTCCAGGGTGGAAGGCGATGAGGTGTGGGAACCCGAAGGCTTCATTCCGTCGAGCTCTGGTTCCTAAAGGTATCCTGGCTCACAGCTCAAGTTTCACCCGGGAAAAAAGGAGGCGGCAAACGTGCATCCCATCACCTTAGCCCCAGCACATAAGTCCGCGCTCTCGGCTTCCTCCGCGAATAGGCGAGGAAGTAACGGTCCCCGGAGCAAACACGGAGGAGCCAAGCGCACGAAGCACTCGGCGTCCGGGCGGAAAGCGCCGTCGCCGAACCCCAGCCCGCAGCGTGGGGAGCGGCGCGGCCGCGAGCGAGGAGAGCGGGCGGCCGGCGCCGCACTCGCCGGCCCCGGCCCTTCCCCGGCCTCGCCCCAGGCGCGGCGAAAAGTTTCCAGCCAAAGTCCGCGGCACCCGCTCGCGCAGCCAACCGCCGAACACAACCGCTTCCCGCCCGGGAGAGCGGCCCACACCGGCCCGGCCGCGGCCCCGGGACCCTCGGTCGCGCCTCCCTCAGCCCACACCGGCCGCCGAGGTTCACCTACCACAGAGCCGGGAGAAGAGCAGCAGTGGGAAGAGCAGCAGCAGCAGCGGCGGTGGCGTCGGGGGCGGCAGCAGGAGCCCGGCCCCGGGGGGAGAAGCGGAGGAAAGTTGTGCTTTGCCGCCTCCGGGACACAGCGGAGCCGGCCCCAGGGTCCGCGCCATCCCCCACCCTCCCCCCGGCCAGCTCGCTCTCCTGCCCCCCGGCTCCCCGGGCCCCGGCGCCTCAGGCTGTGGGCGGCGGCGGCGGCGGAAGGTCCGGTGCGCGCGTCTCTAACTCCCAGTTCTTGAGCCGTCGCCGCCGGCTGACACTCAGCCGAGCACTCGCGGCTGCTTCAACTCCGCCGTCGCCGACGCCACTGCAGAGGCTGAGGCGGGAGCCGCCCGCCGCCGCCGGCACCACCACCGCCACTCCCCTCCCCCCACCGGCACCCGCCCGCCTCGAACTCCTGGGAACTCGGAACGCACCACCCCGCCCGCACGGGAGGGGGAGAGGAAGCCGACCCTCAGAGCGCAGGGTCTCGCCCGCGCAACTCGCGCTCCCGTCTGATCCGGGAGTGAAAGCCCGACTCCTCCCACCCCGCCCTCCTACACACGCCCCTCCCCTTTCAAAAAAACCCAAAATCTCTTTTCTCCTCTTTGATAACGGGGTTTCTCCGAAAGCAGGGCTTTAAAGAGGACAGGAAAATCTGGAATAGGTTAGTAGGCCCCGCCCCTCGCTTTCCTGCTTCGTCCCCCTTCCCAGCGTTTCCAATGGTCTCGCCCACTCCGCCCCTTGCTGGTCCACCGCGGCCCCTGCTCAGACCGAGGCGGAGGGCGGTGGGACAGTCCAGCTCGCAGCTAGGCTCCCCTGAGCGGCGCTCTCCCTCTGGCGGGGACCGGACGAGAGGCGGGGGAGGGGAAGGCACGATAGGGCTGTCTTTCCGTTGCCCATGCGAAAGATTCCTGTCTGGGAAGCTGGACATAGTGTGCCGGACTAGTCATCTCCCTCCTCGCCGAGGGCTGAAAGGAGAGACTTTCTCCTCCTTCCTGCTTCCCGGGACAGCTGAGCTCTCCGAATCCCTCCTTTCTTCCCAGCCCCACGTCCCCCCACCAGTCTGCCGAGGCACGTTTGCACAGGCGTTTTTCTTGCCCCTTTCTCTGGGTGGGCAGTTTGGTGAAAGGGTCAACGGAGCCGGGAAAGGAGAGGGGCCCCAGAAGGTTTGCTTTTCTCACTCTCGCTTCTTTGACCGCCAGGCTGTCCGCTATCCTCCCCCGGCGACTGGCAACAGGAGGCCTGGATTTCCCCGATCGGAGTGCCTGTAGTGCCGTGGTGGTTTCCTTTGGTTTTGTTTCATTTGCATGTTCGCACGTGTAATTTTATTTTCACTGCCTGTTTTCCTATGAACTGATCGCGGGAAAGCGACCTCGGGAAGTGCTAAACACGTGCCCGTGAGAGGAGCGTCCGTGATCCACCACCACCCTCCTTCACCCCGGCAGCTGCTCGCCTTGACCTCTTTATTTGCCCGCCACGCACAGCCCTGGTGGCTTAACCTTGGAGCCACAGCCATCGGCGGTTCTGCGGGGGTGGTGGACAGTTTCGACTGTCCTGAGGGGGGCTAGAGGCAGAGGACACAGGTTCTCAGTCCTGACACCATTAATTTTATGTTGGTCCTGCCGTCGCCTCCAGAGAGCCACAAATGTGTTCCAATAGGAAGAAAGTCAAACAAGGATTTAGCCGCCTGTCGCAGCTAAACTAATGCTTGTCTGCCGCCAAGATCACGCTGTCCTCCCCCTTCAGTCACTAGGGTCTCCCCGACCTCCATCCACTGACTTACAATGTTTTACTCATCTCCAAGGCTACACACAGTTCTACCCCCTGCCCGCCGCTCTTTTTTCTTTCTTAATTTCCGCCTCCCAACCTCTCTTCCAGCGCTGGGTTAAAATACCTCTTTTCCTCCACCCCTTTTTTTTCTCTCTCGCAGTCTATGCCTGTTGCCTCTGTCGTCCCCTGTAAGCCTGTCTCCTGCAACCACTCCTTTCCATCACCTAGTTTCAGGATGCACTTATGAAGAAACCTTGTCCTGCGTTGCTCCTAGAGATGCCCTGATGACGATCATAATTGACGAAATGTAGCTATTGTGACATTCCTCAGCTGTGCTGACACCACCGTTTCCCTTGAGAAAATTTCTTTTCCTATTTTCGCATTCCCTAAACCTAATTTCACAGTTAAATTTAGACAGAGCCCACTGCACAGCGAGTAGCTAATTATCTGTTTAAATAGCACTTTAACACGTTGTTGATACTCAGTTAAATGTTAAACAACCAAAATTTTAATGTCCCTAGCAAATTTCATTACCGTAGCCTTTCCCTGATGGTTCTAGCCTCCAGGAAAAAAGTAATTTAGCCAACATTTGAAAAGGTGCCAAAGGCTTAATATGGGGGCCATAATGCAATTGCTACAGAGACCATGAGGGATTAGCAGGTTTAGTGCTTCTCAAAAGGATGATATGGAGCTTTAAAGAATATATTTCCTCCATATTTTGAGAATTGGATTAGTGGCATGCTATTCTCCTCTGACCTAAAGTGAAGAGTGCATGGAAGAGCAGTATTTATACATGTTATATGAGCATGAAAAGAACACCACGCTGGTGTTTTACGTGCATGCATACATTATGTTTTAATAATAATTTGTGTTAATATATCATCTTCAGCCAGAGAAGTCAAAGCAGGAAATTACTATTATCCCTACTTGACAGCCAGAGGAACCTAGGTACAGAAGTTAAGTGCAAACACTACAAGCCATGTGTGGTGGTCTCCCCGCCAGAACCAAGTTCTTGCCTTCCAGTAGACACCACTGACCTCTCAAGATTCCTTTTAAAAAGTTAAAAACAAGTTGACTGAGTTAACTCAAACTTCTACTTTCTAAGAGTCCAGTCTCAAATTACATTCTCCTCAAATGAAGACATACCCACCTCAAGCTTTCCTGTAGGAAATTATTACTAGCGACAGAAAAAGATTTTATATTATGTGGTACAACTCACTTTCTTCAAGGGCCAGAATTACTGTTGTTTTTTTAAAAGGCTTTAACATGAGAGTATAACTGGGTTATACCATTTTCAGGCGTCTGACAGATAAGTTCACCTTTATTGTTTGAGTGACAAATTGGTTGAAGGAAACTTAATCATAGCTAACATTAATATTTCTGGCACCATTGAACCCAAAGTATGCACGTATTTTCCAAGAAAAAAATTATCTGAACAAAAAGCAACATAATCCTAATGCCAACAGTGATTTCATTGTTTTGGGTTAAAAGTACTGATGGTGTCCATCCCACTTTATGCCTTAAAGACTGTTGGCCAATTATTGAGTTTCATTAACTCAACTAAAAAATGAAGGTCGACATCTCAAAAAAGACATAATTATGTACAGTTTGGGGCATTTTACATTTACTCAAGTAATCCAAATTAAAGGTTTGAGGCTATAAGAGTTTCATAGCTGACTCTAAAAGAAGTATTTTTTAGTAGAGGTGTACTTCAGCTAGTCCTTTTACCATCAGCAATTTTTTTTATAACCTGCTACGTGAAGAAGTATAGCTTTTCCCTCAGTGGAAGAGATGAGCAATGCTTTGTGGAATGTTTGAATTGGCACTATATTTGACAGTAAGTTGATGTTACCCAGCTAGAATCACAGTCTTTTATAGCAAAACTATGCAAATAGTTAAAAACAAACTGCAAACCCACAAAAAAGTCCACCCACTTTAATCAACTACAGCTATTTCCTACTGAAAAGATCTTCCCCCATATATTCATACTGCTTTCTCCCTCTTATTTCCTTTGGGTCTTTGCTCAAATTGCATTCTATCATTGAGATCATCTATGACTACCCCATATGAAAGAGCTGCCCCCATCTCCAATCCCTATTTCCCCCACACACAACTTGCTTTATTATCTCCATTGCACTCACCATGTGACACATTATATCTTTATATATTGTGTGTTTTCCCTTCACTAGAAGGAAAGTTCCCCAAAGATGGGCAGAGACCTATTTACTTTTTCACTGTTGAAACCCAACCACCTAGAACCGTATCTGCCATATAGCTCCCAGATTGGATGATTAAATGATAACTGTAGTGACATAGCATACTCCAGTGCATATCTAATGGAAGACAGACTCAACAGAATAATATTAATTTTTTAAGGTCTTGAGTATATGATCATGTTGAATTTTTCAAGCTGCAAGATGGTTACTCTAACTGACCATGGCTTACCACTCTTGAATTAATTGCTCTTAGTGCTACTTATTAAGCTATCATCTCTCCACTCCATATTCACTCTTAATACTGGGGCTGGGGCTGTGCAAACATATGTCTTCTTTGCCAGTTATTGATAGGTTCGATCAACAGAAGTCATTAGAGGGAGGGTGGTAGGTAGGAGTTGGGGAGAAGACATTTGTTCCTTTCTGTTTGCTTCCTGCTATCAGCATCACCTCAGCAGCAATAGCCCTTCTTCCTGTCATCAGCAGTTGGCTCCAGCCTCCCGCTTTTACACTGTAAGAACCAGACTCATCACAGCACATCGGAGTTACCAGCACCAGCTAGGCTATGCCTACTTCTCAAAGATCCATGCCCTAGCCAGTGAGATCTGTCCTCTGAGTTTCTTAGTTCTAATAACCCAAAATTTTCCCTTTGTTTCCCTAGCCTTAAGGTGGTAACGGCTTCCTATGTTACATATCTCTGAATCACCTCAGTGTTCCCCTTTTTGGAATGGAGCCTCCCCTTCATGCCCTGTGTAACAATACCCTATTATTAAGTTCCCTAGGTGACATAATATAGTTTCTGTTTTCCTGGTTGAACTTTGATTGATGCTCTATTTTTCGGTGACTATTTCCCAAAACTTTCCCTTATAACAGTTTTTTTTCTGTAAGCCAAACTGTTTAAAATCACAGAGCCCACATCAATCTGTCAATTAATAGAGATAAAAGCAATAAGGCAAATGAGCAAAATTTGTTCTATTTCATTGACCATAATCCAAGTTAAGCAGAGGCAGGTTTGAAAGAAGTAAATTTGGAGGTAATTAGGCTGGTGTGTTAGTCATATATGCATATGATTTGGGTGTTTTTTGGTTGATGTTCCTGATCTAGATCATGGTAAAGACAAATAGAAATTTGAAATATTAGGTTGTTTAGATTTATTTTACAGACCTTGATTGCCCTTGAGAATCATTATGAAACTAAAAGATAAGAGGATTACTTGGGGGCTTCCCTGGTGGCGCAGTGGTTGAGAATCCGCCTGCCGATGCAGGGGACACGGGTTCGTGTCCCGGTCCGGAAAGATCCCACATGCCGCGGAGTGGCTGGGCCCGTGAGCCATGGCCGCTGAGCCTGCCCGTCCAGAGCCTGTGCTCCGCAACGGAAGAGGCCACAACAGTGAGAGGCTCGCGTACCAGAAAAAAAAAAAAAGGATTACTTGGGAAAAGAAGAATTGAACTTCTCTCTTAAACCTACAATGAAAACATACATCACATAGCTATCTAAAGGCTAACTCTATTTATAATATACAACTCTTTGTAGGGGCACTAGAGTTCCAAAGAATACAGTTTTAGGCACTGATATTCAGGTAGGTTAAATAAAAGGGTAGGGCAATCGAGCAAAGATGATTGAGCTCTTATGTGCTGAAGTTTACGTAAGGTGTTGGGAATGGAAAAACTCAAGTCCTGACCCCAAATACCAATAATAGTATTCTTGCAAACAGTGGAGGGATGTACAATATAGCAAAGAGCAGAAGATGAGTCTCAGGTCTGCCTAAAAGAGACTGAGAAACCCTAACAGCAAAGGCAACACTTGAACAGTCATTTATTTTTTTGTCTGTGTTGGGTCTTTGTTGCTGTGCGCAGGCTTTCTCTAGTTGTGGAGAGCGGGAGCTACTCTTCGTTGTGGTGTGTGGGCTTCTCACTGTGGTGGCTTCTCTTGTTGCAGAGCACCAGCTCTAGGCACGCGGGCTTCAGTAGTTGTGGCTCGCAGGCTCTAGAGCTCAGGCTCAGTAGTTGTGGCGCACGGGCTTAGTTGTTCCGCGGCATGTGGGATTTTCCCGGACGAGGGCTTGAACCCGTGTCTCCTGCATTGGCAGGCAGATTCTTAACCACTGCACCACCAGGGAAGCCCCCCCCCTTGTTTTTTTTTTTAATTGAGGTAAAATTGGTGTATAACATTATATAAGTTTCAGGTGTACCACATTATAATTTGACATTTGTATACACAATAAATTGATCACCACAAAAGGTCTAATTACCATCCACCACCATGCATTTTTTTTTTTTTTTAGATTCCATGTATGAGTGAAATCATTTGGTATTTGTCTTTCTCCATCTGATTTATTTCACATAATGTAATACCCTCAAGGTCCCTCCATTTTGTCACAAATGGCAAGATTTCATTCTTTCTTAATGGCTGAGTAGTATTTGAACAGTTTTAAAGGATGACTAGGAGTTTGCCATATGGATGGCATGAAAGCAGCTGAGGGGATAAGAATGACAGATGGGAGATTACAGAGGCATGACAGAGAATGATGAAACCACAAGTATTTCTGTGCTGCCAGAGGGTAACATGCAAAGGGAAGTTAGGGGAAAAGGTAAAAATGAAGTTAGGTAGGTAGGAAGGAATTTTTTTAAACCTTATAAAGAAGTTTGGATTTTATCTGGTATGTCATGTGAACAATTGAAGAACTTTGAGTAGGGGAATGACAAGAGTAGGTTTGCTAGAAAAGTCATAGTACAGTGTAAAGGTGAGGATGGATGGATTGTCAGGAGATTTAGGAGAGTTAGAAGCAGAAATTTAGTAAGGAAGTTGTAGGGAGAAGAGAGAATGAAAGTGTGAACTTGAGCAGTGATAAAGTGGATGGAAAGGAGAAAATGAATTCAGGGGAATTTTAGTATTTTAGAACAAAATAGTTTTTTCCCACAGTGGTTTGAATGTGTGCTAAAAGATAGTAACATAGGAAACCGACGGAAACAGGAGGCAAAAGACACATGAGTAAGAGGATGAAAAGGGATGGAAAGAGAAACACTCAAAAAAAGTAATGAAAATATGGGTAGAAGCAGAGGGATATTAAAAGAAGACAGAAAATGGAGAAGAAAATGGGTGGGCGAAGATCAAATGGCAAAGGTTGAAATAACATAGCTGACTTTTTTTAAATTATTGGGCAAATTTTATAATTTACTTCCACTTTATATTATTCCTTTGATTCTTATGGATGTGTCTCAGGTTGCTGAAATATCCAGTGCCATTTCTTTTATATTATCATTAATCAATAAATAATTATTGAATGGAAGGGAGGGAAAAGAGTTGAGTTGTATGAGTTGCCCATTCTTCTTACTTGGTGCCCTGCAGTAAAGCCTGTACTTTCCTTCACCACAACCTGGTGTTAGTAGATTGGCTTTGCTGCATAGTGGGCAAAAATAGTCAGAGAGATACAAAGTTACTGGCTTTATACATAGAGGAAAGGGACAATAAGACAAGGCATTTGGCGGTGCTTGGAAGATGGAAAAGATAAAGACATGGATTCTCCCCTAGAGCCTCCAGAAAGGAATGCTCATGCCTTGATTTTAGCCAGACCTGTGCTCTACTCCTGATGTAGAAAACTGAAAGATAATGAATTTGTGTTGTTGTAAACCATTGAGTCTGTGGTAATTTGTTACAGCAGTAGTAGAAAACTAATTGTGACATAATGAGAAATACACATTTGATCTTCTTCTCTCCAGTTCCTGGCACAGAGGTCCTGTAATGCTTGGAATTTCCTGAATGACATGGGTGAGAGGAGTGCTTTTTTTTTTTTAACATCTTTATTGGGGTATAATTGCTTTACAATGGTGTGTTAGTTTCTGCTTTATAACAAAGCGAATCAGTTATACATATACATATGTTCCCATATCTCTTCCCTCTTGAGGAGTGCTTTTTGTTATTTATAATAAGCCCCTTTCAACCATTAGTGTGCTTATGCTAATGAGGTGACTGGGGGATTTGGGCTGGTTGCCAGAGAAACCAACCCAGTGATTAGAGGGTTGGAAGTTTCAGTCCCACCCCACTCCCAACCTCCAGGATGGGGAGAGAAGCTGGAGACTGACTTAGTCATCAATGGCCAATGATTTAATCAATTATGTCAACTTGTAACAGGGAAGAACAAAATCTGACTCCATGTTGGATCTGTTTCTCTTACTTTAACCTTTGCTCTCCGTTGCTTTTTGTTACTATAATCACTAAAGGGGTGCTGTCTATAGCTATAAGCATACATAATGGCCTCCCTCGGGGAACCCTGCCCCTGTGCCTAAATGTTAAATGAAAGTGCCCTTTTTAGCTCACAGGGAAACATTCTGACCCTGCCCACCTATGAATGGCTGCAAGAAAGAAGAAATTAACACATCCCCTCCCTGAGGCTGGCCAAGCCAGGAGATGTTTTGCAAGACATATGGCCTTTTTACTTTACTCCCTCACCTCCTCCCCATCTCTGTTCTGTAAAAGAAACTGGCATCCAGGCCCCGATAAGATGGGACTCAAGGACATTAGTCCTCTCTCTTCTCAGACGACTGCCTTTCTGAATAAAGTCGCTATTCCTTGCCTCAACACCTTATCTCCTGATTTATTGGCCTGTTGTGCGGCAAGCAGAGCGAGCTTGGACTCAGTAACAAACTTAATGAAACTTCTATTAAAAACTCTAAACTCGGGCTTCCCTGGTGGCGCAGTGGTTGAGAGTCTGCCTGCCGATGCAGGGGACACGGGTTCGTGCCCCGGTCCGGGAAGATCCCACATGCTGCGGAGCGGCTGGGCCCGTGAGCCGTGGCTGCTGAGCCTGCGTGTCCGGAGCCTGTGCTCTGCAACGGGAGAGGCCACAACAGTACCACAGAAAGAAAACAAAAACCCTCTAAACTCTGAGAGCTTCCATGTTGGTGAACATGTGAAGGTGCTGGGAGGGTAATGTACTCAGAGACAGCATGGAAGTTCTGTCCCCCTTCCCACAGATCTTGCCCTATGCAACTTTTCCATTTGGCTATTCCTGAGTTGTACCCTTAATAATAAAGTAGTAAATTCTATTAAGTGTTTCTTCTGAGTTCTGAGAGCCCTTCTAGCAAATTATTGAACCCCAGGAGAGGGTCATGGAAATGCTCAATTTATAGCTGATTGGTCAGAAGTACAGTTGACAACCTGGAACTTGTGATGAGCATCTGAAATGAGGGCTGTCTTGTGGGGCTGGGTCCTTAATCTTTAGGACCTATGCTAACACCAGGTAGTTAGTGTCATAATTGAATTGTAGGAGTTACTCTGGAAGGTTGGAGAATTGTTTTCTCTGGGAACCCCCCCTTCTCCACCACCACACTTGATGTCAGAAATTGGTGTGAGTAGAGCAGAGAGGAAAAAGAGTTTTCTTTTATTAATACAATTCCCCATCACCTTACCTTAATTCTTTTGACCAACATTCAAAGACCTTAACATAAAATTCAGCATTACTTCTAACCACCTTACCTAGTTTCCCTAACACCACCCTAGGCCCACTCCATTCCTGACCAGTCTGTTTGTTTTCTTCTTGAGACTCTTTAGGACCCCTGTTCCATCATGAACTAACATCCCCATATCCTTACTTTTAATACTTCTACCTTCTTGAACTAAATAAAACATGATTTTTTCCTCTAAAGTTTAAGATTCTTTGCATCCTCTTCTATAGAAAGCTCTTATTTTTTTCCTACTTCTTCAACCCGTGCTACCTGGAACAGGGCTGGGTGTATCTACTTCTAGATCATTGTTCTATAGACATCATTTAACAACCTGTCTTCTTTTGGATTTCTGTGTACACTTTTTCCATTCTACTACTTGAGGACCTTGACAACATCAATACTTTCCAACCTCCTGTGGACCTCTGGTCTCAGTGGGAATTTCTCACTGAAGAGCTTTTTCTAACCTAGCTTACTGTTTTCCTACCAGTTTACCATCATTATTGAATTTACTCTTCATCTTCCAAGTTGTGTTTTCTAACACTTATCTCCAGATCCATTACTCTCATTCTGGCTTTTCTGCCTTCCTATCCAGACTGGACTCCATGGTAAATTTCTCAATAATGCACTCACCAGCCTTTGTTTGCTTGGCTAGCCCTCACTAACAACACTCAGCATTCTTGCCATTGTGTTACCGAAGTACTGCTCACCACTCGAAAGCCAATACTCAAGAGACAAGTGTTGGTTGGAAAAGGAAAGATTGCTTTATTGAGGAGCCTAGCAACCTGGGGAGAAGGTGGACTTGTGTCCAAAAACCAACTCTGAAGATTCTGCTGGACCATGAAAGTTTTTGAAGGGACAATCATTTGGGGAGGAGGTCATAGTCTTCATTATCTTCCACTGTGTGCAGACTTCCTTCTGATTGGGTGGTGGTGAGGTAACAGGGCGGTGTTCCAGGAATCTTGTGCTCAGGCTGATGTTACCATCCTCCACCTTGGTGGGGGCATTAGTTCCTGCAGAACTCAAAGATAAATGTTACGTATATCCCTTGAGGAGGAACCAGGACCCTGTCCCATTCCTGCACTATTGTTTCCTGACTGCTCTTCCTTTCTTTCTGCATTCCCTCCCTTCCCTGATAAGCAGCTGTTTGAATCTGCTCTTTGGAGCTCAGGGAAGGTCAAGGAGGCTGAATGCAGCCTATTTCCTACAAACAAGAAATGGGGGAAAGGGAAAGGATTTGTAGTCAGGAGGGCCCCAGAGGGTCCTGCTCCATTTCAAGAGATCAGGAGTTGCTTGATAAAATCTCAACAGGGCACGAGATACAATTCTTGAAATTTCATGGTATCAAACTTCCCCTTGAGTTCTCAAAGCTGTTCAACAGTCTTATAATCATCCTTATTGAAACCTTTACAGTGATTGCTCCAATGTTTTTCCTTTATCCTCAGGCCTCCATCCCTTTCCTTAGCCTAGACATTGTCATTGGATAACGTTGCTTATTTCCCTGAAAAAAAAACTGAAGCTCTCCTAGATGAATTGTATCAGTCACCTTCCAGTTTAACTTGTTTTGTGACCCTTTCCTCTCCACAGCAATAATTTAAAAGTTTGTTGACAGTAACCTCATCTCCTCCTGCCCCCACAGATGGAACCTATGGATTGTTATACAGCTGAGGATGGAAGAGTGTAAATACGACTCACCTCTTAGAAAAAGATCAAACACTTTGAGTATTAGAATTCTTAAAATCCAGTTTCAGAAACAGGAATCCAGCTTTAAAGATAACAGACTGCTGATAACTCTGCTGCCCTTTTGTACCCTACAGTCTTTCTGTTATGGGAATAAAACGCCAAACAAAAGTGTTGACCTAATGAGTGGAACTAAATTAGAAAGCTACAAGCCAGTTTGTCAAGAAAAATCAGCTCTATCCCTTTCATGATCAAATACTTTAATTCTAAGCTGTTCCCATTCAGTGTTTGAAAATATTATTTTGGTATAAAATGTATGTGAATATTTGGGTAAATAAATGTTTTGATGTTGTTTTCATATGTGATTCTATAACTAGATGGCTAGAACCTCAAGATTGGAGGGGGAATCTTTATAATTTTCTTTTTTTTTTTCTTCCCTCCCTTCTTCTGCTTTATAATTTTCTTTGTTTATTTTTTACTCTGTCTTTTGTACATTTCATAGAAATTCCATCTATTTAATTCCTTAATTTGTCTTTTTTTAATCTAATTCCATAACTATCTCCATGGTACTTAAATTACTGTGAAATATACTACATTAAAAATATATATATACTACATTATTGAAAAAGATCTAGGCATTCATACTTCTATTCAACTCACCTAGAGAAACTAAAATGTCATTTCTGCCAAACTCTGTATGTATAACAACATGAGAGAAATCCCTGAGAAACTGTCTCTTTGCCTAATGATAAAATAATCTTTCAGAACTATTAAATATTTTATCCTAGAGGGATTATTGACAATGAATGAAGGAACTACCATGATAGAAGATATATTTCATTTATTCAGTAAATATTTATTCAGATGATCTGTACTCCATGCAATGGAGAGGTATCAAAAAAGAAGACATAGAAGTCCTTTTTTTCAAGGATTTTTTGGTTTAATAGGAGACACAGATATTAAATGAAAAATTATGCAATTTTTTGGTGACAATTTTCTTAATGTGAGGAAAAGTACGAGGTGCCTGAGAGTATATAATAGGGGACCCAAATCAATATGTGGGGTGAAAAAGAGCTTGATTGGTGAACTGTTATTTAAGCTGAGACCCAGAAAATAAATTGGTATTAACCTTATGAAAACCATATGAATGTGTATGTGTGTCTTGAAAGGGTTTGGTGTAAAGCCCACATTGCCAATTATTTGTGTGTAGCTCTTGGCTCCATTCCTGACCTTCTGTGTTCTCTAAATCACAGGGGCTGGAAGCCAGAAAACTACATTTTGCAGACTCCTTTTTCAGCACATTTCCTGTTAATTTCTGATACCATGCAGCATTGGTAGGACATTTAGAGTAGCAGAAATGAAGAAGCCATTTTTTCTGCTTCTGGTGGAGCCTCTGGTAGCAGCAACAGAAGTGGTTGTAGGCTCTGGGCCCTAGTAGTCAGTAAAGGTTTTAGCAGCATCTACAGAAAGACAAGTGCCTTTTTAGTACCAACCACAGTAGAAACAGGTATAATATCTCCAGTGTATCAAAGAGAAGTGAAGACTGGTGGGCTCCAGACCAGGGAAGAGAGCAGCTTCCTGATTTTCAGGTAATATCTCACCACTATAATGATCCTTGGGTTTTGTTTTTCTGGCTATATACTGACTAATACAGAATAGGAGAATGGTATAAGAGGTTAGAGAGATAGAAAGGGCCCAGGTAAAAGAGATTCTTATAGAGACAGTTTTTATGGACTGGGTAATTTCAGAGGCTAATGAGTGGGAGGATTATTCCAGCTATTTTGGGGAAGGTGCAGGGATTTCCAGGAATTGGACAACTGCCTACTTTTTGTCCTTTTATGGTCAGCCTCAGAACTGTCATGGCGCTGGTGGGTGTGTCATTTAGATGCTAATGTATTACACTGAGTATATAATGAGGCTCAAGGACTACTGGAAACTTCCGCCATCTTGGGCCTAGTCAGTTCTAACCAGTTTATGTCTGGTCCTCAAAGCCTATGTCATTCTTTTAAATGTTGTGCCCTGCCCCCTTCCCTCCTGTTTCAATAGGAAGAGATGATCTCTGTGAGTTGGAGGACACCCTAAGAATGGGTAATTAGGGGATTTCCCTGCTGATGCAGTGGATAAGACTCTGTGCTCCCAATGCAGGGGGTCTGGGTTCCATCCCTGGTTAGGGGACTAGATGCCACATGCACGCTGCAACTAAGGATCCCACATGCTACAACTAAGGAGCCTGCCTGCTGCAGCTAAGACCCAGTGCAAATAAATAAATAAGTAAATAAATAAAATATTTTTTAAAAAAGAAAGAATGGGTAATTAAGCTGCCTGGAAATGCCACCCCAGTAGGGATAAGTACCATTTTACTATTTGCCATCATCTGTCAAACAGAGACAAGAACAAATTTACAAGGACTTGCTTACACAGAAGCAGCACAAATTCTATTTGATTTTCTTCAGTTCTCAGAAATTTTGTGAGATTCTGACTGTTTTAAGCTCCATCTATAAAAAACTCTAAACAGGTTGTCAGCTTAGTGTAAACTCTTTTTTACTTATTTATTACTCATGTTAAATCCAGTATAATATGCATCTGTTTTGAGAGGTTTTTAAAAGGAACTTAAAAAGGAGTAGTATACTAAACCGAATCTTTATTCTACCACCATTTAAGCCAAAATTAGTAGTAGAACTATATCCTGAATCATGATGATTTGTAACTATTGAACTGTTAAGAGCAGAAAGACTGTGTATTAGCTATTTTTGACATATTAACCTGTTAAAAAATTGAGCCCACAAAAGTAATAACACATTAAGTTTTTCAGTCCAAATATTATACTCTGAAAAATTCTGCTCACTAGAATTGTTTTTTTAAAATCCAAATTTTTAAGATTGAAAATAAATGTAATTTCTCAGGAATTTAATCTTCAGATGGAGCTAAGACCCTTCTATCATTTAAAACTCTTTTTAAAAAATTATTTAATTAATATTTTGGCTGTGGTGGGTCCTTGTTGCTGTACACAGGCTTTCTCTAGTTGTGGTGAGCGGGGGCTACTCTTCATTGCAGTGCACGGGCTTCTCACTGTGGTGGCTTCTCTTGTTGCGGAGCATGGGCTCTAGACACGCGGGCTTCAGTAGTTGTGGCTCGCGGGCTCTAGAGCGTAGCCTCGGTAGTTGTGGCGCACGGGCTTAGTTGCTCAGCGGCATGTGGGATCTTCGCGGACCAGGGCTCAAACCCATAACCCCTGCATTGGCAGGCGGATTCTTAACCACTGAGCCACCAGGGAAGTCCCATATCATTTAAAACTCTTAAAATTATGTGTGAGAAGACACAATAGTTTTTGTTATGATAATATAGTCTCCTATTGAAAATAAGGTAACATTCACTCCTTGCAAGTGTGTTGTTGCAAATCTACTTCAGAAGTGCTTTTAAAATCCCTTACTTTCATTCTTTTGCCTAGGGAGATTGTTCCTTTTCAAAGACCAAGTGTGACCTCCCAGTCATCTTTAAATAGCAACAATAGAAAGACTTCTTTGAAGTTGTCATTGGAAAAGGTATTTTCCTTGTGCTGGGCTCAGAGTAAGACCCTAACTGATAGGCCTTTTGTAATTAAGTCTTAGTCCTCTTAAAATAGATACTCTTCTGTGATAGGCCAATAGTTATGTGTCTGTATGGGAAAGTATAAATCATGCATTTTGGCCTTCCATATGAGTCCAGTGGAATATTCCCATTGCATCGACTAGGACCCACACTTGTGAAGAATTATGAAAACACGAAACACTTTGCATTAAAATGATATAACCATTTAAACACTAAACAACAGCAAAATATGTTTAAAATATGTACTGTTTCATATCTCCATAGCACTACAAAGATAATGCTATTTATAAAATTGAAAACAAAGCAAGAAATGGGTACAGTATCTTTTTATAAAAATTTGTTTCTGAATACAATAGGGCCAATGAACTTTTTGAATCAGAGAATTCTTAGATCTAAAAGTGTTCAACCTTCTTATGTTTTATACACAAAGAAACTTAGGTTCAAACCCTTTAAGCAACTAGCTCAAAGCTACACAGTGTTATCAGTTTAATACTTTCAGCTGCACATTACAGATAATCTCAGGTACAGTAGCTCAAACAAAGAGGGATTTACTTTCTCATATAATGGAAAGGCTGAAGTAGCCAATTGCTGATGTTAGTTTAGCTAATTAACAACATCTAAGGCCTAGGTTCTTTCAGTCTTTCTTCCATGGTCTACATAGATTTCTGCCTTTTCATCCTCATAACCTCAATGCTTGTGGCCACAAAAAGGCTGCAACAGCTCCAGGCATTACAGCCAAATTAAAGGCAAGAAGAAGAGAGAATTGGAAGTGAACAACATCTCTTCAACAGTATACTGAAACTCCTCCCAAAACCCTTCCAAGAGACCTTCCTCATGTTTCTTTGGCTAGGACTGGGTCATGTATAATATCTACTCTTGGGATGGGCCTTTTAGCCTTCTATAAGAATCATTTTTAGAAATGATTGTAGGGTTGGTCAACCAACAACGTCAGTCAAGCATAGCTATTGTGATTTTAGAAAATCATTTTTCGTAAAATTAGAAATTGGCTATATTCTACGTAAATACTCTGGGATGAAAAATAATTCAAGGATGCTTAAGTTGCCTAAAGTTGAATTGTTTCAGAGTGGAGACAAAATAAGTAAAAGTGTCCTATTTTCCACATCACTATTATTATATTACTATTACTGTAATTATTATCATCTTGCTTGAAGGCAGGAACTTGGTTTTCTTTAAATATTGACATTATTGGGACACACCTACCTCTTTTTAGGATTTTAGGTCTCTAAAGAGCAAATCAGGCTTGTGAAGAACACTTTCCACTAAATATTGTTCTGGGAGGAAAAGTTCTCAGCATGCTTGCAAGTTCTCATTCTGCTCAGAGACCTCTGTCCTCTTTCTTTTGCATCCTCCTTTCCAAAACACACTCATGGCAGAAATGAATCTATGAGTCTCAGGTGTGGATCTCATTTGAGCCAAGTTTGCCTCTGCAGGCGCCAGTCACAAGTGCCTCAGAACCACGTTAACAGTGAAGATATATCTGCCCCTTTGCTTTTGAATGCGAGGTCCTTTAATGGGTCTCTGAAGAAAGCTAGGATGAGATGAGGTTGTGACACCTTGCTCTCCATGAAGTGACATGGCAGAAAGTATGATTGTCCAACTGCCATTTTACTGTATGAAATCTGTCTGTCACTCCTCTCGGGACAGAGTCAGAGACTCTCTGATTTACAATAAGGCTTAGCTGTGTGATTCAGCACCAAGGCCACAGGCCTTGGTGTCAGAAAAATCAAGTTTTGAAGCTCATTTTCCCCACTCACTAATTCACTATATGCATATCACCTAACTCCTGTTTCTTCTTTAAAATGGGGATAATAATACTTTCTTCAAAGATCTGTTTTGAGAATCAGGTGGTATGTTAATTAACCATTTTATAAATGAGAAAGCAAGTTATAAATGCGTTATCTTGTTAATTCAGTAATTTCATTGAAGGTGGGTCCAATTGTGGGCCTACTTTGAGGCAGACTGTATTTCATGGATTTATAACAAAGTTCTAAAGTTTAACCAAGATAGTGTCTAGAAAAACTCCTCCTTCATGTTTGTACGTTCTTTCCATCGCAATTGCTTGCAAAGGTGTAATCAGGGAAGGGTTTAAGTCTGTTTATAGTATTAAGCAGATTCCCTCTCTCATTCATATTGAGATTTTAAATTCTTTCCTTACACATCTAAGTACATCTGGTTCACTGCTTTTACCTTTACTACTCTATTTAGTAAGCCCCACGGACATCAAATAAAGAACTATTTTTATCTGGGCTCTTCTCTCATAATACTAGAAAAATGCAAGTTTGCTGGATAAAACCGGTTTAAATTCTAGAAAAATGAATAGACCTCTACTTACAAATAAATATCCACAACTTTCCATGACATTTATTTCACAAATATGTAGATATGCTCAGGGATATTTTTTAATATCATAAGAATTAGGAGAATACTTTGTCCAGAATATCTAGAATCATCAAATATTTTTCATGTTTCATATGATGTTACTGTTCATATGATGTTCATATGTGTTACTCCCTCAGAGAAGCCTTCTCTGACCCTCCATCCTAAATTAGTTACCCCTGGTTATTTCTTTACATAGCAAATATTTATCTGATTTAATGTTATAAGAGTATAAGCTTCATTATGACCTTGTCTGTTTGGTTGACTACTACATACATACCCAGCACTTAGCTAATATATAGATGCATTCAAAGAATATTTGCTAAATGAACAAATGAATAAAAGCAAAGAACAGATAATGCTTTTAGTGAATATATTCCATATTTATTCACATATTTCCCTCTTCTATAAATTGGGAGGTAGAAAAATGGTAGAGAGAGAAGGGAAAAAGAGAAGAGGAAAAGAGCAATTTAAAAAGCGAAGTTTCAGGGACTTCCCTGGTGGTCCAGTGGTTAAGCCTCTGTGCTTCCAATGTCAATATCTGGTGGGGGAACTAAGATCCCATATGCCGCGCTGCATGGCCAAAAGATTAGGAAAAAAAAAAAATTAAAAAGCGAAGTTTCAGATCCCAAACCTAAAAATCTGGTCCAGAGAAAGTGGTGTCAAGGAGTTCTTGAAAATCCAACTTAATTATCCAGTGTTTGTGGCAAGGTTAGAGACATCTTTTTGCTGATCTATGCAAACAGTCCAAGTTTAGAAGGAAAAGACACATAATGCAAAAACAGTCTTAAGAGGCATCTGGGAAGCAGGTGGAAGAGTGAGTGCTGACTAATTCTCCGCTCCCTGCTCTTCCATGGAGAACAGGCTGGCTCGCTCTCTATTCAGCTCCCTTTGTCTGCCCTGGTGAGAACAGGGGCACATTCTACCTCATACAAAGTGGTCCCCAGAGAAAGGTGGTGATGCTAACTATGAAACTGATTGATGCTTCTGAGGTTCCCAAGTAGCCTGTCCTGATAGCTGTGGTTATTACCTTGAAATATAAAAAAATAAGTGTATTTGAAGGAGTAGTTTTTTGATTTTTTTCTCTTAGAGTGCATGCATGTGTGCACATGTATATTGAACATGTGGAGTAAGTAGAATTAGTAATATTTTTGCAAATGTGATTTCTAATTGTATAAACCATACTCTGAGTTACTCTCCTAGGTTTGAAATAAGCTACCTCAGGTATGTTAACCATTATTGGGATCCTGTTTAACAAATGAGTTCTAGATATTCGAGGATTGTACCTCCCATTTTATTTTGTCCCTAGGATACTGGATTTCCTGTTACACTCTACAAAGATTATAATACTTGATGTCTGAGGCATGTCTTTGATCTTAAAAATTCCTGCTCTATGTAGTCATTGGCTCAGGGAATAAAGAGGAAAGTACAGGTACCCAAAGGTCTTCTCATAAGGCAGGACAGCCCACAGTGATCCACTATGTCACTAATCTTCCCAATTCAAAGAGGTACACAGAGAAGTTAGAGCCAGAGGTTAGAAGCCGGGAATTGCCTGTTGGCCACAGGACAGCAGTTCAGCTCCTGGCAGTTTGTCTTTCTCAAAATTGGAGAATATATTGAAAAGGAGTCTTCCTTATATGAGGGGGAATATAAGCCATGGAGTTGAGGAAATACAAAAGAAAGAGTGACTTACCAATTTTTCTAAAGCTTCTCCAGGATCTTTCTCCCAGGCTGAAAGGAAAATGTGATCTAATTATCCCCACTGAGAGAAGTAAGACACCCATAAAGAAGCTACTTAATGTGCACAAAGGGAGTTATCTAAAACTGTACTCACGTGAAGTAGGAATGACGGCTCCAACAGCTACTAACAGCTTGAATGCCTTGGAAACAAGCCGAGCTTCAAGATTGGGTATTTATGCCAGTGTATGTATTTTGTTAACTAAAAACCCTTCTCCTAAGGAAGTAGTTGGGTGTAAGGTGAAAGGTGGTAGGCTAGCCTACTCACAAAATATGAGACACCGTGAGAGCCTTCCAGTGTCTGCCGTGACATACAAGGTGACCCTAGAAGTCATTTTTGGGACCAGCTGCAGCCTAATTTCTATAGGCATGCCAGATCAAATGTATTCTACTTCCTTGTTTGCTTTACAGTTAAAGGAAAGGGGTGTGGGGAGAATTGGAACCAAATACTACTACCTCTTCCCCAGACCCACTCCCACACATGGAAGCACAGTTCCCTGGCTGATAGAATCTTAGATCTGGAAGGGACTACAGAAATCATCCCATTTTAACATATTTGCTTTTTTGTTGACACAGGCCAAGGATGCACAGAACTGAATCAATTGACCTAAGTTAACGTGCTGTGAGAGGAAGGATGCTGTACAGGATAGGAGAAATGGATTCAAGTCCAGGACCTATGCCTAGAGAGCTTGGGCAATTTTTTTTTTTTTTTTTTTTTTTAAGCAAAGCTGGTTTTTATCTCACCTTAGTGCTGCTCTCGCGCCACCTGCTAGAGACACACCGCTGGTCTTTTCATCAAAATAAAATTCCATCCACACCCCGTGGCCTGAGTTCAAGATCTGACCCCGAGCCTGGCAGAGGAGCTGTGGGCGGCCATCAGGCTTGAAGCACCTTGTGGAGGTTTTCTGAGGCTGCTCCCTGCACAGTGACCGTTTTCTGGCTCTGAGGAGGGACGCCCGACTCCCAGGCACCTCCAGTGTTAGAGCTGTGGTTTTGGCGCAGTGGGCGTGGCCTCAGAAGGCAAGGGCGCCTCGATGCCCTGGCAACTTCACAGCCACAGACTCAGTCCTCCGCCCCGAGCCTGCCTCCCACCCCAGGTCTCATCTCCGCAAAGCACTGGGTGCAGGATGGGGAAAGGTGAGGCATGGGTGAGGGCCCCCTCCTGACCACCTGGGCGCCTGAGGGTGGTCACTCCAATGCCCCAGCCTGGCCACAGCGCATTGCCTGGCCTGGAGCCACGTGGCCACCCACAAGTCCTAACAAGCATGGCCTGGATGGCGGGCACACCGGCTCCGCGGTCCCAGCAGAGCGGCCCCTTCCCAAGCTCGCCCGGGGCTCCTGCGGAGGAGGTGGTCAAGCGGCTGGCTTCAGCAGGCCCTCGGGGTCCAGGATTTGAGGCCGAGCTTCACCTGAATGGTAGCGACGTATCTGACGCCGCAGGCCCATGAGATCCATGCCCAGGGCAGCGTTAAGTACCTCTGAGAGTGGGGCAGGCCTCGTGGACAGTCCCTTCAGAAACTTGTCTTTGTCGCCTGGAATCAGGCTCTTCCCCACTCCTAATCATTACACATGACACCGACAGGTTAATCTCCCTGAAATACTACTTCTATCATTTCATGCTTGTGCTCAAAATAGTGAATAGTTTTCTATTAGCACCATACTAAGCATCAAGTATTAATTCATTTGCTTCTCCTGGGGCAGAAGTTGCAAACTTAAATACCTACACAGAATATATGTCTTACTGAAAAGGAAGTTGCTAAAACGTGGCTTCCTCTGGAGGGCTGCCATGTGGGAAGGCAGACTCAGTGATGCCAGACAGATCTTTCAATATTTCAAGAGAAAGGAAATGTAGATTCTTTGTAAAAGATCTCCATTTAAAAATGTGGATAACTAAATCAATTTTTTTCTTTGTGACTTCATTTTGTTTGTCAATTATGTCGAAACTATATTTCAAAGTCGAAACAATATAAGTTATATTCACAGGAGTCTTGCTCCCATTTCTGTTCACATCACCCTGTTCGGTTCCTCCCCTTGTAACTGCTTAGTGTTTGGTTTATCCTTCCATCATTTCTTTTTGAAAACATAAACATTATACATATGTACTCATATTTCTTTCAGTTTCTTACATAAACAATAGCATACTATAAACACTGGTTTGCCCCTTGTTTTTTTCACTTAACACAGTTTGGATCCATATCAGTATACAGATATCTTCCTCATTTCTTTATCTAACTATATAAGATAACATTGTTATATACTATAGTTTTTCCAGGTATTGACAAACTACAGTCTGAGGGCCAAATCTAGCCTGCCAACTGTTATTTTTCTCCGATTTTTTTTGGCTGCGTTGGGTCTTTGTTGCTGTGCGCGGGCTCTCTCTAGCTGTGGCGAGCAGGGGCTACTCTTCATTGCAGTTTGCGGGCTTCTCATTGCAGTGGCTTCTCTTGTTGCCGAGAGCATGGGCTCTAGGTGCACGGGGTTCAGTAGTTGTAGCACACGGGCTCAGTAGCTGTGGCTCGCGGGCTCTAGAGTGCATGCTCAGTAGTTGTGGCGCACGGGCTTAGTTGCTCTGCGGCATGTGGGATCTTCCCGGACCAGGGATGGAACCCCTGTCCCCTGCATTGGCAGGTGGATTCTTAACCACTGTGCCACCAGTGAAGTCCCTGCCATCTGTTTTCGTATGGACTTCAAGCCTAGAATGAGTTTCATGTTTTTAAGTGGCTGAAAACAAAATCAAAAGAAGAATAATATTTTGTGGCACAAAAGTTATACAAAAGTCAAATTTCAGTGTCCACAAATAAAGTTTTATTGAAACATAGACACACTCATTCGTTTATCTTCTGTAGCTGCTTTTGTACTGTGATGGCAGAGTTGAGTATTGCAATAAAGACCATATGCCCACAAAGCCTAAACTATTTACTATTTGGCCTTTTACAGAAAATGTTTGCCAACCCTTGTTTATTCAGCCACTCTACTATTAATAGAAGTTTTGTTTTTTCCAGTTTACTGCTATTCTAAAGTATATTCTTAAAGTATAGCCTTAGACACAAGTCATTTTGTATTTTTGCCAGTATAACTTTACAACAGATGCCTAGAATTGGAATTGCTGTGTCAGGGTAAATGCATAAGTAACTGCACTAGAATTAGTCAAATTCCTCTCTGTGGGGATTGTGTGATTTTTGCTGTCTCACCAGCAATGTACGAGAATAACTGTTTAGCCATGGTCTCACAAACAGAGCATATTGTCAGATATTAATTTAAGTCGTTTTAACACACTGGAAGATTCCAACAAAGTATGTCTAAACAAAAGATGCAGCTAGGGATCCACCCTTTTCTGGTCTGCAGTGTATTATTGGTCAAGTAGTACTGTGTGCATGATAGTGTCTGGTCCTAAGGGTGAAAATGGAGACAAAATCATCCCTGTCTGCCCAAGTTTGTGCCCTTCAGGCCTGCCTGCCTTGCTGGAGGAGAGTGCCTTTACCTAATTGGTTTAGCCAGAGAGTCACCGTTCTCTAGTTTACTCATTAGAAGTACCTTTTTGCAGTTTATTGCTACAAGGACTGGGTCAGTGGTGATAGAGGGTGGGAGAGGGGAAGGGAGTCAGCTCCACAATTTGTGACCCCTGGTGGCGGGTGTTCAGACACAGAACTCATTTCACCTACCTATTTATTTTTTCTACTCTCTCCTTATATGCACTCTCCAAATCCACACCATCCTTTAAGGCCTAGCTAGCTCAGATCCTATCTTCTCAGCAAAGTCTTTTGCAATCACTCTCGTTAATCCCCCATTTATTTATCTATTAATATATTTAGTCAGTCAGTCAATCACCCTGTGTCTTACAGTCTATCACTAAACTGGATCATTTTCTTGATTGTTTTCTCTCATCCACCCTCCTTTGTCCCTTCCCTCTTCCCTAAATCAGCTTTCTCTCCATCTTCTAGCCCTTTTTCTCTTAGACAGCAGAGTGCTAGGTATAAAGTTGATGTTTAATATCCAGAGTGGATAGGAGTGAAAAATATACACTGTGAAGAAATGCACCAAATTTTCCAAAATTGCATCCAGAAAACACTTGAAAATTCTTACTAGATTAGCTGCTGAGGTGGGGTGTTGCACCTGAATGGGATTTGCAGGTCTCTTCTTTCTGATTATCAGGAGCAGGTGTGATGTCAGAGGTTAAGTGTCAGTTGTGGTTTAACAAGAAGCTGAGGTCAGAGCCACCAGAGCAGCAGCGGATATCAGGAGATGGGGGAGGGATTAGGAGCTGGGGAGACAGGATAGTCTGACTAGTGGAGTGCTAGGTACTGCAGGGTGATCTGACTCCAGATAGAGGGGCAACAATGTGAGGGTGCTAGGACGGTCTCGTTGGGTTGTGGTGATGCGTTGAGAAGTCAGGACTGATGGTCTAAGGGGAGTCAACAGACTTTTCAGATCTACATAATAAATATTTTAGGCTTTTCAGGCCATAGGGTCTCTGTTGCAACTACTCAATGGTGGTTGGAGTGTAAAGGCAGCCCCAGACACTACGTAAATGAATGGATGTGGCTGGGTTATGATAAAACCATGGGTGCTGATTAGTAACTAATCTAGGATTCAAACACCCCAACGAGCATCTGCACGCACTTACCAAGGAATACAGCTTGGAATTGGGTGAAGGCCCATAGTTTTAATAGGGACACCAGGTAAAACACAGGGCAGAATAATAATAAATCACACTCTCAGTTACCACCCATGTGTCACAACTTAAGACAGATTTAAGTGCTGACTCTAAAGTGCTATCTGTAAGGTGAAATTAGTAGAAAGTTTCAACTAAAAGTCCATTATTTTAGAGTTTCAGATAATGATGTGATCATCAACAATGAGTTGTAGCTTCTCTGGTACAAAACTCTAGTGTTGGGTTGGCTCTAAAATATATATTTGAAGCTGTGAATTTCTGCACATCAGTTATCCATGCATAAATGAGGACACAGTGAAGCACACACCAACCTAACACTTTTTATCAATGATATAAGAAAATATTCCACATATACCTACTCTTCTTTACAGTGCTGTGATTTACATAGTACTTACACACATATTGTTTTTACCATGTTATGTATAACTTCCCCACAACCCCGGATGGTTGGAAGGACAGATATTATTATTCCTGTTTTATAAATGGCACTATAAGGCTCCATGAAGTTAACTGAGGGATTGGAGATTAAGAAAATGGTCTATAAAGCCAGATCTTAAACTGGGGCCAGGTTCACAGGTGTGCTACCTATGCAACTGTACAGGACTCTGCATTTAGAAGGCCCTCATGCTTGGTTTAATGCTCTACTTTTGTTGCTTTGAAATTTTTAATTTATTAACAAAGGGCCTCACAATTTCATTTTGCACTGGGCTCCTCAAATTATGTAACCAGTCCTGCCTTAAACCCAAATGCTCTTACCATGTAATCTATATTTTTCTTTTGTTCATATATATGTGTGTGTGTGTGTGTGTGTGTATATATATGTGTGTGTGTGTGTGTGTGTGTGTGTATATATATATATATAAATATAAAATATGCTTAAATATATACCAACCTAGACCTTGGTATATTTAATCGGCTACCTTTGCATTTACTCATAGCAAATCATTTATTTTCTTTATAAGACAACAAATAAATCCCTTCAAAATTCTGATGGAAAATGATTTTCTATCTAGAATTCTATACATAGATAAAGTATCAAGTGTGGGGTGGAAAGTAGCAGAAAAATATTTTCAGTCAGCAAAGACTCAGAAAATTTGCCTCCAGCAATATAGGGAATAAACTAGGAAATAGAAAGGTATGAAATCCAGGGGCTGCAACCCAGGAGAGTAGTCAAGGATCATCCCAGGATAGCGATGCAGCAGGTTTAGAGAGCAGCAGCCCCAAAGGCAGCAGAGAGTTGAGATGGAAACTTGCTGTGGTCAGGATGGGAGAGAGAGGGGAAACTCATTTGATAAACACCTGATATGATGGGACTTCAGAAAAAAAAATAGAATGGTTATAAGAACCTGCAAGAACAAAGTAAAATAATAGGAATTCCAGGAACAAAACTTAAAAGGTGAGTAAGACAGAAAACGTAACTATAGTGCAACTGTTTGACTGATAGTACAATTACTTGACTCTGCAGTGAACATTTATATATACTCAAAATACTCTCAACATGGTTAGGTTATTTAATTAAAAGTGACATAACTAGTGGGAGGAATGGAGGAGGGGTGGTGGTGGTTCTGCTGTGATAGCTAAGTCCTCATCTATCATAGAAGGGCATAAATAGTACCTAACATTGGTAAATCAAGAATAGCAATATAAACATACTATTTATAAATACAAAAACTAGTAGTTAAAGAGAGGTTGCCTCTAGGGAATAGAGTTGGGGAGATAACGGAGAAAGAAATTGTTGATATTCCTTATAACCCTTTCAATCCTACTTGATTTTTGTAAGCAGAGGCATGCATTACTTTTATGGAAATAGGATTTTAAAAACCATTTTAAAGTTGGAGTTCCACATCAGTCATTAAAATGATGGAAGTGAACAGACTGTGCTGTAATCTTTGCAGTTTACTCATAGATCTAGTATGAGCCCCTATTTCTTAACGAGCCTATGTGGTTCTAGTCCATGTGTTCTAATTCTTACTCTCCTGATGGAGGTGTTTTAAAGCTTAAGTAGCTAATGCCTATAAAGGGATTTCAGGTGCTTGGATGAAAGGCTTCATCAATGTTGAAGCTATTTTTTTCTAATGAGAAATTTTAGGGTACATTTAGCTATGACTTTTATCTGACATCAAATGACAAGGAAATATAAGAAACTGAACATTAGAACTACCACATTCTATTATACACATAACATTCTATTATAGTCTGCTTTACTTTTAAAACTCTAGGTAATTTTAAAAATCAAAGGAAAATCAGCATTTTTACACTTCCTAGAGGTCACCAAAATGAAAGAGGAATAAAATATAGACAATAAAGTTGAATCAATTTTTAAGTGAAACTAAGTGCACTCTGAAGATATAAATAAGATTGAAAAATTGAATGATTTTTAACATCTCATGTCATTACCTGGTGTTAGATGGTGTTAGAGAAGAAGAGTACTGTGATATAAAAAGTTAAATAACATTTATTGAGCACCTACTATATACCAGACCTTTTGCTAGCTTCTTTCAATTACATAATCTCTTCCAATCCATTTCATCTCCATTGTGCAGATAAAGAAATAGGTTCCAGAAATGGTAAGTCACTGTTCAAAATTAGACAGGTAATATGGTAAATCTATAGTTTAAACTCAGAGAGTCTAATTTTAAGTTTGTGCCTAGTTGAACATACCATGAGATTTTCAGATAAAGCAAGGGAAACAAAAATAATGAGAGTAATAATATTAACAGGGTACAGGGGCAGCTGTCTCAAATTGCTACCAAATTTAAAAAGCTATGAGTTGGCAAGCTGGGACTGAAACATTCACAGTAAAATTGGATTTAGTTTGGACAAAGCAGAGGTTAAAGCTCTATAATTTGAGGAGATTTAGACTCAGGCTTTCGTTAGGTAGCAGGAATAATAACTTGAACTTCTAGATCAGTGCTCCTGAAAATGTGGTCCCTGGACTAGCTGTAGCAATGTCACCTGAAAACTTATTAGAACTGCAATTATTGGGTCCCAATCCAGAAAAAGACCAATGCTTCTCAAACTGTGGGTGCATAGGAATCACCTGGACAGGTAGTTACGGCATGGATCCTGGATGCAGGAATTCTGACTCAATTGGTCTATGGTAGGGACGAGGAATTTGCATTTCTAACAAACTCGTAGGTGATAGTGATGCTGGCATTCTGCAGACCACAGCTGTACTTGAGTTACAGACCATTGACTCTCACTGTATGTTACCAATTAACTTTTGTTAAAAGAATGAACACTTGAATGAATGAATGAACTTTTCACCAGGACAAGGAATTGGGAAAAGGAAGTGGCTAGGTATAGAGGATAGTTAGAACTGAAGAATCACTGGAGACAGGTGGAGCAGATAGCTCAAAGTCAAGGGGCTTGTTAGTCAGTGTTATTCCTAGAGAGGATGAGGTCTGCATAAGGTACTTATGTTGGGAGATGATCTGGAATTTCCTTCAGCAGCCCTAGTTTGGTTTTATCCATTCTGCATCCGTTAGGTCCCAGACATGGCAAGGGAGGGGAACTTTTTAAAAAATCAATGACTGGTGCTTCCCTGGTGGCGCAGTGGTTGAGAGTCCGCCTGCCGATGCAGGGGACACAGGTTCTTGCCCCGGTCCGGGAGGATCCCACATGCCGTGGAGCGGCTGGGCCCGTGAGCCATGGCCGCTGAGCCTGCGCATTCGGAGCCTGTGCTCTGCAACGGGAGAGGCCACGACAGTGAGAGGCCCGTGTACTGCAAAAAAAAAAAAAAAAAAAAAAAAAAAAATCAATGACTGCAGCTAGTTTTAGCCAAGAATCCATGAGTCATTGGAGGGAAGAGGGTGCAGGTGGAAATTAACTACTAAGTTTCAGCGTCATATTTTTTTCTCTAAGGCATCCCCAAAATGCGAAGTTTGACAAATATGCTGATAGCACCTTCTCTAAACTCTCTTGCTTTCATGTCAGCAGAAAGCAGCAGTGCGTGAAGATGCAGAATAATAATAATAACCAAGTTTCATGGTATAAAAATAAAAATTTAAAGTAAAGACTTAAAACAGAAATAAGTTAAATATAAAATATATTTTGGTCTTAAAAAAATTCCATACCTCCTACACCTTTCCACCATTTCCAATTTCTCCCCCAAATCTGGAAAGTAATGTTGAAATTACATTTTCAGATTCAGTTGAATATATTTGTTTTCTAGAACAAATGATCAGAAATATATTGTGTAATTTTTGTCATATGAGGGTCATATTTAACAAAATCAAACACCACCATAGCAGAATTCAGAAATCCACAGACAATTATTGTCTCTTGTGGTAATAAGTATAGAACAACTTTTCTTTTTCTTTCAGAAAGAAGACAGGAGATTTATAGAATTATAGAATGTGGAGGAACCCTTAGGAAACTTGAACCCTTTGCATTCAAACCAGAGAAGGAGAAAGTAAACAAAGGAGAAATGATTAAGTTTGGTTATGCATCCTGAGTAGTAAAAGGTATATAAAAATACAAACCCCAAAGCCTCTGAATTACAGAGGAATCTGTGGGAGAAAGGACCCCACTCTTTTGGAGATATTTATTTTTCAATTAGTCTAGGATATTAGAAATGTCTCAAATATTGGCTTGGGAATCTCTTACTTTGGGTTTCTCTAGAAACATGTTCAAGGATTTAAATCCAAGTGGTATATTTGGAAGATGATCTTAGGAAGCACCAGTGAGGAAGTGAGGAAGGACAATAGAGAAGGGAAGGTGGCCAATAAGAGCACATTATTAAGTAAGTTACCATATAATAAAGGAGCTGAATCCTGCTGGAGGCCTCTGGAGCCACTGTAGAACACATAATTCTCCCACCAATTCCAGCAGTCAGCCATTAGTTAAGGCTGGGGTGAAAAGGGTGGGATAGAAATTCATTCTCTGGCATTGCTGGTCTGCCATGTCTGTGGGCAGAGAGAGCTCCACTGAATCAACTATTGAACTTGCATGGTCCAGAGCAAAATGAGAATGTGGAGCTGCTTGCTCAAAAAGCCAAGAAAAGGCCCCCTACCCCCACATGGTACATGTGTGCATGCATATGTGTGTATATGAGTGAGTTTGTGTGTGTGCTTGCTATTTATTTAATATATCGCTCTGGCACAGGGCTACTCACAGGGCAAATGCAGAGGCTCACAGTTGCCTGGTCCCTCCCCCAATCCATCCTACAGCTGGGCACATGGGATGTGCTGTATGCACGTGCCTGACCCTGACTTTCACCCGACTTGTGTCCAGACCCTCGGCCAAAGGCAGAAGGTGGCAGAATTCACTGAGTCAGGGTAGGGGAGAGGCAGGAAGCAACAAGAAGAGGGAGTGCATATGAGTGGAGCCTCCAAACCCCTGTACATGTTCTACTGCCCCATTGGACTTCACTTATAGAACACAGTTAAACTTACTAAGAATTTCTATATAGCAACAGCAGAGAATTAAACCCCAAGCATGAGGCCCCCTTCTGAGTACAGGAACCTGTAAGACTGCATTGGTCATACCCCCAAGAAGCTAGCCCTGATATGGTCAGCCAGATGAGCCCTCTGGCAAAGAGATAAAGATGCTGGTAGCTGGAGAGTAGAGGGGAACTATACTGGTGAAAGCTCAAGGGGATATGGGTGGGACACCAACAGTGCATGGTACAGGCTCAAAGATTTAACCTGTAGATAGCTTTTTCTGTAATTAATTTAACCTTTCAAATGAGATCATAGGAAGGTTTTTTTTTTTTTAAATAACTTCATTTATTTATTTTTGGCTGCACTGGGTCTTTGTTGCTGTGCGCAGGCTTTCTCTAGTTGTGGCGAGTGGGGGCTACTCTTCATTGCGGCGCGCAGGCTTCTCATTGCGGTGGCTTCTCTTGTTGTGGAGCATGGGCTCTAGGTTTGTGGGCTTCAGTAGTTGTGACTCACAGGCTCTAGAGCACAGGCTCAGTAGTTGTGGCTCACGGGCTTATTTGCTCTGGCATGTGGGATCTTCCCGGACCAGAGCTCAAACCTGTGTCCTCTGCATGGGCAGGTGGATTCTTAACCACTGCATCACTAGGGAAGCCCATAGGAAGTTCTTTAATTGGCCCTGAAGAGAGTTACTCCAACACTTGCAGACAATCTTTTCTTTTGGCTCACTCCCACGCGTCAGGGAATACATACATCATAGCAACTCATAGTTATCATACATCTAATATATATGGTTTCCTGAACAGGCTCAATCATGTATTGAATATATTTATTGAGCTCCTATTATAGACCAGACACTGTGGCAGCTGCTAAATATATAGTGATGAACAAGACCAATAGACTCCCTACTATAATGGAGTTTATGTTCCAAGTTGCACTCAAGGAATCTTCTTGTATCCCACTGAAATTCTCCCCACATCTTGGAAGTGTTGCTGATATTTAGAAAGGAGAAGTGATATCCTTATTTCATGTCAATTGTATCCCTTGAGAGTTATTTATGAAAATGCAACAGCTATATTTGCCTATGTTTTAAATCCATTTAGAATCCTTGTTAGGCTATAAATTCTGTGGAAAGTCCCCTGGGTTAATTAGAGATTTTGTAGAAATAGTTCCTTATATTTCTTTTCACAATGACAAGATCACCAGCCCATGACCCAGGATAAACACATAAGCAGTGGTCTGTAATATACTTTGGTTCCTAATTGTTCTTAATTATCATAAGGTTGCTCTAAAAAGCAAAGCTTTGTAATAGATCTGTACTCCCCACCTACCTCATAGGGTTCACTTTTTCCATCAAAGTGAATTAAGCCAGAAACTCAGTCTTCTATTTGGGACTCCATCAATTATGATCTTAAAACTGTTCCTAAACATTTTGATCTTAATTTCTCTTCAGTGTCCCATTAAAATATGAAAATAGCACTATATTGATGGTGTCTCTCTCTTTTTTATACTCTATCTTTGGTGTGAAGAAGATTTTAAGAAATAACTCCTCAACACCAGCAAGGCTTTCAGAACTGTGAAAGAAAAATCGCATCATGAAACAAAATAATTCTCACTTTGTTCCTGGAAGAAAATGGCCATTGTTTCTTATCTCTGAGGTAGTTCTTGGTATGGTGAGTGAAATGGCAAGAATAATTGAGTAAAATAGCTGTGTGTATCACAAAAGCCAAATGCATCTTTTCTATTACATAAATAATGATCAGCTCTTACTGACAGTTGTTATTGTATATTTAGAAAAGAGGTGTTTATATTCCTAGATATGATATGAAAAGCCTCATATCTCTTTCACTATATTTGTATAATTTAAAATATCAGTTGCAGCATGCACCGTGTATCCTGTCCACATGAAGATGTAATGTATCTTAGAACATACCTATCTCAAATGAAGCTGTTGGTAAACTATCTTTATACATCTGATTCTAGAAGAGCACAAATAGCGTACATAAGAAATATCAAAATAAGTAACATCACATATAAATCCGATTTGTTTCTTTTAGTGTTGAAAATTGTATTGATAATTGTATATATCTTTTGTTGATAAAATCATGTGGAAAGAAAGGTTTTAGGCATTTTATATGACATTTTATGCCACTTTAGAATTTTTGTTTTCTATATAATATAGAAAAATAATTGCAAAACATTCCACTAGCGAAAAATGGCAGCATGAAAGCAATTTCTCATTTCTTGCTTATAAAAATCTCTAAAACCAAAGAAACACATAAGAAATCCTAGATTAGCCATACTCTATTTAAATGAAATAAATGTTAAACTAAATTTAACCTTTGTTTGATGGCTCTTCTTCACATCCGCTATTGGAGAACCTCCAGCCTCCTGCAAAATTTCCTACAGTTATTTCTGAAGGATCCCTGAGGATGTTTTATCATAATTCCTAAGTTCCATTGCATATTATTATATGCTGTCATCCATTTTCCTTATCTCCAACTCTGACCTGAATCTGAGGATGCTCAATGCTGAGGGGTCTGTTGTCTATAGGCCACGTGAAGATGGCCCACAAGTGTCTCTGTCTCCCACAAATGCCCTACTCATCTCTCGCAGGCTGCTCTGTTGGGAATGGCCCTCATTTTTTCTGGACGCTGCTCTCTCTTGTCAGATTATTTCCTTTTCCTACTAGGTTCTCCTTCAATTGATGTGATAATTCTTCTAAGAAGTCAAAATTTCCACTAATAGTAAAGAAACTTCTCTTGCTCCGGCCATAAGTATATTTTCTGCTGAGCTCCATTCTTCTAGTGCTCAAATCTCAAACCCTGAATCATCCTTGATTCTTCTCTTTTTTTTTTTCATATCCCACACCAGTTCATAAGTAAACCCTCTTGGCTCTACCTTTAAATATATCCAAAATGTGACCAGTTTTCACTCCATCTACCTCTACCATCTTACTCCAAGTCTCTATCATCTCTTGCCTGGGCTATTATAATAGTTTCCAATGTATGCCCTTGCTTTCAGCTTTGCCACTCATACAGCAGCGAGAGTGATTATTAAAAAACCCATGTCACACTTCTGCTCTAAACACTTCAATGTTCTCTCTCATTCTCTCTCAGAATGAAACCCAAAAGATGTACCTTATTTTACACAGCCCTTAGTGATATTGGACTTGCTACCTAATACTTCATCATCTTCAACTCCCCCTCACTAACTCATCACTCACTCTTAACTCATATGTTCATAAATCTTCTTCCCTTCCTTAATTTTCTGCTCTCTGCAACTGTCACCTTCTTAGAGAAGCCTTTCCTAATATGACTCCCTTATTAAAAAAGAATAGCTTTCCCTATCCACTTATATCCGACCCACTTTCTTGTCCCTTAACTGACTTTTTCATCTCAGCACTTTTTGACATCTGATACATTAAATATTTATTCAATATATTTGTTTATGGTCTGTCACTCCACATAGAACATCAATTCCATGAAAGTAGCAATGTGCTGTGTTTTGTTCATAACTATATCCCTAGAACCTGGCAAGTAGTAGGTGCTCAATAAATATGTATCGACTAAATAAGTGGATATGCTACTGGGACAAAATTCTGGTATTCCTGGATCTTTGACTAAATATTATAGTAGTAACATTATATCCTGCTATAACTCTAAGCTATTATATCCAATAATACTACTACCACCAGTGATTAAGAAATGTATATTGGGTACTGAATGAGTGGCCTCAAATGTTTGGCTACCTTTTAGGGAAAGTTTGGCTGCAAGTCTGGGTAGCTTAAGAATATCTTAAGATGTGTTATATCTAAATTATACTCATCATAAAACTTATATAAAGGATAATTTTTAGTTATCAACTTTTATTGACGTGCAGGCTCAGCGGCCATGGCTCACGGGCCCAGCCACTCCGCGGCATGTGGGATCTTCCCGGACCGGGGCACGAACCCGCGTCCCCTGCGTTGGCAGGCAGACTCTCAACCACTGCGCCACCAGGGAAGCCCAATTTTTAGTTATCAACTTTTAATTCAATAATATCTAAGGTTTTTCTCAAGTTATACTTTATATATATTTTCTTTCAAAGTTAAATAACTGATAATATATACTCAAGAGAAACAGAGATCTAAAAAAAGAAAATTTCTTATTCTATTTGTAAACCCAAAAGGGAAAAAAATTTGTGAATGAACAGGACTAATTTTTTTTTTTACATAACTTACATAGTTTTTTAAAAAACATGTAAGTGTGGATTTGTTTTCCTGCCTTTGTCTACAATGTCTTTCTCCTTTCTAATCAAAGTAATAATTTATTTTCTGTATAAATGACAGTGAATTTAAAACCTTCGTTCAGAATAATGTAATTTAAATGAGGCTATTTTAAAATGGGCCATTTTTCTACAGGAAAGCTTGATTTGGCCTAAAAATCTATCCAAAGAGATTTTTTTGAAAGTCTTGTAAAATTTTTGTTAATATCTTCAGTAACTCACATTAGCTTCCCAACCTATAATTAGCTTCATTAATCTCTGGACAATATTTCTAGCCTCTAAGGGCTCTTGTAGACCAACAAGGGTGATCTGCAAAGCATGGAGAGAGATGCAGGAAAAAGAAACAGAGTAATTAGGCCATAAAATAGATAGTAATCACTTTCCTATGTTAACTAGCATTTACAACATCCTTTGAAGTACTTAGAAGTTTCATGCCTGGGAAAAATATGAAGGTGAGAAAAATGAGATATGAATAAAGAATGATCTTTTGGAACATGAAATACCAGTATAAAAATCTTCAGGCCAGGGGAAAACTTACTCCAAAAATTTCAATTTAAGTTCTGAATTAGACAACCTCATTAAACAAACATTCTCAGTCCTTACCAGATTATTTCTGCAGTGCTATGATTACAGAGAATGCCATAATTAGAATCTTCAATAGCAAAAGAAAAATTATTTAACACTATTGTAATACTTTTTACCTGAAAAATGGAAACTTACCTTCTTTTATCTAAAATAATGTAATGCTTAAAGGCTGCTGAATTGCAATTATTTTGGTTAATATTTATGTCCCAGGCTGAATGATTAATCCATCAAGGCTTAAAAATACATTTGCAGGCATTTTGATGGGGAATTCATTTCTATAAATAGCCTAGATTTTTTCCCCTTTTTTCAGTAAAGGTCATCAGAGTAGAATGGTAATAAAAAGCCATGATTCTCAAATTTTAGTGTGCATGTGGGTCATCTGGAAGGCTTTTTAAAATTGCTGGGCCCTACCTCCAGAGTTTCTGAGTCAGTAGGTCTGGGTGGGGCTCAACATTTTGTATTTCCAAGAAGTTTCTAGGTGGAGCTTATGCTGACGGTCTGGGAATTATACTCTGAGAACAGTGAACTGCTAGTTTAAATTAAGGGAAGTGGTTACCCAACAAATCATTTTCTTTGAATTTATGTCTATTTTTTAATTGGAAAGATGTTTTTATCAGGCAAGGAAAAATGTTTAAAATAGATTGTTCAGATATGATTTTTAAAATGCACTGAGCTCTCTACTGTGTCTTAATGAATCTTATTTGGAGCTTACCAATAGCACACATCCTCAAGATTGCATACCTAAGCTACGTTTAAAGTTCTAGCTGTAGCGAAGAATCTATACATTTAGAAAACTATTGGCACATTACTTCCATCTCCTAATACCAGTCAAATGAATTGACTTAAGAATAGATAATATTAAATAAAAATCTGCTAGCTTAGATTATATTCATTCATTATCTAATACTTTATTTACACTGAACCAATTTCTGGAACTCTTTATTAATACATTGAAGCTAGCTTACTTTGAAAGAGTCCTTGATCTAGGCTGTACTTTTTATCTTTCTTGCCTGAAAAAAAATTTGCATGATCAAATGTACAATGCCAAGCTATTAAGATATGATTCTCAATGGATATATTCTCATTGTAAATAAATTCCTCACAATCTCAACTATCTTTTGTTCAGTTACATGTCCAGTTTGTAGGAAGGTACTATTGAAATAAAGATGAGAAACAAGGGAGTAGAAAATTCACTTCCAGGGCCATAGCAGTAAAAATTATCCCCTCAAAAAGTTTTTTCCTTAATTTGACCTGATTGCCGTTGTCTGTCTATACCTAATATAGGAACTTTTCAATTTTATGTTCTTTTGCTCATTTTGCACACATTATCTTCACCAATATAACTGATGTTATGACTTCTATTTTCAGCCTGTCTCTCCACCTCAGACATTCACCAAAACACCAGAGATGGTCTGTCTTGTCTAGAGGAAACTGACATCATTTCCATGGACCTACCACCATTAAAGTTATTTGGAATTGATGACCTGCCGTCTTCCTCTATCGTCCCAAGGTGACTTTTGTTATTTGTACCTTTCCTGTTGGAACGGTATTTTATGTTTACTAGGCTTCTCCCAGGCTTTGGAATTTGCAGAGATGCTTCTGATTTATAAAGCAGCCCATATCCTTTTAAGTATATCTTTTCTGAATAATTTTGATATAAAGTTTCATGGATAAAGTAGTCTGATGAAAATTCAAAGATAATATTACTAAAAAAATCACATATAAGTATGATATTATAAATATATATAGTATTAAACCTTGGACTATATGGCGTAGATAACATATTCCCAAAAGTTAAACCTTAGCAGGCCATTACAATGATTTAGGACCCTTTAGAAAAGATGCTATTCTTCCCTTCCTGTCCCACATTCAATCTCAGAAAACCTGCCCATTTCTCATTCTCAGAGCTCACGCTCCATCCCTGTGAACTGGCAAAATGGACATGTAAATCTAACACTCTGGTACAGATGATTGACTTTTAGGAGACAATCTGGGACTTGAAAACATGATTTAGAATTTTTAGGTAGTTGGTTGTAGAAGCTACTCTTGGAAAACAATGTAGATTCAGAGATGGAGGACACCATTTCTATACATGTAGAAAAAGAGAAGAGTAAAGCAAATAAGCACAGAGGAGTAGGGAAAAGATAACATTTGAGCTGGAGAGTTCCTGTCAGCTTTCCATTTCCTGACCATCCCAGATATACTCCTGTCCTCTGGAATCATTTTACTTAAGCGTGCTCAAGTGAATTTCTATTTCCTACAACTAAATTATGCTTGACTAAGACAATGCTTATGGTTAAGAGTCCTTTATTTCCAGTTGGAGGGATAATAGGGTAACAAGGATAACAGACTCAATATCAGAGCTACCATGCTGTCCAACCCAATCCCAATTTTTTCTTTATTAACAATTTAAATTAGAAAAGTAAAAAGTAATACTTTGTTAATTTAAAAAAATCATATAATACAGAAGTATAGAAAGTTAAAGATTCATATCCCAAGTCTGACTCTCTCCTGATGCTATTCCTCAGAAGTAAATTCCGATTAACCATTGTTACATATCCTTCCAGATTTATGTATTTACAAACAACAAACATACATTAATGGACATGTCTGTGTATGTATGTATGTATGTATCTATCTATCTATCTACTCCTGTTCAACTTAAATACAATGTCTCTTGTTTATTCTTCTCCAGACACAGGAAACATCTGCTCAGGGTTCTCCTGTATAAACCCTTCATGGGTCTGAGGCCAGCCATCAAATGATTTTTAGGGTTTTTTTCTCCAGGTAAAACAATTCCAATTCCATTACCTTTGCTTTGGTAAATATATTTAAAAATTATTTTTTCTTTTTTCACTACAAAAGAAAACCTTGTCTCTGAATTAAGTGCTCTAATAAAAATTTTTAAAAAACACAAATATTATATTTTTAATACTGGCTAGCTCTGTATCAAAGTCTCACCATCTGTATAATAGGATCGTTGACTCATCCAGTTGGTTTTGAGGCTTAATTTTGTTTGGCATTCAATTGATTACTCTCAGCTAATAGATATCATAGTCATGTATAGTATGATGTCATCTCAGTTAATTCATTGTCTCTATTTAAATTTATCCTAAACATAAATACGGTTTCTTATTTAACAAGATTTGACTATCTTAAAGCCAAAGATGGAGAACATATATTCTTAGAGATATTCTTCATTTCTCCACATCCCTTCCATAATAGTGATCATCTAAATTGCCCATTGTACATCAACATCTGAATGCTTATAAAAACCTAGAGAAAGCTCTTTTTTTTAATTAAAAAATTTTTTTTATTGGAGTATAATTGCTTTAACAATGTTGTGTTAGTTTCTGCTATACAGTGATGTGAATTAGCTATATGTATACATATATCCCCTCCCTCTTGGATCTCCCTCCCCCCCACCATCCCACCCATCTAGGTCATCACAGAGCACAGACCTGAGCTCCCTGCGCTATACAGCATGTGCCCACTAGCTATCTATGTTACATATAGTAGTTAATTAAAATATGTTTTATAGACTTGGTATTTCTGAGATATCCAAATAGAAAAAAATATCCCTTAGGGGCTTCCCCTTCAATTATTTTTTAAACCTCTGTTTTAAAAATAATCTTTGAAATATATCATACATACAAAGAAGTGTATAAAACCTATATGTAATGTTTAAATAATAGTAAAATAAATATCTCTGTACCCACCACCCAGCCTTAGGAAATAGGACAGTATCAGCCCTTCAGAGACACCTTGCCAAATGTATCTCTTTTACCTCTGAAACAGAAGTAGCCTCTATCCTAAATTTTTATTCCCCTTGATTTTCTTTATAATTTTGCCACCTAGATATCTATCCTTTGACATTATTATATTGTTTAGTTTCCCCAAATCTTAAACTTTATACCAATTGAGTCATACTGCATGAATTTGTCCATGATTTCAGCCAAATGATTTTCAGATTCACTCATGTTGATGAGAACAGGTTGCATTTATTCATTTCATTGATGAATAATATTTCATTGTATGAATATTCTACAATTTATTTATCAGTTTTACTATTGATGAAGTTTTGGGTTGCTTCCATTTTTTGCCACTTTTGACAATGTTCATGAACTTCTTAATTATTTGCCTAGAAGATGGACTGCTTGGTTCCACCAAAAAATATTTTTTTAACACAAAGCAAAGGTCCTTGTACATAGTAGGACCTGAGAAATGCTTAAGCAAATTAATTTCTATAATTTAACAGTTGATTTAAAGTCTTTTAATATTTCCTAGCAAATAACGTACTGAGGAACAAATATGAAGAACATATTTATAGATGGAATGTAACGTGGAGACTTAGTAATTGTTTAATTGGATTTACCCATCCCAGAAGGAACTGCACCCTTGCTGAAGAAAACGCAGCATAACTAGAAAGGGATAACTCATTCCCATCATGTGTGCCCTTTGCTAGGCTACCAAGCAAGAACACATTTGCCCAGCTAAGCCCTCTTAAAACTTTTTGGGACAAAGACAGATAGAAACAAGTACAGTAAGTCAAATATTTGCCCAGCTGACTTTTTCTGTCAAGTTGGCCTTTGTATGGGTGGCAGTCAATTTTCCCTTCAAGTCTCCTTCTGGCCCTTCTGTTACCATTCAAAACATTCTCATTCCCATCAAAAAGCATTTATTAAGCACTTAGTTATTCACTGTATTGCAAATAGAATCATGGTTGCAAGGAGGATTAGTGCAAAAGGGCTGTATCCTTTGTTACTGAAGAAAGCTTAATAACTTTGTTTAACCTATATCTTATGTTAGGACTCTAGTTGTAATATCAGTTCTTTCCAAACAGTTTGAATGATTTATATGGCAAGAAAGGCCTAGACGGTAGGAACACAAGGGTAACTATTCTAATGTCCCTGCAGTCCCCTGCAGCCCCAGGGAGTCCTGAGTTTGTCCACCATCTTCCGCCTTTAGCAGGAAATATTAAGAACTCAAATACTTCCAGCCTTGCAATTAGGCTCTTCTTCCATGTCCTTATGGCAGGGGTGTTGATCATAACAGTTTTGTAGATTCCAGATTTGCTTGCCTTGATTGACATCAGTAACCTATCTGATTTCTGTCACTTTTCTTGCCTGAGTTCCTGACTTCAAAAGCTTGGCTTATTTCTTTTGTTTCTTAATAATCATTATTCTTTACTGCCGAAGTGACAAATGATTCTTGCAGATGCAGTTCCGGGTGTCCCAAATTACAGTTGAGGTGTGAATAACTTCTCCCAGCAGTGAACCACGTTTCCAAGTGTTATATTTGACTTTACCTACTTAGATAGCAGGTTAGCAAGAAATCCAGTTTCTCTCCCTGACACTCATCTCCCTCCCAAACTCCTTTTCATATTCCAAGGACCAGTCCTGCTTGTTCCTGTCTTCTTGCCAGCTTTATTGCTTTTATATTTCTTGCAAACAATGCCTAACATAGTTCCTATGGCTAGAGGCTTCCCTGGTGGTGCAGTGGTTAAGAATCCGCCTGCCAATGCAGGGGACACGGGTTCAAGCCTGGTCGGGGAAGATCCCACATGTCGTGGAGAAACGAAGCCTGCACAACTACTGAAGCCCACATGCCACAACTACTGAAGTCCACGCGCCTAGAGCCCACGCTCCACAACAAGAGAAACCACTGCAATGAGAAGCTCGTGCACCGCAACAAAGAGTAGCCCCCGCTCACTGCAACTAGAGAAAGCCCGCACGCGGGTAGCAATGAAGACCCAACACAGCCAAAAATAAATAAATAATTCCTGTGGCTGAAAATTCTTCCTTCAGTCCAATCTGTAGAGACTTCTAGCTCAAGGGTAATAGGATGCCTTAATAGAAGAGTGCCTGAGGCCAGCTGCCTCCTCCCTTGTTTTCTCTTCTTTATAATATCAGCCTGCTAAGGCATGAGAGCTACTACAAACAGAATCCAACAGAAATGTTTCCCATTATATTATTTTATTTAGTAACATTTTAAGTTAGAAAAATGAGAAGTAATATATGCTTACCTTGTTACAGTGGGGATTTGGACTCATCAAGCAACATTTGGGAAACCTTGTACTAAAATACTGTTTATTGTTTCTCTGAAATTCACATTTAACTGGGAGTCCCATATTTTAGTTTGCTAAATCTGGCAACGCCACCCCTTGAGCTGGCGGACTTCAAAACTGCCAACAGATGTTGGTTGCTTGTTAAAAAGCCACTACCTGCTCCAGCTTTGTGCTGCTGCCTTGTAATGTTGCAGCTGAAGCTGGCGACAACCAGAAGTCCGGTAATCATTTAGAACGGCTGGTGTCTGCGAAGATGACGTTTAGGATGAACTTTATGCTCCAGCAGCTTCTGCATCAGTCAGTGCAGATTATTTATTGTTCACTGATTGTTTAAGACTTCAAAGAAGGATCGTCTTACTCCCCAACACCTTCCTCAGTGCTGCACTAGGACAAAGGTGTTTCATGGTAAAATTACCCTGGGGCCCTTATATTCTAGCGTTTTAGATTCATTCACATAATTACTTCAGGAAGACACAGCCTGCCTGTGGCAAGACTGATTTGGGATAGGTTCCTCTATGTAGAACCTATCTTCTGTCAGAGATGCCATCTGGTACTATCTTTTCCTGCCTCTGTGGTGACTTTATTTCCATGGCTTTTTTTTTTTTTTTTTTTGCCTTTCCTTGTCACTGGGCTTCTGTTGGGGTTATCCTAATCTATCCTAACAAATTTCAGTAATCTTGAATCTTGGGGCAAAGTGGTTAGAGCTCCTGTACTTTTGTATCCCAGGAAGCCACTAATCTTATGCAAATGTGGTTCCCTCAGGCAGTTTCAAAGATATTGATAATATCAGTAGTTTACCTTAAGAAGGAAGGAGGGGAGAAAGGAAGGAAGGGTAAGAGAGGGGGAGAAGGAGGGAAGGAGAGAGAGAGAAAGGGAAGAAGAAGAGAAAGAAAAAAATAGAAAGTTCTACCTCTGCATTGGGCATTTAAAAAAAGGAAGAAAGAAAAAAAATTGAAGTTCATTGGACATAGTTAAATCATAAAATGCAATACATTTTTAAATTTGGGGAAAATAAAGCAACATTGATCTCAAAATCTAGCAATAACCCTTATTAAAATCTTTGGCCCTCCAAAGATTTTTTCTGTGCATGCTTGTGTGTGTGTGTGTGTGTGTTTGTGCATTCTGTGGGAGTGTATATATAATCACACATACAAATGAGTTCGTACTCTGCAGCCTAGTTTCAAATCTCCTTTGTTTTCACTTAATATTATATAATAAATATTTTTTCCATATAATTAAAAATACTTCTAAAATAGTATTTTAATAGCTAGGAAATATGCTATTGATTGTAATACATAATTATATTTAATCAATCACCTATTTTGTACATTTAAGTTATTTTCAATTAACAGCTTATGGCTAAACCTTTGCATACATCTTAAATTATTTCCTTAGAGTAAGCCATCAGCAGTAGAATTTCTGGAACTGGGTAAAGGGGATTTTTTCCCATACAGTTAAAAAATTTTTATTTTGAATAATTTTAGATTTACACAGGAGTTGCAAAGATAGTACAGAAAATTCCTATATACTGTTCAGCCAGCTTTCCCTAATGTACATCTTACATAACCATGGCACATTTACCAATACTAAGCAATTAACATTGGTAAATATTAAACTGAGCTTCAGCATTAACATCTTTCTTTTTCTGTTCCAGATTCCAATCCATATAACTATGTTGCATTTAGTTACTCTGTCTCATCTTTTTCAAATTGTTTTCCATGACCTTGACACTTTTGAACTGTACTAGTTATTTTTTAGAATGTCCCTCAGTTTGTATTTGTCTGATGTTTTCTCATTATTAGACTGCTAATGTGACAATATGATTTTAAGGTTTTGACCTATACATTTGAAGCCCTGTTGCCTGTGAGTGATAGGCTAGTTGAAAGAAATTGTTGAAGGCAGGAAATCTATTAAAATGATACATACATACCTTATTTACTTTACTTGCTTTATGTACTTCCATGTGCCAGCATTTTAATTTTGGGCCAAAGTTTTGTCTGTTTGTTTTGTTTTCTGTTTACAGTACATTTTATTGATTGGAACTCTGAACCACCTTTTTTTCCATAAATCACAACTATAATTAATAAATCATTTATGATTCTAGTTTCACTTTGCTTAAAATGGAGAGAGAACTTAAAACACTTGAAAAGCAGCTTTTCAAAATTTTTACAATTTCTTTTGCATTTGATTCACCCACATCTGATTTGACAGCAATTATTTTTCTTTAAAAAATGTATATTCATTGAGTCATTTCAAAGCACATGGTTCCCACTGAAAAAAAATCATTTTCATTTCATCAGATTATATAATATTTAATAAATAACAATTATGATAATGACTAGAACTGAAATGATAAGTTTAGAGAAAACATAATCCTCTTGATAAACCCCTTTGGTTACTAAACATTGAGAAAGCAGCAGTACTTAGGTAGTTTTGAGAGAAGCCCCTTAGCTTCAAGCATTCAGTGTGCAGATGGCATTAGACAGTGTGCTTTGTAGAGAGAACAGTGGGTTCTGGTTAACTCAGAAAACTGGTTAAAAAGAGGCCAGGGCTTCCCTGGTGGTGCAGTGGTTGAGAGTCCGCCTGCCGATGCAGGGGACACGGGTTCGTGCCCCAGTCTGGGAGGATCCTGCGTGCCGCGGAGCGGCTGGGCCCGTGAGCCGTGGCCGCTGAGCCTGCGCGTCCGGGGCCTGTGCTCCGCAACGGGAGAGGCCACAGCGGTGAGAGGCCCGCATACAGCAAAAGAAGAGGCCAGTTAAGGGAGCTGCTAATGTATTGCCAAATTGCCATTCAGTAAAGTTGTAACCTATTTATGCTTCCAATTACCTGATCGGAGAGTTTCTATTTCCCCATCTTTGATAATACTAAATAACAGTATGTCCAACTAGATTTTATAGAAATAATCTATATTAATAGTAGGAAATTATATCTTGGTGATTACTAATGATACTGAATTTTTAAAATCATTTTACTTATTGATCATCTAGACTGGGACCTGTTTCAATGATCCGGTAACAACTGTTCTATTAACTGCTGTATTATTAATCTGGGACTGAACTATTGCCTCCCTCCAATCAACCCCTGTCTGGTGATGCCCAGCATGAACATTATAAGAGTCTTCTTTGTTTAAGAAGCCAGATACAAAAGGAGAGGGATCATTCAGCAATAGGAGGGGCATTCAGCATGGAGCTTAGAAACAATATGTACAGATAAGCCCTGCTACTTGTAATTTTATAACTTGCCAACTCGTCCCTTGCCTGTCTAACATTCACTCCCACTACTCCCCTCTTTGCTGGTCTTTGTACTGTTCTTGGAACACACTGAGCACGTTCTCACCCAGGGCCGTTCTGTGGGCTGCTCCCTCTGCTGGGAACATTCTTTCCCCAGTTATCTGCCTGGCTAGCTCCCTTACCTCAGTGAATTATTTGCTCAGATGCCACCTTTGCACTGGAGTCTATACTGATTACCCTACTTAAAACTGTAACTTATCACCCACACCACTTCTGACTCCCTTTACTTTTTCTTTTTTTTCTGTAGCACCTATAAATTTCCTTATTTTATATCATCTACATATGTATCTCATATATTGTTTAATTCTGTCTCCCATTGCTAGAATGAAAACTGCATACTAGATGTAGGGCTCTTTGTTCTGCGTTCTGATATATTCCAACCTTCCAGGGCAGTGCCTGGCACATGGTAAACACTAATATTTGTTAGATGAATAAGTTAAATTAAAAAGAAGACCTTCAGGTATGCAAAGGAAAGATACAGAAAAGGGAAGTCCCTACTAGGGTACTCTATCTGGAAAAACGTGTGTTTTATTCAGAGCCTTTGAAGATGTTGCTGCCCTCTTTCTTGTCCATCCTACAGGAGTGACTTTGGATCTTCAGATCACACAGGTCCATCCTTTGTAACTCTTCACATGGTTTGTTTCACCCACACAAGCCCATGCTGGGGCTACAAAAAAAGCCACCCCATAACTAAAACCTCTCTGGATTAGAGATCGCCACACTCCAGTGACAAACCACAACAGTTTTCACTTGTCTAAGAAATATCTCTCAGATAATTCTAGACTGTTCAATACTAGGTGTCTGTGCTCAGGCTGCTATAATAAAGTACTGTAGACTATGTGGCTTTGATACAGACATGTATTTTTCACAGTTCTGGATGTTGTGAAGACCAAGATCAAGGTGCTGGCAAGGTAGGCTTCATTCTGAAGTCTCTTCTCTTGGCTTGTAGGTGGTTGCCATCTTGCTGTGTGCTCACATTACCTCTTCTCTGGTTGCTTGAAATGGGGGAGCAAGCTTCTCTGGCGTCTCTTCCTGTAAGGGCACTAATAATGAAGGCCTTACCCTCATGACCTCATCTAACCCTAATTACCAACCTAAAACCCCCATCTTCAAAAATTTTAGGGCAACATAAACATTCAGTCCATAACACTGAGTGATCAGGACCCTGAGTTCTGTAGCCCTATGTGTGAGAAGCTTTAGGGAACACATCCCATACCATTCTTTCAGAGCTCACCAGGCAGATATTGGGCCTAAGGCAATCTGTTTTCCCAACCCTTGGAGGAGAAAGCCAGAGAAATTGCTGTAGGCAAAAGCACTGTTGGTTCTCATTTTCTTTCATTTCACTGAGATTATTGATTTTTTAAAGTTTAAGGAATTTTAAAGGATGTTTTTTGGACAGTAATGAGAGACTACAAGTTCTACTTTTGTTTAGGACAGGGAAAGCCACACACAAAAAAATGTTGCCTTGGGCTTCCCTGGTGGCGCAGTGGTTGAGAATCTGCCTGCCGATGCAGGGGACACGGGTTCGTGCCCTGGTCCGGGAAGATCCCACATGCTGCAGAGTGGCTGGGCCCGTGAGCCATGGCCGCTGAGCCTGCGCGTCCAGAGCCTGTGCTCCGCAACGGGAGAGGCCACAGCAGTGAGAGGCCCGCATACCACACACACACAAAAAAATGTTGTCTCTATACTAACAACAGGAATAATCCAGATAGTCTAAAAGAGCCTATCTTTTCTTAAACCTATCAGAGAACCAAGTTGCAAGGCAGCTAAGGCAACTGAATCTCAAAGAGTGATAAACCCCTTTGAGGAGGGATGGGACATACAAACTCTTTTACTTTTAGCAGAGCAAAGGAGGAAGAGGTGGCCTTCGGGGAAGCAGCTAAGAAGAAATCAGCTAAAACGCCAGTAAATTCCTATAGGCCATGTGTGGGCTAGCATATCAGTTTAGGATAACTGGAAGCCCGGCTCATGAGGGGAATTCACAGTCTTTTCCAAACTCTTCTCCATAGGCTTACCCTGGATGCTCACAAGAAAGATTAGGGTAGGGCAGGGAGACCAGAGAGAGCTGTTCTTGGAGCCTCAGAAACAAGGGAAGGTCTGGTTGCCATGGGGAGGGAAGCAGGAGCACTGCAAAGGCCCCATCCCCAAGGCCCAGGTGCACAGACTGCCTAATTTGGGGGCTAGACTAGAAGAATCAAAACCACCCCCAATAAGCAACAGCAGTCTCCTGCTGAGGCAGGGGGCCAGTGTTTGGAGAGAAATGCCCTCTGAGGTGCAGGTGTGCAGGGACTGATGAAGTCTGAGGGTGGAATGGGAACACTGAGAGAAGCCCTCCAGCACCCCAGGCCTCACGCTCAGCACAAACCATCACTGGGGGGATATGAAGACTGTGGTACACTGAGATAACGATAGCAACAATAAAGGTCAAACAGGCCTTTAGATGGGCTGTAGAAGGGTGGAGAAAGCACATACCTTATGATACACCTTTTCGATCTTTCCTGCCTTACTCTTGGCTCAAGGCTTTTGATCTTAACAAAATGAGCGTTTGAGAGTTTCGGTTACTCCACTGTTGGTAATCAAAAAACAGTGAGGGCCCTTCCATAGAGTGGCCCAAGTGGCGAGATGGTGAGTAGGAAAACAGAGAGTGTGGGAGGAGCAATTAATAATTAATCGCTGCACTCATCTGTTTGGTCCTCAGATTTACCATAAGCTGTAACATTCCATGATTCTAAGTCAAACTTTGTGAGCAGTTATTTGTTCTGCCCATGTGAAAGAAAGAATCTAATTTTAGGATTCTAATTTTCCCATGCCTGCTCCTGCCTGTTGCTGTAGTTGTTGAGGTTTGATTTTGTACCGACCTCCTGGGCCTTGCACCAACATTCATGCTAGTGCAGCTAGACTAAGTGGTTGTGGCCAGGGTAATTATAGGAAAATTCATTTATTATTGTTTCCAGTGGGATAATTTTTTTCAAATACTACATGCTGGAAAACATGGACAGGCAATTTGGCTTTATGAAACTTCCACTAAGAAAATCAATATAACATAGGCAATGTTAAATGTTAAGCTTATTTTTTTATTTTTATTTTTTATATTTTTTAAGCTTATTTTTTTAAACATTTCCCTAGATTCTCCAGCACATTCTCTAGCAATTCTTCTATGAATACTGTAAACATTAACAAGAGGATATAGCATAGTTGAAGAGACAATTCATTTTTCAAGGTTAAATTTACTTATAACGCCTTCTTAGAAGGCCCTCTACTTTATATTCTGCATGTAAACATAACTGCACACAGTTAGGAAATACAAACTTAAATATGTTGATTACCATATAATCTCTATAACTTCATGTATGAAGTGCCCAAGATTACAAATTCAAATTTAAATATAACACATATTCAAAAGAGAAAAAAAACAGTAACATTTATTCATACAGTTCTTTAGAATTTCAACTGAAAATTCATTCAGCTGATTACTGAATCAAACCTGGAATTCAAAATTACCTTGAACTTGTTACAGATGCGATTTAAAAAAATTAAAAGCAGCAACTACCTCAAACAACTGTTTTCTACCTAAATAATGAGTTAAAAGCAACTGACAGTTTGGTTTGTTTATAAATTATATAGGCTTGTTCTATGAAATGTAGGGAAAAAAATGCCTGTCTTAACTCAATTTCCTTCATATTCTTGAGGAGCTGGAAAAAAGATAACATAAGCAAGTTAACAGTTCTTTCATTTGTAGGTGATGATGGTCTTAAAAATAAAGGCAAATGCTGTCTATATTAGAACTTTGATGGAAGAATCTGATGATTTGTCAGTATGCCAGGGAACAGTCAGAAGGATAAAAGAGAGGAAAAAAGGAAAGCCCATGGCATCCATTCTCTCTGTCCTCCTACCTTCATATACAAGCTTTTACCAAACAAAAGTTGGTGGGATTATAAACCTTGCCTTTCTTATGTCCTCCACAGAAAGGACAGGGATGGTCTTTATTTATGTCGATTTTATTTTTTCTTTTAAAAATAGCCTTGGATCTTCTTCTTCTTCTTCTCCTTCTTCTTCTTCTTCTCCTTCTCCTTCTCCTTCTCCTTCTCCTTCTTCTTCTTTTTTTGAGATCGACACAGTACAGCTTTATTCAGTGGCCACAGAATGGAGAAGCGGGAACTAAGTACACAGATCAACTTCTCACCCACGTGTTGAGAGGGATTTAATTTTTCTGGATCCTCTTTTTAAGGTATATGTAGAAAAATATAGCAGGCACTTAGATTGATTTGCTGGAGCCCACACAGTAGTTTAGAGTTAGCTCTTGTGATAAACACCACTTGCTTCAATAATTAGTTTATTAAACACTTCTGGATTAGTAGAACTTCAATTTTATTCCAGTGTAATTTGAACAACTAGCAAATTCTATATAAATTTTTCATACTTTAAAAATTTTTTTATCATACTTTGTTCTTTCTGAGCACAGGAATAATACATGTTCATTATATAAAACCCAAACATTACAGAAATATGTCTCATTTAAGCTTTCCCAAAGACATGAATAGTTTAGGCCAGTGGACTTTTACTGTGTAGCTTAAAATGGTCTGATGACAGTCTGTGTTATGCAGAAAGATAATATGTATGGACAAATAGAATTTCTGGTTTCTCAGAAGTTACCACAAGATATGTGGACCTAGAGTTTAATAAATCTGTTCTATCCTTCTTATGCCTCATTCTGAGTCTATTCTCACATTATAAATTATGATACCGCAATTTTCTTTCTTTTTTTTTTTTTTACCACCGGTGTATGTTTATTGTCTCCTGATTTTGCTTTCTGCAATGCTGTAAGCTTTCCAGAAATAGGTGAAAGTGCTTGTTTTGCATATTCAGGAAAACTTATTAAATATTTTTTTTGAATTTTATTTTATTTATTTTTTTATACAGCAGGTTCTTATTAGTTATCCATTTTATACATATTAGTATATACATGTCAATCCCAATCTCCCAATTCATCACACCACCACCACCCTGCCACTTTCCCCCCTTGGTGTCCATACATTTGTTCTCTGCATTTGTGTCTCTATTTCTGCCCTGCAAACCAGTTCATCTGTACCATTTTTCTAGGTTCCACATATATGCGTTAACATACGATATTTGTTTTTATGATACCACCATTTTCAATCCAGTGAGCTCCAGGCTCAGCTCAAAGATCCAATGATGCTGTCAGCAGTTGCCCAAAACAAATTCATTTTGTTTGAATTAGATCTTGGCTCATTAAAAATATCTTTACCTTCCAAATGATGAACAAATATATAGGCCAAAAAGAAGACTTATAATTGAAAAAGTTTTAGTATAATTCATTTAACATTTACTAAAGTTTAATTAAATAATATTTAAACAAATTATATTTAATAATTTTATTATTCTGCTTCTGTATAGCAAGACCTTACCTACTGGAATTTAGTTAGCCAGCAACCTCACCCACCCGTAACATAGCTTGAAACTAAAAATAAACAAAAATAGATCACTTAAACAAAAGCTCTTGCTCCTCATTTATAGAAGGCTTTCTCAGGGCCTCTGTCAGAAACAATTTGTTCTTATGTAGCACATATTTTTACTAAGCTTTATATAGCCTATGATTTTAATAAGCTTGGCTATTTGGCTTATAATCCTTTCCTAGGTTAGGAGAAACACGTTAGGAGAGGAGAGAGGAGCTTCTACATGCAAAGATATTGGCAACTGTAAGAAGTAAGAACTGTGAGCTTGAAGAAAAGAAAAAAGAATAAAAAAATTATAAATAACAGACCTAATTATTAAAAAAATTTCGATTTAGGTTTGGAGTAATAAGTCCTTCAGTGGTCCATGGTAGACCCTAAGAATCACAAAAACCTCTCTTATACACCCAAGGTCTTTGTAGAACAGTTCAGCACCCAGATTAAATTAACTGCTACCTTGCTGTTTTTTGAAGGTAAAAGATCTCTTCCCAGCTCTCTCAACCCTCTCAGTAGTAGGCGCTTTTGGTCCTACTCAGGCTGAGAGTAAATCGTCCGCATTTTTGACCCTCTAGTCCCTCCCTGACCAGCACCATTGTTCCTTCACATACCCTCTCACTTATAGCCCAGGTTATCTGCTGTTAGTATGACATGGTAGAAAGGATACTAACTTTTCATTCAAGCAGATATGGTTTTGAATCGAGCTCTGTTATTCACAAACTCTATAACCTGGAGCAAATTACTTAACATCTGTGAACTCCAGTTTAATCATCTGTGAAACGAGGGTAAGGTAATAATATTATAGGGGTACTGTGAAAATTTAACATGAAAATGTCTAACCATGCATAGCATATGTGTCCATTATGCCATTATAAACAAGTTACCCTCACTCTCCTCTGGTCACTCTTAACTGCTGACTTTCTCATTAATCCATAATCATGGAAAGTTTTGGCACCTGGCTCACTGGCTTCCTTTCCTCCTCAGGGCTTGACATCATCCCGTCAATAACCCCATGCCATTATTACTTCACTGATTTTCAGCATCCTGTTGTCAGGTGTTGACTTGTGCCTTGGTATCAGTAATATCCGTTTTATTTCACTATTTCCTAGGTCTGCTCTACGTCTGAAATTTTAAATTCCAAGTAATGCTCTTTCTGATTATTGCCTCCTTTTCCTCCATCCTCATTCTTTTCTTGTATCTATAATTGCTTTCAGAAAGCATTAATATCTCTAGTCAAATGACTGCTTAATTGTCTTCCAATATATCAAATTCTTTTTCTTACTTTTTTCCTATCCAGTCTACACCTGGTGATTCAAGACTTCAAACACCCAGGCAGTACTCTCTTCTGTCTTGCCCGTTGTTCTTCTAATGTACTGACTCAAAAAACTCCTGATCTATGTACAAACTAGTTTTCTGTTCATACAAGTCCTTTAACACATATACTTGTTGCAAGTATTTTCTCTCAATCTATGTCCTGCCTATTCATTTTCTTAAATAGTGTCTTTTGATGAGCAGAAGTTTAAAATTATGAAGTCATTCTATTTTTGCATGTGGTTAGTGCTTTCTCTGTCCTAAGAAATCTTTGCCTATTCCATAGTATCAATAACAAAGAATTTCTCATATATTTTCATTGGAAGTTTAGCTTTTACATTTAGGTCAGAAATCCATCTCTAATTAATCATTGTGTATCGTGTGAAGTAGGGCAAAAGGTCCTTTTTTTCCATGTACCTAGTTGTTTTGCCATCATCTGTTGAAAAGACGTTTCTGCCCCTATTGAATTATTTTGGCACCTGTATGGAAAATCAATTGATCAAATGTGTGTATCTCTTTATGGATGCTTTATTCTATTACATTCATCTGTTTGCCTAAATTTATGCCAATACACTGTTAGAAAAGGCATCTGTATGGTCCCTTGCATTTCTGTATGTCTTGTGAGCAGAAGTACTGATGGCCTTTTCTCTGGAATATCTTTTCAAGGATAAGAGATAGTGTCTCCCTCTAGAGTAAAAGCCAGGCTTGTTTATTGCCTAGTACAATAAATATAATAAAAGTAATGTCTCCCTCCTAGGGAAAGGTCAGGCAGGCTTACTGCCTATTATAAAAAGATTTGGGTTCCCTAAACTCAGGGTTCCTCTCCTGTAAATACACTCTACCATGTATACAATTATCATCTGACCCTTTTTGTGATATCCTGTGAGACACTCTAGCTTTAGCTATTGCCATGAGTAATAAAGTTCTTTATCTCTGACCCTGGACTGTTACGTCTTCTGCCAGCATCCTTGAAACTGTGGCAGTCTATAAGGTCTAGCATATACCCTATCTTGGTGAATACTTTACAGTTATTTGTAAAGAATGTATATTCTCCCATTGTTGAATGTAGTGTTCTACAATTAGTTTAAACCAACTTAAACCAATTAGTTTAAGTTGGTAGCTGCTATTGTTCAAATCTTCCATGTAGTTACTTTTTTCCCCCCAACTGATTGTTCTATTAATGACTCAAGGAGAATCATTAATATGTTTTCATAATATTATTTTTCCCGTTCTTTTACTCTTAATGTTCTGTACCTACTTATTTCAATGACATTTCCTTTAAAAAGAGTATATTTTGATTTTACTTTTTTACTGTGCTTGACAATCTCTGCTTTTAATTTATATGCTCAGTACTAATATATTTAATATAATTATTGTCTACCACTTGTCTACCACTCATTTTTTCATTTTCTATTTGTCTTGTTTGTTCTTTGTTCATTTTTCCCCCTTTCCTTTTTCTGGATTAATTTAGTATTTATAAGTATTCCATTGTATCTCTTCTCTTGGCTTTTCACTTATAACTCTTTCTTTGTGTGTGTGTGGTTTCCTTAGGGTTTACTATATGCATCCTTAACTTATAACAGTCTACTTGGAACTAACATAATATCATAGGATGTATAATTTAAGAATATTAGATATTATACTTACACTTAATCCTTTCCAAATTATTGTGCCATTGCAGTTATCTGTTTTATTTATTTATTAGAATGCAACTTTTAATTTTTCCTTCAAGGGAACAGTAGAGCCATTAACATTAGCAAAGAATGAATTATCTTTGAAGTTTCATGTATTTGAACCAGATGTGGCTCATACTGATGACTGTCCCTTGTCATAAGTTTGCTCCTTCTGCATAATCTTCAGTTCAAGCTAAAATTACTAATTACTGAAAAATAAGATTAATGTATTGAATTGTTTTCATAACACAGCAAGGAAAATATTTCTGGAATATATGGAGTGTCACTTGTGTACCATCTAATAATGAACATGTAGAAATATTACATTATGAGATTCTCCACATTCGTTATCACTCTTTCTTTTAAAAGATAAATTATCTTTTGAAGATATTAAGAAACAAGAACAAAACTGTTATATACTTGCCTAAACATCTACCATTTCTAGTGCTTTTCATTCCTTGATATAAGTTTGAGTTTTTGTCCTGTCTCATTTCATTTCAGCTTAAGGAACTTCCGTTATGATTTCTTGCAGTACAGGTTTGCTTACAAAAAAAAAGTTCCTTAACTTTTGTTTATTTGAAATGTATTTGTTTTGCCTTCATTTCTGAAGAATTTTTTGGGAAAGCATAAATGAAATTCTAGATTGATAGTTTTTCTTTCAGTGCTTTACAGATTCCACTCCATTGTCTCTGACTTGCACTAGTTTTAAGGAGATGTCAATGACCATTCTTACTGCTATTCCTCTGCATAGGTCTTGTTTTTCTTGATTGCCTCTAACATTTCAGCATTTAGAATATCAATGTCTTATTGAGTTTCCTGGCTTTGTGGGTTGATTTTTTAAATTAAATTTGGAAAAACTTTAGTCATAATTCATTTGAATATTTTTCTGCCCAATCTCTTCTTCTTCTGAATTCTGCTTATGTGCTAGACTTCTTGATAATCTTCTACAGGTCACAGACTTTTTTTTTTTTCCTCTCTGTGTGCTTCAGTTTCTAGTGACCTGTGTTCAAATTTACTGGGTTTTTTTTTCTGCAGAGTCCAATCTGCTGTTAAGACCAGCTGGCAAATTTTCGCCCTATTAGAAATATGGTAATTTTGTGGTCCAAAATTAATTTCAGTATTTTTTAGAGTTTCCATTTATCAGTTGAGATCTTCCATCTCTCCACTCATTATGTCCATATTTTCCTTTTAATCTTTGAACATATATTTATAATACTTGTTTTAAAATGCTTGTTTGGTCATTCTAACATTTTTGTAATCTCTTATTCTGTTTCTACTGCTTTTTCTTAGGGGAGTGGGAGTCATGTGTCACATTCTCCTGCTGCCTCATATGTATTATAATTTTTGATTGTATACTTGATGTTGCGGAAGATACATGTGGAGAATCTGGATTATGTTGTCTTTCTTTAAAGAGTGTTGACCCTTTGAGAGGTGAATTAATTTACTGGCAACTTTGCTTGATAAACAGTAATTTTTATTTTAGGCTTTATTAGGATGGATCTAGAGCAATCTTTACTTTAGAACTGGAAAAGCCCTACTTCTAAGCATGGCCTTTCTGAGACCTCAGAATGCCCACAGTGTTTAGCAAGGTCTCATTACTTCTTTTTATTTAAATAATTAATTAATTAATTTTTGGCTGCATTGGGTCATCATTGCTGCACGCGGGCTTTCTCTAGTTGTGGTGAGTGGGGGCTACTCTTACTTGCAGTGTGCAGGCTTCTCAGTGTGGTGGCTCCTCTTTGTTGAGAAGCATGGGCTCTAGGTGCATGGGCTTCAGTAGTTGTGGCACACAGGCTCAGTAGTTGTGGCTCACAGGCTCTAGAGTGCAGGCTCAGTAGTTGTGGCGCCTGGGCTTTTTTGCTCTGCGGCATGTGTGATCTTCCTGGACCAGGGCTCGAACCCATGTTCCCTGCATTGGCAGGTGGATGCTTAACCACTGCACCACCAGGGAAGCCCAAGAAATCAGTACTATTCTTAACTCCTGGGTTTATCCCCTCTTTTTTATGCTCACAGCCGATACCACACTTCCAGAGTCATAAAAACCTGCATCACCAGGAATCTTGCAGTTGGCTCCTAATTTATCTTTTTATCACTGGTCTCATTTTCCTGCTATGTATTCTTCACACTTATGCTGGAATAGTTCTTCCAAAATATGAGTCTGATAAGTCTAAGACTCCTTCTTAAAGTCTCCATTGGCTTCTAATAGCCTTCGTGATACAGTTTTTTTTTTTTAATAATAAATTAATTTATTTTGGCTGCATCAGGTCTTGGTTGCGGCACGCAGGATCTTGGTTGAGTCATGCGGAATCTTTTCGTTGCGGTGCACGGGCTCTTCACTGCGGCGCGCGGGCTTCTCTCTAGTTGTGGCATGCGTGTTTTCTCTATCTAGTTGTGGTGCGGGGGCTCCAGAGCACGTGGGTTGTGTGGTCTGTGGCAAGCAGGCTCTCTAGTTGAGCCCTACGAGCTCAGTACTTGTGGTGCACAGCCTTAGTTGCCCCGTGGCATGGGGGATCTTAGTTCCCCGACCAGGTATCAAACCCGTGTCCCCTGTATTGGAAGGTGGATTCTTTACCACTGGACCACCAGGGAAGTCCCTAGCCTTCATGATCAATGTTAAACTCTGAATCCTGGCATTCATAATTCTTCATTATTCGGTTTATGCTTACTTCTCTATCATTAAATATCTTGCAGTTCTGCCACCTGCACCCCATTATTGTGCCAGACCAATCTCCTTTGAGTTCACAGTTTTCTTTGTGCCCTTTCCTCTTCTCTAGCTGGCTAATTTCTCTTTATTCTTTGGAATTCAACTGTCTTTGGAAAACTTCTCCTATCCCTTATCTCAAAGTGCCCACCCCTACTTTAAATGAGGTGCGGCTCCACTTCTGAGCTCCTACAGTACCTTGTGGTTATCTATAGCATAGTTATTGTAAAGTTGCTCTAGAACTTTTATTCTCTTGTTTATCTCTCATACTATCGTATAAATTCATCAATAAAAGGAACTTTCGGGCTTCCCTGGTGGCGCAGTGGTTGAGAGTCCTCCTGCCGATGCAGGGGACAAGGGCTCGTACCCCGGTCCGGGAAGATCCCACATGCCGCGGAGCGGCTCCATGGCCGCTGAGCCTGCGCGTCCGGAGCCTGTGCTCTGCAACGGGAGAGGCCACAACAGTGAGAGGCCCGCGTACCGCAAAAAAAAAAAAAAGGAACTTTCCTTTCATCAAAGGAATTGATTACTGGGAGATTAAATATAGCACAGTCCAATAGCTGTTCACAGTTAAGATCATGGATCATTAAAAAGATTTAAAATTATATTTCATATACTATATTTAAGAAGGCAGGAAATATATAAAATGACTTAAAAGTGTTTCTGTCCAAAATACTTAATGTTTTAAACATGATTCATATCTTCAGAAATGCAGAAAACCTTGTTATCCAGAATAATAGAAGTTATAGTTTGCTATGATTTGTTGTTAGCCCTGTAATTTTTAGCAGTAGTGAAGGCAACCATTTTTAAAGTACAGAATAAAAAAAAAAAAAGAAAAGAAAAACTTAGGTTGTCAGGCAAAATTTCAAGTTGCTGTCTAAAATATAGACCAGAAGGGAATAGAGCAGATTTCTCCTGAAGAGGTCTGTCAAAATTTCTCTTCATCTAAATGTGTCTCCTTTGAGACAGGCAGATATCTGCTTTTTTGACCAGGGACCGGAAGGACTTGACCCATTAACTGCTGCCTCTTTTGTACAAGTGAATAACAGTCTCCATTTGTTATTTGCCATGATACTGGCACCTTTACTTATATCAACAAACTGAGAAGTGAAGCAATTTGCCTCAGGTTAAATAGCTTAGAGATGGTAGACCAGTATTTAACTTCAGGCCTGTGTGGCTAAAGCTTGCAAGTATCCCATTTAACACCCTGGAGTACCAGAACCCTTCCTGTTTTCATGCTCTAGAAGGTTGTTAACCTAGACCCTATCCTAATTATGGTGATAACCATGGATCATAAACACAGAACCTAAGTAAGTATTGTTGCTACCTGTTTTAGAACAAAGCTCTCTTAATGGTGAATAAAACCTCCATCAAATATTCCACTTCTCTTATCTGTAACATTTTACTGATAATCATTCCTTATGGGAAGAATAAAATTCTTTGTAATGAAAGTAATGTCTGGTATTTGTAAGATATTACAAGATATTTATAATTTAAAAAATGTCTTATAAACTCCTTTGAGCTGCTTGAAGAGATGTGTAATATGAAAGCAAATTATTAGTGATTGAAATGTGTTTTCCACAAATCCCACCAGTTGTTTTAAATGCAGTCTCACAGTAACAGTTTGTTCAGCCAAGATTAACATAAGCCAATATACACATTTGTAGAAAAATTCAACCCAATTACTTTGAGAAACACTGACATATTTTAGATCAAAATGCCTAAAAATTCCAAGTGTCTTAATAATAAATTTTTAAAATGACATATTTTAGAGAAAAATTCCTTAAAAACACCTCTATGCTCTTATGTTACCTCTATTATACCAGATATTGAGTTACAGGCAAAAAGAAGAAAAGCAACTAATCTCAATAGTTACAGCTCTTTTTCTTTCTTTATTCTTTTTTTTTTTCCGTAGTTGACATATGAGGCAAGTTGCCTTAAAGGTCATTTAGCCATTTGTTCTGTAGATAAATCTCACAACTGTTGCTGTTTAACTTGGCAGGGCTGTAAAATATTAGAAAGTTGTGATTGAAATTCTGAAAGTTTCTGTAAAGCCCTAAAACTTTAAAACTTGAAGCTATGACAAGATTTGTTCTTGTATTTTTTGTTTTGTAAAATCAAACAACAGCAACTTCTGGCTCTTTTATCTCCTCAAATACAGCTGCAAGTATCCTTTTCTTGGTCTAGAGAAACATATCTATACATACATACCCCATAAGAAATCAATGTGTGTATGTGATTTTTATTGACACTTTGGGAGAATGGAGAGAAAGCTATCAGAAATATACCTATTATATTAAATATACCTATTATATTTTTTAGTCAAAGATTAAGGAAAAAATTAAGACTATAAGCCTGGATGAGTAAGTTTTTTTTTTTTTTTTAATGAAGAGTGATATCTTCCTACCCAACTATTTATTTATTTATTATTTTTTTTAGATGTTGGGGGTAGGAGTTTATTAATTTATTTATTTTTGTTGTGTTGCGTCTTCGTTTCTGTGCGAGGGCTTTCTCTAGTTGTGGCAAGCGGGGGCCACTCTTCATCGCGGTGCACGGGCCTCTCACTATCACGACCTCTTCCGTTGCGGAGCACAGGCTCCAGACGCGCAGGCTCAGTAGTTGTGGCTCACGGGCCCAGTCGCTCCGTGGCATGCAGGATCCTCCCAGACCAGGGCTCGAACCCGTGTCCCCTGCATTAGCAGGCAGACTCTCAACCACTGCGCCACCAGGGAAGCCCCCTGGATGAGAAAGTTTTAACAAAACATTTTAGAGATAAATACTAGGCAGGGACTAGCTAAAAATTATAATTTCAGAAGTCTGCCTGAAAAATGTAAACTACAGTATTACAGGAAGTCAATTAAAGCATTTTAGGAGTTATGCATGCTAATGAATCAATAGATCAAGTAGATCAAATAGACTTCAACCATCAGTATAAAGCATGTACTGGAATTTGGAGTTTTTATTCCATCACAACTTGGTGCAATCTTTCAGACACTTAGTTTTTGACTTCCCTAGGCCTGGAACACGGTTTTCTTTCTTCCTACCCAGAGCCTGTTGATCCTTCAACATCAACATCATCATGGCTTTCATCTAAACAGCCATATTACTTCTTGTCTAAACCATTCATTTGTACTGCCTTGTGGATATTTCTGAACTATTACCTCAAAGTGCAATTTAATTCTTAAGATTTTCAGGGCAGAAACCAAATCCTTTACTGCTTGTATGCCCCCATCTGCCTAGCACAGTGTAGGTACTTTAAAATTCATTGAAACCTGTCAGGTAGACATGGCTGATTGAACAAAAGTATTCATCTTTGCTCCCTCCCAAATTTCCAGCAAAATTACAGGAAGGAATAAAAAAGGTACTGATTTATACAAGACAATGAGAATGGGAGAGAAGATAGCAGTGAACAAGAAAGATAAAAACTGGGGGAAATATGACAAGTGGATGGATGGAACACTTAATAGGGCAGGAGAAGATGACTCTTAAAAGCAAGCAGAGGGAGATAACAAAATACAAACTTATTCATCTGTCAAGCCATAGAAAGGCTCAGACATTAAAGTTACCAGTTAATCAGAAGAAGGGGTGCTGTGGTCTGAATATTTGTCCTCACCAAATTCATCTGTTAAAATCCTAACCCCCAAGGTGATGGTATCAGGAGGTGGGGCCTTTGGGAGGTGAAAGGTCATGAGAGTGAAGCCCTCATGAATGGGATTAGTGCCCTAATAAAAAAGACCCTAGGCTGCTTCCTTGACTCTTCTACCATGTGAGGGTACAATGAAAAATCTGCAATCTGGAAGAGGGCTCTCACAAGAACCCAACCATGGTGGTACCCAGCCTCCAGAGCTGTGAGTTTCTGCTGTTTATAGGCCACCCAGTCCATGGTGTTTTGTTATAGCAGCCTGAATGACAAGGGGTACAATGAGGAGTGAAAACAAATGCATGGGTTTAAGATATGAATTAGGATTGGACAGTCATCTAGGTCCCACCCCTCCCCCATGCAGCAAGTGCCCACCTTTCTGTCACCTCCAGAGGAAATAAAAGGTTTGGGTTCAGAAGAAAGTTAGCCATAGGGACTCTAGACTTGTGGTTGTCAGGCACAAAGATGAATGTGGGTAAACTGGCTAATTCAAAGCATATATAATGAATAAGAACACAGCCCTCCCTGCCTTCCCTGCTCAAATCCCAGAAAATCAGCAGTCACCTCCTTCCTGAAGCAAGAATTGGGAGGCTCCTTCTCTGAGGAAATTGAAGAGACACAGAGAAAATACCCGGTGAGAGTGACATTTTTGTATGACCTAGCAAAAAGGCTAGTTGGCCACCCAATCCCCACAGTGAAGTGCTTACTCTCAACAAGAATTTCGCACACATGGAGTTTCCAATAAGTCTTATAGTACAAGACTTTCAAATCTGAATATGTCATCAAGGATCACCTGCCAGTTGGGGAATTCCTCCAACATGAAAGAGCAAAACAAAGAAAAGGAACAAGGTAAGAGGGGTCATAGTGACTTCCAGAAAAGCAAAGAACTGATAGATATGTTTTAAAAAGAGGGTTGACTGTGTGGAAAAGTGAAACAAGAGACTTCTGGAAGTTGTGTGAAAAATTAGCAACTCCAAATTGGAAAAAAAGCTAAGAAATTATTAACTATAGGGGAAAATAAAATTCAGTCAAGGAAAAAATGTAGGGAATTCCCTGGTGGCACGGTGGTTAAGAATCCACCTGCCAATGCAGGGGACATGGGTCTCAGCCCTGGTCCAGGAAGATCCCACATGCCACGGAGCAACTAAGCCCGTGTGCCACAACTACTGAGCCTGTGCTCAAGAGCCCGCAAGCCACAACTACTGAAGCCTCTGCACCTAGAGCCCATACTCTACAACAACAGAAGCCACCGCAATGAGAAGCCCGCACACCGCAATGAAGAGTAGCCCCCGCTCACCGCAACTAGAGAAAGCCCGTGTGCAGCAAGGAAGACCCAGCACAGCCAAAGATAAATAAATAATTAATTAATTTAAAAAAATGTTCATACTCTTTAAAAAAATGTAATATGCGATCTGGCAGAAAACATTAATGTAGGTACTAAATACTGAATAAACAGTCTGGTATTTTTAATTTTGTGGGCTGGGAAAAGAGAAAGCACAGTAAAACTGCTAATGTCTTAAATTATGAGGAAGTTAAAAACTAATGTTTAAATAGATAAGACATAACAGATTAGATATATTTTTCAATATGAAGTTAAGTGCCAGAAAAAAAAGAGCCACAACGTTGAATGTGACTATCTTTGGTAGCAGGATAGGTTGGAGTCAGGGGGCTGTTTGTTACAAGCCTTTCAATTCCGCATGTTTCCAGGATAAATACAAAAATTAACAATTACTTTTTGAATACTGGGATTTAATTTACTTCCAATGAGAAGGTTCAACCCATTTTACCTTGGTGTTTAAAATGTCCAAAGGTGTCTGTTACTCTAAAGGAAGGGCGAAAAAAGTGTAAGGCCAACTGGCCCGAGGCAGGGGAACACAATCAGATTCACAGGTTGCATCAGACCAAAATTTTCCGTACCACCCAGTTCCAGAAACTGCCCTGGAGACATTCCGGACCACCCAGTTCCAGGAACTGACCTGGGGACTTTGAACCCAGACCAGCCTTCCCGCCTTTCGAGGGGCGGGACTAACGGTCCCCCAGGATACCCGAAAAGACCACCAAATAAGGAATACCCTGCGCCCTCCCAGATTCACCACACCCCTTTCCCTTCTTCCCCTATAAAATCTTGCCCGACCCTCGCCCGGGTGCGACTTCTCTGGCCCCTTTCTCTCGGACCAGTGAACCTCGCCCGGGAGCGCTCCCTAATAAAGCTCACTTGAAGCTTTCCTCTGTTTCGTGGTGCCGTTTGTTAAGATCCGACCTTACAAAAAGGAGTGCACCTTTTCTCCTTTCACACCGAAATGTTGCCTGGGGTGAAAATTAGAGGCTTCCATAGGACCTGCATGCTTTCATCTCAAAGATCAGCCCAGACGGTCCTCTCTTCTTCCAAATACTCTCTGTAAAGGCAGCATTCATGTTACCAGAGGCAAGCCTGAGAACCCCTGTTGGGAGGAATCCTCATTTCCTGCTCCTCTAGTTTCCGGGAGGAAGGCATTTCTCTTAATTCTTCCGTAATTCTCTACCCGCCCCTCCACTAGCTCTGCCCTCAGCAAGGAGAAGGACTTCATCTTATTGGTGGATTTGAGGGAGGGGAGGAACAGGGCGTGTCTGGGCTGCTTCTTCCCCTCGTCTTGGGAGTGTTCATCTCTAAATGTGAGCAAATCGAGACCAGCGCCTCCTTGACCTGCCAGGTAGAGTCTCTCTTTTACCCGGAAGGCTCTCGAATGGGAAGTGTGGCCGTTTATTCAGTGCTGCCAGTAACCGCGTGGGGTTATTCTATTCGCAATTAGGAAGCCCGTGTTGTCCCATACCTCTACTCAAGCTTTCAGTAGTAGTAAAGAGGATATTTTGGTTCCATCAGCCAATTATCCTGCTTAGTTTAGTTATTTATCGGTCTGAGTCTAATTCAACATTAACTCTATCAGATATCTTGTTGTAGTGCTTTTGGTTTTCTCAGTTCTGTGTAATTTTCTGTGGTCAGCCTGGTGGCAGTGTATAAATACCATTTACATAAATACTAAATTTAATGGCCTTATAAAATACTTCCTTGCATTGTGTAATAAATCAACTATATAACGAGAAAAATGAAGAGATTAAATTAAATCTTTACTTGCAAGCTACTCACATTGAAAATGTAAATAAAAGTTGGCAGTTGAGATAAGTAACACTGTTCTTCTGGGAAAACATGGAAGTTAGGAATATGAGGATTCAGTAAAGTGAAAAGTTGATGAAAATGCCGTATACTTTCCCATTGTATCCCAAGAGAATGAGTTCAACCCACATAAGGAAATTGATTTATATAACAAATATGCTTTATACCGTAAAATTAATTGAGTGTCTTCGGTGTGCCAGGCAATGTTTTAATGATAAGGATACAGTAGTCCACAAAACAAAAACCCCTACCCTTGTGGAGATTACTTTTTTTTTCCAGCTTTATTGAGGTATAATTAACAAATGAGATTACTTTCTAATGGGCAAGATAGATAATGAACCCTAAATATGTAAAATATATAGTATGTTAGAAGGCAACGAGTGTTAATGGAGAAAAAAATAAAATAGGAAAAGTGAATATTGAGTGTTGAGGTTGGGGATGAGAATCGCAGTTTTAAAACAGTGCGTCATTTGAGTAAACACCTGGAGGAAACTGAGGTGACAAATCGTATTTTCATCATCTTTAAACATGCTATTTATGTTACCAAGGGAGTGAGATAAAGAAGAGGTCAAAGGACTGAACCTTGGGACACTCCAGTAGTAAGTGTTGGAGATGAAGTGAAGGGAGATGAAGAAGAAACAGCAAAGCAGTTTGTAGGAAGTGTTGTGGAAGCAACCAGTAGAGGCCCTTTACCATCTGGGCGTGTGTACAGAGAGAGAGAGAGGCTTAGGAAGGTTTAACGATGGATGGTTAGTAACTGAACTTGGCATTAAAGAATAAGTAACACATCGATGAGCAGATTATTTTAGACGGGTAAAAGTGAGCACAATGGCAGTGACTGAGGCATGTGAAAGAAAATCAGATTTGGAGACTGATGACTAGTTGAGTGTTCCTGGAAGGAGGGTTGGTTGGGGTAGGGGTAGGAGCAAGATTTGCTGACAGGAGTTGGGAGAAGAAAGTGGAAAGAAAGTGCAAAGTGGAAGTTGAAATGATGAACATCTTTAAGGAGCTATGATTTCTTATCAGGTATGTGAGCATTATAATGGAGATAAGAAAGAACCATCAAAGCTATGGTAATGATGTTTTAGTAATATTACTCTGGTGACCTTGTAGTTTTGAATGGGGTAGGATGGAGGTTTAGCACTTAAGAGACAATTCCCATGAACATATCCAGAGATGGTGAAAAACAAAGTTAATAATGGATTCCAAGAAATTGACTTTGTGCATAACTGTATCCAAATCTGTTGTGGCTTGACAAATGGACTTGACCTTCTAATATCCTGTCCTCTGATAATTCCTCTCTGCAGTTTATCTAAATTCTACTCACCCTTGAAGGCCTAGTTTGAGTTCCATGTGCTTTGTGTGACTTTTTTTTGGTAGTTTGTTCCAAAACATGAAACAATGAAACATTGTTCATTACAAACAATGAACAAACTGATCTCTCTATGCTTTATTACATTAAAAAGAAAAGAAAACCTTTTGTTTTCAATTTTCACTGTGGTTGCAAATTTATCTTTCTTGTTATTGGAGAATTTTAAAGCCAGAGAACATGTAATTTATTTCCTTTATATTACTTTCCAACATGCTGTAGTGTTTTATTAAATTTTATTATTTATCCTTGTGATTATGGTTATGAAATCAAGTCACCTGAACTCTTTTATGGACTCTATACCACATACAGAGTAATCTTCATAATCCTTTAAGTACCGTCATCCTACATTTTAAGTCTTCCCTCCTGTCATTCCCCACCATTTCCATGGTTCAATAGTTCCCCCATCACTCAAGCTGCCAGCTTCTTTCCTTGACTCCTTTATCATATTGGTTCTGGCTATCTCGGGTACTGGCTGTTCTTTTTTTTTTGGTAAAACTTTAATTGATATATAACTTCCATATCATAAAATTCATCCTTTAAAAGTGTGCAATTCAGTGAGTTTTAGTATCTTCACAGGTTGTGCAACCATACAATATCTATTTGCAGAATACTTAAAAGTTTTCTATTTTATTGAAGTATAGTTGATTTACAATATTATATAACTTGCAGGCACACGATATAGTGAGTCACAATTTTTAAAAGCTATACTCCATTTATAGTTATTATTAAGATATTGGCTATATTCTCTGTGTTATACAATATATCCTTGTAGCTTATTTTATAAATAATAGTTTGTACCTCTTAATCACCAACTGCTATATTGCCCCTACCCCCTTCCTTCTCCCCACTGGTAATCACTAGTTTGTTCTCTATATCTGTGAGTCTCTTTCTTTTTTGTTATATTCACTAGTTTGTTGTATTTTTTAGGTTCCACATATAAGTGATATCATATAGTATTCGTCTTTCTCTGTCTTATTTCACTTAGCATAATACCCTCTAAATCTATCCATGCAATTCACTCGTGGGTATATATCTGAAAAAAGCAAAAACACTGATTTGAATAGATACATGCACACCAATGTTCATAGCAGCACTATTTACAATTGCCAAGATATGGAAGCAACCTAAGTGTCTATCAACAGGTGAATGGGTAAAGAAGATGTGCCATAAACATATTCAGATCCTTTGCTCATTTTTCAATTGAGTTATTTGTATTTTTATATACAGACATAAATACACCCAATGGAATATTACTCAGCTGTAAAAAAGAATGAAATTTTTCCATTTCAGCAACATGCAGAATACTTTTATTGCACTATAAAGAAATCCTGTATCCTTTAATACTCATTCTGCATCGCTTCTCCTTCTAGTTCCTGGCAGCTACTAGTCTACTTTCTGTCTCTGGATTTGCCTATTTTGGACATTTCATATAAATGAAATGATACAATAAGTGGTCTCTTGTGTGTGACTTCTTTCACACAGCATAATCTTTTAAACGTTCATTCATGTTGCAGTACCTATTGGTACTCCATTCTTATTAATGGATGAATAATATTCTGTTGTATGGATATACCACATTTTGTTTATCCCTTTATCAATTGATAGACATTTGGGTTGTTTCTACTTTTTGATGATTTCAAATAATGCTGCTATGAACATTTGTGTATGAGTTATTACATGGACATATGTTATCATTACTACTGGATATATACCTAGGAGCAGAATTGCTAGGTCCTGTAGTAACTATATCTTTAACTTTTTGAGGAACTACCAAGCAGTACTCCAAAGTGTCTGTATCATTTTATAATCCTACAAGCAAAGTATGAGAGTTCCAGTTTCCCCACATTCTTGTTATCATCTGTCCTATTGATTTTAGCCATCAGGTGGATGTGAAGTGGTATTTCACTGGAGTTTTGATTTGACTTTCCCTGATGGCTAATGATGTTGGACATCTTCTCATGTGTTTATTGGCTATTTATATATCTTTTTTCAAGACATGTCTATTTGCTCATTTTTCAACTGAATTATTTGTATTTTTATTATAGAGTTGTAAGATTTCTTTTATATTTTAAATATAAATCCCTTATCAGATATGTGATCCACAAATAGTTTCTGTAACTCTTTGGGTTGTGTTATCACATCACTTTTTTGATGGTGTGATTTGCAACTAAAGTTTTTAATTTTAATAAAGTCCAGTTTATTTTCTTTGTTGCTTGTGCTTTTGGTGTCATTATTTAAGAAACTCTGGCCTACCCAAGATCACAAAGATATATTCCTATTTTCTTCTAAGTGTCTTACAGCTTTAGCTCTTATATTTAGGTCTGTGCTCAATTTGGAGTTAATTTTTGCATGTGGTGTGAGGTAGGGGTCCAAATTAATTTCTTTCTGTGTGGATACCCATTTGTTCTAGTACCATTTGTTGAAAAGATTGTTCCTTCCCCCATTTTACTGGGACCTTCAGCTTTGTTCTTCTCTAAGATTGTTTTGGCTATTCTTGGCCCCTTGAATTTCTATATAAATTTTAGGATAAACTTATCAATTCTTGCAAAAATGCCAGTTGTGATTTGGGTAGAGATTGCATTGAATCTGTAGATTAGTTAGGGAAATATTGCTGCTAATAATAATCGTCTTCCAATCCATGAAAATAAAATGTTTTTTTAATTTATGTAGGTTTTCATTAATTTCTCTTAATAACATTTTATAGTTTTCAGAGTACATGTATTTAATTTCTTTTGTTAAATGTATTCCTAATTACTGTTATTTTTTGTGATGCTATTGTCGATTGCTGTGTATAGAATTCAAGTTGGTATTTTATCGATTGTGTATTCCATAACTTTGCTGAACTTGTTTATTAGCTGTATTTTTTTGGTGGATTTTTATGATTTTCTATATATAAGATTGCATGATCTACAAATAGAGATGGCTTTATTGCTTCCTTTCAAATCTGGGAGCACCCCCCCACCTTTTTTTCTTTTCTGTTTTTCCTGGATAAAACTTCCAGTACGACGTTGAATAGAAGTGGTGATATCCTTGTATTGTTTCTTGTTTTTAGGGGGAAAGCAAAGAGTCTTCTACTGTTAAGTATGTCAGCTATGGGTTTTCTGTAAACGTCCTATATAAAGGTAAGGAAGTTTCATGTATTCGTAGTTTAAGTGTTTTTTTTTTTTAATTATGAAAGTGGTTGGGTTTTATCAAATCCTTTTTCTGTGTCTATTGAGACCTCCATGTGGTTTTAATCTTCATTCTATTAATTAATTTGGTGTTTTACACTGATTTTGGGATGTTGAATCAACCTTGCATTCCTAGAATAACTCCTACTTGGCCATGGTGTGTAATCTCTTTTTTTTACGTATTGCTGGATTCATTTGCTAGTATATTGTTGAAGCTTTTTGCATCTGTATTCATTAACAATAATGGTCTGTCATTTTCTTTTATTGTGGCATCTTAATCTATTTTTTTCCATCTTAATCTAGTTTTATTGTGGCATTTTAATCTAGTTTTGGAATCATAAAACAAGTTGGGAAGTATTCTCATATTTCTTGGAAGATTTGTGAAGAATTGGTATCAGTTTTTCTCTAATTGTCAAGTAGAATTTATCACTGAAGCTATCTATCTGGGTTGGGCTTTTCTTTGCAGGAAGTTTTATAATTACTATTTCAATCTCTTTGCTTGTTACAGTTCTAGTCAGATTTTCTGTTTCTCCTTGAATCAGTTTTTTTTAGGTTGTATCTTTTTAGGAATTTGTCCATTTCATCTAAGTTGTCTAATTTGTTGACGGAAGATTTTCATACTACTTTCTTAGAACATTTTATTTTTGGCAAATATCCAGGGTATAAGGCTTTCCTCACTGAGGAAATTTTCAATTAAATGAAATAAAGACAAGCTCTGTGAATGGGACTTTCTTAGGGAGCTGCCAAATAAATCTAATACTGATAGCTCTCTGGGATGGGACTTTTGGGGGAGCTCCAAACCCATTTTGTTTCCTCCAAATGGCTGCTAGGCTGCTGGTTTTTTATAACTACCATGGTTCTAAGACTACTGGTTTATAAACCTATAATGCAGCTGGGAGAGAAGCATGGGAATAGCACAAGTTAAAATGTCATGAAGTTTGTTATTCTTGAGATTCAGCCATTTTTCTTGATGGAACACTCCTCAGATTGTTGAAAGCCTTTTCTTACTTTCCAGAGTTAAAAAAAGTTGATATTTACAATTTTTGCCAGTATTCTTGTTCTTTTTTTAGAGGAACTTTTATGGAGGAGTAGATTTTCAGAGGTCCTTACTCTTCCAGTCTAGATGTGCTTCTCTTAGCTGTACTTTTCAACCACCACTTTTTCACAGAGCCAGGAAGAAGCCCAAGAAAAGATTTTATCAGCTAAATATATACAAGCTTTGGACACAAACAAGAGAAGATCAACCTGCATATGATTTTCTTTGGTGTTCAAAATTTTTGTTTATGGTGTGTTTTTTAAGCTTTTTCCATGTGCCAACTTTTGTGTCATGGTAAGCAAATCACAGTCTTGGCTTTCTTCTAGGGCCCAAAGAATACGTAAGGTAACTTTAGGTAAGAAAGATGATAGCAGCTAAGAAATTTGAACTTGTAAGACATAGGGAAGTAGTGGAAGATTCCAAACAGAAAGATACATCTGGGTTTAGTAAAGAGCCATGATGACAATTATGATCATGATTAAACATGGTGTTTGTAGAAGCAAGAAGAATCAAAGTAGCACATTGACATTTGATATAGCTGCTTTTATGCTAATCAAAGATATTTTGAGGTAATATGAAGGAAATATATAAATATTTTTAAAATATTTATTTATTTATTCTTTTGGATGCATCGGGTCTTAGTTGTGGCACGTGGGATCTTCCGTTGTGGCACGTGGGCTCTTCGTTGTGGTATGTGGGCTTTTCTCTAGTTGTGACGTGTGGTCTTCTCTCTAGTTGTGGTGCATGGGCTCCAGAGCATATGGGCTCAGTAGTTGTGGCACATGGGCTCTGTAGTTGTGGCTCATGGGCTTCAGAGTGTGCGAGTTCTGTAGTTGTGGCGCACAGGCTCCAGAGCACATGGGCTCTGTAGTTGCGACATGCAGACTCTCTAGTTGTGGTGCTCAGCCTCAGTAGTTGTGGCATGCAGGCTTAGTTGTCCCATGGCCTGTGGGATCTTAGTTTCCTGACCAGGGATCGAACCAGCATCACCTGTATGGCAAGATGGATTCTTAACCGCTGCACCACTACAGAAGTCCCAGAAATATATTTTTTTCTGCCTTGTTTTCCTTACCATAGATAAGGGAAAGTTTTGGAGTTAAGAGATGAATACGTGAAACCACTGGCTTCTACTGATTCCACCTAGAGTTAATCAACCCATGCGAATTCAAATATATCTCAGATATGTGACACACCTCCTTTTATAAGTGATGAGCTTCATTCAGAAACGTGAGAAAAGGTTTTCTTTTTAAAGGCAAGATGAAAAAAAAGAAGAGTCCCACCTAGGAAACAGTTTATTTCTATGCTGTTGCAAAATAAAAAACACTTAAGAACCTTATTTCCTTTCCTATGGTATAACTCACCTATGAATTTAAAATGTTTTGCAAGGATTAGTGGAGAGAACCAGTTCACTTTTAATTTCAATTCTGCTCCTGTTTCCATAGTACAAAGGGAGTCTGGGGAAAGTCACATGGCCATATTTGTTGGTCTCACTATTACTTGGTTTCTCTGAATGTAGTTGGTGCCTCATAGTTCTTGAGTAATCTTTTATTCATCTAAGTTGACTCCTTTTCACATTGATCTCATTTAGCCATGCAAATCTTTTTTGTTCTGCCAGGCTTGTATACTCAGTCCTGATTGTTTAAGTGTGAGCTGACACAATTGATTAACTCTTAATGAAGGAAACTGTACATACTTATTATGAAATTTCCCAACTTTATTTCCTTCTAAACTATCTTTGTGCTTTTATGCACCACCTAAACTGTCTTTGAAGTTTTATTTATCTTCTGATTTTTCCTATTTCAAAAATACGTGTTTCTTTTCCTCTTCAAGACTGTGCCTAGGATGCCATAACCTCCATCTTTTTGGGGGCCTTGTCTAAACAACCACTCTCTGTTGCATTTTTTTAGCCATCTTTTTTTGTATTTACTTTCTCCTAGACCTATACATTTCATTAAATTTCCCCCATCCTAAATTATAAACAAAGAACTACAAACAACTACTAGCATAAAAACGTTCCCCTCAATTGTTTTATATTTTTGCTTTGTTTCATGGCCTAATCTTATTTTGAAGAGCATGTTTTTCTGATTGCAAAAGTAATGTATGTACAGTTTAGAACATTTGGAAAACAGAATTTAAAGTAAAAAATTCACAGTTGAAAAATAATAATTATTAATATTTTAGGGTATATTCTTGCATCATTCTTTTCATACTACGCCTTTTTTTCTGTGATAAACATGGTACAATTCAGTTTATATACGTGTCTCTTATTGCATGTTACAAATGGCAATATAGAGGAAATATCTTCCTACGTCAATTTTTTTTCCCCTGCAATTTGATTTTAATGACTACATAGCATGCTATTGTATAAATGTACCAAATTTACTTGGTGAATTCACAAATTTTCTATTGCTACTGGAAATTATATCATATATTTATTTATTTTTTAATTGTTGGTTTTCCCTACTATTATGGAAGTAAGGAACTTGATTGTCTTACTCCTCCCCGTTCAGTGCCTAGAGCAGTTCTTGGTACATAGTACTCAATGAAGGGATATTTATTTGTTATGAGTTAATATATTGATACATATTTAAATTATTTCTAGTTTTTACCATTGTAATAATACTTCAAGACAATTCTTATACATATTTTTGTGCAGGCTTCTTATGATTTATTTAGTATTAGTTTTTACAAGGTGAATTTCTAAGTCAAATTTTGCAAAATTTAAGGTTTGTAATAAATTGTTTGATAAATTCTCTTGACTGTACCAATGTATACTCCCATTAGCAGTGTGTATTCTAGCAGTCTTTTCCAAGATTGTATTTTAGTATTAAAAAAATCATTTCCAAGTGAGTAGGTAGAAAATGTTATATTTATTTTTAATTGCGTTTCTTTGATTATATGTGAGGTTTGAGGATCTAATCTGTGTAATTTCAATTCTTTTGTATTTGTTAAATTACTCAGAAGATGGCTTATCTTGTTGAATGTTTCATGTGCTCTTGAAAATCGTGTGTATTCTGCTGTTGTTTAGTAGTGTATTGTATAAATATAAATGAAGTTAAATAAGGTTGATAGGTCTTCTATTATATATCTGTATTGATTTTTTGCCTAATTATTTTTTCAATTAATGAGAGAGACATAAATCTCCAACTGTAATTGTGAATTCGTTTATTTCTCCTTTTATTTGTATTAGTTTTTGCCTTATGTATTTTAAGCTTTGTTATTAAGTCCATAAACATTTTGGATTATTATTTGTCTTCTTGGAGAATTAACCCCTTTATTGTTATTTAACATTTCTCCTCATCCCTAACAATATTCTTTGTTCTCATGTCTACTTTATCTGGTATTAATATCGGTACTCCAGATTTCTATCTTTAGCATTTGCATGATATATCTTTTTTTTTCCATTTCCTTTTTAAACTTATTTATTTTTGCAGTATGCGGGCCTCTCACTGCTGTGGCCTCTCCCGCTGCGGAGCACAGGCTCTGGATGCACAGGCCCAGCGGCCATGGCTCACAGGCCCAGCCACTCCGTGGCATGTGGGATCCTCCCGGAGCGGGGCATGAACCTGCATCCCCTGCACCGGCAGGCGGACTCTCAACCACTGCACCACCAGGGAAGCCCTCCATTTCCTTTTAATCCATCTATGGCTTTATATTTAAAGTGGGTATCTTTTAGACAGCATATATTTGTGTTTTGCTCTTTTATCTTAATTTGACAATTTGTCTTTTAAATGGATGTGTTTGAACCCTTTACATTTAATGAAATTATTTATAAGGTTAGACTAAAATCTATCATCTTGCCAGTTGTTTTCTATTTATTACTTTCCATTTATTGTTTTACCCCTTTTCTGCCTTATTTTAGACTATTTTTATAAGCCCATTTAAAAATCACTATTGGCTTATTATTTTGTATTTTTCTTAAAGATTGTTTAATGGTTGCCCTAGCAGTTATAATGTTCATTTTTAAATAGAGTCTCTATTACAGCACTTTCCATGTAGTGTAAGGACCTTACAACAGTTTACCCCCTATTTCTCTTTCTCACTGTGCTATTGTCATACATTTTATTTTTACATATGCTATGAGCATACAATAGATTGCTACTGTTTTTGCTTTAGGCAGTCAGTTATCATTTAGAGCAATTAAAAATAAGAAACAAATAAATTTCATATTTTCATTTGTCATTCAAATTCTAGTGCTCTTCATTTATTTCTGTACATCCAAGTTTATGACTGGTATCATATTCCTTCTGCCTGAAGAACTTTCTTAACATTTTGTATAGTGCAGGTCTGCTGGCCATTAATTCTCTCATAGTTTATTTATCTGAGGAAAGTCTTATTTCTCTTTTATTTTGATAGAAATTTCACTGGGTATAGAATTGTGGGTTAACAGGGATTTTTTCAGCACCTTTTTGATGCCAGTCAGCCTTTTTCTTCCCTGTATTGTTTCTGATGAGCAGTTTGCTGTAATTCTTAACTCTGTTCTTCTGTATATATCTTTTCCTCCCTCTGGTTGTGTTCAAGACTTTTTCTTTTTCAACAGTTTTAATATTATACAAGTAGTTGTTTTCTTTTGTGTTTTTGCATTTATCCTGCTTGGTGATCTCTGAGCTTCTTGGATCTATAGTTTGATGTCTGTCATTAATTTGGGAAACTGCCCAGTCATTGTTTCTTTAAGGTGTTTTTTTTTTTCTGCCCTGTCCCCTCTCTCTTCTTCTGGCATTTTGGTTACACATATGTTAGACTAATAGTGTCCCAAGGCTCTTGGATACTCCGTTCATTGTTTGTCCAGCCATTTTCCTTTTTTTGTGCTTCATTTTGTTAATTTTTTTGACTTATCTTAAATTTCACTTATTCTTTCTCTGCAGAGTCAGGTCTGTTATTGAGCCCATTGATGGCATTCTTCATCCATGTTATTATATTTTTATTTCTAGCATTTCCATTTGATTTTCTTTGTTATGGTTTCAGTTTCTGAAAGTCTCCCTCCATGATCTTGCTTGTTTCCCAAAAGCATACTGGTGTTCCTTGCTACTCACCTCTAGTTTGCATGTTGGGGTGTGTGTGTGTGTGGTTGTGGTGGCATATTCTCTGTTGTTTTGATTAAGATTTAGTTGTAGACAGGTACTGTGTACTGTGTCATAGTAGTGAGACCTCATGATATTGAGGTGAAGCTGAAGAAGAGCTTCTGTGGTCTGGGCCAGCACTTGTTCTTACTCCTCCTTTAAAGGTAGAGAGTTGTTTTTCTATTCCAGTCCCTTAGCTACAGTGGGTTTCAACAGTGCCTTAGGGGAAGGGAGACAGGGCTTGTTTCCCTTCTTCAACAGTTGAAGGCCTTTGATCCTAGGAGAGATTGGAGAAAAGGATCCAAGTAGGGGTGTGCTTTTCCAACAGACTGTTCCCTCACCAGGAGTGCATCTCAAGGGAAGCTTACTTAATACTCTCACAGTGTTTTTGTGAAAATTCTGCAAGGTCTCTGCACAGTGGGTCTGCAAGTGGGGGCAATTACCCCTTATGTTTGCAGCCCATAGGGGTTCTATATTCTCCGACTAGCCAACACTCAGACTGTAACAATTCTTTAAATATTTTAGATGAATTCTTATTACATGTGTCCAGGAGCATCTACCCCCAGCTCATCAAGTTCTTGTTTTCCATTTATCCTTGGAGTGCATTTTTTTTTTTAGATTTCAGGTTAGTTTGTTGCCCTGCAACCTCAGCCAAATGATGGGTTCAAGTATTGTAGATTTTCCAGCATCTATTGTTTCATACTCAGTGTGAGATTATATGGAACTTAAAAATTGAACCACTGCACCTTGAGTATAGAATTGAAGCAGGTATTGAAGGCATAAGGACTCAAGCAGGACAGCCAATCTATACTGTTGTTCTATTCATAGCACTTGGCTGTTGGAGTGCTCCCAAACTGAAAATTCTTGTTCCTCTTCTGGTAGAGAAGATACTTCTATTTAAGGCTCTGTGTCTAAGAGGTTGGAATAGTGATTCTTGACCTCTTTAGAGTAGAAACAATGTAGCAAAAGAGTTGGATTTTGCAATATTCCTTGTTTTCAAGTATCCTTGATAGGTGATTTTTTAAAAAGCGTAAAAATAAAAAAGAACAATGGTAAAAAGACAACTGAGTTCAGAATAGTGCTGAACAGTGCTGGAAAACCTGCTGGCCATCTCAGTTCTCTCATATCATGGCATCCATTTACTGATAGTCTTAAAGGGTATTTGACCAATTTAACATTGATAATACATGGTGAGACTGCTGACTTTTTGGTCTGTTCATTTATATCATCTGATTTTACAAGCATGGAGCCTGGTTGGATCAGAGGATGGAGCAGCTATTATTTATTGCAAAATTTAGCCATCTCATTATAAGTGAATGAAACTCAAATTGTCAGAGTATCAAGTACAATAAAAGCTTTATCTGCTTTCCTGTCCTTCCTGCCAAATACACATGACAAACACACATTTCACTTTTGGAAAAGACTTAAAAGTACTCTGAGGTGAAAACTATTCAAAGGTCTCCAGTTTCTGCAGAAAGAACTCACAACAGCAAGGCAATTGCAGATCAGACTGATCTTCAAGGTAATAGGATACCCTTTAAATCCCTTGAACTATGTCTCTTTTGTATAAAACACTACAGAATTGTCAGAGAAGAGAAAGGAGAATCCCATAGTACCTTTGAACCTTAAGCTTTAAAAAGCTACTTCATTTTATATTCAGTTATTAAAAAATGTAGGTCCTTAAATCCTGATCTGTAGTTTTCTTGATGGGATTGTATTGCCACTGAACACTGACAATGACACTGTTTAAATAGTGTTCTTCTTTGTTCTACCTGCTCTCTCTTGCTTTTCTGTCACACCAAGGCCCCTCCTTTGTGGCTTAAAAATTCTATACAAACTCATCATTTTTATGCAGCTTTCACAGATAGATGTCCCCAGGGCCTGGTCTCTCAGCAACAGTACAGACCTCATGTCTGGTTCTTTGCACAGCTGAAACTAGCTGTGTGTGTAAGTATATGTTTTTATATATTCATATATTTATGTTTATCCTGTAAGACAGTAAGTCATATGCTTTTCAGATACCTAAAACATATCTACTTCCTTCACACCTCTGTACAACATCTAGTATACTGTTCTGCTTTATAGTGTTAGGAGTAGAATTACGAATAGAATGATATAAAATCAAGCTATGAAAGTACTGATGTTTGAAAAAAATCTTACTTGCCAATTATAATTGCAAACTGGTTGGACTGTAATATGCAAAGGAAAGATGCTAATTTTTATTGAGCAAAGGGTTATGGACAGGCAATGATTTAATATATATATATTTCTCTTTAAATTCTCTCTCTCTCTCCATATATATGTGGTATTTGTGTATATGTGCGTAATGCAGGCAGAATTAGAATTATTCCAGTTCTTATAGATGGGAAAAAATGAGCTCAAAAATTGAAGAGAGAATTTAAACATAGGAGTGTCTGCCTATAAAGCTAGTGGTGTAGTCAACCACTGACTCTGACTCCCCATATAGACTCACCAGTGATTCTCTTGACATCCGGATGGGCTTCCATGAAATGAATAACCCATTAACTACCCCCCAGGGTAAGACTTTGGCACTCTTGGTACTTAAGTACCAATTTTACAAGAGCCCATATCGTGATACCAATTATGGAGCAATGTCCAGTTGGTCTTATTATTGAGATTTGATGGCTGATAAAGTCCTCGTGGATTTAGAAATACCTGCTAAAGATAATACTTATTTTTTCTTCCCCCAAACAAACAATTTTTTATTGAAGTATAGTTGATTTACAATGTTGTATTAGTTTCAGGGAAACTATAGCGCAGTGATTCAGTTCTATATATATATGTGTATGTATATATATATATATATATATATATTCTTTTTCAGATTCTTTTCCATTATAGGTTATTACAAGATATTGAATATAGTTCCCTATGCCATACAGTAGGTCCTTGTTGTTTATCTAGTTTATATATAGTAATGTGTATCTGTTAATCCCAAATTCCTACTAATTTATCCCTCCCCCCCTTTCCCCTTTGGTGACCATAAATTTGTTTTCTATATCTGAGTCTTTTCTGTTTTGTGAGTTCATTTGTATCATTTTTTAGATTCCACATATAAGTGATACCACATGATATTTTCTTTCTCTGACTTACTTCACTTAGTACAATAATCTCTAGGTCCATACATGTTGCTGCAAATGGCATTATTTAATTCTTTTTTATGGGTGAGTAATATCTCATTGTATATATATAACACATCTTCTTTATCCATTTATCTAACAATGGATATTTATGTTGCTCCTATGTCCTAGCTATTGTAATAGTGCTACTATGAACTTTGGGGTGTATGTATCTTTTCAAATTAGAGGTTTTGAATTTGTATGCCCAGGATTGGGATTGTTGGATCGTATGGTAACTCTATTTTTAATTTTTTAAGGAACTTCCATACTGTTCTCCATAGTGGCTGCTCCAATTTACATTCCCACAGACATTGCAGGAGGGTTCCCTTTTCTCCACACCCTCTCCAGCATTTATTATTTGTGGACTTTCTCATGATGGCCATTCTGACTGGTATAAGGTGATACCTCAGTGTAGTTTTGATTTGCATTTCTCTAATAGTGACGTTGAGCATCTTTTTATGTGCCTGTTGTCCATCTGTATGTCTTCTTTGGAGAAATGTCTGTTTAGGTAAAGATATACTCAAAGGTGTTATTGTATTGGGTCTTTGCATACAAATTCCTAGTGGACAGTAACTAATACTAGTTAATAAATAGTTGTCCTAGACACACGTACAGCATTCTTTAACTGGGATGGAAAAATGCTGTTTAAAATAAGAGCCAACTACAAAAGCTTTTGCACACAAGGGGAATAGCCAGTTTGATATTGGAAAGATGGCTTTGGTTTGGAAATGGAAGAGATAACAGATATGACAGACTCACTCTTCCTGAATTCATGGTCTAAAACAGGGGTTTGGAAACACCTAGAAAACTAAAAATTCTGATGGCTGGGGTGAGGGCCCAGGCATCAGTTTTTAAAACTCCCCGCATGATTTCAGTGTGCCACAAGTTTGGAAATTACTGGTCTAGAATCTTGCTACTAGGGTAGTACGGGGTGCTTATTAGAAATGCAGAATCTTGGGCCTTCACTTCACATCTACTGATCAGAATCTGTATTTTAACAAGATCCCCCAGTGGTTTCTATGCACATTAAAGCCCAAGAGGCACTGGGCTAGAAAAGTTTTCAACTTTGGCTGTACATTAGAATCACTTGGGGAACTTTTAAAATGTAATGATATTCTGGTCTCACCCACAGAGATGGTAATTCATTTGGTATAGGATGGGACCTGGTCTTTGGTATGCTATATGTTTCTCAGGTGATTCCAATGTACAGTCACTGTTGTGAAATAGAAGGCAAAGCTGAGCGCTGAATAACTTTGCCTAAAAGAGAATCTAGAGGTAACTCAGGTAGCCTGGGAGATAGAAGTTAGGGACAGTATGAAAGGTGAGATTTAAGGATGCTTTTGCTGGTTGATGCAGCAATGTGTTAGGAAGCTGGGCTTTTTGAGAGGAAAGTTTTTCCAATGAGAGATTTCCATGGTGGTAGGGAGGGAAGAATAGAGGTTGATTGAAGGACTTTAAAAACAAAGATGTGTAATATTTGGTTTCAGGTTGTTGACTTTGCTATGAAGCAGCATAAGAGGTGACCATGAGAGCATTTGACCCTAGTAGTTCTCAGAATTCTTGTGAAATATGTAAAATCCTCCGAGGATTATGAAGGATGAAGTCTTGACCTACTTAAAATATAAACTACAGGAAGAGTGACCCCAGAAAATTGGAGAACTTAAAGAGGGAGGCATCTTGTTATCAGTCATTTGGGAAATAAACTTATCGTATAAGGATAGTTTATACTTTGATCACCAGCTGCTTCTTCAGGAATGAGTAATATCTTTCCAGTTTGAATCTAGGTCAGTATATCATTCTTGCTTTTTTGTCATCTAGCCTTCTTTTTGCTCACTCATGCTTCCTTCTTCTTGAGTTTCAGGTTGTCCATTTATTGTTATATGTTGGCCAATAGTTGGAGGGAATTTCAGATTCTCATGTCTAGTTATTAAGGCAGTAAAACTTTTCATTCTTTTTTTAATTGAAGTAAAATTGACTTACAAGATTATATTAGTTTCAGGTGTACAACATAGTGAGTTGATATTTTTATGCATTATGAAATGATCACCACGATGTCTAGTTACCATTTGTCAGCATACAAAGTTATTACCTTATTATCGACTATATTCCCTATGCCATACCTCACATCCCTGTGACTTATTTATTTTGTAATTGGAAGTTAGTACCTCTTAATCCCTTTTGCCTATTTAGCTTATCTCTCCACTCCCCTACCTGCTAGCAACCACCAGTTTGATCTCTGTACCTATGAATCTATTTCTGTTTTATTATTTTTGTTCATTTGTTTTGTTTTTTAGATTCAACGTATAAGTAAATCATATGCTTTTTATCATTCTTTGTCTGACATATTTCACTTACCCTCTAGGTCCATCCATGTTGTTACAAATGGCAAGATTTCATTCTTTTTTAATGGCTGAGTAATATTCTATTGTATGTATATACCACATCTTCTTTTTCCATTCATTTCTCTGTGGACAGTTAGGTTGCTTCCATATCCTGGTTATTGTAACTAATGCTATAATGAACACTGGGGTACATATATCTTTTCAAATTGGTGTTTTCATTTCTTTCAGATAAATATCCAGAAGTGGAGTTGCTGGATCATATAGTAGTTCTATTTTTACTCTGAAGAAACTTCATACTGTTTTCCATAGTGGTTGTACAAATTTACATTTCCACCAAGAATGCACAAGGGTTCCCTTTTGTCCATATCCTTGCCAGCACTTGTTCTTTCTTTTTGTTTTTTGATAATAGCCATTCTGACAGGTGTGATGTGGTATCTCATTGTGATTTTGACTTGCATTTTCTGGGTGATCAGTCATGTTGACAACCTTTACATGTGCCTGTTGGCCATTAGTATGTCTTCTTTGGAAAAATGCAGGCATGGGGTCTTGTGGTGCCTTTTGCTGGGGCCACCTTTAGGGGATTGCTGTAGCTGGTATGATCAAAGGGCTTGGGGTACACTGGGGCAGCCTTGGCAGACCACCTAGAGTGTGAGCCATATTTCCACCTTGCTATCAAGGTGGAGGAGGAATGCAAAATATGGTGCTCTCTGGAACCTTTGACCACAGAGAGAGTTCCAGCAGTTCCCCACTTTTTTGGCAGATCCTCTGGGGTTAGTAAATGGATTTCCTTAATGTATAGTCTAGGTGCCCTTTAAAATCACTGTTTTTTCACTGTGTCCCAGGGTGAGTCTACAACCTGGCTTCTCAGTGATATCCCTCCCTAATGCAGATTGCTGTGTTGGGTGTGGGATTCCCATTGGTACCATGTCTCTGTCTTTCCTACCCATCTCTGTGTAGTCCCTCTATTGTTTGCTGTGCAGAATCTGTTATCAGCTCTCAGTTCTTCTTCAGGAAGAACTGCTTTATGTGTAGGTGTATATTCACTGTGTCTGTGGTAGGAGGTGAGTTCAAGGTCTTCTACACCACCATTTTTAAACTGGAAAACCCAAGACTTTTCATTCTAACTTTTTATCTCTGATTCTTTGTCATTACATCCAATCACCCCTAAGCAGTGAAGAAACTTTTCTGATTGCTGAGTGAAGGATATATGCCCCTCCCTTTTTTTTGAAGGCAGGAAGGAAAAGCTTATTCTTGTTTGTCTTAAGTATTTGATATATGATTGAGTTAATCCTTTTCAGATAACATCTCTAGTTAATTCAATCAAAATGAGACTCACTTTAAAAAAATTTTTTATATCTTTATTGGAGCATAATTGCTTTACAATGTTGTGTTAGTTTCTGCTTTATAACAAAGTGAATCAGCTATACGTATACATATATCCCCATATCCCCTCCCTCCCTTTTAAACACTTTAGATCTACACAATTCCAAGAAGCCATCTGTGTATTTTCTCAGAGCAGACAAATGGGGAGTGCATTACTTCTTTTAAATAATGAGACAAACATAAAAAAAGCCAAATGACAAACCTAGAACTCTCTTTCCCTCTGAAATAAGAGGGGTCATTTATCTACACCTTCTTATTTCAGAGGGAAGTATAAAAAACTCCCCTTGAGGCATCCAGGTCATTTGTATTAAGCTTAGGTACGCATTCATGTTTAGTGTAGCTGTATCTTGTATCTATGACATTTAATCCAAAGGAAATATTAAGTATAGTTGCAAGGTTAAGATATTGAGCAAGCAGATTCTCAAAGGAGGAAATGCTTATTACTTCATTTCATCTAACCTCTCCTGCCTCCTTTCTGAAAGAAGGAATCATGGACTAGACATAGGAGTTGGGAAAGATTTTGTGTTTAAGGTGGTGACATGTTTTCCAAAAAATGCTATTTTTGTGTATATCTTATCTTGAAGCACATAATAGAGTGGGACTTCTTTGGAGCTTTTGCTCTTGCACAGAAGTGTCAATGTGAAAAATTGGCTAAAGGCTGAGTGTGGACAGTGTGCACAAGGGTGAGTGTAAGGCAAAAATCAGATGAGAGAAGGCAAGATGATAATAGCAAGGCACTCTCCCGCTACCTGTCAAGTAGTATATAATTTTCACTATCAAAATTTAGCATAAAATTTCTCTAAATCAGAATCAGCCTATGCATGAATCTCATACATTGTGCTGTTTAGCCGAGTAGAGCCACATTTTTCCTTTGTGAGTCAGTATGACACAAAATGACTAAAACTAATTTTTCCTCTATCAGTCTTTATTACTTCATGTTAGGTTCCACCCAGAAAGTGAGCAAAGGATGTCTAGGAAGCCAGCCTAGGGATAAAGGAAGAAACTGCTTAAATAACTAGAGCAGCAGTCTGT